>NW_026642986.1:715315-1430631 GCF_028554395.1 Pezoporus wallicus | reverse complement strand
AAAAACCCATATAAACAAACAAACAATCAAAAAAAAAACCACACAAAAAAGGACCCCAAAACAAAACACAAAAAGGTTGTTTCATTAATTTAATATTTTCCTAATGGAAATCATGAGGACACTGAAATTTTTTGTATTTGTTAGTAACATCTAAATGATCCTTGAAATTATCAGCTTGGTCTGCAAACACAATATATAGAAACTGAATGGCCCAAATTATACTTCTAACATACATATACCTTCAAAATGATGAAAGTATTTTTAGTAATGGCACTGAATAGCAAAGGGAAACATACTTCAACTACTTACAGAATTAGAAAAAGGTAGTCATCATGGTTTTATTAGTTGAAGAAGATGATAATAATTTTCATTTTCATGCAGATTAGTTCTACCAACAAGAGTCAACCTTGCAATCTAGTCAATCAAGTCACTACATTCCCACATATCAAATATAATGTTTCCTGCTGACAAAAAGTTTTATTCTACCTATCCACACTCTCCAAAAGTAAATAATCTTTCAGATACATTAATATGTATTAATGTATCTGAAATATTATCTATTAACATGCTCCTGCATGATAATTTTGCCTTTGAAATCAATTCCTCTCAGAAATTCAAGCAAGAACAAACTCTTGTGACACATGCAGCTATAGGCTTTCCCAGCTCCAAAACTGCTCAATAAACCTGTTCTTCACCTAAGCACTCATGCAATGTAATATTCCTCAAAATTGTTTTCCTCTACAAGCAGACAAACTAACTCATGCCATTAAAGCCTGTATTCTGCCCAGGTTTACTAGCCATATGCTCACCCAGATCCCAGACTAGATCTGTACTTTACGTCACCAGTTTTACATATATCCTAGGACATACATTTTACTACAGGAACTGACTGCTTATGTACCCTGCTGACTGTACTTAGTATTCTGCAGCTAGAGCAAACATGAAGCTGTCTCATCCCAATTGTTCAGAGAAGTAGGTCTGTGTAACAACAGCTCCTGGAGCTATCACCTATTATTATATATGAGTTCATGTAACACATAGATAAAGTTTCTTTCCTATATCCTTTAGCACAATCCTCACTCCTTTTAATGAAAAACTTAGGAAGAAAAAAAAAGCCATTATTTTGGAGACTGCATAAAGTCAAGTCATATGAAGACTTAAAGCAAAGAGTTTATCAGTCATCCAAACTTCTTACTGAAATGTGGAGCTCCTGAATGCAACACAGGGGAGTTCTGCATTATGGATTGTTGAGGTCAAGGTGAATACAATTCCGATAGACGTTTTCTTTTAGATGCATTCATAGGAACATTTAGTGCAAACCTTGGGCTATGTTTAAATAGAAAAGACATTTTAAGATCTTCAGCAGCTGTTATGGTTAGATAGTTTTTCTGATCTATTGCTGCATTTAAACCAGGATAGTTTACTACTCTCCATTTTTCACTGACAGCTGGCATACTGCAATTTTTTTTCATCTTCCTTTTTACAAGCATCAGCTTAAATGATGCAAGTGTTGAAGAGCTGAGATTTTTCAGATAATATCACTTCTTGAGACTGCACAATGTAGATACTAATAACAGTACAATGAAAGGGTACAATGCTGTGGTCTTCACTGCATAGTGACAGAAGTTGTGGTGTTCTTGTCGAATTTTTTTACTTGGAAAGGTACAGAAGCTACAGGCTCTTCACTTAGCTGTTCTACACTGAGGTAGAATCTGGTCTAGCAGAAAATGACCCAAGATAATAATGTTACAGTTTATTTTGAAAGGGCATAGTCAAAATGAAACTAAAAATATGTCATATATATTGCATATTTAAGGTCCCTCAGCAACTTAGCTCAATCAAACTTTAAACATATAAAAAGCTGTCACTTAAAAAATATGATGTATGCGTACACTCCATGTAGTTTAGATATTTTCATACGATTCCTAACAGTTCTATTTTCAGGTCCTCTTCATTCCATAGCATAAATTCTCAAAGCATGTTCATTTTAATGTGGCTTTTTTCCAGTGGAAGTTATATGAACCTTTTGATCTGGTGTGCCTTGTATCTTTACTAAAACCACCCAAAAACTCACCTCATTTCTACCACAAGTGTGAGTTGCTGAATCCTGTCTTTCTGGATTTAGCTTTTAAATACAGATCAATCAAGGAGGAAAGTACTTGTTAGAAGAAAGTGCCATGTGAGAACAGAGGCTACTTGCAATCTATTAGATTGCAAGATCTCATTTAGTGCTACATCTGCATTGGCATTCCAAGAATACAATCACTTGACAGTGAAACAAGTGCACACACATTTGCAACAATGCATGCACAGTAGAAATAGACTCGCATTGTAAAGTTAATCACAAACCCATACTTTTTTTACTTCAATTTTGAGTTAGTTTGCAATAGCACTTTTAGTATGGTTTTATCTGAATAATTCATTCCACCAATTCAACAATAGCTTTTTTTATTGTTTTGTCTTCTTCTTAAGAAGCTTTTAATTAACAACACTGACCAACTATCTCAAATTCGCTCAAAAAACCCACGACAGAGAAATTACATCAGGACTCTGGGACCATTTCCTATTTTCTTTATTTACACTAATCCTTCCATAAAGGAGAAAATTTGCTGGTAATTCATGGAAATGGTTAATAGAATACATCATTAATGATTGAGAAATACAGGAACTGTTGACTCTAAGACTATGGGAAATATTGTAATGGTGAATAGGGGGACAGATAACTGAAAGGGGATTAGTTATATCTATAAAAAAATATTTTCTACAGTAGATTTGTAAAATACAGGAAGTTTTCCTATACTAAGTCCAACTACAGACTACTAAAGCATTCATGGAACTAACAATGACTTCTTATCTCCAAGCATATACACAATGCTTTTACTTTTGCCCAGAACAAGATTATGATTGTGGATCATCTTTTCTGGGAATCTTAAGTAAATCCTAGCCTGAAAACTTTAGAACTGACAAGAAATTATAACCTCAGGTACTTGAGAACAAAACAGTGCTTTCTGTACAGATGCTATGAAAAGAGGCCAAATTTTTTCCATTTGAATTTTCTGCTCCTTCATTACCTTTTAAATTGTCAATCTACAGTTATAGAAGTCATCACAGAAAGAAATGGGGATACTTGACTTTACGCGAGCAAAATAATGATTCAGCAATGATGACTGAAGTAAGTCACTCAAAGTCATCTCCATACCACTTGGGGGAGCTAAACTGATTCTTTGAAGTCTTTTACAAGAAGTCGGAAGCTCTTTCAACGGCACAGAAAAATGTCAACAGGCAAGGCTTTTTTAAAAAAAGATGAAGCTAATACCACAAGTTAATGCATGCACCGATGTTGACATAAAGCACAGACCAATTGGTCTGGCTCTATATGTTGGGGGCCTAGGAGTGACACTTCAGGCTAATTAGAGTCTGGTTCCCATAGTCTTAATACCCCTTGGCAGCTGAATTGCATTAGCTGCATCTTTCTCTTCAGTTTAATCTGAAAGCTGTCCTGGTCATGCACCTTGTGCATACTACACCAGGCAAACCAAAGCACCTGCCAGAAGGGTTAGCTGGGATTTATAGGCTCACACAGGAGAGCAGCATCTACAGGGTGTGCAGGACAGATATATAGGCTTCAGATTTGAAGAGAAGGTTAAAGAAATTTAAATTGGAAGTAACAAAGATCTAAATGAGAGAAGATGGGGGAGAAGAAAGGTAGATACAAAACAAAACAAAACAAAACACCACACAAAAAAAAATACCAAAAGAACCAAAACCCCCAGACAAGACAAAACAAACAAACCAAAAGAAAAAAAAAAATAAAACAAAACGAAAACCCAAGTAAACCAAGCAAGAATGGAAAAGAATCCAAGTGTCTGGAACAAGGAAGAAAGGATTAAACCAGTTGCACAGATTCATACAGCTTGTGTTCAGATTATTAGACAGCATTGACATGGTGACTGCTAATAAATGTAAGAGAATTTAAAGTATTAATCCACACCACAGCTGCAAACCTAACTAAATTGTATGCCTGTGTGAACAGGTGCAGCCATACAAAAGCATTTCTTCATTCTTCCTCTTTTAAGTTTGCTAACCAATATCAGTACTTCTGCCCTGAAACAGAACTGAATGTTCTACCAAAGTAGTCTGCATTTTGTTGGATTACTAAGAGCAAACCACTGCAGAGAACACAGAGGATCTTAAAATGAAACATTGGGTTTCTATCACAGAATCTTCAGTCATATCCAAGAGATGCCTGTTACACTGCCCATAAGCAATTCTTTCGGTTCCTTTTGCTTTCAGCTGGGGAGCAGTTAGGAAACGTGGGTATTACCTAATGCCTCTCAACTGCCTCAGCATTAGCAGGTCATTGAGTTGCCAAACAATAAAAATAAAAATGAAAAAAAAACCTTCCTTTTGCTTGCAGAAACAATAAAAATAATAAAAAACACCACAACTTCCTCTTGCTTGCACACAGAAGAATTACTGGTTGTAGCCTAAAATAAAATGAAGATACAGACAGATCACTTGAGTTGTTCCTGTCTCTGAAGTTACCACCATCATACCTGAACTGCTTGCTGAAAGACAGTCTGACAGAACTTTTCTTTTGGATTTAAGAATAACATAGAAAGGAAGATGACTACCTGAAGACACTGCTGCTGTGAAATCCAAAGTAGTTATCATGGATAATCTTTGGCCCGGTGGCACTGCCTGAGAAACCCAAAACTTCCAAGAAAACAGTGGCAAGAGTCTCTTGGAAAGAAAAAGATAAGATGGGCACCTTTGACAGATGTGTGAGACCCTGCTGTGGCTCAGATGATCAAACCTGGTCCCTGCAGCTGCTTAGAAATTCTCCAGTGGGTCCATAAACCAGTTTTGCTTTAAGACAGTTGTCCTGGGTTTAGCAGTAGCAGTCATTTTTCTCCTTCTTAGTAGCTGGTGCAGTGCTGTGCAGCCTAGGGAACAGAGCTGATAATGCTGATGTTTTTAGTCTGACCAAGGACTTTCTGAGCTTCGTGCTCTGCCAGGGAGGAGGGGAAGCCGGGAGGAAGCAGAGACAGGACACCTGACCTAAACTGACCAAAGAGGTATTCCATACCACAGGACATCATGCCCAGGATGTAACTGAGAGTTACCCA
This sequence comes from Pezoporus wallicus, assembly GCF_028554395.1. Lineage (NCBI taxonomy): Eukaryota > Metazoa > Chordata > Aves > Psittaciformes > Psittacidae > Pezoporus > Pezoporus wallicus. The sequence continues at coordinate 1,425,502 of NW_026642986.1, read as the reverse complement.
GAAGGGCTAGGGCACTGCAGGGTTAGAGGAGGTATTGGTCAGTGCTTGGTCAGGCTGGGGGGGCAAGTTATCAGTTGGCTGGTAGTGAGGTGATGTATTCTCTTCCCTTGTTATTTCCTTTATCATTGTTATCATTGGTGGTAGCAGTAGTGATTTGTGTTATACCTTAGTTACTAAACTGTTCTTATCTCAACCCATGGGAGTTGCATTCCTTTTTTTGATTCTCCTCTCCACCCCTCCGGGAGTAGGAGGAGCGCAAGAAGGGGGGGGGGGGGCTGGGGAGTGAGTGAACAAGCTGTCTGGCTGGGTTTAAACCATGACAATAGTGCAGACATTCAAAGAAGCACCTAATACTACCCATCAAAGAAGTGAGTCAGAACAAATATACACGCTGCTGCAAAGAAGCCATCTTCTTGAAAGTAAGGAGAGGATTGCGCTGCATCAGAGAGGTTGGAAACATCTGTCAAGCTCCTTCAACCTTCAGAAACCATGTGCTGGAATAAGCAAGCGAAGCGGTTAAAGCCTCTTTCGTATGGAGGACGATGGCTGAAATACAAATATGGGGAGGGCTGGCAGATTGACTATATCACACTCCCACCAACCTGCCAAAGAAAGCGCCATGTGCTTACCATGGTGGAAGCAACCACCGGATGGCTGGAAACATACGCTGTGCCCCATGCCACTGCCCTGGGCACTATCCCAGGCCTTGGGAAACAGATTTTGTGGCGACACGGCACCCCAGAGAGAACTGAATCAGACAGTGGGACTCGTTTCCGGAGCAGCCTTACAGGCATTTGGGCCAAAGAGCATGGCATTGAGTGGGTATATCACATCCCCTACCACGCACCACCCTCTGGGAAAATCGAACGGTACAATGGGCTGTTAAAAACAACACTGAGAGCAATGGGTGGGGGAACTTTCGAGCATCAGGATACACATTCATCAAAAGCCACCTGGTTGGTCAACACCAGAGGATCTGCCAACAGGGCTGGCCCAGCCCAGTCAGAACTTTTACATATTGTAGAGGGGGACAAAGTTCCTGTGGTGGACATAAAGAATTTGCTGGGGAAGACAGTCTGGGTTATTCCCGCTTCAGGTAAAGGCAAACCCACTCGTGGGATTGCTTTTGCTCAGGGACCCAAATACACTTGGTAGGTAATGTGGGAAGATGGAGAAGTCTGATGTGCACCTCGAGGGGATTTGATTTTAGTCGAAAACAGCCAATGAACTCAATTGTATGCTGTTGCCTGCTATGTAGCACTTTTATAGCCCACCAAGTAGATGTCTTCAGGTCTCCAGTGACTGGCCCTGACTTCCTTTGGACCATCATTCCAATAAAGAATGAACTTTGATGAAACCAGACAAGCTCAGCAGTGACCAGGTGAGTTCCACAGTGTCATCAGCAGGCAACAATCCAACAGTGCACACCGTCTGTCCTGCTCTGAAAGACTGTTACAAAAGATGGAGCCTGACATCATGGACTGGATGAACTCAGCAGCTTTATGGGAATTGGTCCATGCACTAAGGAAAGATATCTCTCTCTTTGCATGTGTGTGGATGTATATATATATGTATATATATATGAGACAAGAGTGATGGTATATTGAAAAATGTGAGATCTGAGCATGATGTGAAAGGTATGGAATAAGGGGTGGATACTATCCTGGGTCCAGCTGTAGCAGTCATTTTTCTCCTTCTTAGTAGCTGGTGCAGTGCTGTGTTTTTGACCCTCAGCCTGAGAACAATGCTGATAACACCGAAGTTTTTACGTGTTGCTCAGTAATGTTTAGTCTGACCAAGGACTTTCTGAGTCTCATGCTCTGCCAGGGAGGAGGGGAAGCTGGGAGGAAGCAGAGACAGGGCACCTGACCCAAACTTGCCAAAGAGGTATTCCATACCACAGCACGTCATGCCCAGGATGTAAACTGGGGACTAGATCCCTGCTCAGGTCAGGCTGGGTATCAGTCGGTGGGTGGTGAGCGGTTGTATACTCTTCCCTTATTATTTCCCTTATTATTACTAGTGGTGGCAGCAGTAGTGGTTTGTGTTATACCTTAGTTACTGGACTGTTCTTATCTCAACCTGTGGGAGTTATAGTCTTTCAATTCTCCTCCCCATCCCTCGGGGTGGGGGGGGGAAGAAAAGGTGGCGGGAAGGTACTCAGCAAGCGGCTGCATGGTTCTGAGTTAACGGCTGAGTTTAAACCACAACAAAGACAGTCTAACAGAACCTTTCTTTTGGATTTAAGGATAACATAAGTCATTGGAACAGGCTGCCCAGGACAGTGGTGGAATCACTATCCCTGAAAGTGTTCAAAAACATGTAGATAAGGCCCTTAGTGATATGGTTGAGTGTTGTACTTGGCAGTCCTGAGGTATGGTTGGACTTGATGATCTTTTTAGAGAGCAGTGTAGGGGAGAGGGACCTGGGGGTCCTCGTGGACGACAGGATGACCATGAGCCAACACTGTGCCCTTGTGGCTAAGAAGGCCAATGGCATCCTGGGGTGTATTAGAAGGGCAGTGGTTAGTAGGTCAAGAGAGGTCCTCCTTCCCCTCTACTCTGCCCTGGTGAGACCCCATCTGGAATATTGTGTCCAGTTCTGGGCCCCTCAGTTCAAGAAGGACAGGGAGCTGCTGGAGAGAGTCCAGCGCAGGGCAACGAAGATGATTAAGGGAGTGGAGCATCTCCCTTATGAGGAAAGACTGAGGGAGCTGGGTCTCTATAGTTTGGAGAAGAGGAGACTGAGGGGTGACCTTATTAGTGTATCTAAATATATAAAGGGGGAGTGTCACGAGGATGGAGCCAGGCTCTACACAGTGGCAAACAATGATAGGACAAGGGGTAATGGGTACAAACTGGAACACAAGAGGTTCCACTTAAACTTGAGAAGAAACTTCTTCTCAGTGAGGGTGACGGAACACTGGAACAGGCTGCCCAGGGAGGTTGTGGAGTCTCCTTCCCTGGAGACATTCAAAACCCGTCTGGACACATTCCTGTGTAACATTATCTAGGTGTTCCTGCTCCGGCAGGGGGATTGGACTAGATGATCTTTCAAGGTCCCTTCCAATCTCTAGCATACTGTGATACTGTGATACTGTGATCTTAAAGGTCTTTTCCAACCTAGCTGATTCTATGATGCTATGGTTCTACATGACTGAAGTGCTTTCCTTATACAGATATCTGCACCATATTTTGTAACTGTTACCTGAAATGAGAGACATCACAGCTGAACTAATTAGGTTTCAAGAAGAATTTAATTATACTCTTGGGCTTAACTTTGCCACAGTTTAAACAGAATTGGTACAGCAATAGGAAAAAAAAAAGGAGAAAAATAATTAAGGCAGCTTACTAATTATATACAATATATGAATGCACTTTTTAGTATGGCATAATTCCTTATGAGAATAATCCTACATTAGGAGATCCATGAGTAAAGTGTGATGGGATGACACTGATATAAATCTAAAAGAGAAAATTAAAATCTGTTTATAAATAGCTATTAATTTTACTTTCCAGACTGTTTAATCCTTATTCATCCAATAACTCACTGAGTTCAAATGAAGTTATAATAAAGAAAAAATACAGGAGTTCATCTAAATCCTTAAAAATACTGTTATTTTGTAAGAAGCTATTATTTATTTTTAAAGGAAAGCTTTGCATGCATCCTTCCAGTTTCTGAATTGCTCTTAATTGAGAGATTTCTGATTTAAAGCACAAGAGAGAAATTAGAGCAAGGAAAATACAACTCGGAAGCGCTGAACAGTACTGACTAAACTCTAGCAGGATGAATACAAGGAGGACTGAATAAGCAAAACATTTGCTTTCCTTAAGGGCAGGAGAGCTGTAGCTCTGAAATCAGACAGCTGCCTGGCAGTTCGTCCTCGGATAGTTGCAACTACCTCTATACAAGACAGAATACGCATTCAGTATTCAAACTCACTGTTGCCATCTTGCCATTTACATACTACTCAAAATACATGTGCACACATATATACACACAAAACAATTTAATATATCAATGTATTAGTATCAAGACCTCCTTAACATTTAGCCACTTTTCCAAAACAAAGTGCATAGTCCAGTAAATATGATTTCACTGTTGTTAGTAAGAGGTTACAGGTTTAAATTACTTTGATCTGGGCTGATCTTAGCCTGAGCAGGACTGAGGTAGGTTTACCAGGCACCTTGAGGCCAGGTGCTGAGCACTAGCTCTGAGAGTGCTGCCAGGGGAGGGACTGACAGACCCAGACAGTGCCTGGGGGACAAAGAGATCCTGGGGATATTGGGAGGTTGTAAGGCAGCTTTCACTCCCTCTTGGGAGCAGGGAGAAGGCAGCAGGCAGGGATGAGAAGAAGCAATAATAAGTCTAGGGAGACTCAAAATTCAGGAGGAAGAAAGCATCAACATCATGTTTATACTGCCACTCTGAGCACAGACATCCTCCTTGTCCTCCCAGTGAAAACCTCAGAACACAAAAGAACTCATTTTAACTTCCCTGTCCCTGATTTTGCCCAGGGAAGACTGTTAAAAGAGTGATAAGAACATCAGAATAAAGGGATAGGTACTTGGTATATTTTTATTTATACGGTGATTTTAAACATATAGTTCATGAGGCTTTTTTCATGCATGTTACTCATTTTGGATTATTAAAGTTGTAAAACCTCACTGGACTAACAGTAAATGCTTTTATTCTACCCTTGGCAGTTCAGTGTAACTGGAATTCTAAAAAATAAAAATAGTGGTTTTATAAGTTTTTCTTTCGTACACAGTGCAAACTGCAACTGTGTTATCAGGTTTAACGATGCCAAGGTGCTTACATGAAATGAGGCTTTATGAGCAGAGCTTCAGTGAAAGCTTTGAGGATTGCCTACAGCACTGGAACTACGGTAAGAATAGATGCTGTTTATCTGCGTACAGGTTCTCTTTGGTCCATTAAAATATGTGTGAAAATTATAGCCAGGAAAAATTACAATCAAAACAGTATTCCAGCTACAATTATGAACCTAGAGCTTTGATGCTAAAGAAACAAGGTTAGTATTACCACAAATCAAAGGTATGTCATTAGTTGCTGCTTTTTACGAGTTTGCTGAGGCAAATTTTACAATACAGTTTTAAGCATCATTAACTTCTTGACCTTACCATTAATGTGTTGATACACAATTCAGATTGCATTAATGAGTCAAGTAGCTCCTACTGTGGAAGTATATCTTCTCTCCCCCTCCCCCCCCAGTCATTATAATGCGAACACACCAAGGCAAATAGAGTTCATGGAAAACTAAGTTTACCTCTGATTTATACCAAATTTTTAATGTTTCCCTTATGCCATAAAAAAGCATTTGGTACAAATTGGTTCAGGCTAGTGTTTCCAAAACATAACAGTACATCTAAAGAGGAGATAATGCAGCCATGGGGAATTCCCTTTCATTTATGAGTGTAAACTCTTAAGCAAACAGGTACTATATTCAAGTGCTTCAAAGGAAAGCATTTGGTAGCAGTGTGCAATTTGATTGCGATATTCTGGCAGAAGTACTAGTTTTACAGCCTTAATGACCCGCCAAGAGCACTGCAAGGAAAAATAATTATGAGAAAGTATTATTACAATAATGATAGACATGCACCTGTTATTTTACATTGCCAGGCAACCACAGTTTCATTAAAGAAAACAAAAGTAGCACCAGGGGAGAATGAGATGCAAGTAAAGATGGTACGTTTATGGTTTGAGGTTTGGTGATCCATTTATAGGGTTATAGATTTTTAGTTTATCATGGATGGAATGAGTAATCTGGCTAATGCGTGGAGTACCATCACATCATTTACAACTGTTTATGTGCTTTGAATAACTATGAGTCAAACAAATGTTGTTTCTTAGTCATTCTGGCCAAGTCTTATAGTTTAGATGATTATTTTCCAGTATTTAGAAAATTTATTCTAGCTTCAGTACAGGACCTTTCTGCTAAGAAACTAATAGCACATAGTTAGCAAATAAAAACCTCTTGCTTACCTTGGCATGTGATTTAGAGAGGTTATAAAACCCCACCCATAATCAAAAGAGCATAAATATATAAACACAATTTGAAGTCTGCCCTTGTTACTTCAGTATGTAAATTGGGAAAAAAGATATGTGTCATGTTCATGCAAATTAGTTTTAGTCTGTTAAGTTTGTTTTGGCAAGGCAGAGGACATTAAAAACTGTATTAAAGAGAATTCCATTTTGTAAGAATAAAAATGAACACATTTTTATTTGTCTTCACCTCACTAATATACTTTCTCCTAAACCATTTCAGCATATCATTAATCTTTAAAATAATTTCTAAATTTGTTCTAGTATAAAAGAGTTTCATAAATAAACCAGAAATATTTTAAGTAATACTGTGGTAAAATTACACAACCAGCACCAATGTAAATTGTAAGCAAGTCAAAGCAAACCCCAAGTAATACAATGGAATGCACTACAGAAGATGAAACTTCCAGCTACTTGGTAGCAGCTGTGGTGTACTTTGGTGGATTATGATCTTTCCTCTCCCATATGACTACTCTTTCATTAGTAAAAATTTCCTGAATAAATAATTTCACTAGCTAAAAGGAAAGGGTTGTCATGTTTATATCACCAGAGATCAAATACAATCAGTGTTCAGATCCAAGTGCACTAGAATGCCTAACACTTTTAAAAAACTTCTTTCAGTGCACACTAGCTAAAACTTAATGATATGATCCTTAGTATGACGGAAACATCTAAAAATCATTATAGCATAATTTTAATGTTGTATAATGAGAAGAAAAAATTATGAAGACTGTTGTAGGATAAAACACTCTTCTCCATGATCCACTGTTAAATGTTCACAAGCATACCAGTTCTTCACAGACTACTCATAGGAAACTTGTGTTCAAGAAAAAAAGAGACAAACCGAGAAATGGTTAGATTAAAAGGTGTGACTTGCTTCCCACTGATGAAACAGTGTTATACACTACCCACTTAGCAACCTGAAATGGTTCATAAACACAAAGTGACAACTCCACAGCCATGATCTCAGGATACTGATAAGATTTCATGCCTTCAGTTATAGTACCTACTACTCGATTTGCTAATCTGAAACCAACCACTTAAGCCTATAACTGAGCACTTGGCTTTTCTGAGCACGCACCACCTGAGCCTGGGATTTTGCTTCTATTTTATCCACTCTGCTTCAGTGCCATCTGACATCCTACCATTGGAAAGTTTTCGTGGCAACCAGCATAAGGTACAATTGAGCCTTGCCATTATACCCGATGAGCTTTTTCTTTAGAACTTTGATCTAGACTGCAGTGTCATTTGTCAGGAAACTAACCAAGAGATCAAAAACAGTTTTGGACATTTGGAATAGATTTTGTTCTTTAGCTGCCCTCCTCAAGCAAAAGGAGGAAACTTATCCCCAGACAGAAAGCAAAAACCAAGCAAAACCCCAAACATACGCAAAACTGTGTGCTTGTTATATGTGGTTACAAAATTTTTATTTAAAAACTAAACACCTGTATATTATAATTTTCTGAGTTTTGCAAAAAAAAGTTTATCATTCAATCCTCAGGCTTGGAAGTGATAAACTTAATATGCTTAGCAATTTTTACAAGTTCTATGATGACTAAGTGCAGAAGAAAAAAAGAAAAAAGAAAAAAGAAAAAAAAAAGAAAAGTAAAACATTTGAAATATCTGAAAACATCTTTGGAAAATATTGAGAGGATGTAACTGTGCTGTATTAAACTCCTCCTCCCCCCAAAAAACAAAAAAACACTCCCTCAATTAGTCAACATCTCCTTATGCCTGGAGACATATATTTGCTTAGAATAATGAGGTACCTACCAAATAAGTAATTCATTCTACAAAAGTTTTGATACCCGGATGCTTTTGTTGTCACGTTAATCTGCAGAATATTGTGCATATCATTGCACATACAAAAGAACAGACATGAGCTTCTTCCCCCACTCCCACAGAGCAGCAGAACAACAGACTTCTTTAAACCACACAAGAACAGCTAAAAAACCCTCCCAACAGCCCAAAGCTTAATCTGAAAGGTTGGCAAGGCAGAGAGGGACATTAAAAACTGGACTCCATGAAAGTAGCACTCACATAAAGATGAGAATTCCGTCCTCATCTGCATGCACTTTTAACTCCTAGACTCATGAGAGGAGTTTGTCTGTTCGCAGACCACCGTCAGTGTTATTACCCACATACAGAATTTTCTTATTGATCATTTTGGCAATTCACCTGTTGGGATGAATATACAAAACTAAAATATAACTAGCGATGAGCCTTATGCTACAGGAATTGAATTTATTCAAGAAATATATTACCCCAAAGCAATATATGAAATTCCTATGGAATTAATCTGTGCACATTCTCCGTGAGCTACAAAGCCTACACCAGTATTCAAGGTTTAGACTAGAGAAGAAAATTAAGCTGACAGCATTGCCTTCAGCATTTTCCCTTTTTTGAATACAAATGAGTACACTCCTAGAGTCTCATTATTCCCTTGGCAGGGCTTCCACTACCATTTACACATGAGTAATTTCTTTTTATGGACCAAATATTGTTTTGTTCAAAACACCTTTATCGTTACAGAATGTGATACAGTAGGAGAAAACAGCAAGTGCTTCTCATCAGCATTGTCTTTGTGAAATAACTATACGAAAAACAGCTAGTTTGTGAACCTGAAAATGCTTGCTTTACAATATCTTGCAGTTGCTGCAGCTTACCCATAATGAACTTACTTGCTCATGCAGTTGAGTATTGCATGCAGAGTCTGAAGTTTTAGGGTGAACTAAAATCTGTAACTGAGAGATTTTATCATTAATATCAGTTTACTATGAGTAATACAACACTCAAGGGTCTATAACGCTTACCTCAGAGACAAAGTATTCTCTTTCATAAATTAGTACTTTTAGGGTGATTTGTAAACTATTCCCTAATTGCATACACATGCTTTTATGGACACACGTTTATACTTTGGCAGAACTTTTTGACAAGACAGATCTGAACATGAATGAAAACCTTCAACTGGAACTAAATCTGCTTTCAGCCTTATATACACCTGTGTAATCCCCCCATATAGGTAAAAGGAAACTAAATAAAAACAGTAGGAATGCCTCAAAGTAACAGACACCAATATACACACACACCCTTCATGCAACACTACATGCACTGTTTTCTGATGAAAAAGTCTATAAAAAGCCTGTAGATGAATAGGGTAGTAACAGCCCCACTTCAGACTGTCTTATAAGCACCATTAGAAATACTTTATCTGCCAGAATAAAATAACAGAATAAATCTGTTATTCCTCAGCTGACCTATGGCATGCAAAAGCTTAATGATTCTTTTGGCTTGGCCCTATTGTGAGCTCAGGAGATGGGTCAGTGCTGTCTCACTTACTGAGAGCAGAAGGCAGCATTGTGCAGAAATCCTCCTCTGCTGCATGGACTAGGAGCACAAACTGCACCTGGCATTGCCAACAGGAGAGCTACAGACTTTTTATCCCACCCTGCCCAGCATAAGTCTGGCTGTTGTTCAACTGCTGAACAAGAAACGCCAATTAGTTTATTCTTATATCAAAGTCCTTACATGCCAGCAAAACTTGTTTCACACCCTGCTTTTACTTCTTCAATTAGCAACCAAGATGGAGTAATCAAAGGTAGTAGGAAGCACAGAAACAGCAGAAGGGAGGAAAATACAAAGAAATAAATTGACAGGCCTACATGCACAAAGGACCAATGAAACTTTTCTTCTCAGGGTGCAACTGTCCCAAAACTCTGATTTCCTAGAAGGTAGCTACTTGTTGCTTTAGTTTACTTGGTTATCAAAAATTGTTAGTGGATAAAGGGTTTCAAACTTTTTTAGTTCTTGGCATGATGTATCAGCGGTCATACCCAGAGCTGCCATTATGCTTCTGACATTAAGCTATCCTTTCTCCGCAAGTGACAAAACTTCCAATAGTGAGGCACTAATCATCGTAGAGTAACGATAGCACAAATAAATCATCCCATCCAAACCCTAGTAAGCATAAGCTACGTTCTAGCAATATCCAGAATGATCAGTCTGTGTCTCAGAGGAAAATAACTTGAGTGATTGCAATTCAGTCCAATACCTAAAGAAACTTGAGTCTGCAGCTTAGGCCCCTAACATAATACAAAGAAATCCAGAGAGCACCCAAGACCAATATGGATTATAAATTGTGACATTTATATGCTCTTTAGGGAACGGTGCCTGTATGAAGAAAACTTGTAGCTTGGAGGGGAGAGAATAGGAAAACTTCACCAGTTTATGTTAAGAACATTTCCTAAAAACATATTTCTCATTATTTCTGTTTGTATTTCCCCCAGATGTGCACTTCATTTAGGTCATGCAGTCAAAAGCTTGTCTTCTTAAACAGCAATTTCTGCACAGCTGCTGTATACAGCATTCATACATAACAATAGATCTTTGCAAACAGCCTTTTGGGCAGTTCAAGTCTTTATTGAAATGACACAGACCCTCTGTGTCAGGAGTTGTACAGAAATGAACACCTAGATTGTGAATTTTATAAGAGTTTAGATTTACTTAAACTGGAGTGGGGTAGGGGGGAGCAACAGATCACTGGGGTTGTTTTCATACAGCTATTCAAGTTCTGGATAAATAAAGTATCTCATTTCAAAAGTTCAATAATGTATTCTCAGTATCAATGTAATTTAACACACTATTTAAAAATCAAATCCAATTGCAATGTAGCAAAACAAGACAGCTCATAGAAATTCCACTCAAAAATTAGTTTTGAATTGCTGTCACAGTGACTCCTGCTTTCCCAGTAAGGCTAAAGCTGGTGACACCCTATGCCTTCATTGTTGAGAAAAACTAGTCTTCCCTTAACAACAGGTGTTTACACCTAGGATATGAACATTTAGACAGATTATTTCAGCATGTGCTCAACTATCCTGTTTCAATTTAAGCAAACAGGTTCATAAACTATTGATAAGCCTATAATAGATATATACTTGTATCAAGTTTAGTTTTACAGACTACTATAAAAACCAGAACAGATTTTATTCCTAGTTCAGCCTACATTAATTAAAACGCATGCACATATGTGTTTCCATAACTACTGTGCCAGACTGGAAATGAGTCACTTGATATCATTTAGGCTGAACTTTTATTTCTGGGTGGCCTGGTAATAGATTTTTAAATGTAGGATTTTAGGAAAATAAGTATGAATTTCAGTCACAATAGTTATATTTACAGATGAAAATTTGTGTTCATTGTGTTAATTGCCCATTAACCAGGGTTGAAGTGCTGCTCCCTATGTATTTGTCTGCCCTTTATCAGCTGTATTTCACAAAAGCTGTAAGTTTCCAAATCCATTCGTTATCTCAGCTATCTTGCAAAGTAGTGAACTGATAGCTTACAATGTAATATTAGGCTAGTCCTTTAAGAATTTGCATAGAAACATGTTCTTGAAGCCCAGACCAATTAGGTAGGATGCAAGATGTGCACACAAGCTCAACCCGTCATCTCTGTATCACTAAAGACTTATCTGGGCAGTTCATACTAAAGATTTTCACCTGAACTTCATGATGTTATCCAGGTTTCCCCCAGACTTTTCTTTCTAGCTATGGCTTTTAAACACTTGCCAAAACACTGATTTCCAGAATTGGAAAGGCTGACAGACTGCAGTCTGCATCTTGGTAACACTGAAAAGCTGCAGGTTACAAGTAAAGAGAGTACTCTTGATTTAATAAGTATATTTTCCTACTAGCTAGGCACATTGACTTAAGAGTCACATGTAGTGCATACAGGAGACAAGATGATTACTTTAATTAATCTTTTCTGTTAAATTGATGGCATGATGACAGCTAAAACAGGATCTGGAACTCTCAAATATCCATAAAACATTCCCTAATGTGCCAATGAACTACAGCACATCGAAGGAAAAAAAACAAACAACAGAACATTATCTGACAGATTTAGCTATTCCAAGATGATTTAATGAAGAAAAAGCCTAGATTCTATAGAATTTCCTTATGCTGAAGAAAGACCTTAATGCAAATAATTTAAAAGGTCAACAAAAATAGCACATAATCAAAGCAAAAAAAAAAAATTCTTCTTAGAAAGTAAGTGATACTATTTTTTCTTGATAGTCATGAAATATCTTTTTTATTATTTTTGAAAGTTTCTATTGATTATAGATATCTGTAAGAGACACCTTTTTATGTTGAAAACATTTACTGTAAAGTCATCTTTCATTTTACACCTAGAAGTACAAGGTTACTTCTCAAAGCCTAAAGTGTTTGAAACTATTTCAGCTATGCGATGGAACGAACAAGTGCTGTTACTATAATTACCTAGAAACAACAATTCTGATCTGCAATATTGTTATATGGTCAGCTATATTAAGTTACCTAGGAATATAAACAAACACACTGAGGTGTTTATGACATTGGGTTTTAATTGTTTCCTCTAACAAGCTAGCATTTAAGATGACATTTTTATTAGCTAATAATATGGACATTCATTACTTTCTGCAAGGAGTATGTTTTAACTGAATTGTTTTAACTGAATTTACCACATTTTGTCATTCTGATTGAGTAACCACTCTTATCTTAGTTTTAAATACTTACCAATGTGATTGCCCATGGTGATATCTGGTAAATTTTTGTTGCCATTGTTGTTAACTTCAATCAAGAAGGAATAAACTTGAGAAACAAATAAGATTAAAACTAGATAGGCAATATATCACTAAGATTTACTTCCAAACTTCAATATTATTATTATTAAAAAAAGCTTCAAGTTGGTAAGTGAGCAAAATAATTAAACACTGAATTAAACAGTTCTTCCTTACTCCTTCAGTAGTTATCTGTTCACAGAAAAGTGCACTTTCAGAATAATGCCATATAATTAAAACCAAAACAAGCTCATAAAGGATCAGTTACAAAGCAGATTTTACTTCTGGAGTAAAAAAAAAACACCAAACAAACAGCTGTAGAATAAGCCATGCATTTAGTCTTCCAGATTTTATATTATAATAGAGTTAAAATATCAGAACATTAAACCCATCCTTGTGCTGAATTGGTATTCAATTCTTCAGTGCTCAAACACAGCCAGAGAACACACACAATAATGTTTTTATAGTTCTGGAAATCACTGAGTGGAAATCAGAAACAAAATAAACAACAGTATTTCTTCTGTGATCTTTTCAAGTACGACATTTAGAAACATGATGAATTTTTCAGGATAAATCCAGATCAGGGATGCCATGTGAATGGTGCCAAGTCATTTTTTCGTTCAACTATGCTCCAGGAAGCCCTGATTTCTTAATTCTGTCTTTGCTGCATAGTTATCACAACCAGATGTTCTTAATATCAGATTAGCAATAACATTAACAGTAAAAATAAAATATCACTTTTTAACAAGGAAAACATATTCTGATCACATAGAAACACTGATCACCTATGGCTGATATCACTAGTTTAAGTCGCAGAAATGCTGTTCCTGAGTACCAGCTTGCCAAATCAGACTTCCAGTCTAGACCTTTCACAAATACCTACAGCAGTATCCATATTGGGCTACTTGACAAAATTAGAGCAAGTTTGCCATGACTGCTAACACATTTAATTATGAACCTTAATAAAAAAATCAGGTCAGAATCTTTATGTCTAGTTTACATCTGAATAAGAATATTACATTTTATCATGCTGCCATCTGTGCCAGCATTTTTGTGTCCTTACCTGCTTCACCTGATAATTTTAGTGAAGTTAAACCTGTGGTCTTTTTAGATACCTCCCTCCCCTTTTCATCAGAAATGTCAGTGCTTCCCTGCCCCATGAGATTGGTGTAAAGGACATACCTCAAAAACACAGTAGGTACCACCATAGCCAAGTTTGGTAAGTGAATTCTGTAGAAACTATAGTCTCTGTGTCTGAAATAAATGTAGATTTTGTACTTTGAAGTCACATGTTTTATGAAAATTTAAAAAGACATCCAGATAACCTTGAAGGCTGCTCATTTAATATTACTAAGTTGGAAGTAATTACGTTTAAACTGTGCAAGCTGTGAAATCACTTCAAGATGCCTTAGAAATCTTATGTTCCATGATTAGGCAAGTCATACTGCAAATATGTAAGACTACAGACATGTAAATTTAAAAAGCATAAATCAACAGAAGGTTCAAAGTCAGTTAGTTTCTACTACTTTGAAAGGGGAGTGGGGAAGAAGGTAGAAAGGGGGACAAAAGGAAAGTAGCCACAGACCTATTAAATGTCAGAAACACCAGACTGTAGAAGGTCTGCCCATGGAATCCTGCAGGCTCCTTATAACTTTTAAGTGAGGTGATAGAGCTTATTTCATTCATATACAGGTGGCCAACAGGCAGATTCTAAAACTTTACTGAGTCACTGAAAGGAGGAAAAATGAACTCACAAGGAAGCTTTGGCTAGGAACAAAGAGGCTACACAGACCTCTTTTATTAAAAATTATTATTGTTGCAGCACTTGAAAGCCAGAGACCAGCATGAGCTCCCTTGTGCCATACGTTATAAATAACAAAATTTCTGGGGGAAAACAAACAAAAAACAAAACCCCAACAACAAAACCTAACAGAAAAGACTCAAGAAAATACCTGTGCATTTCCTTTGGTTTGCAAAGTCTTAGGAAAACAAAAACAACAACAACAACCCCCCCAAAACAAACAAACAAACAAAAAAACAAATCCCAGAAAACCAAAAATAAAAAAAAAGGGGACAAAAAAGAAAGCTGTGACTCAAAACCATCTTTAAGGATTCCTCTTACTACTTGCAATGGTGTTCTGTAACAGTTCTCTGAAAGAGCATTATCTTATTTTAAAATGCATTATTTTTGCTTATTTGGTTCTCCTTTTTTTCTTATGATAGTAGCTGAAAAAGCTCAGACTAATTCAGATGAAAGATGCACAGATTCAATACAACTAATTACTAGTCACTCCAGGCACACTGCTGCCTAGTTTCTCTATTATTTCTCATGTTTTATCACTGGGATATTATTCTTTCAAAGACTCTATCAATGAGCCTAGTACATACTTCAGAAATAGTGAATAAATATCACCAAGAACTAATTCCATTAACACTGTAGCTATCAACACTAAAGAAATCAGCTATAACATTTCCAAAGTCTTGCCACAGGCCTATTTAGGCAAACATGGGCTTGCACATTCATATAAGCTCATGCATAGACTTCACCAGGCATTGTGTTGCTGACAGCTGTGGAAGATCTTTTGTTTATATATAATTTCTATAATATAGAAACCGTCCATAAGTATACTATTTGGTTGTTGAAATAAAACTATTATATGTATGGAAAACACAGAACTAGGATGAATCAGGAATTACACAGGTAGCAGAGCACTAACACTGTAAAAGTCAGTAACCCACAGAAACAGCCAGAGACAAGCACACAGAGAGCTGAACTACCCATCGAGATCCCCTACCTGTTAGTATTCTGTAGTGCTTCACCTTGTTAATGAGGAGCCTGAGCATTTGCAAAGGAGCAGAGTAGAAGGAGAACAATTGGGGCTTCCAGCTGAACTTGGGCTTCCCACTGAGTGAACATGCTCTGGATCAGAAAAAACACACAGTCTATTAGAGATGGCATGCTGACTGAGAAACAGCTGCTTCTTACAGCTTACCAACTCTGAGCACATTGTAGCACATACCAGAAGGCCAGGCACGGACACAAGTTCAGTATGTCTGCAGAAAGCCAAAATGAGCCCCAGATCAAAGGAAAAAAAACCAAACCAAACCACCTCGTAACCACATACATGAACCTCAGCCGCTTGGGAAGAAACAGATGTGGGGAGGGGTGCAGAAAGTCTTTCACCAGCGAAGGAGTAGCAATTTTTGCAGTCAAGTGCAGTTATACCCTCAAAGAAAATTGTGGGAGTTTTCTCCTAAGCATAAGCCCAAAGAGTGCAGATAATATTTCTCCTTAGCTAAGTGCATCTCCTTTCTCTACTACTTTGTGACATCAAAAAACATTTTATATGAATGATACCTCTTTGCTATATTAATCAGAAGTGAAGAAGTAGTTGGCAGACACCAGCAAATCCAAGGCACTGGAATAAACCCTGGAGAAAAAGAACTGTTTTGCTTTGAAATGCCTGAGAAAGAAGAAATTCCATGCAGAGGGAAATCCTAACATCATATAGCTGATTAACATCATCAGACTCAGAAAGAGCTGCTGAAGAATCACATGGAAACACATGGATATCTTTAAGGGAAGGTACAATTTCAGTCCATCAGAGCAACCATCCTTTTGCACTCCTGATGAAAAGATACAGGATAGATCCCATCTTTTCACTTACTGGCATCTCAACTGAGCATTTCTTAACAGATTAATTAGAGTCCTGCTGGGCATGGGAAAAGAGACACATCTGTGGGAGAGGAGAAATCAGAGTGTGAATTAAATATCTTGATGAAGGTAGGGCAAAGGACTCCAGAGAAAGTTAAATACCTTTTCCAAGAATGTCAATAACTGGATACAGTTGGAGTAAGTCCAGAGGAAGGTCATGAGAATGATAAGGGGGCTGGAGAACCTCCCATACAAAAGCACACTAAGAAAATTGGGGCTGTTCAGTCTGGAGAAGTGAAGGATGCATGGAGACCTCATAGCAGCCTTCCAAGATCTGAAGGGAACCAGAGGGACTATTCATCAGAGACTGTAGTGATAGGACAAGGTGTAATGGGTTTAAACTTAAAATGGGGAAGTTCAGGTTAGATAATAAGGATATAAGGAAGATAGTTCTTTACTGATGGTGGTGAGGCAGTGGAACAGGTTGCCCAAGGAAGCTGTGTATGCCCCGTCCCTGGGAGTGTTCAAGGGTTGGATAGGGCTTTGAGCAACCTGGTCTAGATGGAGGTGTCCCTGCCCATGGCAGGGGGGTTGAAACTAGATGATCTTAATGTCCTTTCCAACCCAAACCATTCTATGACTCCAAGAAATATGGGTAGGGAGCAGGGAGAGAGTAAGGAGTAAAAGAAACCACCACAACAAAAAACACAGCACACTGTGTGGCATACCACAAAGAAAAATCTTTTTCTTCTATTTGAAGAATTATTCCAACTATCACAAGGTGACCTGAGTGGCCAATCTCCCTTAGTACTCTCAGAAAAAGAAAGCTATAGCATCACTGTTCTGCTGAGTTACTAAAGCCATCCTTATTTTTTCTTTTTTTTTTTTTTTTTCCAAAGTGATAAGCAGGTTGAGAAAAAATAAAAGTGCTTGAGTCTGTGTGTTAAAGCACATTTTAGTGAATGACACAGTGCTGCTGCTGGCAATGGGCATTCAGTCATTCATTCACTGATCAATATCAAATAGCTGTTAGAGTCTTTCAATCAAACATTTAAAGAGCTTGAGAAAAAAAGTGTCAGCTTTTAGAAACAAATGATATCGATATCACTATGGCAACCAAAGTCATCTTTCATGCATGATGCTGAGTGAGGATCCTTACCGACTATCACATGAAGGCTACTGTCACTGTATTAGATCACAGTTTTGATCTTTATTTGTCAAAGAATAGTCAGATGCACCCCAAGGGTGCGCCTAAAGAGTACAATAAGGTTTAGAATGACAACAGTGAGCACTAACTACTTACATCAGCACAGTGGCAACC
This sequence comes from Pezoporus wallicus, assembly GCF_028554395.1. NCBI lineage: Eukaryota > Metazoa > Chordata > Aves > Psittaciformes > Psittacidae > Pezoporus > Pezoporus wallicus. The sequence goes on along the minus strand of NW_026642986.1, from coordinate 1,407,865 downwards.
ATTTCTTAGTTGGAAGTGTTAACAAGAAGTCATTAATTCTACATTAAATAATGGTGTCCACAATGCTATTAAATATATCAGCACCAATGCAGCATACCTGCAACAGTAAACCTTTAAATACAAGGGGTGGGGTGTGGGGAAGTTGTTTCCAGGCCCACTGTTTACTGTGGAAATATTTATCACGGGTCTTATGAAGACCATTTAAACTTTCTGCAAGTTTTTCCAATAAAATTATGACAAGAGGCAAATACTTCTTCCAGTCTGCCACTGCACCCCCTTAAACAGGAAGGATAATTCCTCCTCTAAAACTACTTTTTTACCTGCAGTGTAATAAAATGGCATATACACAAAGAACAGTAGCTGTGCAGGTCACATATAGAAGCTGTAAGGGCTACTTGCAATAGAGTGTTTGGCTACTGACTTTCAGCAGGCTGCAGTTTTAAGAAGTTATCGTTACCTTAAGAGAAATTACACTGGAAGTACAATTTAAGGGAGAGAAATACGTCCAACTGTGACAACATATTTCCTGATATATTGAAACTTCTAACTAAATTTATTGCTCAGTATAAATTAAGCATGTCAGTCATACCACAGATAGACGTGAAGATTTATTTATTTATTTATTTATGAGTTATCTGGGTGGACACACTTGGCGCATCTAAGGTACATACCTACTAAGACACTGGAAGCTATCTGTTCTGAAGTAGCTGCCTGCCTAGATGCCTCAAAAAGAGTTGGACAGCTGATTTTCAAGAAGATTTTTATATTTTTATTAGTTTTTGTCCAAGCTGTGACATTACTAATATTACATAAACTGCCAGTAGTTTTGAACCATAAAACTACATATTTAAATTTATCATATCACAACATGTTGGGTGAAATAAGCTTGACACTTATAACTCCAACCTTGGAGAACTCAAATCTGCTTATTCATTTCTTCCCCAAGACATTTCCTCCACTCCCCTTAAACAGCAAAAGCAAATCCTCTTGGTTCCTCTGTTAAATTAAAAAATAAAAAAACAAACAAACAAACAAACAAATTAAGAAACCCCACAAAACACACAACAAACAAAACAAACAAAAAAAATTTTAAACCCAGGCTTCTCAGAGGCTAATTTGTCACATGATGGTGCAATAATTAAGGGACACACTTCAAGTGCTTCTCCAGTTCTGCAGTGACTTCGAAGCACAAAAAGCCCTTCAGGCAGCTTTTCCAGCAGTTATCTCACTTTCTCACCATGCCAGTATCTCTTCTATCACACAAATGCTCCTTTTCCTCTCTATAGTGGATTAAAAACTTATCTCTGTTGAACAATTGTATAAGATCACTTAAACAACTGAGCATCTCTTCCCACTCTCCACCCACAGGAATCCCCTCTTGCCCCCAACACAAAGACAGTAAAAAACATTTGTTGCTATGGATTTAGAGGGAACAGGTAGAGATTTAACTGATCATTTCCTAACCCAGAAAATGAGCATAAAGTTTGAGGTCTAAGGTAAACAGGAAAAAATAAAAGCAAGTGTATCATGTAGCTGACACTATGGACGTTTTAGAGACAGGGAGAAAAGGCAGCTGAAGGTCAGTATACAGTGCCAGCAACTAGATGAAAAAGAGAATACTTTGCTTTAGACTTCCATTGTTACTAAGTTTCCAGTCAGCCTCTGAAATATGTCCTTGAGGTCCTTATTTTCTTTAACATTTGTATAACATGCAAAAAAAATCAGTTTTCCACAATACTTACCTTCAAATGTAATCAATCAACATGCTCTCTCACTATTTCGAGATTTTAAAATGATATTGTGGATTTTGAGCTATTTCTTAATAACACTTCTTTTTCTATATCTCATCTTGATAACATTCAATAGCTGCATCTTCACTAGCTAAGAGGACTCTCATTTGTGAGTGTCTTCACTCAGAGGAATAGAGTCCTACTTATTTTTAGGCTGTTTTTTTCCTTAGGTCTAAACGCAGAGTTCCTTTGTGTATCTTAGGAAAAATATTAGTTTATAAACTTAGAAATTACACAATATACCTTGAAAGACCAAAAAGAATATCCTTTCAGCTTCATGAGGGGACTGTTTTTTAAAATAAAATACAGAGCTGCAAGAACGGATTTTTTTTTTTTCCTCAGGCATTTTAATAAAAAAAATTTCAAATCACATTTGGTCTAAGATAAACCAAACCTTTGCATACCACAGGCATTTTAGGACTAACATGAAAAAGAAGCCTGCTGCCATTTGCACTTTCCTATAAAGGTATACGAAAGATCTATCTGCCTTTTCTGTTTTCACATCAGGAAAAATAAATACAATATCTTTTTCTAATTTAGATCCCATCACAAAGGGAATCCTAGTCTTTTCTGTGACAGCCAAGGTGCTTGGCATCTTGTAGGATGAGATTCTTTACTTGTTTTTCTACTATTTACTCTATCATGATACTGCCTGTGGAAAAACAGTAGCCAGAAACTTAATTCCATCAAACTGGAAGTAAACACCTATTCTGAAACTCCCTTCACTACAACTCCCTTAACTACAACAACAAGTTAAGCATTAATAGATGTACCTAGCAGTAAAGCACAGATCTAATTCAAAACACTTTCAATCTAAAAGATAAAACAAAACCAGGATTAGCAAAGCAAAGCTAAAAATCTAGTTGCTTATACATGAAAGGATAACCTGAAAGTCACTGAGATCTTAACATCCTTCATACCCCTCATACTTTGGTCATTCTCCAGTTACACTGCAAACCAAAGATGAAAACAGCTAACAAGCACAAGCTTATCTGCCTCCTAAGGCAGAGTCTTATTAGCACACCAGGATGACTTAACCCCCAATTCCTCTGCACAGGGAGATACACTCAACTGCAGTCACATTCAGGGTAGACTAACAAGTCAAACCCGCCAAAGCCGTCAGTGTGAATCAGTTAACATCTGCCTCTAGATTTGCAGCACCTGCTAACAGGATGGATTACTGAAGGAAGCCAGCTATGCTTTCCTGGGGAACTCAGAAGTGTCAGAATATATTAGAGCTTTAAAGCTAGTTTCAGCAGCAGGTGCAGGTGGGGAAGCGGTTTGTGAAGCCCCCTCCTGGCAAACATGTGAGGATGTACATTATTTTCTGTAATAAAATATTATGACAGAAGAAAAAGGAGCCAATTAATGTGCTTCTCTTTTCATCCAACAGCAGGACAACTGGCACTATTGCTCTCACCTATCTGTCTATAAGCTTTTGGATGTTCTGTGGAAGCTGAACTATATTTTGAGGCTTTACAAAAACAGTCAGAGGCAGTGGACTTCCCCTATCTTTGTAAATGTATACATGTTAGCACAGGTGCTAAAAATATGGGAGTTTCTGTTCAGCTATTGATCAGCCTACTAGTCAGTATCATAAAGCACTGTTTTGCCAGACTTGTTATCATTTGGAGCAGGATGAAACTGGCATGTATACAGTGGAATAAGCATATCGGACATGAAGTAGATTATCATGAAGATCAAATAAACTACAAGCTGACCCCATGCAAGTGGAGGACGCAGCATTATTTCTTTCTAAGCTTTTTGCACCTCCTCTCTGAAAAATACAGCCTGTATAATTCTACAGATATATATAAAATACTGTCCTGTGTAATTTCCTTCCTTACTAATTCATTCTTAAAAATGATTGTGCTTGTACAGTCTTCACTTCTTCAAAGTTTCCCCGTATTTTGAAGTTTCTTTTTATTCCCCCCCCCCCCCCCCAATTTATATCCAAGTTTCATGTGGCTGGTGCACCAATGTGAGACTATTGGTCAGTCTAGAGTAGTTCTGTCAAGCTTTTCTTCTAGCTATTGCTGAAGTCTGATCACCTGCTGCTCTTGTGAAGTGTTGTAGTTCCCCCTCAGACACACTGAAATCACATATATTATTTGCAAATTCTGGGGCTTAACTCCAAGCAATACTTTTGCTAAGATTGCTACTGACACAGTGAAAGTGAAAATGGCTTAAAATTAATGGGTATGTTATGCAAGGTCAAATGTTCATGTGGAAATAAATTGGAACTGTAAAAGTTTTTATCCGATTTCCTGTGCTGTTTCTTTGTCAATATCATCAGGAGTCACAAATCTTTCTGAACTGATGCCCTTGGCAAGCATATTCCTTCAGACAAAAAGTAAACATCCTCTTGGCCTTTTTCTTTATATATATATATTTGTGTATGTATGTGCAATGTGAGAACTATGAGAACAAATAAAATTCATTTTATTTGTTTCAGAGATTCATTCCTAGTCTCACGCTCGAGGACTGCTGCTTCTGAATTACGCAGTCACGCCTACGATTTTCCTATCTCTAAACTATATCTCTTTAAAGGGGGTACATCAAATTTAGAGGAAGAATAATGACTTGAAGTCATTAAATCAGTCATGTAGTGTATTCCTGTAACATTAAATTTATGAATTTATTAAGAAGGAGAAAAATAAAAATCTAAGTTTTTTGCACTTTTTTATCTGTATATTGTTTTTAAAAAAATTTATGTGGGATATCACATCCTCAAAGGCAAGTTTTGCAGCAATGGCTGTTAAGTTACAAGGTTTTTCAGTTGTTTAAGGTGAAAATACCAGCTCTCACGTTTACTAAGTCTCCATATCAGTAAGAAAGTCGATGCAGTTTCTTCAGCTGTGGAAGGTATAATTTTGCTGCCATCTGTACAGATGACATATTGCCTTTTACCACAAATCATGAAGTGTCCTGCCAACTACACAGAAAATAAATGGGGTACTTGTGCTTGACATCGCAGTATAGGACCAGCTGCTGCTTAGAAACTGAGCAGGAGAAGAAATGGAAGTCCCTTACCTCTGTCTCTGAGAGTGAAAAAAATACCTTGCCTCTACACACATTTGATTTTCTCCTGTAGTTGTTTGTAGGGTTTGTTTGTCATCTACTGGAGCCAACAATCTATGCTGCATGAAGGGATATGCCACAGTATGCATATTTACTCTGCTTTCTGAGACACAGTTTTAAATTATTTTGTTAATGGTTGTGGCTTTCTGTAATCCTAATGGAACTGAATGTGGTGAATACGTAATATGGTTGTAGTTCGTCTAACAAATCTAGGTGTTTCATTCAGAAGAAATGAACTGTTTTAATTATGATGGGTGTCAAACCAATCAGCAATGAATTATTTATATAAGCGCCAAACAAACTGAGGTACTTACACTGAAATTAACTTTAAAAATCCATACATTAAACACACTGCTTAAAGAAGATAAGAAAAAAATGTACTTTTAAAAATAGATTTCATAGAATCATAGAATGGTTAGAATTGGAAGGGACCTTAAAGATCATCTGGTTCCAGCCCCCCACTGCCATGGGCAGGGACACCTTCCACGAGACCAGGTTGCTCAAAGCCCCAACCAACCTGGCCTTAAACACTTCCAGGGACGGGGCATTCACAACTTCTCTGGGAATCCTGTGCCAGAATCTCACCAACCCCATAGTGAAGAATTTCTTCCTAATGTCTAATCTGAATCTCCCCTCTTTCAGTTTAAAGCCATTCGTACTTGTTCTGTCACTACATGTTCCTGTAAAAACTCCCTCTCCAGATTTCTTGTAGGCCCCTTAAAGTATTGAAAGGTATAAGGTCTCCCCTGAGCCTTCTCTTCTCCAGCCTGAACAAGCCCAACTCTCTCAGCCTGTCTTCACAGTAAAAGTGCTCCAGTCCTATGGTCATCTTCAGAGCCCTTAACTTTCAGATTTGGCATTTAATCTCTGAATTCTTTCCAACAATTTATAAACATACAGTTGTTTCTCCATTCTTTGCCATTTTTGATGTCTTAGTGATGCATGAAAATCATAAGTTTTAATTTAATTTCTGAAGACATATTTGTGTTCGAGAGTTTCGTTTTTATGTCAGATGTTTGTCACATGCTCTCGGCTGTGCATTCCTTCCAGGCTTTCTCTCCCATGACTTAAAATGTGTTAATAAAAAAGGGGCTTAGATAAATAATGGTTGCCTGTATCTTATATTAACCTTCCAAGGAGTGCCTTAGCACAAAAAAGGATCCTTGATCTCTCATCAGCCAGGTTTGGGACACTTTAGAGCTACAGTCCTTCCTATTCAGCCTACATACCTATTTTCTTCCTCTGAAAACTAGGTTTTGGGAACAAATGTCAGAACTGAGCATTACCCAGGTTTTGTCCCTTATGAGGACATGGAAGCGTATCTTTGAATCCAAGCATTTGGCAGAATTAACTGATCTGGTATCACAAACTTGATTTTTATTAATCTTTATAATTCATGCTTCAGTGCTGATCGAAAGTGCTAGTGATTGCAGTTTTGTGTATTGGTATTAAGGGCCAAGTTCTACAACCACCATTGCACTTTACTCACACAACTGCAGTGGAACAAAAAGCATCTCCTCCCTCCCAGTGCACAGGAAGGCTGTATTAGGGTAGTCTCCCATTTTTTTTCAAAATCAGGTCAAGAGGGGAGAAAAACAAGTATTAACAAGATCATTGCAGCTTATTGTTTTTGTGCCATGTAGCAGCAATTTTTTTGTGTCTAGGTTTTGCTTGTTAATAGTGGGTTTTCTACCCTCCCTCCTTGTAGGCACTGCATTCCCCTACATACAATCCTTGATTGTTCCACTCTTTGGCTGCAAATGCTTGAAGCCCTTGATATCAAGCCAGCCAGGAAAACTAATGCCTAACTGAATCAATTGCTCAGCTGCAAAATGAAAAGCATGGTAGATTAGAATGGAAAATAAGAGTAGAGGTGACTTTAGAACCATGATTTTTTTTTTTTCCCCTGCTTTTGTCAGTGGAAAAACTGTAATTTCCCTTTATGTTCTCCAATGACAAAACATGATTTATAGCCATTTTTTTTTTAAAGTGTATTTATAGTTGTGCTCATGGAAGGTGCCACACTGACAGCTCGCTAGGCTCCACTATTCTATTAAAATACAGTTAGAGCAGAGGCAATGGTGAGAGACCTTTTATTTTCTTTTTTCTTCTTTTTCTTTCTGTCTGCTTCTCCACTCTGCTCCAATACCTGTTCAGCACTGCCCATTGTTCCAGGCTAGATAGATACTGAACAGAGGACAAGGATTTTCAGGAAGGGACTATCATTGTAATCCGGCTGTCATTGCAAGGTTTCTCTGTATGCATGTTCATGTTTTATTGCATAACCATATCATCAGCAGAGTAGAGGCAATGGTCCCTTATGGAAGAAAACTGCTAAATTTTCTAAGTGCAGGGATTAACTTATGCAGGATTTACTGCTGCTACCAGGCCAGCAATTTCTGTGTTCCAAATATTCTTAATAGCCAATATGTTCAAATATTAGCTCTTAAAAACAGGAATCTGAATGTACATACTGACTTCAAAAGTATGTTGAAGACTGTAGAGGTACACATTTGGCCAGCATTCTTAAGATGAAATACAACTTCTTTCCCTCATTTTGCTATACAGGGACTAAATATTCTATAGTTGATTAAGCACTTAGAAGAAACAAAACAGAAGAAAAAGGAACAAAAGGAAGAAATCTCACAGTTTTAGAGCATATTTGAATGGATTTCAAGATAAAATCCTATAAGTTTCATATGATGTACCTGCCTCTCAAAGCAGACAACAGGATGCTCTTTTTGGTCCTTGACTTCAGCCATGTGAAACACATCATAAATGGCGCAGTCTTCAGAAGAATGAATTCATGTTGGGAATTTTATAAATAACGGATACTGATATCGCTCATGAATTCCAATATCTGTGTGAGAAGACTGCAGGAGTGAAGAACATAAATATCCCACACTGTCAGTTAGAAAGTGTCCTGCTCATCTAATTTTCTCCAACCAGCCCCTTTATCTAGTTTTCTCCAAAAAACTGAACAACAAAACAAGGTGATGCAATTTATATAACATAGGAAATAAATTATTTGCAAGTTGATATTTGAAGAATTAAGAAAAAAAACAAACCTATAGACACTATAATAACTAAGATAGCATTTTTTTTCAGTGCTGTATAAAAGTACACATTTAACAGTCCTGGGTAGTAGTCTGAACAGACTGCACCCCAAAACCTGCATTCATAATCATGCAGAGACATGATTTCTGATACTCACAGGGTGAGTTGTAAAGGTCTGAGGATCTCTACCTCTGCAGAGCACATTGAAATACACAGATGCTTTTACCTTCTGCTCTTGAAAGAGCAGAAGGGACAGTTAATCTGTGCCTAAAGGAACCTGGCTCAGGTTAAACATGGGGGTATAATAGCTGTTAAATGCAACTATTTCAAAGGTTTTATGCAATATAATACACTCAGAAACATTCATGAAATATTCTATATCAGAAGTGGCATAGAATCATAGAATCATAGAATAGTTAGGGTTGGAAAGGACCTTAAGATCATCTAGTTCCAACCCCCCTGCTGTGGGCAGGGACACCTTACCCTAAATCATATCACCCAAGGCCTCGTCCAACCTGGTCTTGAACACTGCCAGGGATGGAGCATTCACAACTTCCCCGGGCAATCAATTCCAGTGCCACACCACCCTAACAGGAAAGAATTTCCTTCTTATATCCAATCTCAACTTCCCCTGTTTAAGTTTTAACCCATTACCCCTTTTCCTATCACTACAGTCTCTAATAAAGAGTCCCTCTCCAGCATCCCTATAGGCCCGCTTCAGATACTGGAAGGCTGCTATGAGGTCTCCACACAGCCTTCTCTTCTCCAGGCTGAACAACCCCAACTTTCTCAGCCTGTCTTCATACAGGAGGTGCTCCAGTCCCCTGATCATCCTCGTGGCCCTCCTCTGGACTTGTTCCAACAGTTCCATGTCCTTTTTATGTTGAGGACACCAGAACTGCACACAATACTCCAGGTGAGGTCTCACAAGAGCAGAGTAGAGGGGCAGGATCACCTCCTTTGACCTGCTGGTCATGCTCCTTTTGATGCAGCCCAGGATATGGTTGGCTTGCTGGGCTGCAAGACCACACTGAAGCCGGCTCATACTTAATGAAAGTACTGGAGTGGCTTAAACTCACAGGTCATCAATGGAGAAAGGCACAGAGAGCAATTTTATAAAATTTTAATTACTGTAGATGAATTAAAGTGTAAGATATTTATGTACCTAGCTGACTTTTAATGTTAATGATGATCGTTAACAAGAAAGATATCTCTGCAGTATTTTCAAGGAATATGGAGAAGTCATTTCAGTTACAACTGTTTCATCACTAAAGATGACTGCCATTTTATCTATAAGGAAAAAAGTGTCAGGAACACGTTAAGGTGGTAGTGTAGCAGTTACTTGGACAATAATTACTATCAATATCTTTGTTACTTGATTGAAAAGAAGCTTAAAAAGCACAACAGAGCAGGGATAAATGTATCAATATAAAGACCATATATGTATCACTGAAGTTTCCATGCAGAGAAGGAACAACTTCAGTGAAACACATTCTTCTGTTGAATATCAGTTTTGGTCTTATATTGCTAAATGAGCAGAATTCATCTCAGTGGCAAATAATAAAGGTGAAAAAGTCAGAACCATTTCCCCTTTTGATGTTAGCATATGATCTGAACTTGAAGAGAACAAGGTCTAATTAATTACAAAGTGATAGTAAGATTTGTGGTAAGATTAGTGGCAGGGAACCCAATGTATCAGAAATGCATAGGTTGGCATATAAAGGCTGATATTGTTTGCATGGCACTAGCCACTCTCAGTGATATTCATCTCTCCAGGGGATAGCACTGTAGATGTAGGTTTGGTGGAAAGCTGTAGAAAGTCTTGGGGTCTGTCTGACTTTTGGTTGTCACCCAGAAGACCATGAAAAATCAGGAGAGTTAACATACATGCAGCTTCCCAGACCAATTATTCTTAAAAGTGTAAGTTACAGCTGACTCCCAGTTACAGTACCCTGTTACTTTTATCCTACAAAGGATAAAAGGCTTATGGTGCATTAGAGACAGGGAAAGAATTACATGAAAAAATCTGTTTATCTGGGTTTAGCAGAAAAATTCAGCATCAGATATAGCATGCTGAAACTTACAGAAGGAACAGTATGCTACCTACATTTTAGTGGTTTTGGACATTATAGTTAATCCTTTGGCCCGACTGCAATAAGTCATAAAAATATGGACAACAAAGTCATCCAACCAAATGAACCTGTTATTGTGCAATCATTTTTCCCTACAATACCACCTGAAATTAAGTCTCACATGAAGCCATAAGGGCAAAGATAATGTTAGCAAAAAGTGCTGTAAGAAGCATGCAGTCTGACAGCTATCAGGCCTTCGCTGAAGCTACCTTTTCTGATTATGTATTCAGGTAGTGATACTATGGGCCAATTCACAAATAATTCCTTATTTTGGAAGGATTTACTCATTGTCAACATAAAAAATAAGTACATCTTCCTTATATAGCACCTCAGAATACTAAAAGATTCAAAAATATTTAGCCTATGTTTTGCTAGAGCTTAATTATTAAAAATTCAGCAGGATTTATTCTTTTCTAAAAACCATAGCAGATATTAAGAACATTTCAGCATCTGAAAAAGAACCAACAACTCAAAAGCAAAAAATTTCTGAAACAAAATAATTCATTAAATTCAGTCTGTGTGGCAATAACATTTTTAGGATCGTTCAAAAAATGTCTTTTATTTGTCATTCAAGAAGGAAAAGAACTGCTGCAAACTGAGGGCCTGATTCACATCACATAATGAATAACTGAGATTTTCAGCAATCAGTATGTACTATACTGCCACATGGTAAAAAGACCATTCAAACACTGCAATCATCTAATCAATGATACTGTTGACAAATAGCACAGTCAAATTCTGACTCTTATTTAAGCTTTGCAAAAGATTTTATTTAATTAAACTATCTGAATAACTAAAAATATTTCTCTGGACTCTCATGATTAATTTTTATCCATCTTCATTATGTCTTCTAGCACGATACACCTGTGTTCAAACTTATAATTAAAGCAAAATTAAAAGGATCCCGAATACAGGAAAAGAAAATGGATGGTAAAAAAATAATGTGGAAAAATATAATGTGGGTAGACCATGGCCAATAAAAATAAAGATAGTGCCAGTATATCCGTTGCTGTTTTATTTAAAAAGGGAACATAACTGATTTACAATCAAGTAGCTCAGCCATCTGTATGAAAATGAATTGGTGTTACATCAATTCTCATTTCAAAGTCCTAATGCCACTGTCACTAGTACAATCAAGCTCCATATTTGCTTAAAATAAAATCTAGTAGAAGGAGGCCCAAAATGCAATCAGCCATGAGTGGACAATAAGTTGTCCACAGTATGAAAGAATTTGAGAATTACTTCTGTGAACAATTTTTTAAAATGGTTTAGCAATGACAAAATGTTAGTTTGTTAAGGCTTTTTTTTGTGGATGTTCCTTGTGTTAGGAGGATATATTAATCTCTGGGATACTTCATTAACAACTGATCAGATTTCGCAGAGTTTCAAAGACGGAAAAAAAACCCAGAAAGTAATATGAGGATCATCCCAGTCCAATCTTCTTGTTAGCAATAGGTGAAATTGTGTGTTGAAACAATAATACAAAGAGAAAAGATGATTATATTTGAAAATCTGTTAATCAGTAGAGGGTTTCTTTTGTATTAAGAACAAGTTGAAATTCTGCTATTGTGTATCTTAGTTACTTTATAACTAAATATTACAATGGTAGCTATAATGATAAGCAATTAACATAGCCATATATGGGGAAGGGTATATGGGTGGATCCAGGGGAGTATTGTGAAACTCTACCGAAGCAGAACTCACGAAGGTACCAGGAGTAGTCAAGTGAAAATAAGAGAATGCTGGCGTCCACATAATGATTGGGACATGTCCAAGGAACAGAAAAGTGAACAGGATGACCTGAGGGAGACTTCTTACTTCATCCGAGGAAGACTCCTTACTTCATTTACAAATTACTGATAAACATTTTTACTCTAACTTGTATATTTGAAATATAAAGATAACAGTCTTTTTTCTCTTTTCAAGTCAAGAACACCTGATGAGCCTGATTTGATTTGAATGGTTTTATCAGTTAATCAGTATAAGTAGTCTCTTATCTATTACACCACATGTTATTTTTTATGTTGTGGAGTACAACTTCGCTGTTAGGACTGCAGGCTTGGGAAGGCAGTGCTTTTGTCAGTCAAATATGCTCATTGATTTCTTTATGTTTTTGTCTACACTGCAGGAAAGATTATGTTATTTTAAATTTCACAGAAAGGTCTTATCTACACGAAGACTTGGATCAGTCTAAAGGCAGCACTTTCAGAAATGCTTTGGCATTGGCAAGTGATTTAGCAAATAAGTTTTTTACTTTCTCTTGGGGCCTGCTGGAAACTTGGGCTAATTTTGTCAGAAAAGCAAGCTTGTTGGTAGCTCCTGCCACCACATATGCTAATTTAGGTTTATTTATTCTTAAAAAATAAATTAATCAATCTATACAGTTATTAATGCATAGCAGCTATTCCTAAATAAAAACTTTTGTTGGTACTTGTTCTGAAATAAGTCCTATGCACAGATGTAACATAATCCACCTGTTTCAAACTGAGCTGTAGGATGATGTTCACATTCTGACCAAAATAGTTCATTAAGAATCACTAATCTTGTCTTACTTACTGATGGGAAAGAATTACTTCAGATGATCCTAAATTCCCTAAGGAAACCTGGTAAAATGTATTAGGTAGAATTTTTTGGTTCACTGACTGGAAAAGCTCATGTATTTTAATGATGTCACCCATATGAATATACATGAAAATAACTGAATTTATAGTTACCAATAATTTCACATTGTACTTTTCTATGACATACCTGTCAAAAAAGAAATCCATAACAATTTTCATAAAAATGCATACAACATGAGTATTGCTCATCATAAATGCAACACTTATAAGCAAATTTGTACATTATTTTGTTAAATGCACAGGTGAGAGTACAAATATATGCTCCAATTACCCTTAAGATAAGAAGTAACACAAACACTTAACATGAAAATCCTACGATTAAGGTTTTAAAGTTAGCATCTTATTATAATTTTTTTTGTTACCCTGTAAATATAAAATGATGGAGTTTACTATTCTGTTTAACAATGTGATGCATCATATTTACAGTTCATATATTCATATGTTTACACTTAAATTGCTAGGGAATTGTGCGACTTCAAAGAGGCAGTTTTTAAAAAGAAAACAAAAATGATGGTAGTCCAGTTATCTATTGCGGACTAAGTAGGAAATTTACACTTAGAGATAGGTTGGCAAAGCTATTAAATCAAAAGATAATTTTTGACATTTAAATAAAAGGTAAGGATCAAAGCTTCTTTAGGCTAATACGAAGAAACACAAGAAGGACAAGGTGATATTTTATGTTATATATGGATAAGAGCATAGAAAGTGTTTTTATTTAGACTGATCTCACAGCCATTGAGTACTATACAGTTTCTACATTTTTTTCTAATAAGAATTGTCAACACTACATGTACAATCTCTAAGATCTGCAGCACTTCTTTCATTTGGAAAAAAAATATATCAATTTTTCACAACAGAAAGAAAATCACTAAATTATCCTCTTCAGTAAGAATAAAAGATATCTTGCAGTCCTCAGTGGTAAAATGTCCTCTATTACTGATAATCCTTATGTTCTTTTTTAGCTTCTCTAAAGTAAAAAAAAACAAACATATAGTGGAGCTGTTGACAAATTAGTTATCATCACAGAAAATTCTCTGTGGTATAAGAGCAACAATTTATTTTGCAAAAATGAATAAAGAACTAAAGTAAGAGATTCAGGTTTTGATATTTGAAAATCAACATATAAATGACATAAATCTTTCCAAAACATGGAAAAGAGAGAAGGGCTTGTATATAAAACACATGCTATATACACTTAAACCAACATAGCCTAATAAACAGGCTTTTGGTTTTGCTTTTGAAGTTCTGCAGCTCCACAATGATAAAATAAATAAGGACATAAGCAATGCCCCAGGGCAGACCAATTTCCCAATGTCAGGCACATGCTCTCCCTGATGGTGGCAGAAGTTAAATCTGGAAATTTCAGGAGCCTCGCAAATGTGGTAATAGAATGCTTGCTAGTTTCCAGATGTGTTAGTGTGAAGCTGCTGCTCATGAACATCTCTAAGCCCTTTCTGACTCTGCTGCTACAGCTCCCTCCACAGTAACCTGTATCAGCAAGTCCCAAGAACTTGCAACCTTCTGTGTAAGGTACTTTCTTCTATGAAAGGCTACTGCTTTAACATAGGTGAAGTATCCCTACAACACAGAAAGTGGATTTAGTAAAGTCATTTTCTTTAGAGATATTAGCCAAACACAGCATTAAAAAGGAAAAGATTTTAATGTTCCCTGGAGGTAAAATAAATAAGATGGAAAATTTCCAAGAAGTATCAGACAAACACTAGCTTAAACATATGCCACTGGACTACAGCTCCTGCTTTTGTGGGACACATTTTTCTCAGAATTTGCTCTTTGTTGTCTACAAGAGGGAGACATCTAATAAGGATAAAGCCTTAGCAAACACCAGCAAATCTAAGGTTACGGACAGTTGAAGAAATGCCTGTGCTAATTCTCACCTTGGCTGGTACATGTCTCTATTTCTGAAAACCCCTACAGAAATGTTACCTTGTGTCCTAGGGCAAAATAGCCACATTAGCATAGTGATATGCATGCACTAAATATGCTTACCTGCCAACAGGACTTATTTCAAGCCAGAACTACTACACTTAACACAGTAATCCTGTTTTTTGTTCCAGCTAGTTCTAGCCTGGCTGCTGCTGCTAGAACTCAGCCAACCACTTGCAATTCACACACAGCCCTACTAATTACAGAGGGGCCAAGATTTCACACCCCGCCTGAAAATGAAGCACAGATAATTGCACTGAGTGTTTACATTGCTACTCTGACTATCAGCAAGTAAGTACATATAGAGGATTTTGTATGGAGAATCAAATACTGAAGTATTCATTACAAGAAACGACTATGCCAAGTAATGAGAGATAAAAATACTCATAACTGCTTACATGTATCAAGTGCTTACATAAAATAATCTGATTGTTATTGATCTTATAATATATAAATATGAATACTGCTCTGAAATAATTTATTATAATAGGATATATCATATAATATATAATATACATAATGTATACTACATATATATAATATAACATATATAATATATGCAATATATAATAGAATTTTAAAATTTCTTGACATGGCAATACCAACATTTATTTGTATTTTTTTATTCCAGCTTTTCATAGAGCTCTTTTATTCTGCCTCTCTTTCTGCCTTTTTTGCTCAGAAATTTGATAATTTTGCCTCTTTTTGCATTCCTTTTTTCTTTCTGTGTTATCTTTTTTTTTCTTTATTCGGGGGTGGGGCTGTGTTTTGGCTTGGTTGTTGGTTTTTTTTTTTGTTTGGTTTGGCTTTTGTTTCCAGCATATATTTTACCCAAGTCCATTTAATTTTCTGTTTCTTTCTCTCTACCATTCCCAGCCCACTCACTGTCTAATGAAAACAGAGAATGAAAAATCACAGAGGTTGTTTGGAAGTGTAAAGAAACAGCAGGGAACAGAGCATGTAGTGAACATGACAGAAAGAGGGACACCAAAGGGGAATAACTTCTTGTTTCTGGGAGCGCTCAGAGGGACTGTGACCCAGGCTTTATACACGAAAGTTCTGCCTCCTTCCTTTTTCATGTGCTGTTCTGAAATCTGTCTGTTTCTGATTTAAATTAGGAATCCCCACATTTAGGGTAAATGTGTTGATCAAAATTCCATTGAAGTTTTCAGTGAAAGTATCAAGTTTTGAACTTTCTGCAATGAAAGCTGTTAGTTAAAAATTCCTCAGCAGCTTGACTGCAAATGTACAAGTTGTTACACTTCATGTTTGATAAAGAATGTAGCAAATTATTTAGGAGAAAGAACGGAGGACAAAAAGGTTAATGACAGAGTTGCTTTTGAAGATGAACTACAAATTAATGGATTCAGTTCCGATACTGTTGGTCACGGTCCAATGATAATTCATTTATAAGACAGTTATCCCATCATCAGCTTTAAACATGAGAAGATCAGGAGATAGCTTCTTTAAATTAAAACTTGGGAGCATTGCATTAAGATTAAATTATTGTTTAAAAGGCATCATAAACTTAATAGAAGTATGACAGGAGACATCATAATTTATGCAAATGCAGACTACCTCAAGCAAAGGCTATAACATGCTTTGTAATGCTTTCATTTTTTATATTTTACATTAGTCAAAGAAGCCGCTTTTACATCATGTGTGTCACAAAGCCTAATCACAGAGGGGAAGAAGGACAGTTTATCAGCGGTAGATAAAACCACCCAAAGAAACCCCAAATAGAAGCTTTGTCCTATACTTAGCTCTCAGTTAACACGTTGAATGCAGATATCCTTATCCAGACTACTACTCACAGTAGGTTTCCATCTATGTCTCTATGTTATTGTATCACGGTAAAACAAAAAGAGATAAAACGGGGGGGGGGGGGGGGAAGGAGGGGGGGGGGAGAAGAGGGAATAATGTGTGAGACTGTGTGTGAACGGCAAACATGTGTTTTCTGAAATCAGCTTACAGGTTCTGGAACATATTCATCTCTTTTTCTCTTTACCTTGATGACCGCAAGAAGTAGAATCATAGAATCATAGAATAGTTAGGGTTGGAAAGGACCTTAAGATCATCAAGTTCCAACCCCCCTGCCATGGGCAGGGATACCTCACACTAAACTATGACACCCAAAGCTCTGTTCAACCTGGCCTTGAACACTGCCAGGAATGGAGCATTCACAACCTCCCTGGGCAATCCATTCCAGTGCTTCACCACCCTAACAGGAAAGAATTTCCTTCTTATATCCAATCTAAACTTCCCCTGTTTAAGTTTTAACCCATTGCCCCTTGTCCTGTCACTACAGTCTCTAATGAAGAGCCTATCCCAGCATATAGCCCCCCTTCAGATACTGGAAGGCTGCTATGAGGTCTCCACGCAGCCTTCTCTTCTCCAGCCTGAACAGCCCCAACTTTCTCAGCCTATCTTCATACAGGAGGTGCTCCAGTCCCCTGATCATCCTCGTGGCCCTTCTCTGGACTTGTTCCAACAGTTCCATATCCTTTTCATGCTGAGGACACCAGAACTGCACACAATACTCCAGGTGAGGTCTCACGAGAGCAGAGTAGAGGGGCAGGATCACCTCCTTTGACCTGCTGGTCATGCTCCTTTTGATGCAGCCCAGGATATGGTTGGCTTGCTGGGCTGCAAGCACACACCGAAGCCGGCTCATGTTCATTTTCTCATCAACCAACACCCCCAAGTCCTTCTCCTCAGGGCTGCTCTGAATCTCTTCTCTGCCCAACCTGTAGCTGTGCCTGGGATTGTTCCGACCCAGGTGCAGGACCTTGCACTTGGCATGGTTAAACTTCATGAGGTTGGCATCAGCCCACCTCACAAGCGTGTCAAGGTCCCTCTGGATGGCATTCCTTCCCTCCAGGGTATCAACCGAACCACACAGCTTGGTGTCATCAGCCAACTTGCTGAGGGTGCACTCAATCCCACTGTCCATGTCAGCGACAAAGATGTCAAACAAGACCAGTTCCAACACCGATCCCTGAGGGACACCACTCATTACTGATCTCCAGCTGGACATTGAGCCATTGACCACAACTCTTTGCATGAGGCCATCCAGTACTTCCCATTCCCAATAACTCACTTCTGCTGGATGGTTTCTCAGGATGAGTCACCTCTCAGTACCGCATGTCACAGCCTGCCCACACTCCGAGCAATACGTTTTTATTTTTTGTGGCAGGGTAGTCCTTAGGAAGACAGACATGTGCTGTATTGAGCATGGTTCCTGATGAGATGTTACTTCCACCACCAGTTCCTCCTCCTCCTGGTGAGCGGAAACTATTTGCTGACAAGAGAAATATGTGCGAGGAGCCAGGCTTCTCGTCCTCAGCTGCTGCTTTTGAGCTTCTACACAAAATCCACCTGAGCCTGTTGCACACGTGACATGTTCACTGAGTAAGATATAAATTTGACAGAATTACTAGTATTTCTCTGATTTTGTAATTAAAGTACATGTGTTAATGATTACACAGGAAATTCAGCTTTTTAAAAATTCTCCATAAAAGGCTTTGCAAATGAAAGAATGGTCTTTCACTTAGAGTTTTGTAATTTGATTTAAGGGTCTAATTGAAAGAATGTATCAGGTTTGCTGTCTCGGGGAAAAGATGGGAAGAGGCAGGAAGGGCTGACAGTGTTCTCAGGGTCCTGACAAAGGATTCAAGAAGGTGCCAAAATGTGATTGGAGGTAGAAAGTGATAACCTGTTAAAAGCACCTTCCTCTTGCACCAGCCAAGTCTTGTCCTATGCCTTTAGGCATAATTATAAGGCAAAAGTCTGCTTAACTTGGCATTCAGCAGACACACATTTTTCCTGGTGGTGGCAGTCTGGTCCTTTTGCCTTAGCTGTTCCTTAGGCAGCATGTCACAGATTCCTTGGAGAAGTGTGTAAAAGGAGCAGCAGCATTTAGGGGAGCATGTCATTCCAGTCTTCAAAAAGGGCAAGAAAGAGGACCCAGGTAACTATAGACCGGTCAGCCTCACCTCCATCCCTGGGAAAGTGATGGAACACCTTATCCTTGGTGCCATCTTAAGGCATATCAAGGATAAGAGGGTTATGAGGGGCAGTCAACATGGCTTCACCAGGGGGAAATCATGTTTGACCAATCTCTTAGCCTTTTATGAGGAAATAACACGGTGGATGGATGATGGCAGAGCGGTGGATGTGGTCTACCTTGACTTCAGCAAAGCATTTGACACAGTCTCTCACAGCATCCTCACAGCTAAATTGAGGAAGTGTGGACTGGATGATCAGGTAGTGAGGTGGACTGTGAACTGGCTGAAGGAGAGAAGCCAGAGAGTTGTAGTCTATGGGGCAGAGTCTAGTTGGAGGCCTGTAACTAGTGGAGTGCCTCAAGGGTCAGTACTGGGACCGGTATTATTTAATATATTCATCGATGATTTAGATGAGGGAATTGAGTGTACTATCAGCAAGTTTGCTGATGACACTAAGCTGGGAGGAGTGGCTGACAGGCCAGAAGGCTGTGCTGCCATCCAGCGAGACCTGGACAGGCTGGAGAGTTGGGCAGGGAATAACTTGATGAAATATAACAAGGGAAAGTGCAGAGTCCTGCATCTGGGCAGGAACAACCCCAGGTTCCAGTATAGATTGGGGAACGACCTGTTAGAGAGCAGTGTAGGGGAGAGGGACCTGGGGGTCCTAGTGGACGACAGGATGACCATGAGCCAACACTGTGCCCTTGTGGCCAAGAAGGCCAATGGCATCCTGGGGTGTATTAGAAGGGGGTGGTTAGTAGGTCGAGAGAGGTCCTCCTTCCCCTCTACTCTGCCCTGGCGAGACCGCATCTGGAATACTGTGTCCAGTTCTGGGCCCCTCAGTTCAAGAAGGACAGGGACCTGCTGGGGGACAGAGTCCAGCGCAGGGCAACTAAGATGATTAAGGGATTGGAGCATCTCCCTTATGAGGAAAGACTGAGGCAGCTGGGTCTCTATAGTTTGGAGAAGAGGAGACTGAGGGGTGACCTTATTAGTGTATATAACTATATAAATGGGGAGTGTCACGAGGATGGAGCCAGCCTCTACTCAGTGGCAAACAATGATAGGACAAGGGGTAATGGGTACAAACTGGAACACAAGAGGTTCCACTTAAACTTGAGAAGAAACTTCTTCTCAGTGAGGGTGACGGAACACTGGAACAGGCTGCCCAGGGAGGTTGTGGAGTCTCCTTCCCTGCAGACATTCAAAACCCGCCTGGACACATTCCTGTGTAACATTATCTAGGTGTTCCTGCTCCGGCAGGGGGATTGGACTAGATGATCTTTCGAGGTCCCTTCCAATCTCTAGCATACTGTGATACTGGGATACTGTGCCAGCAGCCACTGCATGCAGTGAGGCAGGAGGCAAGGCAGCATTTCTGCAGTAAGAGACCAAGCAGCCTGTGAATGTCAGCTAAGGCTGCAAATAATGAAGATGTCACTGAACGAATTATTTTCCCAAGAAAAGGTTACAGGAATCTTTCATAATATGAACTGGTAGGTAATTTGCTAATGATATCTTTCAAGTTTTACTTCATTCTTTTCCTGATGATGGTGTCAGTTACAGAACTTCTGTAACTGCAGCACCATATTCTTGTTATGGTTGCGTAATTTCCTTTCTTAAATGCCAGTGAACTGAGCCACCCTGGTCTGACCATAGGTTTACAGCATGGGATCCATGTAAAATTAGCAACAACAGAAAACATATTGGGACTGACAAAAATCCTGAAAAACAAATGAAAGACTTTTTTTTTCTTTTTTAATGCAGTTTTGCAAAGCAGTTTTCAACAGCTCATGCCTGAGGTATTTCCTCAAAATATCAGCATAGCTAATCTGCTACATGTTAACCTTGAAACATGCACATTACCCAATGCTTAAACACTGTAAATTAAGATTCAATTCAGTTGATATAAAACTATCACTCTACCCCAAAAATGTAAATAGTTATTCGCTTTTGGAGACTTAAACTTTCTTAATTATCTGGAATGATTTATACTGAATACTATAATCAACAGAATTAAATAAGAAACTCATCTATTGACAGAGCTACAAAACCTGCCTGGAGCCTGTGATAAACATTTAGAGTCAAGCTCTGATTTGCGTCTTGAGGAAAATGCACAAGCAATAAAACTAGATTCAAATGCAAGTTGTTATAACAACCTAATACTGTGGCCAAATTCTGTATGTGATAAAAGAAATGCCTGAGTTTGGTGGCACACTTACTGAAGTTGCAACAACTTATTCTGTCCTTGGTAACAAGAAACTTCAGTCAAAACCTAAATTAATAAAACCAACATTGTTTAAACATTCTTAAAACTGTAAACACATGTAAGTGTAGGTCATTTACAGCTTTCCAATCAGGTTGCTAAGCAGAAGGAGAAACAGCAGTATAGATCAGGACTGTATATGAAAGGGTGATAAACTTGTGAGTAAAAGACCCCAGGAATTCTTCACATATGGCAATAATCTACTTCAGCAGAGAAAATATTGGCAATGCTCTACCTACATAGGTGTAGTATTAGTTGTGTCTCACTAGATATTAAAGGACCAAGGAAAACCAAAGGGATGCACCAATCATGATTTTTCACTTTAGTGTAAGAAATGGTACTAACCACTGTAAGCAATAATATTAGTCATCTACAAACAAATTAGGAAACGTGTTTCATATGCTGAAACATAGGTGTTTAAGAACATCTCTGACATTGTGGGGAATCTGCTTTGACATTCATCCCACATGCTGTTTTATAAGGACATCTTTCTTTTTATAAGAAAATGCACCTTGTAAAACAAATCCAATGTTGTATTTTTCTGCTTCTTACAGAAGCAGAAAGGCACACTATGTACTTATATTTACATAACCGAATGCTGCCCTAGTTGTCATTTCCTGACTAAATCAATCAAAACCAATAAACATTTATATGTCATTATTTCTTACCCAAGAACAAATACCAGAATAACCCTATAGTTTAGAAATGCCAGATTTTCTGCATGGACTATAAGGATATGAAAACAAATTTCTTGCAGAGTTAAAGGCTAAATCCTATCCTACATAATGATATAAATTTTACCCCAAACAGCCAGCAAAGTTTTTTCCTGATTACTTTGAATCCCTCTATCATCTATTCAACAGTGCCCTTCACCAGGACTAAAATTTTACAGGAAAAACTGCAAGATGTTTACCCATACTTCATTCAGCAAACAGCTGAGCAAACAGATCCAAACACTCCAGCTTTCTTCCCCTTTTACCATCCACTTTTAATAAACCAGGAGCACTTGCCTAAACAGAGATCCCTCTCAGGGATGTTGTAGAATGTAAGTATGCTTGCAACATGCTGAGAGACCTATCTGTGTCTGGTTGTTCTCACCAAGCTGTGGTTTGGAGTCACATCCCATAGCAGGAGAGCAGGTTTTCCCAGTGTGACCTCTGTCAGGGAGGAAGCCACAAATGTGACATCTGTGACATTCAGCATTGATACCCGCTGCCAGCTCCTGCAAAGTGCCAGAGCCACCACAAAGTGCTCCAGTGTCATCAGACCCTAGACATCAGGCTGTTTGAGGTATGTTACTGTCCTGGGTTCAGCTGTAACAATTATTTTTCTCCTTCCTAGTAGCTGGTGCAGTGCTGTGTTTCAGTTTTAGTCTGAGGACAATGCTGATAACACACTCATGTCTTAGTTGTTGCTCAGTAGTGCTTACTCCAGTAAGGGACTTTTCAGTCTCTCATGCTCAGCCAGTGAGGATGGGCACAAGAAGCCGGAAAGGAGCAGAGACCTGACCCAAACTAGCAAAAGAGGTATTCCATATCACATCACGTCATGCCCCAGTATATAAACTGAGGAGAGTCATCCAGAAGGCCCAGATTGCTGCACGGATCAGGCTGGGTATTGGTTGGTGGGTAGTGATCAATTATATTGTGCATCACTGGTATTTATTGGATTGTTGGGTTTTTTCCTTCCCTTTCATACTCTCTCCCCTTGTTACTTCCCTTATCACTGATAGTAGTAGTAGTTTTGCATTATACTTGAGTTATTGGACTGTTCTTATCTCAGCCTGTGGGATTTACATGCTTTTGATTCTCCTTCCTCACCCCTGGGGGGGAAGGGGGGGGGTGGGGGTGGGGAGGGGTGGAGTGAGCAAGTGGCTGTGTGATTCTGAGTTACCATGACAGTTACCTGTACCCAGGTTGAGAGCCCTGTGGTGCAAGTCAAACAGGGATGAGATTTAGCATTGGACATGTATCTTACAGCTAAGGTGGCAATGAAATCACAGAAAACTAGTAATAGCACAGAAAACTACAGAATAGTAATAATAAGAAAATGGCTTTTTAGCATCTTAGCTTTCAGACTTCAGTCTTTTAAAATGTATTTCAGACTCCAAATAATAATTGAGATAATAAACCAAGGAAGCTATAAAACATGCACATATGCAGATTATAAGTTTGGTTGGTTGTGTTTTTTCTTTTTCAATGTAAATAGCAGATCAATTTTTAGGATGAATGGTAGCAAATAAATTTTCTGACAACAGCTCTCTAGTTCAAATTTTATTTTTTATATTTGCTGAGACACTTAGTTCCCTCGCCACCACATCTTCACAGACCAACGTCATGGCAGGATAGCATGTCATGTAATGATTTTAATAACATTTATTCATGAGGTGGTTACTCCTCCCAGCTTCTGCCTCAGGGTCTGGAAGAACACCATGTAGCTCATTATCAGACACACTGAGAAGTCAATGAGGCAGATACAGTGTGTAGATTAAAGAAAAACAACATTAACTCTTCTGAAACCTTTTAAAACCCATTTATAAGCTTATTTAATACTAAACTTCAATAAATAGTGTATATTGTTTCAAATTATATGTAAAACAAATTCTGTATCATATGAGGTCATTTTGGGACTGGGATATTGAGCAAAGAAGAAAAATCTAACAACAACCAAAAATGAAGAAGGAAAAAAAGGAAAAATATTACGTGAACTTCCATAGTAGATTCTTAAAATGTTTCCTAAGACTCTGTGTAAATATTAACGTAAAAATATATATTTATCCAAAGTAATAATATTTTGTAAGAATTTGTGTTAGATATTTTAAGCTATCTTTATATATTGATATATTAATGCATATATTTTCTTAAAAGGTAACATGGGTAGAAAAAGTTCAACGAAATGGAAAAAGATATTTCTTGTATTCTCCACTTTAGCCACAGAGAGATATGTATTTATCTGTAAAAATGACCTTCTTCTCTCTAAGGAAGTTAAAATTACCGTTTAGAAGCATAAACAGCCTTTCCCATACGTACCTAAATGTGGCATGCATATACACACTTTATGCATATATTACCATAAATATTATATTACTGAGTAGTATATTTTCCGAACTACAGAGCAAGGAAAAATCGCTAAGAAAAGGACCAAAATTAGACGAACATTTGACTACATCTTCATGACAAAACTCTCAGAAGGTAAAGCTATGGCTCTGTATCAGTATGTTTGATCTGGTCAGGGGATTTTTTTTATTAGGAGATATGCAAGGGAACCTATCACACATTTCCAAATATACTTTTCGGTTTTTATGTCTTGGGAAAATTGAACTTTCTGTCTAATCAGTTTTTGGGGAAGTAAATTGGAAACAAAACCAAACAAAACTCCACACTTTGCTGTCAGCATAGTTCATTCATCTGGCATGAGACAAATAAATTGCCCAGGTTTTAAATGATCATTAACTATGTTTTGTGTCTCACAAGGTTATGCACATCTTTGTGTAGCACGTTAGATAACTGTTTATAGAACTCTATTTTTTTTCAGCTTTGATCAAAAGAATTTTTTCCATGTGTGTTGTTTCCTTTTTCCTTGACTTGGATTAGGTTACACTTGTCAGAGCTGAAAACAAAAGATTCCTATGTTTCTGTGCATGAGAATAGCAAAGGTATCTGCTTCTGGTATTTCCTAATGAAAAAAGATCTGATCAGCCACCTCAGAGAATGGTCCATGGAATGTTTTTTTCTGAGCAGGCTAGATGCTGAAGGAGCATTCAGATTCTCCTACCCTGAAGGCTGAAAAGTCTGTTATGCAATGCTTGGATGTGGGAGAAGCAAGCTGATGTCATCTGGTTGTTAACTAGTATTATGGCAACCTAATCTATCTGAATGAAGAGCATCGTGTTGCTCTATAAGCCATTTCGTGAACAAGGCTGGGTCAAATACAAAACAATTATAATAATTGCTACCTTCACCCATATTAAAATTATTTTAGTCAAGACAACAAAATCTACAAAGAGATTAAACCAAGCAACCACAAAAGGGCTCCAACATTGGATGAAGCTTTAGTTTCAAAACTTTAATGTGCCAGAAGCTGAATTAATCAAATCTACAAACACCATAAGTGAAATCACCTAACATTTGGCAAATACAATTTAGGCTTTGAGTTGGCCTAGAAAGCAAAGTACAGACACAGAGAACAAAGAGTGAAGCAAAGCCAGTGTGGCATCTGCCAAAGTATCACATTAACTTTTATGGGCAACATACACCATTACTGTGCTTTAGTGGAAACTAGCTGATCGGAGCTAGCCTAGCTAGAGCCACAGCCGGCACGCTTCAGCGACCGCGAGGGTCAACGGAGATGAGGAAAAATCAGAGGGGACAGCGTAGAGACATCCCGAGTCCCGACATCTCCCGATCCCCGAAGCCCCAGCAGCCCTTGCGAGAGAGAGGCTGACGTGGCGGGGGGCGTTCCCACGGTGACGGTGACCACTCCCCTGCTGCTTGCCTTGAAAAAGCCTTTGAGAGGGGTCGCTGAAGAGCCCTGTACACCTGAGACCTTAGATGAAGTCAGGTCGACAGAGCGGTTTGCCTTAGTCGATGAGGAATGGGTTAGAGATCAGTTGAGCAATCTGGACATCCATAAATCCATGGGTCCAGATGGGATGCACCCGCAGGTGCTGAGGGAACTGGCGGAAGTCATTGCTAGACCACTCGCCATCATCTTTACCAAGTCTTGGGAAACGGGAGAGGTGCCTGAGGACTGGAGGAAAGCAAATGTCACTCCGGTCTTCAAAAAGGGCAAGAAGGAGGACCCAGGTAACTATAGACCGGTCAGCCTCACCTCCATCCCTGGGAAAGTGATGGAACACCTTATCCTTGGTGCCATCTTAAGGCATATCAAGGATAAGAGGGTTATGAGGGGCAGTCAACATGACTTCACCAAGGGGAAATCATGTTTGACCAATCTCTTAGCCTTGTATGAGGAAATAACACGGTGGATGGATGATGGCAGAGCGGTGGATGTGGTCTACCTTGACTTCAGCAAAGCATTTGACACAGTCTCCCACAGCATCCTCACGGCTAAATTGAGGAAGTGTGGACTGGATGATCAGGTAGTGAGGTGGACTGTGAACTGGGTGAAGAAGAGAAGCCAGAAAGTTGTAGTCTATGGGGCTGAGTCTAGTTGGAGGCCTGTAACTAGTGGAGTGCCTCAAGGGTCAGTACTGGGACCGGTATTATTTAATATATTCATCGATGATTTAGATGAGGGAATTGAGTGTACTATCAGCAAGTTTGCTGATGACACTAAGCTGGGAGGAGTGGCTGACAGGCCAGAAGGCTGTGCTGCCATCCAGTGAGACCTGGACAGGCTGGAGAGTTGGGCAGGGAGTAACTTGATGAAATATAACAAGGGAAAGTGTAGAGTCCTGCATCTGGGCAGGAACAACCCCAGGTCCCAGTATAGGTTGGGGAACGACCTGTTAGAGAGCAGTGTAGGGGAGAGGGAGCTAGGGGTCCTAGTGGACGACAGGATGACCATGAGCCAACACTGTGCCCTTGTGGCTAAGAAGGCCAATGGCATCCTGGGGTGTATTAGAAGGGCAGTGGTTAGTAGGTCGAGAGAGGTCCTCCTTCCCCTCTACTCTGCCCTGGTGAGACCGCATCTGGAATATTGTGTCCAGTTCTGGGCCCCTCAGTTCAAGAAGGACAGGGACCTGCTGGAGAGAGTCCAGCGCAGGGTAACGAAGATGATTAAGGGATTGGAGAATCTCCCTTATGAGGAAAGACTGAGGGAGCTGGGTCTCTATAGTTTGGAGAAGAGGAGACTGAGGTGTGACTTTATAAGTGTCTATAACTATATAAATGGGGAGTGTCACGAGGATGGAGCCAGCCTCTACTCAGTGGCAAACAATGATAGGACAAGGGGTAGTGGGTACAAACTGCAACACAAGAGGTTCCACTTAAACTTGAGAAGAAACTTCTTCTCAGTGAGGGTGACGGAACACTGGAACAGGCTGCCCAGGGAGGTTGTGGAGTCTCCTTCCCTGCAGACATTCAAAACCCGCCTGGACACATTCCTGTGTAACATTATCTAGGTGTTCCTGCTCCGGCAGGGGGATTGGACTAGATGATCTTTCGAGGTCCCTTCCAATCTCTAGCATACTGTGATACTGTGAAAACTGCAGCACAAAAGACTTCCAACAACAGAAAAGACTTCCAGACACTCCAGCCAATAAGCCAGCTTCACTGAGGGCCCAACTTAAATGCTTCTATGCATGTAGCATTGGGAACAAGCAGGAGGAGACCGTAACATGCACATGCCTGAAGGCGAACAACCTTATTTGCGTCAGAGACCTGATGGGACAACTCCTGATTGATGACTAGACTGTCAGAACAGAATGATAGTGGCTCTTCAGGTAAGACAGGCTGGGGAGAAGAGGAAGAGGTGTCATTCTTTATGTCAGTAACCAGCTGGCATGCACAGAGGGTGGTGAGACACTTGAACAGGTTGTCCAGGGAAGTTGTGGATGCCCTATCCCTGGAAGTGTTTAAGGCCGGGTTGGATGGGTCTTTGAGCAACCTGGTTTATAGTGGAGGGTATCCCTGCCTGTGGCATGAGGTTTGGAACCAAATGATCTTTAAAGTTCCTTCCTTCCCAAACAAATATGACTCTACTTTGTCCTGTAATGTAGCAGTAGAGATGGGTAGCCAAACACATGTCAAAATATTTGCAAGAAACATTACTATGAGCTATACATAATATAATACATATCCACTAAGGGAAAGGCTGCTAAAAAACCCCCATCAATCTTACTGATTTCACAGATTTTCTTCCGGAAAAACATAGAATTAGAAATCTAGGAAATAACACAATCTGAAGTAATAATTTAGAGAAATATTTTACATGCCCTAAACTCTTCCTGGTGGTATGAGCTAAGTGGAAGATCTCAAATTGTAAAACAAAATTTATTCGCTGATTATGACTACAGTGCCAAATTCTCCTGTAGGTTACTGGTAGATAAGAAATAAAAAGGGGGTTGTGGGGGGAAATGGGTAGGGAGAAGAAGGCCTTTCTCTAAATATTTTCCAGTTAATATGATACCAAATTATTTCAATGCCACCGGTTCACATAAGCACTCTTGTGTGTCAGTATCATACTTGTTGCTCCATTTGTGTTTTCATTTGTACTGAACAAATATAAACCTCTTATATTTCTTAATATAACTTCATAGTCTAGAATGCACAAGTAAAAAGTGTTACTGTCATGTGTTAGCCTAAGAAGGTTAGGTGCAGCCATCTACAACATCAAGAGCTGCTCTTCTCAACCACAGCAATACATAAATAAAAGTTGCTACTGTTTTCCTCTATCTTATAGAAATCAACAAAAGCAATGAAGGGCCAAAGTAGCCAGGATCCATCTGAAACTTGATGGTTTTCATCCCAGTAAACTTCAGAACTAGTGTCAAGTGTTTTTCTGAGAAATCATAAACTTTCCACTTTCTACAAAACCAGATGATGACTCTAAAACTGCCTCCTACCCATCTGTTCATTCAGCTGCTATGTGGCATCCTACTCCCCATTTTTTTTTTTAATCTTTTTATATAAAATGCAAATTTTCAGGTCAGGAACCTGCAATATTTAAAATAAAAACAACCTTAGGCTTGAAAAATGTACTGACTCTCAGCAAACTGTTCTTCATTTAGGTGTCCAAAGATATAAGCAGAGTAAGTTAATTTGCCATCCATGATGAATTACTGAAAACATCAGCAAAGAGCAATTACTGTATGCCTGAACTTAATTTGGCTTCAAGTTAGAAATATGATACTTTATGTAAGCTACCTCAGGGAATATATGCCATCAAAGAACAATGAAAAATGTTAAATATTCTGTGGGTAGAATTCACTGATAGAACAGCTTCCCAAGAGAACATATGCAAGCTTTTAGGCATTGTCTGAACATTAAGAACTTGGCAGTATTTTCAGATCCCACCATGAGAATGCTTATCTTACCCATCATTATCTTAATGCCATGTTTGATTGTAGTGCCCATCTCCACAGAATGGAGAAGTCTGACTGCTTTCTTGGACTGAAATAACCATTGGTTTACTGTTGATTTTATGTATTGTATGGAAGAGATTTTTCTTCACCTAAGCCACTAAAAATTTATTCAAAAGATTCATAACTGCAGCAAAATAAGTCAGCAAAGTATATGATAAAAATATGCAGTTTTCTTGAGTTGTGAAGGTGCTTGTTTTGGAAAATGTTCGGCTATGTTAGTACTAACGCACAAATGAAAACATTTCTTCAGGTCAGTAGACTTTTCCTGCCTAAGTTACATTTTTAACACTGATGAGCATCTTTCACTTGTGTGATTTGGACAGATAATAGGAAAGAAGGTGAAAGGACTATTCAAAGATGGTCTTGTCAGTATGGGTAATCAAGTCTTTTTTAGATTATTCATTTTTTTCAGAAAAAAAAACAACAGAACAAAAAACCCTAGATTTATCTTAAAGTAACAGATATTTGGCCAAAAGCTGTAATTATTTTGTAAGAGTCTGCAATCAGTGCCACCCAATGTATCGTAAACTGTACTTACTTACAAATTAAAAGGAAATTAATCCTCTATTTCTATCACATTGCTACTTCCTTTTCTTCTTTCAAGCACATCATTGAAAAAACATCCCATCTTTGTTTCCGTGAAAAAATCAATCATTTCAGATCTTCCCTACACTAAAACTGAGATCAAACAAAATCTGGACAAAATGTTCAGTGTTGTGAGG
Source organism: Pezoporus wallicus (assembly GCF_028554395.1). Classification (NCBI taxonomy): domain Eukaryota; kingdom Metazoa; phylum Chordata; class Aves; order Psittaciformes; family Psittacidae; genus Pezoporus; species Pezoporus wallicus. Next base: position 1,378,198 of record NW_026642986.1, on the reverse strand, counting down.
GCTGGCGTTGTACTCTGATGTTGGCAAATTACAGTTGATACATCTGGTGCTCCACTGCAAATGTATGTTTGGTCATGGTCTGTGTGTTGGGTAATTGCATTCTTTGTTGTACATAACGATGTTTTTTAATTGAGCTTGCTCTACATAACACTGATTTGATTAGGTAATTCCTAATCAGAGGTAGGTAATTCCTGCCTCTGTGAATTAGTCTATTTCTATTTTCTGGTTGATATGGGAGCAAAACTTCACACAAAGAAGGAAATCTGCACAGGAAATTTGGGATAGCTTAAGTATCAAATCCACTTGTAATGGAAAGGTTGTTTGTTTGTTGCCTAAAATTATCCCATTCCAGTGGTGAACAGTCCAATCACTACTTACAGTTCTTACTACAAGGAAGTGTCTGGGAGAAGTTCTATAAGAACTTCAGTAGCACAACCTCTTTGCTCTTCATCTGTAGGTTGTAGGGAAAGCAGATATTCTAGATGCCTCTAGTAATACACATGAGAGGAACTGATACTCAAATTTCCTGTGCAAATTTCCTTCCTTGTATGAAGTTATGCAAATCCTTGTTGTTTGTTTTCCTCCTCACTCATCATCTCATGATGAATCTGGATAGAAACTGGACAAATTTAATTAGGTCAGTAGTATTCTTATAAGTTTTGTAAGTTAGAGTCATTTAGTGAAGCCTTCTACTGCATAACTTAAAGTCTACCTCCCTCCAACATACACATGAAGTCAACTACAAAACTCCTGTACATTTATCATACCATTAAGGAACCATTCTGTACTAGTTGCCAGTCTCTTTCACTTTAATGCCGTACTTCCAGTAGAATACAGTTCAGCTGAAGTACACTGAGATCTCTCTGCACTGAGATCTCACTCATATAGACACCATTAAGTGCTACTATGTGCAAAAGCATCTGAGGGTATATTCCTATTCATCCCTGTTTCTGCAATAATTATTAAAATAGGCATCTGCAAAGCCTCATGGGAGAGAGTTAAGGTGTCTTCACAGGATATTTCTGCACAGGTGTAATGAAATTCCAAATACAGTTTCCTCTTATTTTAAAAGTCTCATTCAGAAAAACAAGCACCTTTTAGCTCTCAAAAGATATAATCTAAAGCTAGTATTTCCTCAGAAATGTTAATTAAGCAATGTGATAAGACAGTATTAACCCTGTGCATCAAAGTGAGAATGTATTGATCAAGCACCCGTTGATTACAGCATTCAGGAGTTATTTCATTTCCTTGGAAAAGAGGATATTCATGTAACAAATTATGGAGAAAAAAAGGGTTCAAACCAATTAATAAAGGATGACTGAATAAAATATCTATAGCTATATATCTTCTGTCATTAGGTTTTCTAGATTAGCACAATGCATCTTTTCTACAAAGTATTTATTAATCTCTTAAATCTTTATTTTACAAAAAGCAGAGAAACGTTTTTGCACTGCCTAGAAAGTGGAAGAACAAACCTGTTGTTCATAAAACCTGAAATGAATGAGAAAGGCAAGAAAGAAACATTTTTCATTATATTGTAAAGGTATAATTTCAGAACAAATGCTTTGACCCTTTTAATGGCATTGGAGATAAATACGGTTGCTATAGAAGAGACCCTGGCAACCAAGATGAATATTTTACTTAGCACAATCCTGTTCCAGCAGACAAATGAATCAGGATGAAATTAAATAGATCCACTTGTCCGCTTAAAATACATCACTAAAAATCATCATGACTAAACATATTAGATAGGAAACATATGAAATATTAAAATTTACATGATTACATTAATGTATTGAAATAAGCAGAACATATGCCATATACAAGTCTTGTTTCTGCCATTTATACTTGAAAGTTCAGCATTTAAAGCTATGCATGTGGGAAATAACAGAAAGGTTAAAAGAACAGTCCTGGAAGGGAAGAAAAATCAAACAAATCATTTAACAACAAATGTTATGCTGAAAGAAACTGTCAAGAAATAAAATGCCACGCCAGACAGTCCAATTGGTATATTAAGTACTCAGGGCTTGTGTTAAGAGTCCAAATTCAATATCAAATACTTCAGAAGGTAAAACTTACTTTCACTATGAAAATAAAATATAATTTATTTGGATATTGTGTGTGGTTTTAACTTAAAAAAAATGTTAATTTAGCAAATGGAACTTATTTTAACAAGGCTGAGTTCTCTATGATTAGGTTGTGCTGGTTAATTAGACTACACTGAACTGGGAAATCTACTTGTACATGAAATGTTCCCCATAGATCTGATTATACACAGGAATTTTTAAGATCAGTGGCTGGTACATAGTGAGGTTGGCAGTTGGCGGAACTAAAACCTGCTAGAAGATCAAACAGAGATCCCTGAAGATACAAAGATACATTAGGAACAAAACATAACAATCATTGGAAGACTCCACCATAAGGGTCATAAAGTGGAGTTTTAGTTTCAAGAAATTCTTCTAGTATTCCTATGTCCTTCTAAGCATACGACGATGTACAGTGCTTTCATTATTTCCTGCTGATTTGCTTACTAGGCCAGTTTCATGTACCGCATACTATGATGGTATGCTGCAGACTCCCATTGGGAAGTAACTGATAGAAGACAGTACCTCCTCCTCTGAACCAGGCTGGGCATATCAAGCACGTTTTCAGAAAGAAAGTATTAATATTTAATTAACAGCATAATTAATATCAAAAAGTTATTCTGAACAGGAATCTGGTAATTAAACTGAACAGACATATTGGTAAAGAAAGCAAGCTCTACTGTGTTTAAAAGAAAATAAGCCATTCTAAGAAAACATAAAGCCTAGGAAAGAAGTACCAATATAGGATGTCAGCTGACCTTTTCAGTACTTCTGCTGAAAGCTTGTGATGCTGCTGTCCAAAACTCAGACTCGCTTAAAAGATTCAAACAAGACTAATGCCTCCAAGTTGTGACATTTTAAGCTACAGTGTAAGCAGGAGAGGGAACATGGTTGTGAATTTTATCATCTGATCATTGGAATGCTACCATTCTGTTCATGCCAGAGACTTGCATATGACATGAATTTGGCTTGATGAAATTAGTGAGGTAGATTTTTCTCTCTGATTTCTGGCAGGTAGAGCATTGGCAGAAACAGATGATGGGTTAGACATTACATAAAGATATACACTACATTATATTAAAATCCAGGAAGGGCTCACTTGCTGATACTAATCAGATGTATAATACATGTTAGAAGTTATTCATATATAAACAAATAAAATTTACAGGATGGAAAAAAAAAGTAAAATATGAAATAAATTATCAGATACTCATTTTATGCTTCTTTTAAACTTATGATACCTTCTACAGTGGCTTTTTGGCAGTGGAAATGCCAATAATGAAGCTTGGATTTTTCCCACTCATAAACATCTCTCCCTTTATAATCCCGAGTGGATATGAATAAATTACATAATATCAGCACAGACAGAGTAAAAGTGACATCTCTTCTTTACCTTCCATGTTATGGATTTCCAGTCAGGACTTGCAAGATGACCTATTATTTGCATGAAGGCAGAAAGTATTCAAATGCAGCAATTATTAGACAAGAATACTTGATAAATGGCAGCAATATGTTCAGTAAAATGTACCTCAGACAGGGTTATTTCTAGACGACCACCTCAACAGTCTTGAAAATTTATTGCTATGAGAGTTTAAGAGACAACAATGCAGTCATTTTAAGCAAAGAAGAATAAAGTGCCACAAATTTTTTCTTAAATCCTCAGCAGTAGATATTTTATCAAAGACATGACATAGGTACTCAGCTGAGTATCCCCATTCCCCTTGAAATCACTAATCACCTGAAGATACAGCTCAGCATTTACATTCATACCCTTGCAAATATAATAGCTAAAAAACGTGTATAGACCTTGAAATACCATGTTACCATTTAATTTAAAAAATAATATGAATGTTGCAGTACCTGTGACTGTCTTTCCTACAGTTTGTTAGTTAAGCCAGGTCTTAAAAGGCTGGGTAATTCTGCTGCTCTCAGAGCAGTGTTGACCGTGAAAGAGAAACACCATAAATTAAAAAAAAAAAAAAAAAAAAAAAAGTCAGCCATTCAAACATCAGCCAGGGAAATCCAACTAATTAGTTTTCACTGATTTCCCAGTGGCACATCTGTGGCCTGTGCGGTGTATACACATACCTCCTGCTGTTTTTGGGACACCCACTTTTGTTTCCACCTCAGCCAAAAGAGACTCCTACATTACCACTAGTAATGAAGACCATCTGCACTAGACAATTTGCTGTAAATTCTTCTCAGCTCCTTGGGGACAATAATCAGAGAAGTTTCTCAATTCTCTATAATTTTCCTTAATCTCACCAGCTGCAAAAACTGCAACTACTTAAAACTCCATTAACCTTGTCAGTGGTTACTTATGGATGCTAAGGAGTTATTGTGTCATGAGTCTAAGTAAAAAGGGGAAGAACAGTGGGAGAAGAGACAAAAATCACAAAGCAACAGGAGATATTAATAAAATCTTGCAAGATATTTTTCCCCCAGTGAAGACCATCCCTATCAAGAAGGAGCACACTTCTGGGAGGTAAATCACAGAAAAAATAAGTGAGATTAGCATACTTCCTTTGGGTAACTACATCAGGAAGAAGAGAAGCTACGCCAGCTTTCAGAAGTCAGTGTCAGATAACACACCAGGAGAACTGAGCAAGCATTTTGATTTGTACAGCCAGTATAAGCCTTGACTATGATCCCATTCAGTGTTTCTGTTAGCTTTGGCATCACTGCTGTTTTCCTTGTCCTTGGCATTAAAAATAAATATGTTTATTCTGTTGTGTTACAAATCGTAAGTTTGATAGAAAATTCAGTTTGGATTATTCCAAATCCATTAGGAATTTCAGAAAAAAGGTCAAATACTTTAGTTGATAAAGAAAAGAAATGGGAAGCTAATATAGAGGGAAAAGGCTACAATATACATCTTATGTCAACCAGCTAAATATGATAATATATGGTCTTCCTTGGGTCCTCGCTTGAGGAAATCAGCCTATGTTTTCCACTTCCTAACAAAGGCATGCACAAAGACACAAGTTTTAACACAAAAATGAGGGAACTGCTTAGTTCATCTACTGAAACCATTCTGATTTTTAATTGGTTTAATCCAAAACATTTTGACCAGTTAATCAGCCAAACAAATGGAACGATTAATAAAGACCTAATTATCACAGCACGTTCTAGGAGAGGGTGAAGAATATTTAACTTCTTTATTAAAAAGACCATCTATTACTCTCATAGAATGCAGAATATTTTCCATTCCTTTTTTTTCTTTTTTTTTTTTTAAAGTAAGGTCAGTGGTATCATGGTCATGATTCTTGCTTCCATCCAAACAAGTAGCTGATTCTTTAACTTTCAGATTCAGTTGGCACAGTGCTTCAAGCCCCAGTCATGCAGATTTCTTTTTATCCTCAAGTATGGGGAAGGAACGTGGCAAGCCACCTCTTCCAGAGGCCGAATTAATAAATCTATCAAGCCAGTGTGTGTTGTGCCATCTGCCCCTTATATAGGGACAGCATTCATCACAGCAGACTTCCCAGATGGGTTTATCTCCTATCCATAACCGGATCCATGAATCAACAGGGGCAAAACCCCCTGTTGATTAGGCTGTACCAATGGTACAAGTTTGATGTATTTTACTGGGGAAGGGTTCCCGGATGTTAACTCCCCCAACATTAGAGAAGAAAGTCTACACTTTCTGCTTGTCTCACTTGTGCAGTTTATATACATATATATACACATATATACACACACTATATATATGGTTATGCTTCATTTTGAAGATACATGCAGTAGGAGGAAATGTTATTCAGCAACACAAATTGACCCTGGTAAAGTCTGGACAAACTGCAATTTCTTATAATAATTTTCACTATATCATCCAGTTTCCAGACAAGAACTCATGAGTAAAACCCTCTAAAAATGAAGATAAAATGGATATGAGTGCCTTAATAAAATGTTCCATAACACTAGGATGTTGTATTTTTTTTTTGGTCACACTAAGAAACAACTCTAGTTTTACTGTTTTGTCACTTCGTCATCCTCCTAGTTCTTACCTTAAGGTAGTCACTCATATGATGCTTTCTACCTCTCCTACTCTTAAAAATCTGAGTTAAAGAAACCTAATGAAAGACACTAAGTCCTGTAAAACAAAGAAGAGATATATTACCAACTGAAATATCACTAACTAAATCCATCTTCAGTTACTGTTCTTTTACTCTATCCCTTGGTAACTTAAGAGCCACAGAGTTAGAAATGAAAAAAAACATGGCATAAGAAGATAATTAGTATGCAAAAGCAGGAATTTCATAAAGAATATTTTTGACAAAATCAAGGCAATTTAATGTTTCACTCTGATGAAGTTTGCTTTGAGAAATAAAAATACTTCATTTTAACTTTTTTTTTTTTTAGATTACTTCAAAATGATTTATAGAATGGACTGCAAACAGTAAAATTGTTTTGGAAGGCTCCTATGGATCATATGGCTTGATAGCTTTTTCAATTTCATTTTTTCTTTTTAAACATCTGGCAATCTGATATGAACATCACAATACTTACATATTCCTACTCATCTCTGGTTTCTGGGCTATACCTGTCCAAATGATCACACTTACTCTACTGTCTAGGGAAATATTTTAACATGAATGTTTAGAGATTTCAAAGTAACATTTTTACATTTCTGATTTTCAAATGAGTTGTAAATTTTGCTGAGTTGCAACATGATAATTTTAAAGGTAATATAAATCAAAACTTATTAGCTAAAAGTATGCATCAAGGAAAAGAAAATAGGTGATTAATGGTACATTAATTCTGCCTGATGTTCACTGACAAAGGTAAATAGGAGATACAGAGTTCATTTCTCTTTCTTCTTGACCACTGCTGATGATCATTGCAGTCTCTCATGCGCTATGGCATCAATAACACCTAATATTTTTCTGCATAATCTTTTTTTATTGCCTATGCAGTTCTCATGCCTGTGCACTCTATAAAACTTCATATTCTTGCTCAGCTATTTGAATCGATAGTATCATTTAACAGTAAATGTCAGTCTAATTATTCATTCCATTAAAAAACACTCCCTTTTATTAATTTTAAACTGTGTGCCTGATACTTTTAACAAACGCACTCGTACTCATTTTATGAGCCAGCTTGATTTGCATTCTCTACAATAATAATTTTAATTATTTTCCCTTTTTCCCGCGAGACAAAACAGAACAATATGAAGTTCCTGATCTACTCTCCTATTAACTTGGGATAAGCAGATGCCAGACTTCATCTGCTACAACTGCAAGATTAAAGTCTTAATGAAAGACAGCTGTCATTTCTACAATGAAGGTTTTGTACCTGTAATTGCAAAGTCTCAGCACAATTAGCTGATGGAAGCAGGCTTCTACTTTAGAAACTTTTGCCCCTAGGTTTCAGATGATAAACGTCACCAATATTTTGTTCATGTTGCTATACATTATTCATTTTCACATGGTCCAGCCTGGCTGGAAAGGTGTCTTGGGAAGCCTGGCCCTGTCAGCTGGTCTTCTGTAAGTGCTATCTGTAACCTCACATACCCTAGGATACCAGCACTCAGAGTCTCCCTCTGCCTTTATTTTGAGAAGGTTATTTGGTATAAAGAAAAGTGAGATAAGTTAAGATGCCTCTACCTTCTTTCATGCAATTTCAAGCTTGACTGCAGCAATACACAAGCTATAACTCTTTGGAGAATAAGACATCTTGTACAATGCTAGGGCAGCAACCTGCTTCATAAAACCCTCTCAATCTCTCTTACTCCCTTCTTTTTCTTTTTTTTTTGATATACATTTGTGTTTTGCTGTCTCTAAACACTGACAAAAGCTTACAATTGATCCGAGTAAGTTCAGATCAATTGGTTGTTTCGGGCCCTTAATTTAATGGCTAGATCAATTACACTTGTTAAGTAAATATTATTCTTCAGTATGATACGGAGGAGAAAGGAGAATGGCTCTTTAACAGTAGAGAAGTAAGAAGAGCCTTCAAATAGTTCACAAGGATGTTGGTACATCAATCGCAGAGAGCTTTCAAGCATAGATCAAATATAATAAAATACCTGCATGCTAACAGAGGAAGCATGAAGGACAAACAAGGAGAAACTGGAAGCTGTGACTAACACAGAAAAATTATATAGGAATGTTAACAGAAACATGGTGGAAGTACAACCTCAGTAAATCATAAACATGGTGAGTTAAACCTCAGCAATAATAAGCAAGCTGAGGAAGAAATACAAATGTATACATTTGCACAATCAAGAAAATTAGACTTGTGACATACTAAACATAGTAGAATTTCACAAGATTTGTAGGAATCCAATCTAAAAATCCTTACATTTATTATGAGTGGATCTAGCTGGGATGGATCCCAGTGCTGTTGTTGAAAAGTAGCATTCAAATTTCAGACGAATTTGTAAAGAAGAAAATGATAATGGATGAAATTATAATAAGTAAACAGAACGGATGTACGAGCAAAGGTGATCAACAATCAGAAACAAACAAGGTGGTTCAAAAAGGAGGAGGAAAAAAATCTGAAGATAAAGTTACATATTGACATAAAAATTCTGCTAGAATACTTTCTCTGTAAATACTACATAGGCATAAATCATTGGCACAGCTTGCCTATGGAAAACTACCACACAACAGTTCTACTGAGTATTGTTTGTCACTTGAATTTACATAGTATTATGTGAGAAGAGACTTCATAGTAAAACCACATTGAAAAACATGCCAGCCTCCCTCCCAACTAACTTTGAGCAGTGTATGTAACAGATAATAGTAGGTATACTCATTGCTATAAAATATTTTAAAACAGTTTCTCCCAATATTTCTTCAATAAAACTAACAAAGATGAATCAAAAAGTCAGTTTTCCAAAGACAGTAGTGAATAATGTAGGTAACACATACTTAAAAAATATTGTCATATAATGATGCACCAATTTTAACAGAAAAAAAAAAAAATCTTTTAATGGAAAATCATCATCATGAATTCAAATTTTTTGGCAAATCCGTGCCAAAATTTAGAATCAGATGCCTACAGAAGGAAAAAATAATAAAAAAATTCTATTAACAAATGCAGTGAAACACTTAAAAACATAACTTACATAACTTCAACTCTATAACTACATGATTAGAAATACTTTTTCCAGTTGTAATATTTCCTGCTTCAATTTGTTTAAAATATTTTAGCAAAGTTTTATCTTTTTTTTCCTTCAATTTTGTCTAGCTGCCACATACTGTAGTATGGACAAGTTTCGAAATGGTAGAACAGAAGGCAAAAAATAAATTAAAAAAAATAAACCACTGAGAAAAAGAGAGGTCCCAACTTAAAATATTTAGTTTTTACTCGAAGAACTGAAATTAAGAGAGAAGGCTGAAAACTCAAAACTTGAAAATTAAAAAAACAACAAAATAAATGTCCATAAAAAAATAAAAAAATATATTTGGAACTGTTTCTCATGAAGATACATATTTTCACAAGATCTCAATTTAATAAAAAAAAATTTAAATGGGTTAATTTTGAAATCAACCTATTCCTTATGCATCCTTCACAGACTGAGAAACTCTACATTATGCTAATACTAGAACACAAGAACATTTTAAACACATTATTGACCTACATCTTACACTATATCTAGACTAGATCAAGGTAATAATCAGTCAACACAAACGATGAAGATTTACATATATTTTACAAACCTGGAACCAATAATAAGCTATATCTATATATTCCTTTTAGATGTGTCATGTACATTTGTTAACATGCAGACTCAAATTAAATACATGGTCCAATGGGGAAAACAGAGTTTTAGGACAATGAACTAACCAGGCAAATACAACTTATAGTGTCCTGTAAAGAAATGTTTACATATCTAGGAATTAAAAAAATTAAGGGTCGCTTTAATTAAGAAGAAATATCCACACACTGTCTTCTGGATAAGAATATAATACAGTAAACTTCTAGGGGAAATATTAAATCTGTCTGGATTGCCTGAAAGTTTTGAAAAGAAAACTGTGTGTAAAAGTTAATGTACTCCACCAAAGGGAAAAGAAGGTACAGCCTCAAATGCAGGCTGTGTGTGATATCTCTCTCCTTGCTGGGGAAGAGAGCAGCAATGAGTGATTGAGAGCAAATCACTGAGACAATAGACACTTTCCTAATTCAACTACTTAAGTCATACACAAAACTAACCTGTTCTAACTCACCAGAGATATTCTGCTCTCTTCTTCCATGCTTCTAGTGCCACAGTCTTTCCCTCACACCAGCTGCAGACCTCACATGGGAAGGGGTGCAGGCAGTTGCGTCCCTTCACCTGTGCATTCCAACATGAAAATAATCTTACAAGAACAAGGTAAGTAAAAACAGCAAGAACCTTTCTTAGATGTACTGCAGCCTTGGACTACGGGCGATCCAATGAAGCATGTCTCAGCCCTTTGCCAAAGACAGCACCTGTGACTCAAAATGGTTATGGAGTGGTAACTGCAGGTTATTGTATCCTTTCACCTGATAAACTGACCTACTGTTATACTGTTTACACTCTGCTATCCTTAGGAAAATGACACATCATCCAATCAGATTGCAAATTCTGGTACATCTTCATTAATGGCAGTAAGTTTTGTTCTGACTGAATAGGCTCACAAAAAAGTGAAAAATAAAACAAAACACACCATTGGGGACCCTTCAGGAACACTGCTAGGCACAGACCTGTTGTGTTTAAATTATCATGTGAATTAATCCTATCTAATTCTCAACCATAAGAAAGAGCATTGAACAATTATTGAAGCAGTAGTGTAAGTAGTAGCAAGCTATTACTAAGATTACAAACCAAATGAGTAAGGGGATAACATCCACAAAAAAGACAGACAATATAAGTTAATAAAGAGCCTAATAGCACCTGCTTAATAGTGCCTTTCAACCCATCATACCCAAGCAAATCCACTCACAATCTGGCCCTGGTGGGGTGTGAGGCATGGGATAAAGTAAAAATATGCTATGAAACCCTAAGTTTTTAATCCATTATTTTGACACATTACCTGCAGCATTTTCATAAGTGTTTTTTGGAATGGAACAGAGCTCATTTTCTCAAGATTCTTCGCGTGCAAACAGGCCTAAAACTGTAAGCATCGTACTATGCTATTCCAAAAAAGACTTTCATGGATGACTGCAACAGTGCAACAGTACAAAAATTTCTTTTATTTGGTTCATTAGGAAAACTAATCATGACAAGATTTTAAAATAAGTGAATCGAGATCTAAATCCAAGGCAATCTGCCTTTTGACTATTCTTTATCACATATATTCAGTTCTCATCCAGACATCATTTGGACCTGCAAAATCTATCAATATTAGCCCAACTGGTAGCAGAACAGAGCAACGATTTAACAGGAAATTAACAGGAAATCAAGAACACTTTGTGTTGATAGGAATTTGGGGGGGGGTGGGAATCATGCTACCCTCAGAAAAATGTTTTTCTTGGCCGAATTCTCTTGTGGAAAGTAGATTTTTTTTTTTTTTAAGTTAAACAACATCATAATTGAATTATCAAGAAAGACTGTATATTGCTTGTAACTAAACCTTCCTTATGCTTTTGAAAAATAACCTCTGTCTCACCTTTCAGAGCTACATTCTGCTTTTAATGCATACAAGTACATATCTTAGTTATTTGTGAAATGACACATTAAGAGATAGATTCTGATTTCCATACTGAGACAAAATAATTTCCTAAAGTTAATTGCTCTTTAAAAAAAAAAAAGTTTTATAAAATCTTTTATTTTTTTTAATATATTTAATGAACGATACTAGGAAAGAAAATCAAGAGTTGTAAATGTGATGCTAGAAGATACATCTGTTTGGAGATTAGGTTGTGGTATTCAGTGTACATGAGGTCTTGAAACAAGAAGATTCTTGAAACCAAGAGGTGTGGAATTAGACCAAAATAAAGGATACATTGAACTCAGTTATCAATGTGAAAGGAATTATGGAATCAGTTCCTCTAAAATATCCTGTAAACATTTTCAGTAGTCTTCTCCATCACGTGTTTCTGCCCAAACATTGCAGAAAGATAGTAGACTATAGAAATTAATAGTTTGATAAAATAGAAGATTTTTCTGTTCATTGAAATAAAACTAAATGGACTTTATGTTTAAATATACTACAATGCATACTTAGAGAAAGGATTGAATGTGGATATTTATTTCATGACACTTGTTTGATTATTTTCTTTTTTGCCAGTAGGAGTACTGTTCCTTAAACAAAACCTGTTTTTTTTTCTCCCTTGAGAAAATTACACTGGCTGTATTAAAATTATTCTCTGCTATTGCTCCCTGGTGAGCAAAAAGCAATACAAATACACAAAGCTACCATATACAGCTGAGAGAACTGTAATGTTTAATGTTATTTTTTTTTCATCTAAATAAACTTTGTTACTACAGCAGTTACAATGGCATATATCATAAACCCACTGACTGATACCAAAACATGCCATGTAATCTCTGTTCCTGTCTAACCATGTATTACATGGTGAATTACAGATGCAGTAGTCCAGCTGGAGAATATAATTGGAAGGGGGGGAGGCGGGAGATGAAGGTTATCAGCAGATTAAAGTACAGCATTGACCAATATACCAAATATACGAATATGTCACCAGAGGGAAATGTCATTTATGAGTGATTTGAGCTATGGCAGATCAAACAAAATGCAGAGTAATGCCTTGTATTCATGATTTCACAATAATGTTATCTTGGTTAAAAGTTTAATTTGACCAGTTCTGAAACAAATTGTTATGAATCACAGTGCAAAGTACTAGATTCTTAAATTTTCTTTTCCAGTTTAAACAAAAGCAAACCTAGGAAGTGCAAGAAATTCAGATTTCAATTTAGTCTGAGTAAAACGTAACTTCTGTAGGTTAAAAAAAAGGTATATATTCATCCTTAGTTTTTAGTTGAAAGACATATTAGGCGGTTTCTCTAAGGAGGTGTAGTGCATGTCACAGATTTTATGTATATACATATAAATGCCTCTGTATTTAATTTCTTTTTAATTTCTGAAGTTACCAATAATCTGTGTTATAGAGATTTGACAGAGAATACTACTCCTGCAAGTTTCATGGAAATAGGCTACTGAAGAGAGCAGGCAAACCCTTCATTTCATGACTGAACAGACAGCACTATAAGATTGCTCCTTTTTTAGCACCACAGAAGTTCCTAAAATACATTAATTTCTCAGCTGAGTAGAAGTTTATACAAACGAGTCATGACATTACCTTCCTACCTAAATATTCAGGTGGCTTGGTTATAATTCTCTCAAAAAGGTACTTAAGCACAAGATGCAGAACAAAATATTAAGTGGCAGTAATACACATGCTACAAGGTTATGTGATTTTAAGTAGTCTCTACCCATTAAAAATATATGCACCCAACCTTTTGTGCAGTATAGGCAAAATCCATATTGATCCTCTAAGTCCCTCCAGCATTTAACATCATCTCTACCTGCAGGTAGTGCTAAACACAAAATATATAACTATTTTGAAATAATAATTTTAAAATTTATTTTCAAAATAATTATGCATTTTGAAATCATTATTTCAAAATAATTATGTATTTTTTAAAAGTTGTAACCATGCCTATCTAATGATCTGTTCATAAACTTTATCATTGTCAATCACCTCTTCTTCCCAGTAAGCAGCTGTTTTCTCCATTTTACTTTATAAAATTCTTTCATCCCTCCTTCCCCTCTGTGCTTCCCTTAGTTTCTGAGCACGTAGCACAACTAAATATGCAACTTACATATACACATAGTACCATTTTTCTAAATTAGACTGAAACTAACTCAGAAGAAGACTCTGAGCACTTATTTTCTTTTCAGCAGCCCAATTAATTTCACCCATGCTAGCGAAATATTCACCACTTTCACAATCACACAGTTTGAAGCTCTAAAAGAAATTTCGTAACGTTAAAAAAAAGAAAAAAATAAAAGCTGGTTTCTGCTAAAAAGTCTTTAAACCAAGATGTCTTCAGAACTTTCATATCCAGCTGCTGACAGCACCTCTTTGTTTTGTAAAATCTCAGTGGGGATGCAGCTGCAGGCAATTACTTCTTAAAGTTAGTATTTGACTCTGCTTCTTCTATGACTGTTAACCTTCTGCCTACGATGACTTCTAATGAGCTCCCAAAATCTAACAGCATAAACAGAGGAAGCTAAGGCTGTACAAAGACAAAAGGACATTACCAGTTATGATACATTACAGGTAAGATGTTTCTGTGTGATGGGCCTTTTCTGACAGTTAATAAGCTGTTTAGTCAGGGTCCACATAGCCTGCCTGCCCTCCTACCTAGCAATAACTACACCTATATACTCTATGCATCACTTGTCAGAGTACATTTTCAAACATTAAATCACAGCTGAAGTTTAATGGTGAACTTTAATCTTACAGTACTTTACTCCAGAAAAAAACTTTTTATTGTTTTGCTTAAATGCACCCCTAGAAAAGAAGTATTTTTTTCATATTTCACCAGACCATGTAATCAGCTTTAGTATGTCGGTCAATATTATCTCAAAGGTCAGCAATCACAGGAACTTAATACAGTTATTTATGGCTTTTATTTCAATATATCCAAACAAAATTTCATAATGCTTAATTCTGATGTTGTTACAAGCACATGAAACAAACAGTGACCTGGCTATGTTCTTTTTTTGGCACCAGCGGACAGTACAACGATTCGCTAACAGTTGTACAAGGTGCAAAAACCGCACAGAAATAGCTCTTCTGCTTGCTGTCAAGGAGCTTGACAAGCTGCCTTTTTTTTTTCCTGAGAAAATATAAGTAGTTGGAAGTTTTACAGGAAAATGAAACTCTAGCACATCCTTTTTCAGGGGTCTCTGATGGGCCAGTAACAGCCTTAAGTGATACTGAAGTCATTTATTACCTATTACCTTATAATGAAACACATGTACAAAATACAGCTGTAAAAATAGATATACGTGAAGAGAAATTGTATCTAGCTGTAATCAATGATAAACCCAAATGAAATCAGAAAACGACATAAAGTATACTGAAAATGCAAACATGAACTATTTATATAATAATCCATATTGTATATTATACATAATATAAATGACTTAAGAATCCCACTTAAAAATGCTTTCAAGTATATATAAATCTCTATTCAAAAACAGTTTCCTAAACGACTGAAGTTGTTTAGAAATATTGATGCTAGGCCTGAGGTGGTGACCAGTTTATGATTTTAATGACTGCCTGACTGGGGTGACATCATGTATTTGCAGTCAGTCAGTACTTCCTAATACAATAGGATTTCTGTTCAGTTTTTCTATGTATCTGTTGAATCACCACCATTTTACGTTTCTGCTAATTATCATGACCCTTATGCTTGCTGCATGTATATGTATTTTTAATACTTCCTTTCTCAAAGGAATTTCTATTTGGACCATAACGTTTTGATCTTCTGCTCAATTTTTCAATAACTTTTCAGTTTGGCAAGACTTTGTAAAAAAAATAAGTTGGTCTTGTTTAATGTTCCATGGTAGAATAATAATATTACTGATAACATTCATAAGCCTACTCATATAAAAAGAGAAAAAAAACCCTGTTGTGAGCAAAGAATGAAGAACCTTTGAAATCCTAAGATAAGAGTACAAAAGGAAAGCAAATGAAAGTGAAGAACATAGAAATAAGTTGCCTGATGAGAAAGATGAACATATATAAATTATGGTAGTTTCATGCTCACATACAATCCACTTGTTGAGACAGTGGTTGATTTGCATTTTACATTCTACTGTTGTGTAAGAGGCTTATATTCTCTATTGCTATATTTTTCACATTAGTTTTTTTCTCATTCTTTTCTGCAGACATGTTGTTATAGATGTGTTTTATGTAGTTATTTTAAAATCCCTGTAAATATTCTAAATTATTTATTTGCATTAATACATACCATATATGATGCAAATGTAACAACTAATAGGTTTTGTAATTTTCAGATACACAATAGCCATGAATAATTCCTACGGTAATGAAAATTTTAAGGGAGGTGAACATTTCATATGAAAGAATAGCTTAGCTTAATGCAGAAAATTAGGAGAAATTAGGTTAGATGTATATAAAACAAACTCTGAAGTATAAAGAAAAACTCATTAGTCATTTTTTCTGCTTAGATTTTGATCTTTATGTGGAAAGTTCTTGCAGTTTTGTACATACAAGAAGCTTTTATTTGTTCTTGGATGCAATATTGAATAAGATATCCTGCTGAAATATGTCATTCAGTGAAAGAAAAATGTCAAACCTTGATTTTCCTTCCAAGAGAACAGTGAGAAGTTGACTGTAAACTCAGTGGTAACTCATCTGTACGTGGCTGTCAATTTATTTGCTGGCAAGTGAAGGTAAGAAATTGTCAGTCTAAATCATCATATATTATTCATTGGTTTGCTTTTTTTCTCTTTTCAAAAGAGTTATTTGATTCATCAGGAAAATAAATATTTTTCCCTAAAATTATTCACACTAAGGTGGGGAAATAACTGCATTTTAAACACCTGGGTTTTGTGATAGATTGTATAGAATCCTTCCTCTGCCCCTCTTCCCCACTAAAACCCAAACTAAAGTAAAAGCTGAGTCCCCACCAAAGAATTAAAAAAAAAAAAAAGCCCAGAAGATGAAAAAAATGTACTAAGTTTAAATGTCAAAGAATCTCAAAGATGTTAACCAGCAGAAGCAGAATGATTGCTTTGAGAACTAAAAATGCTCTTTGACTGTTTTTGCATCAAACTTCTTTGGGCCTGTCGTGGTTTAAACCCAGTCAGTCAACTCATTCACTCACTCCCCCCCCTTCTTTCCCTCCCCCTACTCCCGGAGGGACGGGGAGGAGAATCGAAAAGAGTGCAACTCCCACAGGTTGAGATAAGAACAGTTTAGTAACTAAGGTGTAACACAAATCACTGCTGCTACCACCATTAATAATAATGATAAAGGAAATAACAAGGGAAGAGAATACAACAGCTCACCACCAGCCAACTGATAACTCGCCCCCCCAGCCCAACCAAGCTCTGACCAATACCTCCTCCAACCCTGCAGCGCCCTAGCCCTTCTGGATAACTCCCAGTTACATCCTGGGCATGACGTGTTGTGGTATGGAATACTTTTTGGTCAGTTTGGGTCAGGTGTCCTGTCACTGTGTCCTCCTGGCTTCCCCTCCTCCCTGGCAGAGCATGAGGCTCACAAAGTCCTTGGCCAAACCAAAACAGCAGGCTGAAAGTCAAAACACAGCACTGCACCAGCTACCGAGAAGTAGAAAAATGACTGCTACTGCTGAACCCAGGACAGGGCCTCACTTAAGAAAAAACAAAACCCCAAAAATTCCAGCCTTTAAAATACCTGTTTGAGAGGAGTTTCTTTTCCATCAAACAGCAACTATAAATTAAAGATTCTGAAAACATGTAGGCAGTACAGTGCTCCTAGATCCAATTCAACTCTGTGAGTGTAGGAGTAATACTGAACAGTATCAAATACTTTGATAAAGCAAAAATCCCTTTGATAAGAAAAAATCCTGTTTAGTCAATAATGTTGCGTAGTAATGCCAACAGCCACAGAACAAAACCAGTAAAAAATGTGATCCAATAAATCTAAAGCTAGACCTGAAACATTTGTAATTTAAAGGATCAGTTACTTACACAATAACTTATGTAAATAAGTTACAGGTGTTCGTGCTACTTTTACTACACAGGTAGTGAAGAAACAGGAATAGTTTTGAAAGTACACATGAAATGTTTCAATAAGACCCAGCATAAATACCCAGCTATATATTCCTCTGTACCAACCATAGAATCTGCTTCACTTTTGATATTCCAATGACATAGGAGGATGCATTGCCATGGAAAGGTCAAGGATGTAATTTATCAAGCAGTATCTATCTGGGAGACAGAAAATTGTAAAAACCAGACAGAGAAACTGGCTGTGCCTTTCAGATGATGACTGTTCTACAAAGTGTTGGAGGAGCTCCAGTGTATTTTTTCTTATAGGAGCTTGTAAGAGAAGACTTCTATGCTGTATCTAACATCCATTTTCCAAGACAGCTATAGCAGGTATAGGCCTTAGAAACCTGGACTGAAATCTTCTTTTTAATTCAAGACCGCAGTCACTTGGATATTAGATCTGTGTTTTGTCACACTATTATTTGTGACAAGAATATGAATAAACTCCTGGTTTCTTTCTCTTCAAGTGCAGTTCATATGTAAAAAAATAATCAGAACTCTACCTTCAGTTAGCTTTTCCAATAAACAACTGAAAATTATTTCAATAACAACTATAATAATTGTGATTATATGAATATGCATACTACAATAATCACAAAATAAATACATGTGCAACCAAGGCTCCTCATAGATCCATTTGACCAGACAGTAGTGAGTACATCAGTTGTGTACCAGTTTGCCTTTTAAGACAAATATTAAGTGCCATATGATTGCCTGATTTTGTATTTCATATTTCCCTCATGTATTTCCTCACCTTGTAAGGTGAAAAAACAAACTTTGGTTTTATTGTAAGAATCTTGCTACTATTATAGCTCCTTTCCTGTGTGCTTTACCATAACTGTCATCACCATCTCAGTAAGCCTGGTACTGATTTTTCCTTTTTTGCCTTAGTTTCCAACCACAAATCATATGTTAAATTCTTTATGTATTCAAACAATTCCTTGTCTATTCATCATTGTCTGCCACTTCCCAGTTTAAAGTTTGTCTCATCTGACTCTCCTGGTTTCTGTTGTGTTTTGTTTTGTTTTTCATTTTCCTATACTGAAATGTGATCCTTTTAAAGAAAAGTAGACGTTCCCATGATGTTTTGTTTTTTTTTTCACAACAACAAAGTCTGAGAAGCCTAATTATGGCAATGTTAGAAAACAGTTCAATTTATCTGCAAGAAGAATTATGTCCTTAAGTACTGTCCTCAAATACTATGTCAATGATAAAACTGGTGTGGCTATCAAACCTTATGCAACTCTGCATCTCCCAGGATCAGTAATTGTTCTTGTCACTCTTGTCACACTTTGAGCTTGTCAGAACATGTGCAAAAAATAGGTTGAGCCATGAGAAGCAGCAAAATTGACAGTAGAAATCACTTCTGACAATTTCTTTCCTAACAGTTTCTTTGTAGCTTTAGCTTCTCAGGGAGCAGGGTGTTTTTTCAGAACACTTATTCACATGGTCCGACCTTGATACAGGTCTGGTTTTGTTGCTCACAGTACAAAGCAATGCCTGCAGTTCTGTCTGTAGAGATCCCCTCATCTTAAACTCAAACTTTGACACAACTTTAGAGTATCTAAGGGAGAGGATTTGTTTGCCATTCCTCTAAAGCTATTAAAATTCATTACCCCTCTCCATTAAACTAATGAACACTTCTTTCAAAGTTCCTCAGGAGACAGTGCTGCACAAGAAATAGTAATATGATGGTACTGCCTTGCTGTTTATCATTGCCTTTTTTAATTTTATTTTTTTTAGCCCTTCTTGAGGGTGGTATCCTTGCTGCTATGCTGAGTGAGGAGGAGGAAATTGTGCTAGGTGAGAACCCCAGGAAGGGTTCATTCGTTACATTCACTGAAAGGGACCATCAGGAGAAATCCAGCATCTCTGCTGTAACAGAGCTGTAGCAAATACCTCCCCATTAAGGAATACTCACGCATTCCTACAATAATAATATTTAAACAATATTTGGAAAGGCACAATCTACATGGCATTAGAAGTACAAATATTTCAGTTGGTTCACAATTTTTTGGTTTTAAGTGCATAATTTCTAAAAATGATGAAATAAGGAAAATTTAAACTAGTAATTGATTCACTAATGTGAAGATTATTCAGAAGATAATACAGTCATTTTACTGATGGCAGATCTGTGGCTGTATGGCTATTTATGAGTCACTGGCAAGAGCTGAAAACAAGCAGCTGTTTCAGTTTTTGTCTTGGGTACTAGTCAGTTTTATTGATGTGTCTGAACATCAATATTATGTCTCATAGAGACCACAAAAAATGAAGCTCTCTTAAATATAAAATTTATTACCCCCCCAGCCCCCCCAGCAAACCTGTTTACACAAGTATCGGCCGTGTATTAGAAAAGTCATTATTAATCATGGTTACAACTTCAAAAATATAAAAGAATACCTATAAATTTGTATTACCTCTGTGCTATTTCAGTAGCTTCTTCAATAATTACCCTGGAATAGCTTGTGATTGGACATCTCTTTGGGGTCTAGTCATACTAATGCATGGAAACCGAAATATTTTTTTTTCAAAAACCACTGATGTACTACTGTTTTATGTAATGGTTCTCTAATTGTGACACATCTTACAACCATGTTGGGAGGCGTTTTCTTTTTCACTAGTAGATGTCTGCAAAGATCTGAACACATTGAGACCACGGGTATTCTCTAGTATTGAACACTTTGCTTTCATGAAAAATTTGCAAGGGTATCCACTGCTAATTTTGTATTTGGCAGAGGCCTTTCTGGGGCCTTGAGCAAATCGTGCATCTTAATTTCATTTTTCCATCCTGTGAAGTGTTGAGAACTTCACTTTTATCTATGAATTGAAACTACTAGAATATTTTCTATGTGGAGAGAAATTATAAAAAAAAAAATCATCATTCACTGTTTATCTTTTGTAGATGTAATATTCTTTTGTTTCTTAACATTTCAAACAATAAAATACTGGATAAGTAAGCATAAGGAATTAATTTTTCAAATATAGAAGCCTCAAATCATCAAGAAGTTGAATCACTCTCTTTCCGTCAAAGAAACAAAAAAAGTTAAACTTACACTCCTCAGTTTTTCGTCATTCCTAAGAACAAGTATTTGGCAGAGTTTGGTCAAAGCACAGGACAGAAAAAACCTCTGCCTATGCCAGAGCAGGTGCAGATAATCTGATCCAACTCCTACTGCTTTCCTACGCATCCTTCTGTTCCTGTTAAAAAGGCTGCTGGATTTTCCCTTCAGTAGCTGCTCCCTCCCTGCAGCGAGGGTCTTCTCTCTCCACCCTCCCAGTCCTCTCCTTCCTGCATAAGAACCAGGACTTAGCCTGTTCCACATCATCCTTCTCTTTCCCAGTACACAGAAATATGGATAAAATAGGATTAATAGGGAATATATGAGTAGGGGGCATATGGAGGCCTATTTACTCCAGTATGAAGTAATAGGACTGAGCTACATCAGAAAAGGGTAGTTGTTCGCTTTCTGGGCCTCAAAAACAAGAGGCCAAGCCTCACTGCTACTTACTTTTTTCAGGCATCATATTCCCACAGTCCCACTCACATATGCAGCATTTCCCCAAACCTCCAGGACTTTCCTGTGACTCCTGGAAGCCAGCAGGTTGTTTCTCCCAACAATAGAAAGGATTTCTATTCTGCCTAGGAATAGAACTCCCAGACTGGCATAGTATCTGCCTTTAGGCCTTCACAGATTTAATTCTTGCACAGCAAAAAGCTGTCTGTAGTATTACTTGATTCAGAAAATAAATGGATTGATCATTTTGGAAAAAAATAATTTGGATATTTATGCAATTTTGCTATTTCTTGCAATAACATTTAAAAAAAAAAATTCCAAAATGTCAGAATGAAAAAGAAACCAAGACAGCTGTTAATTGCTTTTAGCTTTGCCACACATAATTATTCTGTACATTTGCAAAAGAGCTCTTGATAAGAAATTCTAAGCCAACATATGCTGATTACTATGATCTTTATCTCTCTAAAGGTGAAAAAATCCCCATCCCAAAACCCCCACACTTCTGGAGCTCTCTGAAAAAAAGAAGGCAAGCAACATACATGTTTGCATTCCCCATCACCTACCTTTGACCTGATAACACCTTTGAAGATTATTCCTGTTCCTGAAAAAGATATGTGCTCAAGTGCATGGGTAGACTATTCACAATCCTATTGAAGCCATTAGGGCTGTACCTATTACCTTGAGCAAGCAGTTTAGCTCAATATAGGCACATAAATAGCTACTGTAAAGAATCCATCAAATTTTATACATGCACATTTATAACTCATTGAAGCATTTTCTGTCTTTGAATAGAAGCAGTTAGCTTTCTTTGAAAGCAACAGCAATATGAATGGTGTTATTGCTGATGTTACTAGAGATACCTAAGACTTTTTTTTTAATCTTTAAAATGGAGTATATTTATAAATGGGACTTTACTTTCTTTTTTAATAATAGTGATCTAAGACCATTCATCAACTAAGGTTTCGATACAAAGAACTGAGGCAAGATGTAACAGGTATTTAAGCTCTGGTTTTCATCCTTGTCATTGTAGTATCATATTTATCTTTATCTCTGATATTACTCGTATGTGCTTAGACAAGGGGTTTACGGTTTAATCTCAGAACAAAGGAATGAATCCCTTTCAGTTTTCTAACCTATTCTAGTGCTACAAAGCTGAACCATTTAATATTTTCTGTTAAATGAAAAGGTATTAAAATCATCTAGACTCAAAAGTCAAGTGTAAATAAGTTTATAAAGTCTGAATATATTCTGCTTTACTGTAAACGCATTATTACAAATTGATTTTTACATTGTGCGAATTTAGTCCTCCATAACTAAGTACATTTTAATTGGATAAATATTTCTTTATAAACTTAAATATATACATACTCAGCTTAAAAAAAAAAAAAGTAACTGCAAGGTGTAGAAATTTAGCTCTTATCAATAACCAAAATAATACTTTTATAAATGCACATAAAAGAAATATTGAATCTCTCACAGAGATAAATATCTAAAAATATTGGAAAGATCACTGTTTCTCTATTAAAATGAAATTCATCCTCCATGTTAACACATTCTAGAGGCTCTTCAGAGCACTCAGACTGCTAATTGTATTAAAGTACATGCAGTAAAAGATTATGGTATGCTATTTTGTTTTCATTGAAGAGTGGAGTTTAAGCAGAGTTTAAATTACTCCTCAGACAGTTTCAGGTCCTTTGTTATGGTTTATTATCTTTTTACATAAATCTTAGTTATTTTGTTTCTGAGGTGAAGATAAAGCACTTTTTATCTGTTTGAAAAGGAACAAAGAAACATTCCTATATATATTTAAATTACAGTAGATGAGGCATTGCAGAATCTCAGCAAAAACCCAAGATGTTGGAGATCTTGGGTACAACTGAGCTGGAAGTTGTGTTCATGCCTTCTAGTTTTTGGAAGACAAAGATGGACAAGAAAGATGGACACTTTCAAAACTGTCTGGGACAGTCACCTGGAAAGCAGAACGCCTGTGTAAAAGCCAATTTCTCTTCCTCTTTCAGCTCCGCACTTCAACCCTCACGAATGCTCAGACTGTAGTTCTTTGGAGGTGGGTCTTTTCCTGTCTCTTGCCTTGAAGTTACTTTTCTGTATTTACCAGTATCAAAGAGTTGCAATCCAGACTTCTGTTGCTCAGGAGAATCCCTGAAATACTGAGTTTAAGAACAAAGAAAATGTCTATCTTCTGTCTTTGCTGAGCTGCTCAGACAGGAGCAGCTTTAAAAATGATATAGAAAGGAAGGTGCCTATGCTGTAGCCAAACAGGCACCTGAAGAAGAGCATTGTAATCAGTCTTCCACAATCTGTTGACCTCTGCAAGGCTGGTCTGTGTTCACATGGTTGTGCCCCAGGGCTCACACACTGTGCCAAAAACTATTGATAACAAAAAATAATTGACAACATGTTTCCTTCTGCATGACAAGAGAAAGCTCAGGGACCTTGTCTTGGTACTATCCTGATGTCCTCCAGCTGTGGTCTCAGGATGCCACCTCACTGCCTCTGGTATCATGCTGGTACAGCTGGACCCAGCTGGTACAGCAGCTTGTTGCTGTTAAAAGGGTGAGGTCTTGTGTTTTAGATGTGTTGACTCTAGCATTCAAATGGTCAGATGACAAACTCCTTTCCACTATTAAATTGCAAGAAAACTGAGATGGGAAGAAAAAAAAGTATTAGTTGCCATGTTATCAAACTGAGTTAGAGAAACAATCACCAAACCTGGAACATGGGAAGGAAGACATGACTGGAGAAAAAGAGAAAGAAAGTGAGCCTTTCCCCTTTTCCTCAGTATTAGGTTATTAGTTGGCTTTGAGTTGTCATTTGGTTTAGCCACAAAATGAAATATCACAGTTCACTGTTTCCCTCTTCCTTTTTCCTTTTCCTTTTCTTTTTAATTCCTTCACTGTTAGGCTGCCTTCCACAAAGGAAATTTAGAAGGACCTAAGCTTCCAATATTCACTTATAGTTTAGGGAAAGACTGATTCACAATAGATTCCTTTTGAGAGGTTTTGCAAAACTATTAAAGAACCTAAGGTTCCAGACAAAAGATACATCCTAATAAAGCAATAAGCTGCTTGATATTTAAAGAGACTTAAAATAAATTTATTACCAAATCTAGCATCATTTAGTTAATGGTGTCCAAAATCAGAAATCCTTAACACAAGCTAAACCATCAGTTTATTTCAGATAGTTTTATATCTAAACACAAAATAAATTTGCTATTTTTTTTTGCTTCCATTCTCTTTTCTGTTGCTTCTGAAACTTTCCAAGGTCTGTTTTGCTGAGATTTCAAAATGCTATGGCTAGGGGAAAAAAAAACTAAACAGTAGAGACTGCAATTGTTATATTACCTGTAAGTGCAATCAAACACCATCACTTAATAACTGCAGGAACAGATTACTAAAAGAATTTCATCCTTTATTCTTTAAAGAGGAGATTAAAAACTGTTTTTCATTTTACTTATATCATTATCATCACCCAGAGAGGAGGTAAATCAACCATAAATGAAACAATAAAAAATGTTGATAGATAATACATAGTGAATTTCTGGTTAATTTCTTTTACTGTGTTTTCTGAATTAATTTTATAGAAAAAGTAACTGATCTCAGAAATGCCTATCCCAGTTTGTTTTGTTTTCTAATAATAACAATTTTTCAAATTTTATTAACATGGAGAAAAGTACATTAGGTTATGAAATTTTCTACCGTATTAGTTGGTACCATAGCTATTACCCACTGAATAGATATGAAGGAACATAAACATCTCAAACTACTTTTTACAGAGAAAAGTGACATCACAAGAAAATGTCCTTACTGTATAGACCTAAAACGACGTAATCATATATCTATACAAATTTATTGTGGATGATGCACATTTATCAAGTATGCAAGTCAAAATGAAGGGCTTAGCAAATTCAAAATTACTGTATTTTCAGAAATACTCAACCTTTCCTTAATTAAAAACAAACAAGCAAAAAAAAAAATCTAACAAAACTTCCACCTCAAACCCTAAAATTAATATGTTAAAATAAAAACTGCTTGTTCCAAAGACAACTGGGTATTTTGCACCCCTTCTAATATTACCTGAAAAATCATCCTTACATTACATAGATATTTTCAGGGACTGAGAAAGCATCTGCTTGAATCTCCTCTGCTACTGTCCTTTGCTGTAAATATAGCAAAAAGTATCATGAGATAATTAAGCTCCTGTCTAAGCGGTAAAAGTGTGTGTGTAATTAACATAGTTACCTTCTCTGAAAGGTAAATTAGGGGTAGGAATCAGGAAAACACAACATGTAGCTGGATTGTGTAAATGGTCAATGAATACTTTCTCTTGGCTTTTAGTCATCTAAGGCAGGCTCGGAGCAGACAGTTTCCATCCCAGAGGAGAATGTGTCTGTGTGTGTGCACAAGCACATGCATGAGTGTGTTTGTGTGTTTCTGTAGAAAGTAAGCTGAAAACATAAGGCATGAGTCTCAAGAATTACCACCCCAAAGATTTTCTTTTGGAGGGGACTGTGTGGTCAATTACACAGGTATTATCTTTCCCCCTTCTCTGATCACTAGTCTGGGAGAAATGTTTGGAAAAGCATATTGATCCTGAAAGCATTTGTACTGGCCTGCAAATAAAAGCTCCATACAAGCTTTTCCCACATGCGTTTTAAGAGCCAGTATCTCACAAACACTGGCGTGAAAGCTTTTTATTTTGTCATTGAAAATTTCAAGATTACTTGTGGCATTAAAATGGGGTTTTCTAGCTCCAGCACTTCACAAGACAATGCATCTTCAGGCTATGCTGGTTTTCTAAGTCTCACTGGTTTCTGCTATTGGTTTTTGAACCAGCTTATTTCCAAACCGTGTCAGAAAAAGAAGAGAAATGGTAACAAAGCCAGACAGCAATCATTGTACAATTATCTTAAGGCCTAATCTCAAGTCCTTCGACATAAAAAAAAGATGTTTAAAGCTAAGAATGTCATCGTCACAGCGTAGGAAAAAGAAAGAAAAAACCCCACAAAAATCCTATCTCTTGTAGTTTGAAGGATATTAGGTCAGAACAAGTAATAGCTTTGTGGTTTGTCAGTACTTTTTGCCCTTGTAACAGAATTAAATACAGCATGAACCGTTTTTTGAGCTCAGTTTATTTTTCTGATTCCAGCCACAATGAAACAATACAGAAATGGAAACACATTCTGTTGTAAATAATCCCTGGGATTCTGTCTGAACCACTGTGCCTTCTGCAGGCTGGCTGGCAGTGGCTAGGGCAGGCCTGCAGGTCATCACCTCTCAGCGAGTGTGCAGAGGAGTGTGCACACAAGCAGCCTCCAGCACACCTCTCACAGGGGCAACTGGGGACATTGGGGGTCGAGTGGGCATACTGGCTTGTTTGCTAGCAAGCAATGAGCTCCCACCCCAGCTCAGTACAAAAGGATAATAAGGCAATCTATAAATTGTCATTTTTCATTGCTTTTGGTAGTATCTTCCAAAAACAAAGTGACATTTCTTGTTTATCTGTATATTAGACATGTAAATGCAGCAATATTGGATTCTTCTGGCAAGAATGGATGTGCTACTTTACAAACATTAACAGTACAACAAATGCCTGTAAATGAGGACTGACAAATGTTATATAGACATGGAATTCTTAATCTATTTTTCCTCGCCATTACGGTAACAAGACTGGCCCAAGCAAGTTAAAAATTTTTGTCTAATTCTCTGACTAATTTCATTGAACAGTGAGGAGAACATTAAGGTAAAAAGTTTCAAGTCTTTCACACTGAAATATTCTACTTCAGATTTTACTGACATTTGAAATAAAAGAAATTATAATAGTAGAAAAATAAAATGTCACAGAGGATGAAACTTCATTTTCTTTGGCATGAAATATTTTTATGTAGGCTCTTAAATGATCATTTTGACAAGAAAATAAAATCATTCAATATTAATACCAAGCTTCCAATCCCCTTCCAAAATATGCTGTCGTTGCTTTAAAAAGAGAAGGAAGAGGGTAAAGATTGAGACCAGTGTAAGTCATCCACATAGCCCTCATCCTGGTGCACTCCTGCCTCAGGGGGCCATGAGCTGTACAGTTTGAGATGTATAGACACTTCAGGTTTCCTGTCTGCTGCTCTTTCCCCAACACAACTGTGAAATGCAATGGCACTGAGGCGTTTCCCATCAGGGCTTTTATACAAAGCTAAATTTCACCTGTAATGAATGCTTTCAGGTGAGAAAGGAAAAGGATATGCCTCGAAGAAACCAGCCCACATAGATAATCTCCCTAGAATCCCTGAGGGAAGACAGGCACCTGGAGAGCACTTCACCATAGGAACATGATTTTACACTATAGGGTCCATCTCTTTTTGTAAACTATTAGAGAAAGCCAGGGAGGCTGTTCTGCTTAGGTTTCAGGTGCCATTTATAACTTACCAAAGTTTTCATTTTTCCACCTGAAAGGTATATTTATGCACCATAAATGTGTAAATTATTATTATATTTGCCAGTTCAAGATTTTTTCTAAAAGAGCAAAACTCAAGAAATAAAAAATTTATTCACTGTGGAGACTTAACACTAAGAAAACAGCAGAAGTGTTCTTTAACATGTAAGTTATATTCAGGAGAAGAGATAAGCTGTGCATGTGAAACAACGTCATAAATAACTCTTTTCTTTACCTTCTGGCTTGAGTCCTATCCCCCTTTTTATTGTCAGTTGTGAGGCTGGTTCCTGCTGAAAGTGTGGCTATATGTCAGTATAAAAGGAGTCCATTCGAGTCCTTTGCTGACCCATAGTCTTTCATAACCTTGGAAGAAATGTAAAGAGGAACACTTAAATCTCAGGGCAGAGTTATGGTGCTGATGATCTAGGCACCCAGTGAGTTGCATTAGTCACTGAAAATCCAAATTCTATTATATTCCAGCTGTCCCACTGTACTTTGCTCAAACCAGGATGAAGGAGTGGCACTAGAGGATTAACTTCCAAGTTCCTGCTGGGCTGTTTGCACACTGCTCTGGCATAAGCGGTCTTCATGTGGCAGACACCCTTTGGAAGTAATTTCCTCCTTTATTGCATGGGAGACCTGGCAGCAGAACTTGCTGGTATCTGCTGTCCTTTCAGGGCCAGGCAGATGGCATGTGAATCCCTTTAGCTTCACAAACGGTATGATAAAAATGTCAACCTCAAGAAAAGCTCTGTTGATCAATGTATTGCCCTTGCAGAGATTTTAGGACTCTCAGTTTCCCAGTGCAGCAAAATCAGTAACAGCAATGCACTTGAGAAAGGCACAAGCAGGACAGTGCTCTGCATGCATTAGCCCAGAGAGCACTTGATTAATGTTAATGAATCTTACTTGAGTCTGTTCCAACTCCAGTTGGAACAATCGGGCAATTGCTTAATCCAAGGCTAAACTTAAGGACACCTGTGCCTTCAACAATGATTATGGCTGATTTGTGTCTGTCATTCAATGCACAAAAAAAAAGAAAAAAAAAAGGCACCTACATCTGCCTCTACATTAGATGACTCGCAAGGATCAGTTTCTTCTCAGTGGTTATTAGCAGCTTACTCGAAACAAAAAGGACAAATTTTGCCAGGTAGTTTGTCTCTCAAACCTGTGTTTTCTTATTCTTTAACTACTAGCTCAGCGAAGCTTTTGTTATAGACAAGGCTATGCAAATTGCTCACATTCATTTTTTTGTCTGACCTACAGCTATGTTCTTGAAATGAATGCTTGTGTTGGATTCGCTGCTGCAGCTCTCAGCACTTCTTACTGCTATCTCCTATTGACAATGTGGCATTCAATCAGTTCCATGACCCTCTGACACTCTAACAACATAAACGTCCCTTATGCGCTGCAGATGTCCCCTTGACTCCATTAATTCACTGGACCATTTCTATCTGCCTCACAAGGCAACCTACAAAGATATCAAAACAAGCCCCACAATGGACCCACATTTTTTCACAGCCCCAAATATTTTTATGCTTCTGAAGCTTTCACATAATAAAGGACCATCACAAAACCATGACCATGCTTGCATTTCTAAATTTGATAAGATCATAGCAGCCTTCCAGTATCTGAAGGGGGCCTATAGGGGTGCTGGAGAGGGACTCTTCGTTAGAGACTGTAATGATAGGACAAGGGGTAACGGGTTAAAACTTAAACAGGGGAAGTTTAGATTGGATATAAGGAGGAAATTCTTTCCTGTTAGGGTGGTGAGGCACTGGAATAGGTTGCCCAGGGAAGTTGTGAATGCTCCATCCCTGGAAGTGTTCAAGACCAGTTTGGATGAGGCCTTGGGTGATATGATTTAGTGTAAGGTGTCCCTGCCCACGGCAGGGGAGTTGGAACTAGATGATCTTAAGATCCTTTCCAACACTAATTATTCTATGATTCTATGAGTCTGTGATTCTATGTAGTGCTGTAGGCATTAAAACACAATTTTCCTAAATTTCTTTCATAACACACATTAATAACACCAAACTTCATGAAGGGCTCTATATAGCAAAGAATAAAAGAATTCTAAGATTTATTTTTTTTTCCTAAATTTTTTCAGTTATAGCTTTTCATAGTGACTAATCAATTATGGTGATGGGAAACAGGCTGCCACTCTTCTGGCAGAAAGATGGCAATAAAATCATATACTGTAATGAAAATATCTTCCTGGAATACATGAAACATTCATAATCCTTAATGACTGTGTTTAGGAAGATGTAAATAGAAAAATAAGGAAAATGTGATGACATATGCTGCTACAGATATCTCTATGACAAATCACCCAACAGTCTGAAGATTCAGAGGTCAGAATCTCAGCTGAGGAAAACAGGAGTAACTAGAAGTAGATGAATATATTAATCTCATCAGAATGCTTCCTGCTAATTGCAGGTTTTCTTTATTAATATTATACTTCTGTATTTTTCTTCAGTAGTCTACAACAGACAGCTTTTGAAGAAAAGATGACCAAAGATTGCCACGTTTGTTGTTTTACATCGTCTTATGTAATGTTAGAGTAATTTTTCTCTCCTTTAATAGTTTTAATGAACTCTAAAATGTGAATCTCTGTATTTTACTATGAAACTAGTAACAGTGCATAGAATATGATCGTTATCTTCTTATAAAATGTCAGAAGAAATGAATAGTAGCCTTCCTGGGTTTGTAATCTAATACTTTCCATTAAAATTAATTATAAATATATTAAGTAATTACCTTTTCCGATCTGAGATTTGCTCAGTATAGGTACTGCTAGTTTGCTGCCTACAGTGCAGAAGTTTTTATTTGCACTGAAGACAAGCTGTCATGGCATCTTACTTCAGCATACTATTTAAAAATTGCTTACTAAAAAGACAAAGATAAAATACTTCCTGCTGCTTTTCCCCATTACCTATCAAAATATGCTTTTTGTATAGTGACAAGTACTCTTGGGTGAAAATATCTTACATGAGTCCAAGGCTCATTTTTTTTTTCACTCACTATTACTAGTAACTAGAATTTTTTTGCAATTCTTGTTTAAGCAAAGTGCCTAAAATTAAGTGACAGTCAATGAAATTGGCAATCCTAAAACACAAAAGGTTCATCTTCCGCTTGATCTACTCCATCATCTGTGATCTGAACTCTTCCACGTGTGGTTGCTCTGCATTTCACAAGGGTCAACGAAGACCGTGGGTTTGCCTGTTTTACCTGTACCTGCAGGACACACATCTTTTCTATGTCCTCCAATAGAACTGATGACTTCTTATTTGAAATCTACTCTTGTTCTTTAACAAGCAGATTGGCCCCTTCTCCCCATGCAGCCCCATGTAACAATATCAAACAGATAAAAATAACACCTGTTGTAGTTCTAGTGGCAAAAGAATCTGTACATTCATGCTACAGATCCAGGATCAGACCGTGATGGTAAGAATTGGAAGAGTCTCTTCATTACAATTCTGTTTGTTTGAGGTTATGGGGGTCTTTCTGTTGATTTGTTTATCTATTTTACTGAGCAAGCATAGTGTGAAATTTTATTTTGAAAAGTGATACTATAGTTACAAAGCACTAAACCCCATCAGCTGTAGCAAAAACTGACCTCAGAAGCAGCTCTTCTGTGTTATGGTCATCCGTCACTCATCCTAATTCTTTTTTCACATTTTGGCAGGTGAAAACACTGATTCCACAAAGACTGAGTACATTAATGTACAGAAGAGAGACAACATTCAGGAATATGAACACTTCAGATGCTATTCTGAGCATGGAATAAAGAAGACCACACATTTTCTTGCAAAACACATAGAAAAAATTACACTACTGCACAGACCATGAGTAAACAAATTCTCCACTAAACTAGTTGGAAAAAAAAATAAAAATGGAACTGCTGTTGCCAGAGCTTCTCAGGAAAGAGTATTTGCATTCAAACATTATGAAAATAGGGGAAAGTTTATTTATATTATTTTATTGAAAGGGCTGTGGCTTGTCTTTTGGTTTGTTGTGGTTTTTTTTTGGTGGTTTGGTGTTTTGTTTTTTTTTGGTAAAATATTAACATCTTTGAATTTGTTTATGTTTTTAAAATGAATGAAAAATACCTTACAATTATTAATTTGCATGTAAATTTAATTTATATGTAAAGTGTGACCAGGGAATGCATGGAAAAGTTTTCAGTAAGCATATGTAAAGGATTAGAGGTATCTACTAAAAAAAAAAAATGTTTGTAATACACCCTTGTAATACTACCAATAGGTAGGCTTTGCTTGTCAATAAAAGAGGGCAGATGCATGGAGGCAAGAGGGATGGGGCCCTTTCAGTGCACGGTGCTGTAAGATTTTACTCAGGGAGTATTTTTGCCACCTGTGTTTTGCAAGTAGCTGTCCTGTGTTACAGTAAAGATCAGGGTGACAAAGAGTCATGCTACATATGTTTTAACATCCAGGAATTATGTGTTTGCATCTAAAATGGGGCCTTTACTAGCAAGTAAAGGCTAGTAAACTAACTCCTCCATTTACATCTCTCTATCTGTTACTAGCCATAATCCACCCTTCCTGGGAGCTCTGACAAATACTCACTATCAGGACAAGCTTACAGGAACACACCACTGTGTTGCGTTCAGAAATTCTGCATTCAGAACTGCTGTTCTGCAACAGCTGTACTATAGCCTTCCTTCTCTTCCTGTTAGACAATACCTGAAAGCTGGAGGCAGACGTGAGGGTTCATGTCTGCTCTCAAGTCTGCTGGCTCAATACAAGGAGTAGGAAATCCCCAAGTCTTATAAAAGAGGTTGAAATGGCTCAGTACCTAATCCAGAAAGCATATAGAATTATGAAGATGTGAAACATGCTTTTAAAGTAGTGCTCTGAACATGATTTGTAGCAGCCAGATAAACATGTTTTAGTCTCTGTTGGAAAACCGATTTAAAACACCTTTCAAGCATGGTTCTTGCTCCCTTTACCGACAGACTGTGGCTGTCGTGGTTAGTATATTACACACAGAGTGACTAGGGATTCTGAGCAGAGTCACTGCTCCATGTTTTCCAGGTTATGATCTATGAGCTTTTGATACTTTTTTTTTAAAAATCTTTCTCTAAGACTAACCCCTGCTTTTAAAGACAGAATAATTATATTATTATACTGTAGTATAGTATCTACAAAAAGTCAAAATAATTACTCAACTGATAAATTGAAGATAATCACATAGTTATTAATAGTTTAAAGAAATACTAGATACCCATTTAATAGTAAGAAGGAAAAAAGTGATGTTTCTGTTCTCAGAAGGGTCTGATTTTCTTTCTTTTCTTGCTAAGAGCTTAGTTTAAGCAATTTCAGAATATTTCACATATACTTTATGAAAAACAAACAAGCAAACAAACAAAAAAAAAAGACACAAAAAAACCCACAACCAACCAACCAAGGAAAACAAACCCAAAACAATAACAAAAACAAACTAACTCCCCCCTAAAACCCCCCAAAACAATTACCCCAAACCCTACAGGTCTGTATACCTGAAAAATGAGGCGTAATCTTAAGGGGAAAAAAACTCCAAACAGATACTTCTGTATATTTCAAATTGGGAGTCAAAAAAATGGGATAGAAGAAAAGGGACAAGTGAAGGACTTTTTCGTAGTTCTAACAAACACTGAAAAGGGTTATCTATACAATGAAAGACACTATAAGATCTTGGTTAAAAATCACCTCAAAAGATAATTAAAATTCTCCAATGACATAACGAAACTGTTATTTAAAGTACGACAGAGAATTGTCCAGCTGCTATCTAATATAGGATTCAAATACATATAATTTTCTTCAGTTTTTATTATGGGTCATCAGAGGCTTTTAATTGCAATGGAAAGAATTGACCTAAAATAAAAATGTTTTTTTCTCATTTTGATAAAATAAGAAAATACATTAAGGGATAGCACTGAGAAAATTTAGGCGAGAAGCAGCTATTCCCAATATTGGAACACACATGGTTTTCTAATGGTATTTAATGTTGTCTGCTGCTAGAGATCAGGTATTAAACTATGTTATCTATTGAAAAATGGCAATTAATATGCATTTCCTTGTCAGTATATTTTGCAGAACTGATTGTTTAATCTTTTTTATTGTTGTGTTATTAACTAACATCTATCTTCACTTTTATTTCCCTTTTCTGAAGATATAGGACATGACACATTCAACTTAATAAAATTAATGGTCACTGTTCACACTGTGGAATTATTTACAGCGTTAGGTTGTTGATAGGGTCCTAGTAAAAAGTGTATCACACATGCCATCTGCTATCATTTGCTGTCTGAAATAAAAAACACTTTGACTGCTTATGCTGTTTTTCCTCAGTCTGGTTACAGTAGTCTTTTCCTAGTGTAGTTACAGTGTTCCAGTTAAAATGTGCAGCATACCATTTAGATATCTCACCAGAAAATTAGGTTAGAGGGTCTATCATCTGCTACCACAGAAACACCAGTCATAAAGGCTCGGTCACAGCCTAGTCTGAAGAAGGTCAACAAACAATTCAAACACCAAAAGGATATTTAGACCTCTTCAGGGAGGAATGTTTTCCTGAGAACAAATAAAGGCAACTACCATTTAAAGAGGAATTTCATTTCTGCAATTAAGGTAAAGGCTCAGACAGAGCTATGATGTTAATTTGTCTTTGGAAGTGCTGTGTGCAAGATTGACAAGAGACAATTTCAGATATTATTTTACTGCATTTACAGCCTGAGAGAATGTATGCACTTGATGGCTGTGGTTCAGCTGTCAGAGACCACACATCTGTGAGTTAACCAGCATGTGATCGGTAGTGGAGCCAAAGGGAGAATGAATAGTGAGCCTAGTGAGAAGCTGGAAGGGTAGCATTTGCTGACAATAACGCAGAGACAGATATTCTAAGGCCTACTGGCTGAAAAGTCATTCTGATGTTTGAGAGAAGTTTTTTAGTGTGGTAGAAGGGAGAGGTTTTACCAGATGGAAGAGTTTGTTATCTACTTGGGAAAATATTTACTGCAAATTATAATGACACACATTGTAGATCACCAAAAGTATCAAAGAGCTAGGCAAAAGAGTTGAAATTGCACAGTTACACAAAGGCAGATATGATTTATGAAAACAGATGCCTACTGAATGGTCATTAATAACAAAGCACTTTTTCTTCTCTAACTTGTACTTCAGCTTGAGCAATACCTAACATTGCTGCTGATTTCAGCTAGATTTGAAAAATGAAGAGCAATTTATGTAATTTACGTTTTATTGACATAGACTGTATAATCAACAGACCTATATTGAGGAATTGTTTTCAACATTGCATTTACATATGTAAATATAATTAGACCAACTAAAACAAGATGAGCAAATAAAAACTTAAATCTGTGACTGGAATGCCTAAAACGACAAACTTTCTCAGTAAAATTACAGCCAGAGTTGGAAAGAGAGGTTGTTCCAAATCAAAGATGCATATATTATTGTGAATTTTGTGTCTAAAGCCACAAACATAATAATATTTTTTTTCTCAAAAGAAAATAAAAGTGATTCAATAAAAGTTATGTTTATTATAATAAATGTCAGAATGTTAAAAATCCAGGCCAATTTTTTTCTCCTAGATAGAAAAATAAGTTTTTCAGAAATGCGCTTTCTGTCTCTGAAATATAAGCTTGTGGAAATAAGGAAAGTACTGAAACAAACAAACAAAAAAAACACAAAAAAAACCACAATCCAGCAACAAAAGCCCAGCATTATCTGAACAATTATTATCTGCAGGTACAAAAGTAAGCAACATCTTATACTGTGTTTGAGTGTTTGTAAAACATTTCCTTATGATTACATTTAATCTAAGCAAAAAGTAAACATTTAAGAAGTATCTGCAGGTTTTTTTATCTCTTTAAATCTGCTTTATATATTAATGATGGGTATATAACCATATCATTTCCTAATGTACATACCAGTTTTGGACATATTTATTTATTCAATATAGCTAAATGCATCTCCATATTAGTTTCAATTGCTGAATACAAATATTATGGCTAAAGAGCTGTGTTTCTGGAAACACGGCTGTGAGATCTGTTCCTGTATCTGGCATATTTCAGCTCTCATATGTCAACTCTGTAAATCTTAGAACAGTTTCCTTTTCCTACTTTTTCCTCTACAAAGCAAGAATATAATTGCTATTTTTATTCCCTGCTCCATAATAGCTGTCATTGGGTAATGGAAGAATCAATCAAACATCTTTTCTTCATGTCCCTGCAGCAACAGAACTTTATTATTTTTACTCCACTGACACTGAGAAACCTGGATCAATATTGACAAAACATCAAATCTTTTTGAAAAGTTTAGCCATGATGTTTTTCAGAAATTAACTATTTCACATCTGTCATAAATGAAAAAGGCAGGGTAGCAATCTTGTTTTCAGGTATATGAGTCATTCAGGTAGTTCACATCCTGGAAAGGTATCTACAGTGACAACAAGGTACTAAGATGGTGCCAAGATTTCAATGTATTGCACTCATTAATAATTGAGCTATTAAGTGGTCTCAAAGTCTCTCTTCCCCTCTCCTTTTCTCCCCCCTCCTCCTGTTGTGTAACTACTGTAGCAATGCACATATCTACACATATATCAGGGGGACTGAAGGAAAGAAGGAATGATTGCTTACATTCATCAGTTCCAAGATGAAGTGGTTTTTGAATCTCTTCTTGTAGAATTCCTCTATTAACCATCTACTGTAAAGTTGCTTTCAACAAAATATTTCACATTCTATAGGAAGAAGTGGCAGTGATAAAAACATCAACACAAGTCTGTCAGCATTTCAGATATGAATAGCTCTTAAAAAGGGTGCTATGACTCTACATTAGTCTTGCAAATTTGTTAAAGGTCATTATACAGGTCAGGAGCCCTTGTAACATCATCTCTTTGTAATAAAAAGGTGTCTGTGCTAAACCTCCTTTGTGACCTGCAGGTGATCTTCAGTATAACTCATCCTGCCTGTGTTGTGTTACCTGATGCTCTTCATAAGAGGCAACCATACCTCTTAGAGAAGTAGTGGTAAATCAGATTACTTTTTCTGGTGATTGACTTAGCCAATCTCTACCTGAAAAGTCCCACGCAAGCACTGCCTGTTTAACTAGATAAGGTCCAAAATAACCAGGCAAGCAAGTGCAGTCTCCCATGCCATGGGAGAAACACCTGGACAGGAACACACACACATGTGCACAAACATGTACACCAAAATATTTAACTAGTTATGTATTCATCACACAATAAAAGGAGTACATGTGTTTGGCATGGGGTAGATGCAGGTGCATACATTAACATGTATGTACGACCATCAGGCCTAGTGAAACATGCTCTCCTACTGTATAACAAAGCTCTAATTTGCCTTGCAGTAGCAGTGTGTACATTTGGTTAAATAACATATACATACTGTTACTGACATTTCCCTCCCTCAATTTTGGTTTATTTTTTTTTTTCCCCTGAATGGAAGGAATAGCAGGAACTGGAGTATTCTTGCATGACTCTTGGAATGATGGACTTTTTGTTAATTTATTTATCTAGGACTGGTACAAAATATTAAATGTCAAAATTCCCAGGCTGGTCTGGTTTGTACAAAGCAATTAACAAAGCCAGAGGAGCACTACACAAAGACAGCAGAGCATTACACATTCAGCATGTGGGTAAACTGCAATGCCTTGGCTCACACACGTGCATTTGCAAAGGTTACCCTATCTATTTTCAGTCAACATACAAAGATAGAATACTGCAGGTATTTTTTTATATCACTGATTTTCTGCACTGGTGTACATTTTTTGTGCAAGTGTATAGTGCTTTTATATCAATTTCTGTGTCCTTAAAGTTTTTCCATAGCCTCTTGAAGTTGATAACATCAGTCAGTAACAAAGTAGTCTTTCCCTAGATTACGACTATCTAAGCAACAGATGTCCTCCAAACTCAATGGCTTGTTATTTCAGATATATGTAAATGTATATATTGTAAATTAACATTCAAGGGAAAACACTGATGTTTCCATGGAAAAACATCCTCTCTCATTTTAGCAGGCACAGTGGGCCCAGAGTTTCCTCTTTTACTTGCAATACAGATCAAAAAAGCTGGCTTTACATTACAGATGCCAGCAAAGTTTCATCTCGTTTCCAGTTCTCTAGAACTCCCAATTGTTTTGAAGGACTGTGTCTTGAACCTGTTACATCCTTGCACTTCTAGCAAACATATTCTGAGACTATCCTTTTTCAGTCTCAAAAGGGAAATAATGTAGTTTCTGTAAGGCCAGAATTCATTTATTAAAGTGAATAATACAAAAGCAGCTTAATAACCTGTGAATCTTTAGATTTTTTAGATGGGGTAGGCAGCATACGAATGTGCTTTTAAACATTTATTAAAAATTTCTCTCTCAGGCAATACTGACTGCTGCGTAGCATACTTGTTCTTGGTTGAGGCAACTTTATCCATTGCTGGTCAATATTCTCTGGTGGTTATTATCAATTTTTATTGTATTAAGGTACTGACATAATTTCACTTGCTTAAAATGCAGCATAATAGATTACTAGTTAGTAGTAGCTACCTTCTCCTTTTCCCTTTTCCTCCATGTATGCTCAAACCCAGTATGAAAATCACAAATTCATGCTTCCCCAACACCACCAATCTGAGAAATTATTTTAAATCTACAAAAAAACGTTTCTGTTCTTAGACATGTTGGTCTTTTAAAGTAAATATATAAAACTTTCCTCGTGAAAGTTCTAAAATAACATTAAAAGTAACCAAAATGGTTGTAGTAATGCCTATTATACATTTACAAATTACAAACAAGTACTGACATGTATTTTGTTCAGAAGTAGAAAAAATTACCTTGAACTCTATAAACCACAACAAAATTGATGACCCTCATTAACTGAAATATGATTACATTATACAAAATTTATCAAGTAATATATTACAACCCCTAAGATCATCTGATATAGGTGCCTTGGAGAGAATATTTTTGCTTTTTCATAGAATCATAGAATCATTTGAGTTGGAAGAGACCTTAAATATCACCCAGTTCCACACCCCACACCCCACCCCGCCTCCCCTGCCATGGGCAGGGACACCTTCCACTACACCAGGTTGCTCAAGGCCATGTCCAGCCTTGAACCTGCCCCGAATGGGACATCCACAGCTTCTCTGGGCAACCTGTGCCACCGCCTCCCCACCCTCATAGTGAAAAATTTCTTCCTAGTATCTAATCTAAGTATACCTGCTTTCAGTTTAAAGCCATTCCCCTTGTCCTGTCACTACATGCCCTTGTAAAAAGCCCTCTCCAGCATGCTTGTAGGGCCCCTTTAGGCACTTGAAGGCTGAATTAAAGTCTCAGCCTGGAGAAGAGAAGGCTCCTTATTGCTGAGATAATGGATTTCATGCAGTTGTTTGTACTGTCTACATATATATAATATATATGTATGCATAGAGTAAGCTTGCAAATGTTATTAGTTAATGTTTTTATAAACATTGCTCGATATGTAACATAGATTAAGACATATGATTAAAACGTATGCTTTGACAAAACTCTTTGCCTGCTGCAGATAGACCCTGATCTGCTGAGAGTCATAGTCTAGAGCCACACGTTTCTTGTGTTTGATGAGGCCACAAGTTTTTCTATGGTAAAATCAATAAGTCACATATT
Organism: Pezoporus wallicus; assembly: GCF_028554395.1. Taxonomy (NCBI): domain Eukaryota; kingdom Metazoa; phylum Chordata; class Aves; order Psittaciformes; family Psittacidae; genus Pezoporus; species Pezoporus wallicus. Next base: position 1,338,756 of record NW_026642986.1, on the reverse strand, counting down.
ACAGGCATTCAAAACCAAAGGGCGATCTGGCTAAATCAGCAAAGTGGGACACAGGAGAGCCAATACTGTCATAATGTTTAATAGATGACCTTGATGAAGTCATTCAGTAGGTTTCTGCTCTAGTTTTCCAACTTCAGAATGAAGAAATAGAAATGAACAGTATTTCTTCCATCCTTTTCTGCATTCTGGGGTGGAAACTGTATTTAATTAATATTTGCAGAAGAACAAACACAAGAAGATCATATCCTTGGCTGTATCTCGCCAATGTTACAAAAAATTAATTCCAACTGAAGGAAAGAGGTATAAAGCCAACCATTTTTTAAAGTATCAAGTTAAAGGTTCTGTTACAAACACTAGTTAAAAATATGCTAAAATTTGCATTAATGCTTCTGCCTGAAAGGTTAGTTATTAGAAAGGAGACTGTTAAAACGCATAGCAAAAGACTGCAATTCAAAAGTAATTAACAATAATGGTGATGTAGATAAGACTCCCTACAATAAATATAACTATAATGCGAAAAAGAGCTTTGAAAGACAATAAAAGAAGATTAAACCAAACTGGGATACAAATAAAGAGCATGTAAAAAGAGATACCACAATTAACAGATTTTGATGCCATTATGCTTGTGTGTCTGAAAACATAAATTGTTTCACAAATGGAGAAAGTAACATGATTTAAGCACTTTTGAAGCAGCAAACTCGTTTAGCTATTTTATGAGGTAGAGACACTTACTGTAAATCATTTCTACGCTTGTAGGAGGATGATATAAATTGCCTTGATAAGATATGACTGATTTAAAATACTTCTTTAGTAGTACTGGCTGAATATAAAGCACCTTATAACTGGATGTGATCTGAATTTCAAAACTGAGGGTTCATCACCATGTACAAGTGTTTGAAAACTTTGTTGGTGAAAGAAAGAGCACAAAGGTGAAACATACTTTTAGAATATTTACCTCTTTTGCATTATCGCAATCATTGGACAAATCTACAGAAGGTCATTTTAAATAAGTCTAAAAGCATCAAAAATAATTCTTTAGTAGGGTGTTTGAATGCAGTATACCTCTTTACAGCATATGTATGTATCCAAAACAGAGGCCTATGATGTGTGTACGTTCTAAGAAGTTATAAATATACCCATCAAGAGAGTTTGCTCTGAACTCATATGTAAATGTACTGAGAAAATATAGCAAACCACAGTTTGTATTTTCTACCACTGTGATGGCATCACCAAACATAGCATGGCAACCCTTAGGAGTGTGTTATGTAAGCATGTGAGCAGTCTGACCACCAAAGGAGCAAAGAAAGATGAGTGTAGTGGTGTGTGTGAGGCATCCAGGTAACTGAAAGTTGCAAGATACTGAAGAAGGTAAGCACAGGTGACTGCAAATAGGGCATGCTGCTGAAAGCAAAGGATGACTAGCAACACAAAAAAATAGAAGATAAGCAGTGCAGGGAGAAGACAACATCCCCTCTCTTGGTAATATAAGACTGTCATGGTTTAAGGCCAGCCCGTAACTCAGAACCACACAGCCACTTGCTCACTCACCCCTTTTTTCTCCTCCCCATTCCTCCGGGAACAGGGGAGGCATTCAAAGGGGAAAAAAATCTTAAAGAGAAACGTAATGTGTCTTGAGTGATAAAGAACACAGCCCAATTGTTAAGAAATCTTAGCAGATTTTATCCCCTTTTACAACCTGTTTATCTACCTGCCCATCCATAACTACCCTTTTAACAGAGGAATTGCTCTTCAGAATTAGGTAAGATTTTCAGGCCTGTTTCTGTTTCTGTTTCTGCAGGTTTTTCAGAAGGCCAGAGCCTGACACACAGAGGATTATCAGCTATTTCTCCACCACAAGATTTGTACAGAATGAAAGTCTATTATATGTGTCACATTTTCTTTCTGATCAAATATGATGTGACAACACAAAAATTTTCCATATTTGATTGTCAGTTCTAGTTTGGAATATTGCTGGAAATGGTAAAATCTAACCTGAATATAAATGAGGTAATATCAAAGAAATATTCAAACAACCTGTTGAAAAAATTTAATTTGGTTTGGGTTTGAACTTCTGGAATGAGAAACAGACATTTTCTCATTCCAGCAATTCACAATATTTATTCTGTTGCATGCATAATTGGTGATGAGCACTGAGAAACAGAGTGTTGAGAGCCTTGTACTGTTTATAACATAAAACAGGTATATTCTGATCACAGGTATACATAGTGGTCTGCTATGTAGTTCTTCACCACATGTCTATAGCTTTGTTTTTGTCATTTTCATCTACACAAGTAATCAGAGATCTGTATTGCACTCAAAAATGTATTCCCTGGTCTGGAACAATGAGGTGTCACATCTGCTGTGAGCCCTGAGGTTAATTTACTGATGCAGTGTTGCCATAGCCTAAAAGTTGATGAATAGGATAGGCTGAAATACAATGCTTAACAATTTCTGAGGTTTCATATGGCATAGTACATGAATAACAGTAAGAAGAATTCTGAAGAGCATAGAATACTCCAAACCAGTGAGATTATTAGTATATTTGCAAAAAAAAAAAAAAAAAAAAAGAAAAAAAAAGTAGGGTATAAATTCTATTTTGGTGTAAACTCATGGAGAAAAATGCTTGTAGCTGACACCCTTGTAAGCTAATCAGTGCATTCCAGACAGATATTATATGGAAAAGTATGTGCTGTTGAAAACATGGGATGTTCCCCCCCTCCTAAAGATTCAAAATCAGAGTATTTTCATTAGAAACCACTATAAACAATAAAGATTGGAAAAAGATCAAAGGTGACTACTTTGGTCGAAAACCAGCTATCAAAATCCAGACAAACACCTCTTATCTAGGGAGTTCTGAACCACTTTATTTTGTATTATACAACAGACATTGTCAGAGATTTGGGACATTTTATTTATAGTAACAGAGTTAGCTTCAACTTTAAAAGGAGTACTTATCAGCTTTAGAAGCATAACATTCATATGTACAAAGCACAAACAAAACCCCAAAGGTATTACATGCTTCCTGTTCACAACTTCATTTCTCAATGCTGTTAATGAAAATCCCCATTGGATTATCTGGTTTTGATCATTTTGCTCAATGTCCCATGAGAAAGCCTGCTACATAAGGTTTCTACTCCCCTTCTTGAATCTACCTACTTCTGTCATATTGACTTAGTTTGAACTGTGAAACTCCAATTGTATTTGATGTCCTATGCAAAATAAATTGATTTACTCAACTGCACGCTCTACAAAAACCTCCTAGAAAACTCATTGAAAAGAGAGTCACCCATTTGTTAAATCAAAATGAGAACGTCTAAAAGGATATGGCTCTTTATAGAGGTCTACCGGTCATCTGGTGCAGTTTGCATCTGATTTGTGCTATTTATTTTGACTGCTTATGACAAGATCACATTTTTCTTTCCACTTTATTACGTTGTATAGCACTGAGCACTTTACAAATAACAACAATAAAAAAACAACCCACAAGGATTGTTTTAAAGTCAAAGTTTTGGAAGAAGCTAGGGAATGCTTCCATAAATATGAAGTGAATTCTTGGGTACTCATATTATTAGGCGTTCTTTGAGACAGAAGATAAAGTAGAAAAAAAATTTGAACAGGATTCTCATCATGACTTGCCTAAATTAATTTTTGTGATCGAAAAGACTCTTGCATTTCTGGATGTGGTAACAGGGACTTGAGAACCCCTTTCAATTTCTTCAGATATGAACATGAAACAATGAAAAAATTGTTAAAGGTCATGCTAAGATGTTTGTATATGTATATATGTATACACATCCATACACCGCAAGAAAAGGTAGAACCTTTCTACATACCCAAATCCATGAAAAAACAAGAGACTAAACCTTGTGTTTGGAGTGCTTTATACGGTCGTATAAGTGATCTCCCTGAAAATCTTCTGATAGAGGACAAAACAATGTTTTTTTCTTTAAGTACAGGAAGTACCAAATTTGGAGCAGTAGATGTTCTGTCAACAGAACATTTGGAGCAATAGATGTTCTGTCAACTATTTAACAGGCAGGGTACAAAATTCTGTGTCATGGTTTAAACCCAGTGAGGCAACTTGTTCACTCACTCCCAGTGAGTGGTGCCGGGCTGACAACAATCGAGCCCCCCCCCCCCTCCCCCACCAGGACTCTCCCCTTCCCAGCTCCCGGAGGAATGGGGAGGAGGATCGAAAGAGTGCAACTCCCACGGGTTGAGACAAGAGCAGTCCAGCAACCAATGTACAACACAAATCACCACCGCTACTACCAACTACAACAATGATAAGAGAAAATAACAAGGGAAGAGAATACGATACCACCGGCCAAGAAACGAGTCCCACCTGGAAGTCTGTGTCCTTCCGGGTAATTCCCAGTTACCCCTCACCCCGGGCATGACGTGCTGTGGTATGGAATACCTCCTTGGCTAGCCTGAGTCAGGCACCCTGTCTCTGCTTCCTCACGGCTTTCCCTCCTCCCTGGCAGAGCATGAGCCTCACAAAGTCCTTGGTCAGGGTAAACATCACTTAGCAACAACCGAAAACATCGGTATCACCAACATTGTTCCCAGGCTGGAAGTCAAAACACAGCACTGCACCAGCTACCGCAAAGGAGAAACATGACTGCTACTGCTGAACCCAGGACACTCTGCTTCTGGTCTTTGCCTAATAGGACCAGTTTGGATACAATATTTCATGCTCTATCCACAGGGTTATTAAGGCAATATCTGAATCCTAACTCTGTTTCCCAAACAACTCCATGACAGAAAATTCATGTTCTTCTACAGCTATTTTCTGGTGTTATTATAACATACACAGTGCTGCAAGGAAAAGAAAGCATAGCTTTATTTATTTGCGGAGCATGATACTCCATCAGTATAATACAAGTATTATCCTGATATAGTGATAACGAGGCTTTGCTATATTGTAGTTCTAATCTACAGAAGATTATACACCTTATAAAGAAATAACTTACTTTACTAGGTTAGTTTTATTTTGTTCCTTTTTGGTCTTTTTCCCAAATTTGATGAAAAATATCAGCATCTCAAAGATTTTTTCTTTTTTGAGCTTTTATAAATAAGTTAGTTTTATAACGTAATAAATTTCAGGATGTTTTCCTTGAAAACTAATTTTCTGATGAGACCCAAAATTGTAAACTAAAAGATCCGCAATAGGTTGCTTGATCTGAATATATTCAGGCTAAAGTATGAAGTATCTGAAATCTAAAATTCTGTAAAATTGAAGTAGTGCAGCAGGGAGTATTTAGTTATAAAATTACCCTTTAAAAATCAAAGGGAGGATTAAACTAAATCTACAAACTGTCATCACTCAGTTCCTTTATGGAACTGGCAATTAAATGAATCATCACAGCTGCATCTTCTTATGTGTAACCTGGGTTTAGTCCAGAGACTGACATAAATTATTCTATTGTCTATTAGGTCTGTGAAAAAGCCTGTGGAGACCCCTCTTGAAAAAGAATTAAAAGATATGGTGAAAATAGATTAAAGTAAAAGAGATGAGTCCTTGCTTGCTGGTCTTGAAAACCTGAAGACAGAATTCAGAGACTATTGCAAAATTTTTGTATCATAAGTATGCATTCGTTGGCATATAATAAAAACTCTCAAAGATGAACTTTTTCCTATTTATTTGAATGCAGATAAGGTTATTTTATTTGCAAAGTCTATTTACTTTTTGTTACAAGGGGTAAAGATTTTCAAACTTACATATTTTCATAATATTTTTTTCTACTTTAGGTCATATCATTTTTTAGTTTCTCTTTTGAATGATGTTTTTGATCATGCAATGTGTACTGAGTGGAATTTAAATGAGTTCTCTTTATTTGAGCCTGTTCTAGTTCAATTACTGATTTTCAATACCTGCGATTTGTTTTGAATCTTGATTCATTCAATGAATTCTCAAAGAATTTATAAACAGAAACACTGTGACTGCTTATTTTTATTTTTTTAGAATCTACAGTTAATGGATTCCTAGTAGAACTATCTAAGTCATTTTAGTATGTGATAAGAAGTAAACCTCTGTTACTTTAAGCATCTCTGCCATATTAAAATAAAGTAAGCAAATGAGAAAATGTGCCTGCTTTTTTTCTAATGCCATATTTTATAAAGCAGTGCATTATAAAATGCACTAGAAACTTCTGGAAGTGCCAGAGCATGAAGTTACTGGAACAATTTGCAAGAGGCATTTCTAATATATAACTGGGCAGAGAAGGCCATTGGGAATGAGGACGAGCAGATTCTGGTTCATGAGATAAAAAGACAACAGGACAGAACCTGGTAAGAGGAATAATGCTGAACTAAATAACAAGACAGCACATCACAAACTTCTCGGATAAGAATCTTAAGCTTCAAGTCTTTGACTGAATTTAATTTCACTATTGAAGACACTAAAAAACAGGTAAATATGGCACTCTAAAGAAACACCATACTGTTGAGATTTTTTAAAACCTGTCTTGATATAGAATTTGATGGTTTATGTATTATTGATGGCGCATTCTATTTTCAGTTTTCACATGAGAAAATACTGAAGGGCCTTTAAAATAAGTGGTAGGTAAACACCACGAAACATCTGTCATCATTTCAGAAGAAAAGCATGAAAGATCAGGATAAGATGAAAAGTTCTTTTATAATGTGGGATGTTTAATTTTGTTGAAATTTTTAGTTCTTTTTATGTTTTATGTACATCACAAAGGGCAACATGTGTGCTTCTATTGTGGGTTTTTTGGGGGTAATGGATTTTAACTCATGAGGAAACTACTAAAAGCAGTCTATAAAACCATTGACTTTACGAAAACAAGCACAAAATAGCAGAAGTGTATCAAGAAATCAAATAAGGAAAACTTAAAATAATACTCCTGCTTTTTTTTTTTTTGCAATTAAATAAGCATAGCATGGCATAGCACAGGACAGTATGGAATGGTTTTCATTCCTTTTCTAACATCTCCTCTTAAAAAAAAAGTAAAATAAAAACTGCTATTTGCCAGCTAAATAATTTCAAACTTAAAAAATGTATGCCAGTGTGATTTGCTCACAAATCTTCACTTTTTACACATACACACAAAACCTTAATTCACCCGCAAAGCTTTTATCCATGAAACTCTCTTAGTTGAAAGATTCCCTGAATTTATACTAAGCCTTGCCAGCACAGAAACCTTCACCTTTCTGCCTGATCCCTTCTGCCCAGCAAGTTCTGTTTCCCTTAAGAGTGTGAAAAAGTTGAAACAGAAGCACAGAAGAGGGCTGCAGCAATTTTGGACACAGTAGGACACGTCAGCATAACTACAGCTGTGATGTCATCTTTGCTGGCATGCTAACTACCTCGTAAGTCAGATTTCCCTTGTTTCTGTCAGATCTGGAGGGGTTCTCCTGCCAATGATGTTGAAAGAAGCGGCAGATTTGGAGGCCAGGCTTATGTTTTATGGTATGCACTGTTTGTAGCTTATATTCCTCCCACACAAATAGTAAATATCTCTTGATCTTCCTCTGCTTTCTCTACCATCTGTTACTAATATAAGACATGGAATCCTAGCCGCTCTCAGGAATAGTAGGAAGGACAGACTTTGAAGAACAACCAGAATACCATCCCTTCCGTCAATTTATGCCAGACATAAATTCAAAATTTCTTTAACACTTTTTCAATACAGTGGTGGTAATGTATGTATAAATGTACTTCTGCTTCTCACCTGATTTTTCACTATATAGCCTGAATTAGCAGACTAGACTCTCTCTGCAATTGACCAGAAGACAGATCTAGGAAACAGATAATGTTCAAGTTCTGGAATCTAAGCTGAGTTAATCTTTTAATGCAGTTCTTTAATATAGACATATCTTATGATGCATTTACACAAATTAATCCAGCAAGGTAATGGGGAACATAGAAAACAGAGTGAGAAAGGGAAAGTGTCTGGCAGGCTAGAAGTGAAGATACAATTGCAGAAATTGCTGAGATATTTGTAACCATCCGTTCATAGTTCTGTTTTTGTGGAAAATGAAACTTCTTTCTACATTGGAGTCTGTATCTCTATAGTGATATATATTATTGCCAGGTAAATTAAAGGTTTTGTTTTGTATCTCTTGATTTTTGTGGGAAAACAAATTAATTTTGGTAGGAAGCAGTAGAAGCTGATTTTTAAAAAAAAATCTGGGCTATTATCTTTATCATCAATAGCTGGTGTGAGATTCATTATTAGAAAATGAATGCTGAAAGCTTTTAATTAAAAATACAATTTCACTCCAAAAGCATACAGGTATATTTTAAAGAATGTCTACTTTCTCTGTCAATGAGACAGACTATAAAATTCAGGTTATGTATTGTATATGTTAATATACCACCATGTTAAAGTTGAGGTATTAAGAACAGGAAAAAAAAAACAGAAAAGGAAGATGAAAAAAGTATTTTTACATCATCATTAACAGCTAATGTAAGACCATAATAAACAAGAGACTTATTTTGTAAAGAATAAAGGGAAAAAATATATTCATTGAATATATTTGAATATTCAAGATCAGATAAGCGTTATTCCAATTATTTAATTTTTGTACTCAAGATTATCATTCCTCTTCAACTTTCATAATGAATATAAGCATTTGTGTAAAGTAATAGGAAATGGTGACAAAGGTGAGCTCTAGGAGCTGAACTGAATTTATAAAGCTAATAGTAGCTACAACTCTAATGGTTTCTTCCCTGCTGATCACCATATGCCTGATCTTGCCTACAGGTCAGAAGATGAAGGTAGTAAGAAACTACTTTTCTGACTTTGTTCTGCAATGGTTAAATGGGATGGTGGCCCTAGGAAGGTGGTTCTACCACATATTTAAATAAATTGCCACTGAACAGTTAATTCAGCCAGTTTCCCTGTAACATGTATGTGCTGTCTTTCTGATGATCATCCTAGTTAATTTTCCTCTTGATTCAGACTCCTCAAGCATCCGTCAATAGTATTTTTTCTAAGACCCCTCTGCTCTTGCTAGCCCATTGTAGTCAGCGCTGATTTCAGAAACAGATGTTCATTTTTCTCAGAAATTAGCAAGAGCCCCATAGGAAAGCATCAAAGATTCATCCATTTAATCAAAGGCTCATTTCACCCCTTAAAAGCTCCCCTCAGGAAAGTCTTTAAAATCAAAATGGGTCCCAAGTTCTTTGTAATCAAAGTCTATCGGTCAACAAACGTGGGTGTGGTTTTTTGGTGTATGGAATGATTTTGTCTGGAAAGATAGCTTAATCTTCCCAAAAATTCTCAGCAGAAAACTACTCCAAAATATGTGAAAGAGTTCATTTCAAAGAGTTGGAATTAAATTAGTATATAAAAAAAAACTACTGACCTTCATCTAGTGAGCAGAAAATCCTATTTTGCTTAAAATGCAGCTCTAAAATTGCATAACATTGACACAGAGTATATAGCTGAATACTAAAACAGATTAAATAGTCGTCTTCTTCCTGAGAGGCAGTTTTTGTACGCAGGTTTCCTCCTGTGATCTCTAAGCATTAGATTTTTGAAGAAAGCTCTTACTCTATTATAATATATTGTTATTTTTAAGATGATCTTATGTTTCTAGTAGTTTGGAAAACCTTCCCCTGAGGTTTATATTACTATGAAAAAAGTTTTTTCTCTGATTCTGGACTTTAAAAAGGGAAGAGCATGAGGAATTTTACCTTCTCATTTAATTTCCATTGCATTTCAATGTAAAAATATACTGTTACTTTCTGTTAGCTTCTTATGCAAAATGAATTCAGAATAACCACTGTTTTACCAATGTTTGTTTTTTTTTTTATTTTATACAAATAATTATTGTGGGTTTTTTTTTTTAAGAGCTAAGACATGATGCACGGTGTCACCTATAGACTTCCAAAACTCTTTTACATGCTTCTCAGATTTTAAAAAATGTTCCTGAAGTCTAGGGCAAATGAACATTGCAGTGAAAAATTAAAGTATCCTAATTTTTGTGTCCTTTGAAGTATAAATGCATTATTAAGAAACTGAAAATGTATTAATTAGAAATAAGGACTACAACTGTACTTTCAATATCACTAAGAAAAAGTTCAAACCACCAGCAGCTAATTGGAATGAATTTTAGACATTGATTATTCTCCAGTGATTTTTAAAATACTTAGGTTAATTCCTATGCCCAAGGAAACTAAATATAACTAAATATAACTAAGTTATTGCACTAAGATAAAATTGCAACTATTTTCAAATCAGCTGGAACAGCTTAACTATATTTCTTGAGGTTGCTGTAGATTTTGTGCTGGAAACCTTGTATCTTGATAAATGGTTTGTTTATCTACTTGCATATTTAGCATCATACATTGTCATTGCTTACATAGTTGGTGATACTAATCCCTGTCTCCTGATTTCAAACAAACATTACACTTTACCAAAACAGACTGAATCACCTTTTGCTAACTTGCTGTCATATATATGGGAAATCTAATGAGATTTGATTAAGAAAAAAGGAAATTTTTTCATTTCAGTAGTTTTTGCTCTGACATGTATAGAGCGCGAAGTACACGCGCCTTTATGGTGGAACTAGATACTAAGAGCAATCAGATGGCTAATGGTGACCAACTTCATTTTCTTCCAAAGAAAAATCCACTCAGTGAAAACATTTCATAAAAAAATTCAGATTTGTCAAGCTGTCATGAGCTCCCCAACATTTGAGGAGTTTACCACATTGCATGAGATATTCTTATAGTAGCTCCAGAGGGTGGTAATAGAGCTATTAGTTTATAAAAACTACATCTTTCATAAATCAGGTTTGAAAGCACAAACCTTTACTACACCAGAAGCCAAAATTTGTTAGGTAGGGTATCGAAGGTTACCTTAGTTTTCCTATAAATTCAGTTTCTGAAATAATAAAGCTCTTCTATTTGGCCCTTACTGCAAGTGTTTAAACACTGTCAAGGCCTGTTGTCATAGTATTCATGACTGGTTTATTACCTTTCTATAAATCGGACAAGAGAAAAACTGTGTGCAAACTGAATACCGCTTCCTCCCTCCGCCCGATAATAATCTTCTCCTCTCCACCCCCCCAAGAGTATATCCAGCGTTTGAGAAACATAAATTAAAAAGTTGGAAGGAAAACAATAAAAAAGATGAGTGTATAATGTGCAGAAGTTCTACAATTATATACAGACCATGGGCCCTTGGGACAGGAGATATTTTTTGCTCTGGATTTATATTACACCTACTAGAATAGTTCATTATTAGAACACCGAAACACTACTATCATCAAAGAGTAAATCAGTAAATTTGTGTCTTCAGGAAGAGCAACAAATAAGGATACACATTATAAACACATAACGCAATGTTACACACATACACAACATAAAGAGAGTTTTCAAGATTTTCACTTAGTAGAGAAAGGACTATTCAAACAAGACATGTAGAAATAAGCAAGTATTTACTTTGTTTAGTCACAAAAACAAACCCAAAAATATCCCCAACAGTCATAACAGTTACTCAAATACCAACAGAAGTTTCACTAGTAAATCTAACACTTTCAAACCTAACCTTTGTACTGTGGCAAAAAAAAAAAATTAACTAGTCTTAAATATAAATTATTTTGGGTTTAATAAAGAAAAGGCTGCTCTTTACAATGCTATAAATGCTGTTTCATTTAGGTAAAAATGGTATTTTTTTTCTAGACTAAAAAGATTTTTCTATTTAAGAGTTTCTTATATGTTTATTTCCTCATGCATCTTTTATACTGATACTAATGATCCCTAAGTCTTCTCATATTTAAACTGAATTACACCATTCTCTGAAAACTTTATTTTATGGCTATCCCAGTCAACTAAGGCTGATATTGCAGTGTTTTCTTAGTTTAGCTGGGGGGGGGGTGTGTGTTTTATTTCAGTTTCGTCATTGTTATTGTTTATTTTTTGAATTTTCTGGTTGCTTTTGTTTTTACCTGTATGACAAAATTATCTGTCCCAGAAAGACCGTGGCTTATCTGGGGAGAGCATGGAATAACCGATGTGTGTCCACTAGAATGTCCTTATTTTTATTGAGTATTAGTCCATAATTTGTGTTATTTATTCTTTCTACCAAGGTGAAGAAATATGAATATGCTTTACAGCCCATTTTCCTCCAGGAAGACTTCCCATTTGCCTGGATAATTTTCAGCTTGAATTCTGTCATCTGATGGGTTTACACCTTATCCTATCTTGCCATTATCTGAAAATATAAATATTCAGACTGAAAATGGATACATTAAATTGTAATCATATCCAGGCTAGAACGCAGAATTAAATCACACAATAGTTCCTCCAGTTTCATTGCAACCAAGCGAGAACAAGCTATACTCCAAAACCACACTTCTAATCAGTAGAACAGCTGTTTACTATTCCATACAAAAACAAAAATTCCATTTGCTTCTTTTCATTTTATTTAAAAATGTTTTCTAAATTCAGTCCAAACTCAAATATTGTTATCCTTTTAATAATGAATCCTTCATGAATAAATAAATATTTCAAAGACAGATAACTATGTTTACAATGGCAATTCAGGCTACTGAATGAAACATTAGTTGTCACTCATCCATCATCGACACCGAAATTCAGTATTTCTTCCTTGCCTCCTTTGGTAATGTAGAAAATGATTTTTAGTCATCTGGCTGCTTTAATATAAAATGCCTATGAAATCTGCCTTTTATAAACAAATGTGCATCTCATTTATTTATATAACATAGCTTTTAAAATACGGAAATTTATGGAGTTTCTTGTGATCACAATAGAGACTAAAAGTATACCTTATGCTTTATCTTTATAGTTAATATTTTAAGTAGAAGCTTTTAAACACATTAAAATGACCAAATTATTCTTTCCTTTTTTCCAAAAACGGTACTTCAAAATATTACTTCAGATTTGATAACCAATAAATATCTCATTATCTCAAATTAGATTTCAGTAAACCATGATTACTACACATTAGGAAATAAATCCAGAAATATTTGTCACAAGGAGAAACATTCTGTAACAAGTAAATTAAAGCTGTTGTGTAAATAAGAATATGTAAATACTAATGATAAGGACATTAGACTGTCTTATGAGGTAAAGTGACTTTTCCATAATAGTCAGAAACACAGTAACAACTCAGATTACAGAACAACTGAAATTACAGAACTCTAGTTCTGGGTACAAAGGAAAACATCTAAAGAAGTTTTAGGGTGGAAATAGATTATTTTAGGTGTCAAAACTGTGAAAATCTCTTTCCTAATGACAGACAAAAGCTCATAATGAAATTAGATATAATTCCAGTAGGAGGAAACAACACATTTAATACTCTTGGAAGATGAAGTAATTTACAACATTTATTGTAGTGATAGAAATGCTAAAAATAATTGAAAACATAATTTGAGCTAAGCCAGTTATTCATGTTTTCTGAGCTCCTAACCAGAGAATATTTCTTGGAAAATATCTTGCTTAGGATTTCATTTATTGCTGCTATTTAGGCCACAAGTAGAGGCTTCCAAATGATTTATATGCTCTTAACAATTTGCTTTTCAGAGTTTGTTTTTTTAGGATAGCAAATTCAATCTCCAAACAAAATTATGCAAACCTGCTTCAATTTTAGTTCCAGAATAATGTACTATTTGAGACACTTTTTTTTCTAATAAAATCTAATGGCTATGATTACTCTTTCTCTTCAATGATTGAGTACTTTTCCTAAGAAAGCATTTGACAACAGTAAATAGACTTGAATCCCAATGAAACTTTAAAATTCTCTACGACCTAACAAAGATTGGTTGCAAAAATATGAGGTAGGCACTTCATTGGCTCTTATTTTGTATGACCTGTACAATTCACTCATCATTTAATCACATGAGAAGGGAGATTAAAATATGTTGTTAAAATGTAATCTATCTCAGTGCCAGCACACTATTTTGATGCATTTCATCTTCCTCAGTTTCCACAGTTTTGACTGCAGGAGGCTCTGATGAATTCCATCTGAGCCCTTTGATTAGATTTTGGGTTTTGGGCAATAGTTATAGTATCTGTGCCTTAGTGTTCAACACAAGAAGCAGATTCCAAACTACTCTCCCTTTTATTCTTTTTGCATTATTTCCTCCCAGAGCAATGAAAGGTTTGTAGAATCAATTTCACATTGGTTTAGCATGATGCAAATGCTCCGATCCAGTCCTACTCTATTCCTGATTATCTTCTACCATCAGAGCCTCAAATTGCATTGCCAAAACTTGGTGGAAGGCATGCAGGGGAGCCCTGCAAATTGTAAAGCTTTGATAGACTTTGGTATGAGCTCTGATCCTTCAGAGCATGCTGTAGGGGAAGGCTGTAGGTGCAGGAACTAAACTTGGCTGTACATGAAATCAATACATTGCTCTTGCAGAAGACAGTGCAGGAAATAAATGTGGTTTAAAATATTGCTGTGAAATCAAAATATCTGCATTGTGCACTAGAAATGCATTTTTCTTCAGCTTTTTTTTTCTTCATTTGTTAATAATTTTGTCTAATTGTAATAGTAGGTCTAGTTTTGGGAAAATATCCTCAGTACTATGCACTTGTTTCACCTTTTTTATAACTTTTCACTTGCAACCCCAGGGCTTTCTAGTCTTCCTTTATTCTGCTCAGGTTCTGGTTGTGGTGTCATTCATGCACGCATGAAATTTTGAGTAGCAATGGGTACTAGTCTGTGCTCTTGACAGTCATGGCACCCTCTCAGCAACACCTCAGACCTTAGCTCCTGGAAGGCAGCATACCTCTCATGACTCCCTATCAGGCTGGCAGATGGGTGCCACCTTAGCAAGAGAGCCACCCACTCGAGCACTGGTCATTTCTTTTTGCAATATCCACTCTGTGCTGCTAGTATGGTTTCTCCTTACAGACCTTGTCCATGGATGCCTACAGATGTTAAAACTTCATATCTGGTTTTGGTTGTAACACTGGAGAGTGGGGACTGAAATTGAGCCCTGATTTTGTGGGTCACCAGGGTCCACAATGCATCATTCTCCCTAATGTCTTCTACAGGAGCAGTGCTCTGAAACCACTTACCTATCTCCATCTCAGCCCCTCTAACACTGCACAGCCTTTTAACTGTTTCCTGCAATTCAGCCACCTGATGCAACAGGTCATCTACCTGTGCACATCTTTTGCAGGTACTTACCTTTTCTCCAAGAGAAGGGTCTGGGTACTTTTTGCAACCTGCCACCTGTATTGAAGTCTCCTTCCTAACCCATTCCATCTGGGTGGAAGCATCAGATGTCTCAGGTGGTTGCTGTATAGAAACACTGGTTTTATGTCTGAGGAGAGTGCTCACCATTCTGGCAGAGAATACAAGCACTTCCCTGGCCTGTGGGCCTACAGGGAGAGTGCAAAGCCCTTCTCATGTGCTGCAAAAACTGCAGTGTCCTCCCTGTGTGTCCTCTTGATCCCTGTTTGTAGCACTCCATCCTTGAAGTCTCCTCCAACCTGGTATTCTATGACTCCATGATTATTTTTATACTGTTTAATTGCTTTAGCTCTTTCTAGAGAGTAGAGTGATACAACAGTAATTTCCTATGCTAACTGAACTGCAATTTACTTTGAACCATCTCTTGTACTTTCTGTTTCTTCTTTTAATATTAATGTAACCCTCTCACTGCTAAATAAGTTTGCAAAACCAAAATAATAATTTAGAATGTTCTTAATTTACTTATACTTTCTCACGTAAACAACAGCTTTTGGTGGAAAACAGTACCAATCGGTAGAAAAACACAATTTGTTTTGCTAAAGGAACTGAGAGTAATCTGTGTGTATGTGCTTTCGTAAATATCATGAAGCAGCATAATTACATTTGGTCTTGAATACTTTCATAATGGTAATACAAATCCTGTCAAAGTAACTAAATCTTAAATTCTGATGACTCCCTAAAGTGAAGATTAAAAACACCATATACTTAATATATTATGAAGCTTTCTGCAGATTTGCATTGCTACTGGGCTTTGAAATAACCTGAGAAAAATTAAGCTGAAAATTGGCTCATCACTCCTATCAGCGTAATATTATAAATCACAAAATGCTTTGTCAAATTATTAAACACACTTATTGCACGTATTTATTTAAAATAAGTTCTCTCAATTCCTAACATATGCAGCCAAGGTACTGAAGCTATGCAGTTTAACACTAGTTGAAGAATATTACGCTGACCTTCTAATATCTCTTATCTGTAGATAAGAGATATTCTCCTCAGAATAAGTGTTGTGGTTTAAACCCTAGCCAGACAGCCTGTTCACTCACTCCCAGTGAGTGGTGCCGGGCTGAGAGCAATTGAGGCCCACCCCCCCCCCCCCCCCCCCGGGGGCTCTCCCCTTCCCCACTCCCGGAGGAATGGGGAGGAGGATCGAAAGAGTGCAACTCCCACGCGTTGAGACAAGAACAGTCCAGCAACCAATGTACACAAATCACCACCGCTACCACCAACTACAATGATGAGAGAAAATAACAAGGGAAGAGAATACAATACCACTGGCCAAGAAACAAGTCCCACCTGGAAGTCCGTGTCCTTCCGGGAAACTCCCAGTTACCCCCCACCCCGGGCATGACGTGCTGTGGTATGGAATACCTCCTTGGCTAGCCTGGGTCAGGCGCCCCGTCTCTGCTTCCTCACAGCTTCCCCTCCTCCCTGGCAGAGCATGAGCCTCACAAAGTCCTCGGTCAGGGTAAACATCACTTAGCAACAGCCAAAAACATCAGTATCACCAACACTGTTCCCAGGCTGGAAGTCAAAACACCGCACTGCACCAGCTACCGTGAAGGAGAAACATCACTGCTACTGCTGAACCCAGGACAATAAGATATAAGAGATATTCCCCTCAGCAAGTTTGCCGATGACACTAGGCTGTGTGGTTTGATTGGTACCCTGGAGGGAAGGAATGCCATCCAGAGGGACCTTGACACACTTGTGAAGTGGGCTGATGTAGTTTAACCATGTCAAGTGCAAGGTCCAACACCTGGGTCGGGGCAATCCCAGGCACAGCTACAGGTTGGGCAGAGAAGAGATTCAGAGCAGTCCTGCAGAGAAGGACTTAGGGATGCTGCTCGATGAGAAAATGAACATGAGCCGGCTTCAGTGTGCGCTGATAGCCCAGAAAGCCAACCGTATCTTGGGCTGCATCAAGAGGAGCATGACCAGCAGGTCAAAGGAAGTGATCCTGCCCCTCTACTCTGCTCTTGTGAGACCCCCCTTGGAGTATTGTGTGCAGTTCTGGTGTCCTCAACATAAAAAGGACATAGAACTATTGGAACAAGTCCAGAGGACGGCCGCAAGGATGATCAGGGAGCTGCAGCACCTCCCGTATGAAGATAGGCTGAGAAAGTTGGGGCTGTTCAGGCTGGAGAAGAGAAGGCTGCATGGAGACCTCATGGCAGCCTTCCAATATCTGAAGGGGCCCTACTATAAGGATGCTGGGGAGGGACTCTTTATTAGTGAGCGTAGTGATAGGACAAGGAGTAATGGGTTTAAACTTCAACAAGGGAAGTTTATGTTAGATATAAGGAAGAAGTTCTTTACTGTGAGACTGGTGAGGCACTGGAATGTGTTGCCCAAGGAAGCTTTGAATGCTCCATCCCTGGCAGCGCTCAAGGCCAGATTGGACAGAGCCTTGGGTGACATGGTTTAGTGCGAGGTGTCCCTGCACATGGCAGGGGGGGTTGGAACTAGATGATTTTAAGGTCCTTTCAAACCCTCACTATTCTATAATTCTATACCCACAACATATTTTTTTAAACTAATAAACTAATTTTGCAAGTCAAGATACCGATAGAGAATAATTCTTTGTAAAATATTTGGTCAGAAACTGTATGTTAATAATCGACATATTGAGGTCCAAGGCATTACAGAGTAAAGGATCTGTACAATATTTAAATAATCTCTGTGGAAAGCACCTATATGAATATCAGACAAAAAAAAAATGCTGTAATAATGTCCAGCATTAAGACAAGTCATAGTTTCAAGAAAGAAAATGGAACTAGAAATGGTGCCAAGAGTAAATTAAGAGCTTTGATGACCAAGTGTTTACTAAATTTATCTAATTTGGAAAAAAAATCCTAGGTTTGATTCAGATATTTCAGTTACCTCTATCATATTAGATGACTTTTATGTTTCAAATCACTCTGAAAAATCTGCAAGTGTTTTTCGTAACAGGTAAGTCGATCAGATGACAGATTGAGAACTGACAATTGTGTTTTCTGCCAGTAGCATGTCCAACTTACAAAGCAGCCACTCTTTATTAAATTATTTGTTAATTCTGCAAGTCTTTTCATTTGTACCAAACTAATGACTGAATAATTTAAATAATGATGAGTGATCCACATGAATATGTGCCTATTTAACTATGATTTGACATTCAAGACTCCTATTTAGACCATAGTATTACAAAACACATTTTTCTTACAGGGATCTGGTATCTCCTTCCTCAGGATGAGTGTTGGTGCAATATTTTAAAGTAAATCACATGACTAACATTGAGCTGATTGATTTTGTATTCAACGGCAATACTATGCCTGAATGACCCATTCTCACATCATTGATCTGACTTCAGTCAAACTTTCAACACCATTAATTTCTCACTTTTTTTTCAGCAATATTTAAAAACTAATTTCATAGCCAGAAAGAGGTGAGACAGCATCATGGCTAGAGTGAATTTAAAGTCACAGGTAAATTTGAATAGTCAAAATTGCCTGTTTCAGATGTTTTGAAGAACAGTATATATCTCCTTGAGACTGTCCAAATAGAAAATTATTCTTTTAATTATTGTAAAGCTCCTAGACCATACATGAACACACACAAATTCTGATAAACAGATGCAAAATTATGCATAAGGTGTGAAAGATATTTTTATCCTTATACATAGGTCTCAAAATACCAATGAAGTATAGCAATTGCATCTAAAACTTGTTTGTAGTTGCTTCAGAGCAGACAATAACATTTTGCTGGACTATATTATTCCTATGCCTGCTTCTGTCTGTGTAGCCTGTAAAATGAAATGCAGTAAACTTAAAATTCAACCAACCAAAAAAAAAAAAGCTTTTACTTGGTATCCTTTTTATTCCTTCCTGCTCCTTTATGGCCTTTATAAGTTCCTGTGCCTAAAAATGGGTCTTCTGCAAGTTGCATTCTCAGTATCTAAGTCACAAGGCATAACGCAGGAAGATGTAGATTTGGTTCCTGAAAATGAAGGGCAAAAAGAAAGACACAGCTAACTTAGATGGAATGACAAGCACAGATCTGGCAGAGGATAACTACCTGAAAGCAGATTTATGAACCAGCCCTAATCAGAGCATGGCTTAAATGGGTTCTTCAAGTATATTCTTTGAAATGATTGCCATCAGAGTCATTCGGCTTTGAAAAGAAACTTGATATTTTTGTGTAATTGGAGGTTAAGAAAGGAGGTGGTAAAAACAGACTTAATGCTAGCAGCAAATGAAAATTTAGCAAAATGGAATCAATTTGTAGCACAAGAACAGAAGCAAAATAAATTTAGAAAAAGAAAATTCAAAGTAACTTTCAAAAGTTTGGATTTTTCTGATGGTAGAATTGTATTTCAAATTCTTTTCTAGAAGATGATGGGAAGTTGCTCAGAGCTCAGGTAATATGCATATGTTAAGTGCTGTGTCAGAAATGCTACCTGTGATAATTACAGTAGTTCCTTAAATGACCAATTTTTATGGCTATTTTTGTTTGCTTTTTCTTGATTCATTGTAGGTGTGACAGGTGCAAAAGTTAGTCAAGACAACTCAGATCTGGGATATGCTCATTCTATTCTGTTTTCAGTATTACAAAAACTATAATGTTTCTTTTAGACTTTCCAATACTGAATTTATAGGTATATGAAATTGCACTGAAGAACAATGTCTTTTAGCCCCACATTCTACTTTTTTTTTTATCTATGAAATAAAAATGTTATTTTTTTCAGACAAAAAAAATGACACAACTGAGAAAATCCATTATCTTATGCTCATTCTGGAAATACAGTTTTTAAATTGAACCCAAATGGGCTAGTGTCAGTCTCACAAACACTATTATCAGCATCATCACCATCAATCATTTTTATTCTTAGAGTTTTATTTTTGTTATTCAGTTTTAATGCATGTATCATTTCCAAATGAAAGATATAATTAAATAATCATTATTAGAAACAAATAAAAACACAGTAGCATTCATTATGAAAACAATTAATTTTTCAAGTTTTTCAATTAAGTTTTCAAGTTTCATGTTTCAGATGAAACATTCCCCACAAAGTATTCTGGTTTGCTCCAGTTTAGCAGTGTTTTTTTTTTTTTTTCTAAATTAGATGCCCAATACTCACCTCCCACAACAGAGGACAGATTGATATCAACAAAATCATCTCTTTCACAAGTGAGTTCCACTTCCCCACAGGAAATGGGATCTGCCTCATTCCTCTCTTTAGTGTAATGTAGGAGGAATTGGAGTGTTAAGTTGTTTTATACTGTGGTTGGAAAAAAGCAAGAGATGTTTTCACAAAACGTTATCCTTTGCAGAGGAGAGTTAATTATGGTAGATATGCTTTCATTGGCATGAGGCCCTTAGAGAAATTGCTCCTCTGCTCAGGAGGTTCAAAGTCCAATAAGTTTAAACTGTAGTAAGAGCTGAAGCATTGGGTTTTACACCAAAATGAGCTAGAACAGACAGTGGGATGCAATAGCTGACAATAATACATCTTATATTGTTGTCTTATTTTATGAAGAAATCAGTTATATTCAACATAATGACAACTTTTCAGACTACAAATGATTTTAAAAATCATTTTCTTAGTGTAACTTTGCCCTGGCACAGAAAGCTTAGTCCATGGAAGAACTATGAATTATGATGCAAACCCAGATAAAATTAGTTTGAGGACTTTCAAACTATGAAAATAGGTTCCATCTAGGCCTTATCTAGACCAATACCAAACCAGATATTTTTACAGAGACAGATAATGAACTTCCTATTGCGTGAACTATGTAAGCCTATTTGTAATGTGGCTGCCAATTATATTTAATGCAATGAATATTTACACAGGTCATGCTGTACTGTATTAATATAAAAAAATCCCAATCCCCACCCCCAAATCCTCACTTTGAAGGACTTTGATTAAAGTGAGGTTGAACAAAATCAATCTTTTACTTAATGGAACACAGTACACTAATGATCATTCTAATCAACGCCAGAAAGGCCATTTCTTTTACAGAAAGGAGAAAGGTTCATTATATTAGAGAGCAGAAAAATATTTTTGTACTAATTAATGGTATTTCTATGTGCTTCCATATAGGGTGATCATCTTGTCAGACTAAATTAAAAAAAAAAAATTGATTACAACCTGGGTATATAAAGGTGATCTAATAACTGTAGAATTTGTGTGTTCTGTAGACTTACTAGTCCAAAACAATTAATACACATATACAGGTTTACATGTGGCACAGAAATTAAATATATCTTAAAAGAAGCTGTTGTGAATGATTCTTTATACAGAATGAGAGAAGAATGTTTCCTGTATAGCTAAAATATGAAAGCAGCACAATAGTAGAATAGACAACATAGGAGAGAGATTTTAACAGCAGATGAGAAGCTGCTAGAGAAGGGAGTCTTTACAGGTGAAATATTAAAGGATGTAAATTTTGCAGAAAGAACTGATGCATATCTTGCAAAGACAAAGTATTCCATATTTTCACAAGTGTTAACACAGGGACTAAGAAAGGCAAATTAGAAGTTAGCATGAGGTATAAACAAGTCAATTGTGAAAGCAGTAAGTGAAGAAGAGTGTGTGGATGTAAGCTGGTCTCGCATCATGGGCAACATGGCTGTAGGCAAAATGGTACCCCCATGACGACAAAAGCAATACACACCTGGTAATATATTGTGTAGAATAATAGTAAATGACATAAAGAGATCCTAGCTTACTTAGCACACAAAAAGGAAAGAGAGTAGAGGATAGGGAGCAGGTAAATAATGAAGGCACTAAGTGTCCAAAATGAGTATTGGGTCTGAATGAGAAAGGAGCATGAGGAGAGCTAATGTCAACAGCACAGTGTTGGCAGGGAAATTAACTGCAAAATGCACCTTAAATTAAATGAGTCAGTGAGGTAAATAGCAACTTCAAGCATTGGCTCAAATGGTGAGAGAATGAACCAAGGAAATGTACAATGCAGAGAACTCCCTGCTGAGTAGGAACAAAAACTGTGGGTTAGATACCACTGGGGATGCAGATTCTGGTTGTATAATGTCAAAAAACAAAAGGGTTGCTGTTTTTTTTTGTTTGGTTTGTGGGTTTGTCTAGGAGGTTTTAGTGGAAAAAATACATTAAAAAAAAAAAAGAAAATTCAAACTTTCTTGAAAATGTACTAATTTAGCTGGAAAAGGTTTTCAAACTTAGCATAACTTTATCGGTAGAGGAAGGAGTTTCAGAGCAGCCAGTAACCTTGAGGTGAGGACAGTGTGAAAACATTAGGATCTGGGTCTGTCTACACCTGTGGAGCCCAAAGCACCAGTTTATTCTACTGATCTGAAAAGGTAGACAGAGGTGGAGAAAAGGAGCAAGTTTCTTCCTAAAGAGAACTTTTACCTTCACTTCTTTCACCCTGTGATTAGTAGGAGCCAACGGTGAGGAATTTAGCTAAGCTTACTTGTTAAAAATGAGTAAAGACTGAGAAAATACTACTGAGTAATAGCCATGTTGTAGTAGAATCTCATATAACCTATGTGATTCTAATTTTCTTCTCCTAACTACATACACACATAAAGAAATGAGTTTTACTGCAAAAATATTTGCACAATTTGAATAATTGGTCTGCCACTAAGATTTAAATAACCACAAGGTAACAACAGCTTTTATCAAGCTATCAAGTGCATTTTGGATAATTAAGGAGAAAAACATATTATCTAGGCAGTAGCCAAGAATAAGCTCATATATCGCACTGAGACCTTCAAATCAAAAACCTGTCCTCTTTCTAAAAGACATCCTCCTATTTATTCAGAAGACATAGACCACAATAAAATAATTAATGAATTATATTGTCTATGGAATACAGATTATCAGACTAGATCACTCTGGCTTTTCTCACATTGGTGGAATACTGTCTTGTTTTGTGTTGAGTTGTAAGAGAGTTTAAATCCATGAATAAGTAAAAAAAAGAATTTAAATTTTTTTCCCATTAAATACTGAAACCATTTTTAGTTGAGAATAAACTAGACAGTATAGTACATTTCTCAGTGTTTATTTGAACACTGAAGGGCTAAGTAATAAATATCTACCATTTATTATTTTTCTTGCATTATATTCCCTAATCATTGGCTTTATTCGGCGCAGAAAACTTAGTACATAACGAAGGTGAAATTTACTCCAAAATGTCCTCTGCATATTACAGGCAAGATTTAGCAGGAAAGGCATTACAGCTGCGTATGCTATAAGTGGATAAATAAAATTACAGGAAAACAGTGACCTTGATTCTATTTATATAGAGTATATCAGATGTAATGCTATTTATTCAACAGAACTGGTTCTGGTAGAATAGATGTGCAAATAGAAATTAACTTGTTTGAAATTTAAAATGTGTTTTGTCACTTGTTAGCCAGTAAGTAGACAACAATAATAAAAATAATTTGAAATTGTTCATTTAAAGTCAGAATCATGCTGTGACTTTTACACCACTTTGGAAATTCACAGATGGCATAACCTATGTTGGTTTACACTGCTGAAAGAGCTCAAAATAGATAGACTACATCAATAAATTAAATTCATTATACCCAGTCAAGTAAGTTACAGCCGTTATTATTTATTTTCACAGATATGCCATTCTGCTGATGTTGAGTTCTATAAATATTCTCCTGTTGCTACTTTTTTACTCAGTATATTTTTGTTTTTCTGCCCTAAAGGTCTGAAGAAATATCAAGTCTTTTAAATGGCTGACAACGTTTTAAATGTGATTTCTAAAATCTGGACTGGTACATTCTGTTACTGCTGCCAAAGCAAAGAGTTTATATTTAAAAAATGAATATTCAACAACAAAAGACAGACTAGTAGGGCTAGTCTTTGAAAATAAAATCTAAGAAAAAAATCAAGTGCCTTTTCCTCTCCTTTTCCCTGGAAAAAATACACTTTTTGCCTCCCTGGGAAGATGAAAAAAGAAAAAGAAATATTAAAAAAAAGAAAAAAAAAAGAAAAAAAGGATGGATCACCTGGCATTATTTTCAACAAATGGACACTGTTTGGGTGTCATTAACCATTTCACAATTTAGGGCAATGTGCACTCAGAAAGGGACTTCTTCACCACACTAAATGAATGACAAAGGCAGTCAATTGCGACAGCCAGAGTGAAAGAGTTTCAAAGAACAGCTTACTAGAGATAAATGGGGATGAAAACTCAGTTTAGTGGGTCAAAAGTTAGTAAGAAGCAACTCTTAGGCCTACTGAGCTTTCAAATAAAACTGAAGAAGGATCAGTAGAAAGGTTTTAAACAGAAAGCAGTTATCCAAAACAGAGAGAAAACATAAAAGGCCAGAAAATACCCAGAGTAGGGGAAGGAAAGTTCAAAGTAGCAGAAAACCAAAGCCAACTTGATACTCAATCCTGAAAAACACTGAATATCTGGAACCCTCTGTGGGTCCAGACTCTGTGTTTGTCTACAGGTAACACCTCTATTACAAGTCTCAAGGTGGCATCCAAATTTTAACAAGATTTAAGTTTTTTGTATTGCAAAAACCTCATAAACTCTGCAGTCACCATTAATTTTTACTACATGACATGTTAGTTGGACACAGCTTTTATATTCTTTACTATCTTATCCAGATGAAATAATGACAAGAAACAACCCCCACGCACCCCCATTCTGCCCTCCCAGAAGAAATACTATCATTGAGTACTCACTGCAGGAACAGGATTGTTATTATAGGACAAAATGTGCAAGATCATTTAGCACTGAGTCTGCCATTAAGCATTCATCGATGGCAAGTGATAATATCTATCTACATATTTTTATCTTACATGAAACTATGACAGCTCACTACATTGGTTTTGTAGCATGTACTATTTATCCTTCATCTTTACTTTTTCTTCCACTTACTTACACTAGGTACGCACTCTGAATCAGTCCACAGAACAAGTTGCATTACTACAAAATATACCTCAAGCAAATTTCTGAACTTAGCCATATTCTTTGCCTGGCTGATAAGACACAATCTTGTATTCTAGAAATAACACGAAAGGTGAAGTCAAACACTTAACTATATTGCTGTGTATGGCTAGTGTATCTGTCAATACTACCTGAAATAGTACATTCCAAATAAAATATATTCTTTGGAGTTTAGTAAAAGGAAAGTTCTAATTTAGTAATTAGGAAAGTTCCAAATCCTTTTTGGTTATGATTACTTTTACAGTCTGGCAAATGGTAGTACCTAACTGCAGAAACGAAGGTCCTTCTCTTCATAAAAACTTTAAAGTTTTTTCTTCATTATTTCTTAAATCTGAATTGACTTTGAATGCCTGTGTAATATTTTGAACCTAAGAAAGGCAGACAGAAACCTGAGCAGAGAAAGGTTAGTTTAGTTCTTAACCAAAATTAAGGTCATGTGTTCCATGAGGAAATACTAAGTGACATTCTTCATTATCTCACCCAAAAAGCAGCTAATCTGAGCCACCACTGGAAACAAGTCTAAACTACAAAGGCTACATAGCTGCTTTCAGTTTTATTGTTATTTTTTATTGTATTACAGTGCTTTGCACAAGATAATATTAAGCAATTCTGTTTGACAGAATTACCTTGACTCCTTCACAATAATATTAACCTGAATCTACTGGGAACTTTGGAAAGATGATTCTTAGTAAGTCAGCAGAACTCAGGCTCACATCAATAATACTGTTTCATGGCGATACATAATTAATACCTAAACTTTACTATATCTACTTACAAAGTAGGATGACTTAACAGAAGCAAGGTGAATACTTTTCATTTTCTTAGTCATGCTTTGTATAAAGAAAACACTGTTAATCACAAATTACTATATGCTGTTTTGCTTATCTCTGCTGAGTAATCAATCATAGAATGGTCAGGTTAGGAAAGGACCTTAAGATCATCTAATTCCAAACCCCCTGCCATGGCCATGGGTAGGGACACCTTCTACTCAACCAGATTGCTCAAAGCCCTGTCCAACCTGGCCTTGAACACTGCCAGGAATGGAGCAGCCACAACTCCCTTGAGCAGGGTTCCACCACCCTCGCAGTGAAGAACTTCTTCCAATGATGAGCATTCTTCATATGTTCTGATATTAGAAAGGCCAGTTATGCATTTGTTTGACCTCTAGTGACAATAGGCATATGTAAGCACAAAAGGAGAAAAAACTATTTTTTTCTGACATACAATGACAGTGTCATTGTGTTTTCTCAGACAGATATGCCTGAATGGCTAAAAAGGCAAGTTAGGTGAGTACTGCATCAGATCACAAGGAAACCAAATTTTAAACATTTTCTGTTTTTGAAAGAACATCATTAATCAATATTCTGAGATAGAATAAAACATCAATTTGTTGGATGGACCTTCAGTGGATAAAGAACTGGCTGGATGGCGGTATCTGCTGGATGGGATCAGTGTTGGGACCGATCTTGTTCAACATCTTGTTGGTGACACGGACAGTGGGATTGACTGCGCTCTCAGCAAATTTGCCGATGACACCAAGCTGTGTGGTTTGGTTGATACCCTGGAGGGAAGGAATGCCATCCAGAGGGATCTTGACACGCTTGTTAGGTGGGCCAGTTCCAGCCTTGTGAAGTTCAACCAAGCCAAATGCAGGGTCCTACACCTGAGATGGTGTAATCCCAGGCACAGCTATAAATTGGGCAGAGAAGGACTTGGGGGTTCTGGTTGATGAGAAAATGAACATGAGCTGGCAGTGTGTGCTCGCAGCCCAGAAAGACAACAGTATCCCGTGCTGCGTCAAAAAGAGAGACCAGCAGGTCGAAGGAGGTGATCCTGCCCCTCTCCTCTGTTCTCGTGAGGCCTCACTTGGAGTATCATGTGCAGTTCTGGTATCCTCAACATAACAAGGCCATGGAACTGTTGGAACAAGTCCAGAGAAGGGCCACGAGGATGATCAGGGGGCTGCAGCACCTCCCGTATGAAGATAGGCTGAGAAAGTTGGGGCTGTTCAGCCTGGAGAAGAGAAAGCTGTGTGGAGACCTCAGAGCAGCCTTCCAGTATCTGAAGGGGGCCTACTATAAGGATGCTGGGGAGGGACACATATTCTGCGTACATACATATGCGACCAAACATATGTTACGTATATGTTATATGCAGCTAAACATATGTTGTATGCTATCATGTATGTTTTCATTAGCCTAATAAAGTGATCAAATTTAGCAAAAGTTGAGTCATAATTTGGCATCATTTAAGACAACTCTTCATTATCTGAGCTTGAATATTTTATGATGCAAAGCTTGACAACTACTACTTTCCTAACTGGCATAACAAAACCCCTCTGCTATAATCAGAGAGTGCTTTCCTCACAGTATCTGAGGTGATAGCCCACACTTCATTGGAATAATTATGCTGCATAGTTATTCAAGAATACATTCTCAAACTGCCACATCAAATATTACAATACAAATCAGTGTTATAGCTCAATTAATTTCATAGTGAATTGCTACATTTCGAATAGTCTCCTACTCACTTCCCGTGCAAGAATTAAGTCTCCCTCCACACCCTTCTACTGATTGTAGATGGAAAGAAGAGGTTTTTTTTGTTTGTTTTCCCTAATTCTCTTTCTTCCTCCCAGACCCTCACACCCCTCACTGCACACTGACTGCACACTGTCACCTTGACTCACATGGACCATTCCAGTTACTGGAACTTTATTGTGGTACTGGAGTGAAGAGTGCAGTAAACAAACCTGAAAGACCAATTCATGCCTATCTTGCCTCTAGTAATTTCTGCTGAAATGAAAAATATGACTAAATAAGAACACATTGTGCTGCAGCATAAGGACAAAACAACCTTTTGGGTGCCTTGTATGTGCAACTTCTGACAATGTCTCTAGAAAGTCATGGCTGCAGAAGTGAGAATATTTTCATCTCATGCAGCATAAAACTTTCGTATTTTTATTAAAAAAGCACAATTTTAATTTGTAACCTAAACTATTTCACAAACTCTTTAGGTAAAAATAACAAAAAAGTTATTGTCGTTTCTGTTGCCAAAATCCTTAAAAAAAAATCACAGATTACACCGTTTATCATCTGGCTCATTTGGTTATTCCCAGTCACACTTCTCAGTATTAGCCTGAAGCATTAACTTAAATGTCTTAATTTTTTGCAAAGTGTTATTCTGCAATCTCTTAGTAAAAAACATCGAGGAAAATCAGTGCTAAATACAGATGTATGTTCACTGTTAACAGGGAAGGGAACAAATTCTTGTGATTTTGCTTGTCTGATACCTCAGTCCATCCATCATACCAATATAATTTTGGTCTATTTAACACCAAAATGTTGAAGAAAACACATGGAAGCTGCAGGAAATGTCAATCTAAGCTGCTTGACCTGCATCCCAAGCTTATATCTTAGAAATTCCCACATTTTTACAAGCTTGCATGTGCAATTGGCACTTTTAAAATGTTTTATTATTCTCACTCCCTCTTTTCTCTCCAAAGCCATCTCAGTTATGCCACAGTTGCAGGCTATTTAAGTATATCCCAAAGCATATCCATACACTCAAGTTTCATACATTTCTTCAGTGTGCAGTTTGAAACTGAATCTGCTTGGTTACCTATGGCAAGATTCATTTAATCTGTCCTTGAACTGCACCACCATGTAAGTATCTCTAAACTGATCACTTCATTCTGTAGTGGGAAGAAATCAACATTTTAAAGGCATGAGCCTTCAGAACTTTTGTGAGAAGAAATCTTGACTATCATGTCATGCTCCAAACATGCTTAGTTTAAGGTCCTTTCCGACACTAACTGTTCTATGATTCTAGGATACATGAGCTCAGGAGTTCATGTGTTGCTGGGGTATCCTTAATGCCTGTATAGTTACTTTGTTTCCAAACTGACAGCTAATCTGTTCAGAGTCAGCTCAAGTTATCACTGAAGAGCCCTGTAACTGCTCCCAACTAACTTTTATCTGGTTGCATACCACAGAAAAGAGATTGCTGAATAAGTCTGTGGTTTCAGAAGTCACATTAAAGGAGTAAGGGCTAAGCTGTGCAAAGATGAGCAGATGGAAAGAGCAGAAGCTGGTGATGTCTCCAGAGAACTACACTGGAATTTTATACGTAACAAATTATCATCTTATGTTTCTTGGTCTTGGAATGCAATTTAACGGCCTTTGATGTGTTCAACAGGTTTGTCTTCTAACCCTTCATGCAACTTTGCTTATAAGTATTTAAAATTTTTTCACAGGCTGAAAGCAAGAAAAATGGTGTGAGAGGATATGTTATTTTCTTTATCAGAGATATGGTTTTGAATTTGGTAATTATGAACCATGAATCACAACTAAATGCATTTCTTTCTAATCACAAGATATTTTAAAGTCTTCCCTGGTGAGAAAAATTTCCCTTCCAAACAAGAAAGTGGCAAAATCTGCAAAATTTGTAAAAATATTTTATCCAAAAAGTGAAAACCTGCAGGAATGCTATTAGCATCTCAGTACGACACATATCATACTAATATATGCATCATTCAAAAAGCCTGAATAAAGGAAAAAATTACTTTCCAAAGATTTGAGAAGCCTAAGTACACATAGAGTATCTAATTGATTCAAAGATGGCAGGTTATATTTATTAAGTTTGGGGGTTTTCACTCTAATAATCAAGATTATCCTAAATGAGGGTTATTGGATAAAAAATTGATTTTTACATATTCTGTGTTACACATTTAGAGCCACTAACACTCAGAAGCTGTACTAAATGTGTTACATTAAGTAAACAAGTTAGTCCTAGATCAAATCCTTCAGCTAATAAAAAGAAAAAAATAATTTTAAAATGTAGTGAAATATGCTTGAAACAAGAGTCTTTTACCTCTTGGTTTTCAACATGTTTTTCTACAACTAAAAAGGGTTTTTTCAACAACACTTGAGCCAAAAGAAATTAAACAGTTTTGTCTGTTTTGATGAAAGAAAATTAAATCCTATCTAAAATGTACGATGATGCGCATGCAGTTCAATAACCTATATAGCTCTTAAATGAAAATCTAGTTGAATTTCTATCTATCCCAAGCATGTATAGACATGATCATCTGCAGATTTAGAACTAATGTGTGGTGCCAGAGCTTGGTGATAAAAATGTGACCCCAACCCTCTGCAATTCAGAGATACACGTTTTAAGTAGAAAAAAATAGAAAGAAATTTATTATTGAAATTAGTAATGGTTCCTATATAAGAAAATTTTGACAGCTATAAGCATAAAATAGTTCAAACAAGTTAACTGTGTAGACAGAAGACACAGTCTAAAGTCTGAAAAATCAAACTTACACTGAGATAACAAGAAGTGAAAAGAAACAATCACTGATGTATTCCTGTCTTCCAGAACCATTACCCCCCAGTATAAAGAATGCTGTCTCTTAGAGAAACCTAAGACATAGCCACAAAATGAATGCTGGAGAGAGGATTAATACAGAATTCCTCTTAAGCCCAATAAGCCCATTCAGTTTCAAACAGCAAATTTGTAAGCACACCCTTCATAAATATAGGCAGATGTCTTAATACACATTACTAGAATCTCACTGCAAAGGTTATGCTAATACACAAAGGCAAGGACTGGATCACCAGGGGGGTTCTTACCCTGCAGACTACCCACTAGATGAATGTTATGCCTTAAAAAGTTTAAAGCACAAAATGAAAAACTTGCTAAGCAGAGATGTACACAGGCAGTCAAGAGGAAAAAGGAATTACTGTGATCGTGTTATTCACAGTCCCAGTTCTCTTTACCTCAGTCTTAAGGCCCATACATAATTGGTATCCTTAAGGAACACCTGTTCTTTCTGTCTTCCACAGCACTGATTAAATACAGGCTGAAATCAATACACAGTAAGTAACATTCCTAATCGGAAGGTATTATCCATCAGGTAAATGTCACCATACCATCATCACGCTTTGTTCAGAGACTACATACCTGTTTGAGATCCATGTAGTGATAATGCAGAGTTAATCTTCTGTATATTATTAATTTTACTCCTCAAAATATTTTGTGATAATCTTTTTAGTTGCAATTTTTTCCTGCTTTGCTTCTACACCAACAATGACAGTATTGTTATTGCTTTAATGATTAGGAACAAAGCTTTGGGGTTTTGGGGTATTGGGTATCTTTTCCTCCCCAAAGTTCTATATTTAGGAGTACAGTGCGTAAAACTTACAAAACAAACAAGCAAACAAAAAAACCAAAACCAAAACCACAAAAAAAAACATCCACAAGACAAACAATAGGCAAGGTAAAACCCAAGCATTTTGATAAAGCTGTGTGTGTATTTCTGATTAAGACTGCAAGAGAGATACCAAAAAGGCTCTCTCTTATCAGTTATACAACTTCCTATTTTCTTTAGCAGACACTATAAATGGCACACTAGATACTTCCTGCAGTGGATTAAGTTGCCAAACATAAATCAAAGCTGTAATCATATCCAGGATCTCAAGGGGTTGAGGCATACTTGTATTTATATGTTTCCTGTAAAGTACTACTAAAATATTAACTTCCTCTATCTTCAGCTTATTGGCTCCTGCTTCACTAAAAATGATGCATTAAAGTTGATTGAATGTCCCAATAACTGAGGCTATCTCAGGCATTTACAAAACTACTGAAGGAGCTGGCTGATGTCAGCAAGAGAAGTTCTGATGAGATGTAAGGAAGAAAAATGTCACCATGTGAATGTCACAAACCAGGAACAGGTTTCCCCAGTGAAGCTGTGGAATCTCCATCCTTGAAGACATGCATCATCTCACTGGACACAACAGTGAGAAACCTAACGTTGAAGCTGACCTTGCTTTGAGAAGGTAGTTTTACCAGGCAACCTCCCAAGAATCCTTCAAACCCAAATGTTTCTGTGATTCTAAAACATTTTCCCCACATCTATATTAGCCTTGTGACCTCCCTGTGCACAAAACTTTAGAGTTTTGCAAAGAAAATTATATGGTTCAAAAGACCAGATCTGTGGACAGCAGCACATAGCAGGGGTGCTTGGTTCCATCTACTTGGATTCCACCCACAGAGACTTGCAGTCCTCCGTCTTTATCCTCCTCTTCTCTCTTTATTCGGACCCTGTACAGATTAATCAAACCAAATCAGAAAGTCATCACAGTTCCTGTAAACTCACTCTGGATTTCCTCTCTCACTGTATTGCCTGAATCTAGGTTTCTCACTTATGCTGCAAAGAATAAATGAGCAGAACAAAACTTTTATTAAATTTTTGTTTAATGTAAATACTTTGAAAATCTAGTCTTCCAAATAATTTATGTATGATATTTTTAAGCCATTTTTTAATTTAGTTTTTATATGGTAATTAAAACAAACAAGCGATTTCTATGAAAAACTTCAGCATGCATTTTACTAGCAGCCTCTATGTATCATCATTTGGAATTTTTACATCCCTACCAACAATCTCTTAACTATGAAATTTTGCCTCACTATAGAAAACAACATCCAGACTATATAATAATTCGCTGAATTATAAATGTTACTCTCTTCCATAATAAACTGATCTTAAGAAAATGGAAAACCATTTCCTAAGGTAATGCTTAGTGTGTCATTTAGGCAAGTGATTATCTAATATATAGCTTTCATGAACTTGTAAATCAGTCTGAAATTATGACATATAATTATGAAAACTTGATATGCAAATGAATTTACTGTGCTTGCTTTTTTACCCTGTTTCTGCACAACAAAAGCTGACATTTTTGACACAGACAGGAAATAAAATTAGCTCTGGGAGTTTAGATTTAAACGTGCTCTTCACATCTACTGAGGGAAAAATTCTCAGATTTCAAATATTTTGATGGAATACTACATAAGTGAAGCACTCGTTCCCTGATGGATTATTCCACTATTTCTTTCCATTTAATTAAATTGATTAAATTAATGTAAACGGTGGTCTAACCTTGTCCTGGGTTCAGCAGGTTTCCCAGATGGAGCGGAAGAGCTGATTTTATTCCAGCTCCTGTGTTAACGAAGAATAATCCCTTTTACCACGACTCAAGTGTCCAATGCTGTGATGACCATTAGAGGGGCCCTGCCTCCAGCCAGGTGGAGGTAGGGGACAATCGGATTTACTGGACTGTGTAGATCAGATGGCCTGGCACATCAGTCCCACAGAAGTATAAGGCTCTAGTAGATACCGGTGCACAGTGTACCCTGATGCCATCAAGCTGTCAAGGGGTGGAACCCATCTATATTTCCTGAGTGACAGGAGGATCCCAAGAGTTGACTGTGCTGGAGGCTGAAATCAGCCTGACTGGGAGGGAATGGCAAAAGCACCCGATTGTGACTGGTCCAGAGGCTCCATTCATCCTCGGCATAGACTACCTCAAGAGAGGGTACTTCAAAGACCCAAAAGGGTACCGGTGGGCTTTTGGTATTGCTGCGTTGGAGACTGAGGAAATTGAGCAGCTGTCCACCTTGCCTGGTCTCTCAGAGGATCCTTCTGTTGTGGGGCTGCTGAAAGTCGAAGAACAACAAGTGCCAACTGCAACCACAACAGTGCACCGGCGGCAATATCGCACCAACCGAGACTCCCTGATTCCCATCCATCAGCTGATCCATAGACTGGAGAGTGAGGGAGTGATCAGCAGGACCCGCTCACCCTTTAATAGCCCCATATGGCCAGTGCGAAAGTCTAATGGAGAATGGAGACTAACAGTAGACTATCGTGGCCTGAATGAAGTCACACCACCATTGAGTGATGCCGTACTGGACATGCTAGAACTTCAGTATGAACTAGAGTCAAAGGCAGCCAAGTGGTATGCCACAGCTGATATTATCAATGCATTTTTCTCAATTCCTTTGGCAGCAGAGTGCAGGCCACAGTTTGCTTTTACTTGGAGGGGTGTCCAGTTCACTTGGAACCGACTGCCCCAGGGGTGGAAACACAGCCCTACCATTTGCCATGGACTGATCCAGACTGCACTGGAACAAGGGCAAGCTCCAGAACACCTGCAATACATTGATGACATTATTGTGTGGGGCGATACAGCGGAAGAAGTCTTTGAGAAAGGGAGGAAAATAATCCAAATTCTGCTGAAAGCCGGTTTTGCCATAAAACGGAGTAAGGTCAAGGGACCTGCACAGGAGATTCAATTTTGGGGAATAAAATGGCAAGATGGACGTAGACAGATCCCCACAGATGTGATCAACAAGATAACAGCAATGTCTCCACCAACTAATAAGAAAGAAACGCAAGATTTCTTGGGTGCTGTGGGGTTCTGGAGAATGCACATCCCAAATTACAGTTTGATTGTAAGCCCTCTCTATCATGTGACCCGGAAGAAGAATGATTTTAAATGGGGCCCTGAGCAGCAACAAGCCTTTGAGCAAATTAAACGCGAGATAGTTCATGCAGTAGCCCTTGGACCTGTCCGGACCGGACCAGATGTAAAAAATGTACTGTACACTGCAGCTGGGGAGAACGGTCCTACCTGGAGCCTCTGGCAGAAAGCTCCGGGAAGACTCGAGGTCGACCCCTGGGCTTTTGGAGTCGGGGATGCAAAGGATCTGAGGCCAGCTATACCCCAACTGAGAAAGAGATACTGGCAGCCTATGAAGGGGTTCGAGCTGCTTCGGAAGTGATTGGCACTGAAGCACAGCTCTTCCTGGCACCCTGCCTGCCCGTGCTGGGCTGGATGTTCAAAGGCACATTCTACACATCATGCAACTGATGCTACATGGAGTAAATGGGCTGCACTAATTACACAATGAACTCGAATAGGAAATCTCAGTCGTCCAGGCATTCTAGAAGTCATCATGGACTGGCCAGAGGGCAAAGATTTCGGAATGTCACCAGAGGAGGAGGTGGTGCGTGCTGAAGAGGCCCCACCACATAATAAACTGTCAGAAAGTGAAAAGCAGTATGCCTTGTTTACTGATGGCTCTTGCCGTATTGTGGGAAAGCATCGGAGATGGAAGGCAGCTGTATGGAGTCCTGGACGACAAGTTGCAGAAACTGCTGAAGGAGAGGGTGAATCGAGTCAGTTTGCCGAGGTGAAAGCCATCCAGCTGGCCCTGGACATTGCTGAACGAGAAAAGTGGCCAGTACTTTATCTCTATACTGACTCATGGATGGTGGTAAATGCCCTGTGGGGATGGTTGCAGCAATGGAAGCAGAGCAACTGGCAACGCAGAGGTAAAACCATCTGGGCTGCTGCACTGTGGAAAAATATTGCTGCCAGGGTGCAGAACCTGGTGGTGAAGGTACGTCATGTAGATGCCCATGTACCCAAGAGTCGGGCCACTGAGGAACACCAGAACAACCAACAAGTGGATAAAGCAGCTAAGATTGAAGTGGCTCAGATGGACTTAGATTGGCAACATAAAGGTGAATTATTTTTGGCTTGCTGGGCCCATGACACTTCAGGCCATCAGGGCAGAGATGCAACATATAGATGGGCCCGTGATGGAGGGGTGGACTTAACAATGGACACCATTGCCTAGGTTATTCATGAGTGTGAAACGTGTGCTGCAATTAAACAAGCCAAGCGGTTAAAGCCTCTTTGGTATGGAGGACGATGGTTGAAGTAAAAATATGGGGAGGACTGGCAGATTGACTATATCACACTGCCGACATCCTGCCAAGGCAAGCGCCATGAGCTTACCATGGTGGAAGCAACCACTGGGTGGCTGGAAACATACGCTGTGCCCCATGCCACTGCCCGGAACACTATCCTGGGCCTTGAGAAACAGATTTTGTGGTGACACGGCACCCCAGAGAGAATTGAGTCAGACAATGGGACTCATTTCTGGAATAACCTTATAGATATTTGGGCCAAAGAGCATGGCATTGAGTGGGTATATCACATCCCCTACCATGCACCAGCCTCTGGGAAAATCGAACGGTACAATGGGCTGTTAAAAAGTACACTGAGAGCAATGGGTGGGGGAACTTTCAAGCATTGGGATACACACTTACCAAAGGCCACCTGGTTGGTCAACACCAGAGGATCTGCCAACAGGGCTGGCCCAGCCCAGTCAGAACTTTTACGTATTGTAGATGGGGACAAAGTTCCTGTGGTGCATATGAAGAATTTGCTGGGGAAGACAGTCTGGGTTATTCCTGCTTCAGGTAAAGACAAACCCACTCATGGGATTGCTTTTGCTCAGGGACCTGGATATACTTGGTGGGTAACGCGGGAAGATGGGGAAGTCCGATGTATACCTCAAGGGGATTTGATTTTAGGGGAAAACAGCCAGTGAACTCAATTGTATGCTGTTGCCTGCTGTGTAATACTTTTATAGCTCATCAACTAGATGTCTCCAGGTCACCAACGACTGGCCCTGACTTCCCTCCAGCCATCATCCCAACAGAGAATGAACTTTGATAGAACTGGATGAGTTCCTCAGTAAAGGAACGACCAGCATCAGCAGGCAACGATCCAATACTGCACACAGCCTTTCCTGCCCTGAAAGATTGTTACAAGAGATGGAACCTGACATCATGGACCAAATGGACTCGGCAGCGTTATAGGGATTGGTCCATGCACTAAGAGAATGATCTCTTTCTCTTGGTCTGTATGTATATGGATGTATATATGTGGGAGAGCGATAGTGTATTGAAAATGTGGGATCTGAGCATGATGTGAATGGTACGGTATAAGGGGTGGATAAGGTTTAAAAAGAACTCTCGTGGTTTAAACCCTAGCCAGACAGCTTGCTCACTCACGCCCAGTGAGTGGTGCCATGGTGCTGGGCTGAGAGCAATAGAGAACCTCCCCCCCCCACCCCCCCCCACCCCACCCCCTCCCCCGGAGTTCTCCCCTTTCCCCACTCCCGGGGGGATGGGGAGGAGGATCGAAAGGGTGCAACTCCCACAGGTTGAGACAAGAACAGTCCAGCAACCAATGTACAACACAAATCACCACCGCTACCACCAACTACAACAATGATAAGAGAAAATAACAAGGGAAGAGAATATGATACTACAGGCCAAGAAACGAGTCCCACCCAGAAGCCCGTGTCCTTCCGGGTAACTCCCAATTAGCCCCTCCCCCCAGGCATGACGTGCTGTGGTATGGAATACCTCCTTGGCTAGCCTGGGTCAGGGTAAATATCACTTAAGAATAATCGAAAACGTTGTTATCACCAGCTCTGTTCCCAAGCAGAAAGTCAAAACACAGCACTGCACCAGCTACCACGAAGGAGAAATATGACTGCTTCTGCTGATCCCAGGACAAACCTTAAAAGTAAAATATATTTAATGTACAAAAAATGTTGTCATTCATTCTACTATATTGCATGTGCAGCGCATCATGTCTTAACTATTAGTTTCCAGCTTTTCTAAGAAGTTGCATGTTATACAATATTTAAGGTAATCTTGAACATTTGAAAAAATTAACTGTATTTTAATGTATTCCCTTAAAATACCAGGGTCTTCTGCTACTACCATCTGCTTACACCTACAGATAACAGGAATAGTGGACATTTAAAAATGTCTTTCAAGAATGCTACAATTCTGTATAGTTGCTGTGTATGTGCTTAGTCAAGGGGAAGTATATTATATCCCCTCAAGAGCTATAATGTAAGCAAACTAGGTAGAATATATCTAGGTCACACATTAGGATAAAAGAAAAATATTTGAGGATAACTAGTCAAAATCGTGTAGTCTGTGTATTCTTTGCTCTGGAAAATCTTCGTTTGCTTGTATTTCATGCAAGAATCACTTTGAAACAGCTACAAGACCAGGACCTTTTTATCAGATGGCAAAGTCCTGGATAAGTTTAAATTTTAAATTTTATAACTTCACATGCATTTTTGTTACTGCAGCATTCTCCTATTAACAGCAGAATCAGCAAAACTGCAGTAGATGGTTTTGATATTTTCTTACTTTTTTTATTATTTCTTTTTAAGCAGAAGTATGTGTCACATGGAGTTTAGTTTTCAAGACACAACATCTTTCATTCCAGAGTGCTATACTTAGCATTCAGGGAGTGAAAAGATTCCTTTTGTAAACTTTTTATTCCCTCCCTTTTGTTATCATGGAAAATGCTTTTTAATTTTTTTTTTCTTGTCAAGGAGGATTGTAAGCAAAAAATGACCTATGCGAGAAATTTTGAAAAAGGATTTCTGCGCTCTCTCAGTCTGTGTGTAGCACTGTGAATTCCTTCAGCATCCTATTGAAAAAGCTGCTGTAAAGGTTACCAGACTTCATGGTGAGGAAGAACATAATCCTAATTCTTCAGCTCCAGGCTTCAGATGTACCCAGAAAAAAAATCTATGCAACATTTTATTAGTTTGCCTTTGCAACATCAGCAATTAGCCTTGAACAATAATAAAAAGCATGTTTTGCATTCAAAACAAATGTGTACATTTGTAAAGCAAAAAAAAAAGTTACCTTTAAAGTTTTCTTTAAAAAAAGCTTTAAAATAAGCTGTTAATGTTAGATCGTATTTTAAAGAGCATCTCAAAATCAGTATAGACATTTTATCTTGAAAAACAAATCTTAGTAGATAAAGCACTCTTCATGCATACTTTCAAGAAATGCATTAGAAAAATATTGATTTATAATATTATTAAATTGGTGGTAAATCAAATAATATAACTGCTTGTTTAAAATCATTTTTTATAGATTTGCTTAGGCTGGTATTTTGTTGTTTTTTTTTCCTGTCCTAAAATTTTATGGCAAAATAAAATGCTGTATTTAGCACTGGTGTGGCCTCACCTTGAGTATTGTGTGCAGTTCTGGGCCCCACAATTTTAGAATTATGTTAAGGTGCTTGAATGGGTCTACAGGAAAGCAAAAAAGCTCGTGAAAGAGATGGAAGGCATGTCCTATGAGTGGCAGCTAAGGACTCTGGGTTTGTTTAGTTTGGAGAGAAAGAGGCTGAAGGGTGACCCCACTGTTTTCTACAGCTTCCTGAGGAGGGGAAGTGGAAAGGGAGTGCTGATCTCGTCTGGGTATCCAGTGATAGGATATGTGGGAATGGTTCAAGGCTGCATCAGGGGAGTTTCAGATTAGATATTAGGAAACATCTCTTTATCAAGAAGGTGTTCAAAACTGGAACAAGCTTCCTAGTACGGTGGTTGATGCCCTGTTATTGTCAGTATTTAAGAAGCATTTGAAGAATGCCCTTAAGAGCATGCTTACACTTTGTGGTCATCCCAGAACTGGTCAGACACCTGGACTAGGTTATTCTTGTAGGTCTCTTCCAATTGAAACTATTTTATTCTGTTCTAAATATTGAATTCTACTTTCAGACATCAACAGTGAACTTTCCACTGATTTCATCAGGAGTTTGGTCAAAGTACAATGAATTTATTTAACAAACCATATAGAAAGGTTGAAGAAAGTGATTAAAAGCAAACTCCCCACATGAAACAATCTTTTATGTAGTTGAACACATGACTTACTTAAAACTTAATGAAAAAAAAAAAGTCACAAAGAAATCTATGAAAATTCAGACACAAAAGATAAGGCGTTAAACAGTGGAATGATCAGTAACTAGAGCCAGGAGTTTGATTCCATAACATTTCTTTTCCTGAATACACAAATTTTAGGACACAGGCAAAGAAAATCTGCTCCAATTACTGAATTATGACATATAAGAAGGAAAGAATCATAGAATAGTTAGGGTTGGAAAAGACCTTAGATCATCTAGTTCCAAACTCTCTGCCATAGGCAGGGATACCACATACTAAACCATGTTACCCAAGACTCCATACAACCTGGTCTTGAACACTGTGAGGGATGGAAAAATATTAGAAAAAAAGAAGGAAAAGAAGTGTATTTCACCTGTGTTGCAGAAGATACAACCTTCATCAGCCCCATATATGTTAAGCTATTTCTATTGAGCTGAAATGAACTTTGGCTGCCATGTTTTCTTGCTCCTCCTAAAAGACAAACAATTCCCTTTATTTTAATGTAACTCTGGGAATAAGGCTGATTCATAAGATAACCAATTTTGAACTATTTAAAAGGAAATGAAAAAGCCCATGAAAAAATAGTTATTGAACACTAAATGTAAAAAGACACAGAGCTGCAATTTAACCATTTTTTTTTTCCCAGATTAATGCATAACCAATCAAGTGATGAGCTTGATTTGTCAAATATTTCAAGATGGAACATCTGGATATCTGGAGTCCAGCAGCTATTTCACTGTATTTTTTAATTGCAATCTATATTTTTAATCCAAATTAACAATTTCAAGTTTATATGGAATAGGTCCAGAGATGTAGATTTGTTGTATCAATTGCTGATTCTACATTTACATCTAGAAGAATAAACCTTGTTGAACTAGAGATACACATGCTATATTTTCTCCACCCAGTGATTTCTCTAGGACTCCCAGTATTCAATAAACAGAGCTGAAGATATGTCAATGTATTATTTCTTGTTTGGCCCTCTTTAGAATATGTTCTTTTTTTTTTCTCCATTAAATTACTCAGAATAACATAAATTAAATGATCTAAGAGGTATGATCTATATGATGTAACAGCACATGGTTGAAGGATCTCCAAACCTAAAAACCTCCAGGTCTACACTTCAGTAGTGTTTTTCAAATTATTCGATTTGGAATACTCAAGGCTGAGGGAGCTGAACCTCTTCAGCCTTGATAGAAGCAAGCTCAGGAGGACCTTATCACTGCCTACAGCTGCCTGACCACAGGATAGAGAGAGGATGGATACAGATCTTTTTCAGAGCTGCACAGTAATAAGATGAGAGGTAACAAGCACAAGCTGGAGTATGGGAAATTATTACTAGATAGAAGGAATAAGCATTTTATATCATGAGAAAAAAAACGGATGGGGGTGGGATGGGGGAAAGGAAGAAGGGGCATAGCAGGGGTGGTTAAAATAAATGGTTTTTATTTAAATGGAAAACTTTTACATACTTTACACTTTCATAGCAACAACATAATCTTTTTTTTTTTTTAAATCTACTACTGTGCATAAGAGTGACAGGCTGAGTTCGAATTCACTTAACATGCCTTTTGTACTCCTGACAACTGGTGCACATTACAATATTAGATAAAAATCTGGAAATGTAGCAGGCATGTACTCACATAAGGACTTCTACAGGCAGGCTGAAATAGGAGATAGCTGGTAATAAAACCTATTGGAATAGCAGATGCAGAGGTTTGGACTGATAAGACTGTAGTAATGTAGTGTAAGATGGAGGAAAGAGGACTGGAAGCCAAAGGCAGGCAGCTGCTGAGTACAGAGGGAACAGATTTATTGGTCAGAGATCCTCAAAAGTTACCCTGCTCAGGACATGATCAGAGTAAACATTATCTCAGCCTCCCTGGAATACCAATAAACTACCCAAAGAGTGCAAATAACTTTACTAGATTATTACTATTTTCTTTAGTGGATGATCACTGAATAGAGAGCGTAAATATATAGCACATTTTCTGAATTCAAAAGTTAGTCCCCTATCCGTTTTCCTTCTCCTCCTCCTGTGAGACTGTTAATTACTTAAACTCATACATGTGTTGGATTTATTTTGATTTTAACTTTTTAGTCTCAAAGATGCCTGAGGCTATACTGGAGTTAATTTTAAGAAACTTCAGTGATAATAGGAAAGAAAGGTTTCCTCAGTAAACTATTACTATTCTCCTTACCATATCAGAGAGGGAGAAAAAAAAAAATAAAATATAGAAGCTAAAAGAATATATGAAAGAATTGAAAGGTGCTCAAGAATTTACAAATATAAGCTGCCTTTTTAACAAGGATAACAACAAATATGCATTTATCAAGACATTTACCTTTATATGCAATGATAACACAGGATAACATGCACACACAAAGATATTCAGGTTTAATAATTTAATAGGAGAATACTGTGTACTGAGAAAGGAAAAAATTGAGAGGAAAATGTAGTAATTGGGAAGAATATATGAAATTTATAGGGAGTTGTAGAATAGGCATTTCCAGCGCTACAGTAGTGCTTCATAGAGCAGCCGGAGGGTCTCTTGAGAAAAGTGCCTTGTAGATCCTTCTTTTTCTCAGAAAGTTTCAAACTTGAAAAAA
Source organism: Pezoporus wallicus (assembly GCF_028554395.1). Classification (NCBI taxonomy): domain Eukaryota; kingdom Metazoa; phylum Chordata; class Aves; order Psittaciformes; family Psittacidae; genus Pezoporus; species Pezoporus wallicus. Next base: position 1,296,605 of record NW_026642986.1, on the reverse strand, counting down.
GAAAAAACATAATCACTTATATATTTATATTTGTCTGCATGTTTATTGCCTAATTCATATCCATGAAATTTCTGAATGAACACCAGTTATCCTTATTTTAAAATCATAATTACAGTAATTAAAATCTCAAATAAGATTTTCACTTTGCTGTTACAGGAAGAAAGTTTAATATGACTTTAATCCCTCTGAAAAAATAATCTAGAAATCTCTGAGCTGACCTTACAATTTTTTAAGAGCATGACTTTGTTAATTTCTTCAATAAATTAGTAATCTATGCAAGTAATGTAGACAGACATAAAATGCAGATCAATTGTCTGTCAGAGCTGTGAAAGAGTCTGTCAGACCTGTGAAAGAGACCACTAAACTGCAAAGTTACACAAAAAGCCAGAAAAATCCATCATTGCCAGTATACGTCATTTTGTATTATGTGTTGCTGATGGCTCACTATGTCTGGACTACATTTTAAACAGAGCTATCTGTCTCTCATCAAATGCCAGAATTGTTTCTTAAAATGTGTTCTTCCATTTATGATATTTTAAAACTACAAATGAAGACACATTTTATTGTTTCACTCCTGATCAGTTATGACTTCATATGCTTGAGTTGTTTAAGGATAGGCACAGAAAAGCTATATAAAATTACTACCCTACACACACACAAGAGGTAGAGCACATATGTATACTTATAAAATACTAAGGAAAAAATTCAAAGCATGTGATAGTCTCATGATATGGTAATGAAATCATAGACACCTAAAGCTTTGAAACTTAAACTGGATTAAGCCAGGAAAACAGAGGACCAGCTTTGCTCTGCAAATAGCAGAATAAAGACATAGGCAAATATCTTTTGAAGTTCAAGCTCAGACCCTACTGTTACACAGGAAAGGATTGTAGCTTGCGTTATTGATTCATTTTCCATTTGAAAAGTTTTAAAATATCTAGAAGAATATTTGTAGTTCTTTCCTCTCTCTACAATATATTTTAACTCTCTCAGACAAGAATAGACATGCTGGCTCTTTTGTGTTTTGCGTTTTAAGTTTGTGCCAAAAGCACCAGTAGAATCAGCTTCTTATATTAGAGATAAAATATGTTCTCTGAAGATCTGAGCCTGTCAAAATAGATGGAAAAAGAATCTTTCCTGTATGTTCAAATAATAGATGACGCATACATAACTAATACTCAAGAGCAGTCCTAATAATTCTTACATTTAAATTAAGTTTTCTAGTGGTAGACCAGCTTCTGAAAAGTAGTATTTCTTAGATTGGACAGAGGAAGAGCATTAAGATCTATAAATTTTAGAGTTCTTATTGATATGACAAGAAGTTTTTTTTGTGCTGAATAATAAGCAAGTACTGATGAGAAAAAGGTCAATGAACGTACTGAACCACGGTTGCCATGGGAACCAGCAGTCTTTTACCTATGATTAGATACTGAGATAAATCAGGTGCACGTTTGCATGTGTATGCTTGTGGCAGGAAGGTTATTTAGCTTGGAGAAATAAATTCATGAGAAACAGACAAGAAAATATATTATTTCATATTCCATTTACAGACATGCTTTTATTCAGAAGGGTTGACCCTTAAAACTACTGTTGCAGTAAATTCTGGCTTTGGAATATCAACAGCTATTTTCCTCAAAGGTCGGATGACTCAGCAGAGGAAAATTCTTAGCAAATAAAGTAACTTTAAAAAATGCACTGACTTCTTTTAGAAACTGAATCTACAATTGCTTGCTGAGAATTATGTATACACACCTGGTCTCAAAGGCCTTCAGGTCCTTAGCTACTGTGTGTCAGCAAAGATACTTCTTATCTGTCCTAGATCTTGGAATACTTATTTATTGGTAATGTAAGTTCACAGTAAAAAGAAACACGCTTTTATCAGCATACTCCTTTGGGCATACATTCTCAAAAGCTCTATACAAGCTCCAGTAACTCACTGTCCGATTAATTTTTCTGATAAAGGAAGGAATATTTAGACCAACATAATAAACATCAGCACAAAACATTAATTCTATGACAAATATTTATCTAATATAATCATTTCACAGTAGCAGCTACCAACATGCATATCATACTGAAATGGAGAGAAAGTAGAGATGCTTTTTATTTCTTCAGTTCTGTGGCCCTGAATGCTTACATCCTGCCAGAGGAAATTTCTACCAAGCAGCCAATACTGTAACCATGGTAGGTTGCAGAGAGACAGTTCTATGGACTTTGACAGAGTAACGCAAAATGTAAATTTGAAAATACTGCTTCAGTTCTGTTTCTCAACAGAATTAGACACTGGAAGTGACAACTTTTTCCTCAAAAAAAAAAAAAAATCTAGGTTTGCATTTAGCATTGAACACTGCAACTTGTTTGCTTATGTGCTCATTGTTGCTCGATTTTCACTTCTGCAATAATTTAAGAACTGCCCAATTAGTGAGCATATCATAGCAAATAATTCTGCTATTGCGAATAATGTCTTCAGTGATGAATTTCCCAGTCCACAGAACCCTGCTAGTTTGGACCCCAGCCTATTAGAAATGTTGAAAACTCTACTGATGGCCCACAGGGCAGTTGACAGCGGTATGGACTTTACTGGAAACTAATACTGAAGTTGTAGAGCACATTAAAAGAATATTATCATATATTCCCCAAAACACCCATATTATTGATTAACTGTTGATCTTATTCTGCTGTTTCACTTTAGCAAGCTGATAAATCTGTTAGTAGTTATAGGAAATTTCAGAATCTTGAATTAGTTTTTAGCGCATGGCTGGTTCTATCAGAGCCAGAATGGGAGTATTTCTTTCTTGGATTATTTGTTATAGATCACCAATTTTATAAATTAAAAAAAAATAAGCTATACTAAATGAGAGAAAAAGGTATTTTCAAAGAAGTGGAACTTGCTAGGAGAGAATTTCTTTATTTCTTTTCATCCAATATAGTTTATTCAAAACCAAGATCCTTGTGACTTTGTATGCATTAAAAGCAATCAATAAATCCTCCTACTTCCATAGATACACCAGTGGCAGATGATTTAAGTCAATTTTATCATCACGTTTTTATTTTTTATCTTTCTATTTCAAGGATCATAACATTACTTGCAACATCACTGTAATGGCTGTATTTGCAGGTGACAAAGAATTTCTATTACAGTTGTAATCTATGATATAATTTTCTTTTTCTCAACTTTTGGCACTGGAATACTGCAGTTATTCACTTAAATCTATCATGAAATGGACTTTTATAATAATGAGATAAGAATTTGAAATGAAAAGCAAGGCACAGAGACCTATAGAGCAGTTACAAGACTAAATGTTGCTTTCAGTATACTATTGTATCTACATATGAGAAGTAAAATGGAGTTGTGAGGAAGGCAGTATGTATTGCCTCACCAATTTGAGAAACATCACAATGATACCAGTCTACGTAAAGCCTAAAATAGTTTCTTTGAGGCCTGAGAGATGGACCAATTTTCATTCTGCACACCTAGTCAGCCTGGATACACCTATTTTTCTACTATATCATGGCTATTCTGAGAAATAAAATTAATTCTTTGTCTAAGTAGAATGAAAGCCAATGCACTGAGGGAAGGGAACACATATAAAAATCTTATCTGATGTGTTAACAATTAGATCTTCATTAAATAAATTCACTTAGTAATTACATGCTATTTTTAGTCTCCATTTTACCAATATTGCAATATTTTCATCAGTTACAAGAAAAAGGAAAACAGAATTTGGTTCAGATTTAAATGGGAAAATTTAATGAGAAAATTATCAATTTAAATAAAAGAATTACACTTGATATCAAGAAATCTTGTTTAATTTATTTAAAGAGTTATTGCATGTATTTTAGTTTAATAGAAAAAAATACTTATTCAGATTGCATCAACCTGAAAAATCAAGTTTGCTTTACATGTTTCCTGTATCCTTCAGTGAATTAGATGTCGATTGGCTTTCTGAGTGCTGCATACTAAAGTTAAAAATTATTAAAAATAGTTCATATTCAGCAAAATAATGATACAAAAATAGGTTTATTTTACTCAGTATCTGTGGAAATTGGAGATACTGACAAAGATACGACAGAGTGGATAAAACCATACAACAGCGCATGCTGCTATAGTATTGGATGCTTAGAAATCCTAACTCCTTTCAGATGATATTTGCTTATCTCTGAACATGAGTGGGACAACTGTCAGTCTTTGAAAGAATGACACAGGGAGACCTTTGCCTCCAGGTAGCTAATACAAGTCCATTTTAAGCTTAAGCAGTTTTCCAGAAGTAAGATATAAATCTTAGTTTCTTGTACAAGGCAAAAGATGTCAGACTAGAGCTCAATAAACCGGGGTCCTCAACCAACCAAGGTTAATCATTATAAAACAGTGACATTACTAATCTCAGTAACCATTCAAGATTATTCAGGCTTGCATGAAAGAGACTGTCCAGCCTTCAACAACAGAATGATATCCACCAATTTTATCTTTAAGAGCTCAGCTGCTCTTAGAGACACTGTACATTTCTGAAAAAAAAAAAACACACAAAAAAAATTGAACTAATATAAAGATAAAAGGAAAAAACACTTGCTTCTTTCAGAGATCATGAAGATCAAAGATAAAACCAGGTGGCCAAGAACTGTGTCTATTTCTGTTCCACCACTCTTCAGAAATTGCTGCCTTGTTACTCTCTGGCTATCAAAACTCTCTTCAGTGAAATTATGAGCAAGTAGACTGTATAAAATTACATTCTTTCAAAATACCCCAAAAAGTCTTCACAGATCGTGTAATACAAGTCTTTAATAGAGTTTTTAAATAGCTTCTTCAACTGCAAGTGGAGACAAAAACCCTGTAACAAATTAGAGACAAAGTGAAGTCATGGTGAATGGCAACATGAATATACAGAGAGCACTCGAAAGCCTGCTTTCAAAAAGGAAATGAAAAAACTACAGAGATTTTTCTTGTGGTGACATATTAAGTAAATAAAATAAATCAGTAAATGCAAATATTTGCACTGTTGTCCTCTAGTTGATGTCCTTGTAACACAGATCAAATAGTGTTATATGCATATGGACTTGTAAGGCTAATTTGCTTACTGGCATGAGGAAATTGTTTTACATTACATGGTTTGGGAAAATCACAAATTTATTCTACAATGAACATACTAGTAATCACTCAATAACATGGCATTTCTGTAAGATTAGTTAATTTGGGTGAATATAAAAACAAGCCCATAAGATACTCTGATTTACCAATCTTGAAACTCTTTAACTTAAATAACCTGTTTCTCCATCTCGAAAGTTGACCAGAATTCTAACATCAAATGAAAACTCATCTACCATATGTGCACCAATACAGATCCCTTTGTTCCTTTTATTATGCTTTTTTCTATAGTTAGACTAATATATTTACATTCTAAATGGTCTGACAATGGTAATATGCTACAGCAGCATGTTAGAATTGTTAACATACACACTAAAGTAGAAATACCGCTGTCCTGGTTTCAGCAGTAGCAGTCATGTTTCTCCTTCGTGGTAGCTGGTGCAGTGCTGTGTTTTGACTTCCAGCCTAGGAACAGTGTTGGTGATACCGATGTTTTCGGTTGTTGCTAAGTGATGTTTACCCTGACCAAGGACTTTGTGAGGCTCATGCTCTGCCAGGGAGGAGGGGAAGCTGTGAGGAAGCAGAGACGGGGTGCCTGACCCAGGCTAGCCAAGGAGGTATTCCATACCACAGCACGTCATGCCCGGGGTGGGGGGTAACTGGGAGTTACCCGGAAGGACACGGGCTTCCGGGTGGGACTCGTTTCTTGGCCGGTGGTATTGTATTCTCTTCCCTTGTTATTTTCTCTTATCATTGTTGTCGTTGGTAGTAGCAGTGGTGATTTGTGTTGTACATTGGTTGCTGGACTGTTCTTGTCTCAACCCGTGGGAGTTGCACCCTTTTGATCCTCCTCCCCATTCCTCCGGGAGGGGAGGAGGGGAGAGCCCCCGGGTGGGGGGGGGGCCTCGATTGTTGTCAGCCTGGCACCACTCACTGGGAGTGAGTGAACAAGTTGCCTGACTGGGTTTAAACCACGACAACCACACTACAGCCTAATGAAACAAAAGAAATTTATCAACATGTAAAGACAACTGCCAAAAAACGCTTTGACTGATCTCTTAATACACTTAATAAATGCTAAAAGATCCATTTAAAAATATTCACAACTTAATCTTGCTCAACAATTAGGGTAAGAGTGATTTGGAGAAAACTCCAGGATCAAACTTGCCAACAGATAGAAGCCATAAGGGTCTCCAGGAAGAAGTTCCTTTAATGTCCATCAGGTGTAGGAATTGGTAGAAGAAATGCTTCTACTGAATATCATTATTTTAATTTTTTTAAATAAAATCTTAGTCACTCATTTGACTTTTGCACTAGAGGATGAAATACCAAGGGAAGCTAAACACCTGTGTGTAATGGAAAACAATTATTTTTAATTGCTTATTGTAAAAGATTTATAAAATTTAATACCACAAATGGATTTTTTTAATAGAATTTTATGCTATATTCTAGTCCTCCAATTGGCTAACATTACAGAAATTGCTTTTCACCCTTTATGTCCTTAATTGTTGAGCCTATAAACTGCTTGAAGTAGAATATTTAAACTTTAGAAATCAAAACTATACTCATAAAAAGTGAGTTTTCATAGAAGAAAAATAAAACTATTAAAATATAAATAGTTTTTTCCTCTTCTACACGGTTTAAGGAACATGATTCAGGTGGCTACTACTACCTACACATATTTCACTAATAATTACTATAAGTTTTAATGACAATCCTACCTTGCAGTGTACCTTTTTCCTTTAACCAACAACTTCCTGAAGTTTAGAGGAATTAAATGATTCTGTGTTACATTTTTTTGTTTCCTTATCACTTGTACATTTGTTCTTTTCTTTCCTCCTTCCTACACAAGACAGGAATTTTGAAGTCTAAAATGAAGTTTGAACTTTCAAATAATTTTTGTTTAAAAGTCAGCTTTTGAATTCTTTAGATTTTTTTAATGAATCCTCAAGCAAGGTCTCATTTAAGAAAAAAATTAATTTTAAGCACTTTTTAAAACCTATTATAGAGAATATTACATTTTTAATTTTATTATTTTTTTAATTTACTAAATCAAAAACAATAGAAGATACTTCATTTTCACTTACAAAATTGCAGGAGTGCTAATTATTACTTGTTTCTATTTCATTTTACCTCTATTATCCATTAATATTCTAGCTTGTAAATCTTCCATCTCTACTGGTTCTGATGTGATCTATATAATGCTTCTAAGACACAGCTGGGAGTATAAGCAATAAATGTTTTTAATACCTCAAATGGCATTCAGGTGACTTCAGAGTCAATCCACATTTGCATGTGTGAAACTCATTACACTCACTCTGAACAAGTATGTATAATAGTAGATTGGATAGAATGCAAAATAGAAATATAACAAAAGAAAAAATGTGAGAAATTGAAACTGATCAAATGAAAATGCTAATTATTTTTGTCTCGTATGAACTCAATTTTTATTTTGTCCTTTTCTTAGCTCCCATATAATGCAGATTAGTAATGCAGCTTCTCAGACAGAAAAACTAGCCTGAATATATTCCAGCAATATCTTCAATTTGCCAAAGAGAACTTTGTAAGGTGATCTGAATAAAACTATTCATTACTTGCTCAAAACAATGTTTCTAGTAATGTGAAAATCAAAATAGTAGTCCAAGGTGTGACTTCAGTTGTGTAGGTATCTGAAGGTAGATGCTGTCTAATGAATTTTTTAGTCAATGGCAGCATACCTTCAGCTCCATGGAAATCATCTAGACCACCTGAATATTCTCTTTTGAGTGTTGCAGAATGGAATAAATGTGTCTGATGAGTGCCAAATCCAGCTACTCTTACTTCTACAGCTACGTACTCTAAACAGTCATCTTGGTTTATATTTCTGGTTTCAACGTTCAAATTTTAGATGCAGATTTTTAATCCTTGGACGTGTTTTGAACTTTCAGATATTCCAAGATAATAAACTGAGCGATAACAGTGTATTATCTTAAAAAACCCACAGTAGGAACTCTATACATTTGCTCTCTTCTTACATCTCCTTTAGAAACTGAAACCTATCATATATCATATACCATATACCATATATCTGAAACCTGACTATCATATCTCATATACCAATATATCATAAGTATCATTTTCACTAAATTAGTTTGGAGTAGTAAGTGCTCCCTACTGGATTCCCCGTTTTTCCCTGAGATCCATTAGTGGCACTGCAAAAGGTCTAAAGAGGAAAGAGTAAAGAGAGGCCCTAACCTCCCACCTTCAATAATATTATTTCACTAGGGAAAAACTGATCACTGTAGAATGAAGAGTTATCTGTTCAGCTGTGCCATCTGTCTCTTCTTCCCTCTAACATCTAAGCCATTATGCAGAAAATATTTGCCAGTTTTCTTTTTTCTCTGAATTTTTTACTGTGGCTTCCACTCTTAGTAGTAGTAGGAGCCTGGTATAATGTCTGAAGCTGGACAGAAAAGAGATAATTCTGCTTTGTAGAGGACTATGGTATTTTTAAAATTGCTTTGGTTTTGCGGAGGGCTTTTTTTATAAGATTATGAAGGATTGCACAGATGGCATTTTAGTGATTTCAGGTGCAAGTAATATTGGCATATAAAAAACATTTCATTTTCTCCAAACATATGTGTATAGTTGTCAATCTGATGCAATTCAAAAAGGAAAATTTTAGTAAAAAAAAATAAAGGCAGAAGAAGGAAAATAGATAAAATTAAAATACTATTTTTTTATTGGAGTTACTCTTTTAGTTCAAAAATTGAAAAGCAAAATCAAGTCAATCCACTGTAGGTTTTAGGAAATCTACCGCTCCCTTAGATCTTCCTTCCTGTAGAAGGATTTGGAAGTGGGGGAGGGGTGGATCATATATAGGTTGGCTAGTCCTGCCAGCCTTTATCAAACCTCCACAAGCAAATTTCTGATTTATGAAGTTATGCTAGTTCAGGCAATAAAGGAACTGATATTTGATTTCTGTTATTTGTAGGAAACTGTATAGGAAATTTATACTTTTGAGTGCATGAACATTCAGGATACATAAAAATGAGTAACTATGCTTTTTTGCCTTGTATTTCTATTTTAGAATCATAGAACCGTAAGAATATTTAGAATTGGAAAGGACCTTAAGATCATCTAGTTCCAAACCCCATGCCATGGGCAAGGATGCCTCACACAAGACTATGCTGCCCAAGGCTCTGTCCAACCTGGACTTGAACACTGCCAGGGATGGAGCATTTAGCACTTCATTGGACAACCTCTTCCAGTGCCACACCACCCTCACAGTAAGGAAATTCTTCCTTAAATTGAGAATCAAAGCCAAGTTGGACAAACGTATCATTGTTTATATCACCACTCAGCTTGACAGGGCAGATGGAAAAATGTGTTAAAAATAGAAAGCACTGGAAAACAGTTTTTGCTGGATGAATTTCAAATACACAGGCAAATTAGAGGTGTATGCAACCAGCATAACACACAGAGGGGCACTGGCTAACAAATAAACAGCTTGAATAGGAAATTTAATGGCAACCTTCAAACAGGTGTAAGTAATAAAAAGGAATAACAGTCTGCAATGCTTGATTTCTTGCTGAGTAAACCTTCAAGATACATTAATAAAGATGTAGTTTATATGAATCCTCTCTTAAATGCCTCTTTTTTTTTTTTTTCCTAAGTGAGAAAATTTAGAAAGGGAGAGGGTAGATATTAAAGACTTGGAATACAAGTTACCCATGGTAACTCTTGATACTCATGGTATTTTTGTTCCACTCATATGCTTGGTGAATTAATCCTTCTTTTGTTCAATTATTGAGGCATCCCAGAGGTTTCTATAAAGAAGAACTGACCTTGGGCACTGAATATTTTGCTCTGCAACAGAAGAGATCCTCTACAGTCTAGACCTTTATCAGGAAATTCACTTTGAAATGTGAATTGAAATAATCAAAGCATAGAGATGACAAACATGTGGCTCAGTTTAGCCTGAAAGCAACCTGTGAAGGGAAGCACTTTACAGGCAGAGAGCGAGTATTTTTCAAATAACACCCACTCTACACCTAAACTCACCACATGCCACAGATTACTTCCCAACATCCTTTACATAATTTCAACTGACCTTAAAATTCATAACAAAAGCCATATTTCTAGAATTTCCAGGAAGGTGAAGCTCATCTTAATGCCCTAGATTTATGAAATACCAGGAAATGTCACTAATTACAAAGTACCTCTCACTTTTGCTATAAACCAAAGTGACAATCTGTCAAAAGAGAGAGAGAGTATAGAGAATGGAAACTTGTTGTGATTTATAGATACTACATATGGAGAGACATAAGGAGGTAATACACATATGCACGCACCCTTAACAGGCATCTCTTATATCCTTTGTAGTTGCTCACTTTCCAGGTTTTGACTTCGTGTAACCATTCCCAATTCTAAAATTACATTGAAAGAGAGCTATCAAGATGTCTGAAGGTTTTTTGCACACATTTAGGGTGTAGTTCAATGGATATTAAATGACATGGGGAAAGATAACCTAAGGATGATAATACTGAAATCTTGAAATAGCTGTTAACTTATAAAAGGAAAAGCCTGCCTGCAGATAGACCAAGCCGTTAGATCCTTCAGCAGTGGCTGTATATTACAGCAGGTGGTATGAAGTCTGAAAAAGAAGGACCAAATTCTATTGTTTGTTTGTTGACAAACAATAGAAAGGTGTGGGCTTTTCCTAATTTACTGTCAAACTTTTGAATGCATGAAAGGAAACATCAGTTATCCCTTATCACTAGTAATCTTTTGTGTATTTACACAAAATACATAACAATACAAAATTTCTTTATTTGCTTGGCTTAAAAATACCCTTTTGCCTCTGTCAGCTCCACCTTACTTCCTGTCTTTTAGGCAATTGCTTAAGAAGGCCACCACCAGTAACACATCAAAGCCAAGAGCTCACACCCATCTGCTCAGATGTGAGAATACAAGTAAAAAAATTGAAAGTAGCAAATGTTCCTGACTACTAAAGTACTAAACAACCATATTCAGAAAATTAAAAATAAATAAGTAAATGATGTACTGACTACAAAATGTCTTACGACTTTTTGTGACCTTTCCTAAGAGAAGCTACACAGTAAGTCCTTTCCACCTTGTTACCCACCTTTGCTCTGTTATTTTTTTCAGACAGAAGTGAACATTCAAACATTATAACCAAAGCAGACAGGTATATCATTATTGCCACATCAGCTCACTATGTGAATAGAAACATTTTTCTGGGTAATTTTGATAATAATAATTATTAAAATCAGTCCAGAAATAAAGTGAATTTTCCGAATTAAGCAGGTACACAGGCTACAACAATGCTGATGCTTCAAAACTTTAGGTGTGGACTAAGTTTCTTTTGAATAAATAGGGTAAAAATAATTCTCTTAAAAGTTGTCCAGAAATGTGAGCAGACTCTCATAAAAGCAGTATTTAACATAAATAGATTTAAAATTGATAGTCAACAAAATTCAAAAAGTTAAGAGGGCACATTAGAAGTTAAAAATACATAATTAATAAAAGGATTACAGACATGTTCAGGATAATAACAGAAATAATATATTGGGTGTATTAGGTCTTCTGGATAGAAAACATTTGGAAATACCCTGGATTCTGAATACTTTTTTTTTTTTTTTATTGTGAGCCTGTTGTGTCATGTCCACGGTTTATCAGAACGTGGCACCTTCACTAAACCATTTCACTCTTGGAATATAAGCACACTTATACAGCAAATTTCCTATTTCTAGTAATATGTCGTTAAGAAAGAAGAAATCTGTTAAACCAGTAGCAAGAAAGGAAAGTGATTCCTTCATTGAAATGCTATTAGAAAACATGGAGGGAATTTAAGTATATCACGTACCAGTGGAATTTAAGATTTTATTCTGTCTCTTAATTCTTAATATGTTTACATCCATAGTTTTACGCTTGCTGTGTAGATAATAATGCCATGCTAATGATTTTTGAAGACAACACCATATTATACCTTTGTGTCCTGAAAAAAAGTAGTCAGTTCTTAGAGTTTAAAGAGTAATAGACGGTTCACTGTGCTTGAACCAGTTATTATGGTTTCTCTGTTTCTTACAATAACTAATTTTACATTTATAAGCTGTCTATATAGTGTGAAGTCTGCATGGAATGTGTGGAGGAGAGGTGGCATTCCAGAGGTTAAAGAGCATGGGAATGAGGAAGATAATAGTATTTGGAGGTCTGCCAGAGCAGACAGCTCTTCCCAAGAAAGCTTTTATAGAGACAAAAACCAAACCCTAAAATTTCTGCTAAATGAACAGCTAAGATTGAAAGAGGTTGTGTGTAACTGCCAAAGAAAGCAAAGGATGCTTTCATTACAAGTTCTGTATTTTACAAAAAAAGCCCCAAAATCATCAAATAAAGAATGAAGACTGCCACCAACTTGTGTGCAGATGTTTTCCGTGCTCAATCCACAGCCTACCTGAGCTTTTAAAAATCGGCCAAAACAAAAAAGCATATAGTTAAATAACTGTGCAATATTTAAAAAATAGCTTGGCTTGTTTTGTTGGTTTGTTTGAAAATGAAAGGTGAAACTTTTCTTTTTTTTTGCATTTTAAACATGGTTTTGTTCTGTTTTCCTTAAGTGGCTAAAAAACACATTTGCAGGAGAAAAAACATGAATATGAAAAAAGTTTACATTTCAAAGGCATAATAATTTTCACAGTAAATTGTATGTATTTTATCTGGGGTACATAATCTTTTGTCCTGTTTGCTCAAAAAAAAAAAAAAACAACCTCAATAAATCCCTATGACAATATTAAGCCTAACCAGAAGTGATAGTGTAGAAGCATTGGTAAACACAGTGCAGGAAAAAATATCAGATAATCGTGGCAAAGAATTAATTATAAAGTCCATGCAGATGACCAAAGTATAGCAAAGATATAATAAAGCATTACATTAAAATTTATATAGATATGTTACCTCTACCCCCACCCTGTCTTCCTCTACTCAGTAAAAATATTACTGAAGTGTCTTTGTAAGAGATTTTGTGTAGATTTGAGGTTTGAGGTATTTGAAATGTCCCATAGAAGATTTTGCTTTATCTGGTGCAGAGGACAAACTGCCAGGAAGATGAGAGGCGAGTGACAATTGAAACAGCTTCATCTGTGAGTAAAGAGTTCTGGAAGTGATGGCTTAGGGTTGCAGAAAGATGGTGATGACAGCCAGAGGTACACAGAAAAACTGCTGGACTTGCAACTACAGAAGGAAAATAATATTGCCAACTTTTGGTGCCAGCTCAATCCTTTATCAGCAAAGCATTGCTCAAAATAGCCAGAAAAGATGGGAGAGGTGGGGGTTCAGAGGCCATGTTTATTGCTCTCAACTAAAATCACTAAATAAACACTGTAAAACAGGCTTCAGCTTGCCACCTATGGTTGAAATAACTTTTCCTCATAAGAATCCTCCACTAAACTTCTGGTTAAGAACTTCAACAGCTTCTCCTGTACTTTCATCCATCCTTTCACAGTGACCATATCATACCTCTGACACCCAGGGTCTTCACAAGTTTCTGCCATCTATCTAGATTCAGTTGAAGATACTCATTTTATAGTACCTCTTTTTCTGTGGACTACTGAAAAACTTCAACTCTTCCGTAGTTGCAAAGATATACTGAGTAACTGTCGTGGTTTAAACCCAGTCAGGTAACTCATTCACTCACTCCCCCACTTCTTTCCCTCCCCCTACTCCCGGAGAGATGGGGAGGAGAATCGAAAAGAATGCAACTGCCACGGGTTAAGATAAGAACCGTTTAGTAACTAAGGTATAACACAAATCACTACTGCTACCACCATTAAGAATAATGATAAAGGAAATAACAAGGGAAGAGAATACATCACCTCAGCACCAGCCGACTGATAACTCACCCCCGCAGCCCGACCAAGCTCTGACCGATACCTCCTCCAACCCTGCAGTCTCCCAGCCCTTCTGGGTAACACCCAGTTACCTCCTGGGCATGATGTACTGTGGTATGGAATACCTCTTTGGCTAGCTTGGGTCAGGTGTCCTGTCTCTGCTTCCTCCCGGCTTCCCCTCCTCCCTAGCAGAGCATGAGGCTCACAAAGTCCTTGGCCAAACCACAACATCATTGTTATCGCTCTGTTCCCGAGCCAAAAGTCAAAACACAGCACTGCACCAGCTACCAAGAAGGAGAAAAATGACTGCTACTGCTGAACCCAGGGCAGTAACCCAAGATATACTTTATTACAGACTGACAGAATATTGGTAATTTTTAGTAAGATATCCATGGGTAAAATTAAACTTTCCTCTTTCATCTCAATGTATGGACATTTTGACCAATGAAGAATCCACAAAAGTGCATAAGTACTTTCTCTCTCAGATTTTTGAAAGAGGCAATTTTTGAAGACAACAAAAACCTAAGGTTACTGCATATCTTTGTGTTTAAAGTAAAACCTGTATTTTTGAGGCAAAAAGAGCAAAAAGAGAACAGAAATCAAATTAGACCCTCTTAAGAATACTATACTCAGAAAACAGAGCATAATCTTTTGCCTTTTTCACTACAACACAAACACAGAAAATGCAACAAAATGTTATATTAGTATATACAGATGGCAGAAAATGTACTGAAAACTTAGTAAAAGTGTGTACTAAAGGTTAATTCTAATTATGAAATGATTCATGAATCTGGGTTTAACAGTCTGGATAAGCAACAGAGTAGAAAATTGAAATTAGAACATCTTCTGAAATAAGGACCTCCAAGTGACATTTTCAGTGTGTTTGACATTTCAGTTCACACCATTGGAAACATCCGCTCTTGCAAATGTTTCTTTTCTCAGAACTAAAACTTCACCTTCTGCTGCTATTTTTTTTCCTCCCCTTTCTCTGCACTGTAAAAGGGATGAAAAAAAAAGGATGTAATTTAGATTTAGTAATCTTTTAAAAGATGACATTGAACACCCAAGAAGAAGCAGAAAAAATGGAGGAAACAGGTTCAGGGGAGAGGGGTGAATGGGGGAGAAGCTGAATACAGTGACAAAGATGTGGGTCTAACAACATGGGCCTAACAACAAAATAATGTATATGAAAGAGAAGAAGAAGGAGAAGGAAGCCATAATTGAAATGAAGATTACCAAGGTGGGCAGAAGGCAAAATCTCTGAGTGAGAAAAAAGGAGCTGTTTTATTTAAACAGCAGACATGAGGCAGAGATAACTGTGTAGGCTCGAAACTGTCAACAAAGGGAAGAGACAGTGAATGGGACTGAGAGATTGAGGAGTTAAAAAAAAAAGAAGATAGGATCACAGTTTTGTAAAGGCAGAAGAATACTATGGAAAAAAAAAAAAGGGCAAGTGAAAAATGGACATGACAGAAACTACAGGCATTAATTTTTATGCCCAAACCTTACTGAACTGAATCTATGCTACTACCAATGACTAGCAGTATCTCAGACATCACTGGTGCTAATCAAGTGTGAGAGAAAGGTCTGCTATCTTCCATATACAGACAGAAGCACTTGCTGTCTGCAAGTAGGCATGCAGCCTACCTGAAGCCTTTGAGAGCTGCAATGTGGCTGAGAAGAAGGGACTTTGGTATAAAGTTTATGGTTTATTTGTATTTGACATGTCTTTTCAAAAAATAATAGCCTTCTACATAGGCTACTTATAAGCAGTTTATTTAAAAAAAAAAAAAAAAAATACATTTACTTTATTGACCACACTATCCCAGTCACTTTAGAAATGGTGCAGGAACGTAAAGCCACAAACCTGCATTAAGCAGTCAGGTATACAACTACTCTAGCAGACTGGTAGCTCAGATCATATGAAGTATAACAGGAAATTTCTTCTTTTGTAGGTGTTTTTCTACCCTGACTCCTTTTCAGCTGCGTGTCAGACAAAATATTAGTCATCTCTGTACAAAATCCAAAGTCTGAAACATAATGTTTTTCTACCCAAAATTACTCACTTCACTTTAAGCCTGACCTTGTGAGATGAACAGTGTCATGAAGAAAATGGGGTTCACATCATCTTGTGGTGAAGTAATTTGCAGGTGAGTAAGATTTTAACCATGTCGGCTCAGCTCTGATTTAGTAGAGGATACTGTTATATACTGAGAAAACAAACCAAGCACTGATAATTGTTCTGAGGACAGTTTACGCAAAAGCTCTGGCTTTCATCTGCCATGTTCTAAGACATTAGGTATACACAGGAAAGAAAGAAACACAGCTTAAATGCTACAAGTTTTCTCATCCTTGTGACACTTCTGAGGATTAAAGGGGGCTCAAGAAATAATAGTACCCCAGTTTGTAACTACTAAGTAGCTTTAGATATGGAGCAAGTCAAAGAGATTGGCCTAATGTTATGTGACCTTAGTGGTATTCACCATCTAAGTTAGAAAACAATAGCTAAGATGACAGAACTGTGAGGAAAACATCCATGCTTTGGTGCCTGATGTGATACAGGAGCTCGAGTCTTTGGAGGGATGTCAATGTGCAGGGAGCTGGGCCACCAGCCAGGGCCTGCACACCAATAGGTAACAGTGAGTGCCCCCTTTCTTTGGGTCCACAGCATAAGTCACAGCCAGACTGCAAAGGACCACGCTTGTGTGAATGTACACTCAATACAGGACATTCAAGCATGTTGCAAAATAGAAATCACTGCCTACCTGGTGTACCCAACCCCCTGTATAACTACATGAAAAATTATGTCTTTGAGTGGTATGGCTCTTTTCCTTGTATCCAGCTCACCCTAGGTCCCCCATGTCATGTTCATATTTGAAAAAATTACCAAAGAACAGATGATAAATAACAGAGAACCCCTGATGCCTTGCATTATTATGACAATTTTAAAATTCTATAAAATGCAGCAGATTGCTGCGGTTTATATATATACTTGTAATAAAAACACATCACAGCAGTGTGCACAACACTTTTCCATCACATTAGGGAATATGTTATTTGCTGCACAAAAATTAGTTATTTGATACTAAGCTCAAATAATTTGATCTCAAACCTATTTGGTACCAACAACTCTTATTTACATAAGTGCCCAGAAGTAAACAAGCTCCAAAACTAATTTTAGAGTAATTTTTGAAACAAAGTGTGGGGAATAAAAAAAAAGTAAAATAACCCCCAAAACCCATATTATAAAGGGCAAGCTTGATCTGAAAGATAATTATTCACTAAAGTTTTTTAGAGTGAGATAACTTTCTTCTACAATAATAGGCTTCATGCAGCAGTGGGCAAAGAGTAGAGGAAGTTATTTATTATTTTTTAATATATCAAATGTGAAATTTTAGTTCAAAAAAATTTAAGATGATTCTTCTTTCCATTGACTACTACAAAATAACAAAAAACAAAAAAACTTGAAAAATATGTCAAAGCTTTAATGATAATACAAGATTTTCATCTTTCAGGAAGATGTAGTGTGATCACAACTAGCAAATGTGTCTCAGAGGTGGTTCTCTGTAGCTTCAAATAAAGAAAAATACTTTCAAATAAACAAAATACTTTGCTAATAATATCCCTTGAATACATTTACTGCAGCATCCCAGTGTTCTGCTCTGCATTGCCACAACCATCTGGCAATAAAAAAGTTGACCAGGTGTTACAGGAAATAGCTGGCATGCAATTACCTTGAATAAGACAATCTTAAACAAGACAAACAACCAGAAGAAAATTGCAAAATTGGGAAGAAAACACCACAGAGATTTAAGACAGCATGAACTTTTTTCTAAAAAGACTTGAGGAATTAAGGAGCGAACAAAAAATATCTTGCACAAGAGATTTTGCTGTATTAGAAGAAATAGACAGACATTGGAACTAAACAGAAAAGAGGCAAAAACTAGTAATATCTGATTTATCAAGACTTTAACTGCGTGAACTGTGGCAATAGCCTCCTACATATGTCCCAGGCTACAACAAACAGTACTTCTGAAAGATAAAAGATAACTCACTATGTAAATTTAGAAACACAGCGGTGTAAACGTTTTTCTTAAGGCTCTCAAACCATGTTAAGATTGAACTGTGTTTAAAAATAAATGTCACCTCTCTCCAGTTTGGGTCTTCATTAATTCCAAATGAAAAAATACATTTGCAATGTTTCAAGAATACAAAGTTTCTCTTCATGTGAAAAAATAAATAATGCAAAAAAAAAAAAAAAATCACTACCACCAGTATAATCATTCCATATGAAGAGAGACAGTACAGGCAGTAGAATATGAGCAACATAATCTGCCCAAACATACATAGTAATTATAGACAGGTCAAAATCACTTTCAGTACAGCTAGACCTTGCAATGATTCAACCAAGAGTTATGCTACCAGTCAGCATAATTTCCACACTCAATGAACAGTGCATTGCCTAATAATCTAATAATTACAAAACCAGCAGTGCCCTCCTGTTTATTCAACTTCACTAAATAAAGGGAATGGTAAAGGTCTATATGTATCTTGTAGGTGCAGTATTTATCTTATTAAAGAAAGCTTACTTAAATTCTAAATTTTCATATGGGTTATTGCAATAGTTTTCTGAATAGTTCAGTGATATACTTTTTGCTGAAGAGCTTGAAATGTAAAATACTATTTATAGTCCTGTTCATCATGTGTCAGTATATTGAAAACTGCATAAAGGTCATTCTTGAGACCTTTATTTTAATCCACAATTGATGAAAACAAAACCCATGTATAGTACACAGCTATTCATAAATGGAATTACTGTAGTACTTGAGAACACAGACAAAGGAGTCTAATGATACCAGACCAGCATTTGATTCAAAGTAAGCAAGGATCTCAGGATATTTTATAACAATCTGTGGTGAACGATTTACATATATTATTCCTTCAAAAATTACAAGAAAAAATAAGAAGTGGGCAGCTAAAAGTCTACACATACAAATAAAAGAGTGACTCATACGATTTTTAACATAACCTAGTCAGTTTAGTGTGAAGAGATACAAGTTTGGTTATCATTGCAAAGAAAGCACACTGTTAAGAATCATAGAACAGTGTGTGTTGGAAGGGACCTTAAAGACCACCTAGTTTAACCCCTCTGCATCCAACCTGGCCATGAACAGGAATGGGACATCCACAGCTCCTCTGGTATAAGGAAGAATTCCTTCCTTATACCTAAATCTACACTTTTTCAGTTTAAAACTATAACCTCTTGTTCTATCACTAGATGCCCTTAAGTCCCCTTCATAGCCACCATCTTGTCACTGATCACTTGGACATCCAGCCATTGACTGCAACTTTTTTAGTACAGAGTTGTCTATCCATGAAATCCATGACTCAGTAATTTAGAGAAAAGGACTTGCCTTGTACAAGTCCAAGTAGATGATGTCAGTCACTCTTTCCCTATCCACCAATGCTGTAACCTCATCATAGGAGACCACCAAGTTTGTCAGGGATAATTTGCCCTTAGTGAAGCCATGTTGGCTGCCACCAATCACCTCCTTATTTTCTATCTTAGTTAGCATTATTTCCATGCAGATCTGCTCCATGATCTTGCCAGGCACCAAGGTGAGACTGACTGATCTGTAGTTACCCAGGTCTTCTTTTTCTCCTTTTAAAACAGGAGGTTATACTTCCCTTTTCCAGCCAGTGGGAACTTCACTAGACTTCCACAATTTCCCAGATATGATAGAGAGTGGCTTGACAACTTCCCCTGTCAGTTCCCTTGAGACCTGTAGATGCATCTCAGCAGGTCCCATAGACCTGTGCACCTTCAGGGTCTTTACATGGTGTCAAAGCTGATCTTCCCTTACCATGTGTAGTTCTCCATTCTCCCAGTCCCTGCCCTTGCCTTAAGTGACTTCAGCTGTGTGGCTGGAGCACTTGCCAGTTAAGACCAAGGACAAAAAGGCTTTGAGTATCTCAGCCTTCTCCATAGCTCAGGTAACCAGGTCTCCTGTTTGCTTCTGGAAAGGACCCACATTTTTCCCCTGTCTTTCTTTTACCCCCAGTGTACCTGTAGAAGCTTCTTTTATTGCCCTTAATATCCCTGGCAAAGTTGAATTCTGTCAGGGCTTTAGCTTTCCTAACCTGATGCCTGGGTGCTAAGACAATTTCTCTATTCCTCCCAGGCTACCTGTCCTTGCTTCCACCCTTTGCAGGCTTCATTTTTGTGTTTAAATTTGTCCAGGAACTTCTTGTTTATCCACACAGGCCTTCTGTCACTTTTGCCTGACTTTCTTTTTGTTGGGATGCATCATCCCAGAGCTTGGAGGAGGTGGTCCTTGAATATTATCCAGCTTTCTTGGTCCCCTCTTCCCTCCAGGGCTTTTTCCCATAGTACTGCACCAAGTAGATCCCTCAAGAGGCCCTCCTGAAATCAAGGGTAGTGAGCTTGCTGTGCACCCTCCTTGCCACACCAAGAATCTTGAACTCCACCATTTCATGGTCACTGCAGCCAAAGCTGCCCTTGAGCTTCACATTCCCCACCAGCCCCTCAACTGCTATTGGTGAGAACAAGGTCCAGCATAGCCCCTCTCCACATTGGTTCCTCTATCAATTAGAGAAGGAAGTGATCAGAATATTCCTGGATTGCTTATGCCTTGCTGTGTTGCCACTTGCCCTGGGTTCAGCCGTAGTAGTAATTTTTTCTCCTTCTTAGTAGCTGGTGCAGCACTGTGACTGGTGCAGTGCTGTGTTTTTTACTTTCAGCCTGGGAACAGCGCTGATAACACCAATGTTTTTAGTTGTCGTTAAGTAATGTTTACTCTGACCAAGGACTTTCTGAGTCTCATGCTCTGCCATGGAGGAGGGGAAGCCAGGAGGAAGCAGAGACAGGACACGTGATCCAAACTAGCCAAAGAGGTATTCCATACCACAGCACATCATGCCCATTATATAAACTGAGGGCGATTACCTGGAATGGCTAGATACATTGCTGAGTATTGACGGGTGGCATTGTATTCTCTTCCCTTGTTATTTCCCTTATCATTATTGTTATTGGTGGCAGCAGCAGTGATTTGTGTTATACCTTAGGTACTGGGCTGTTCTTATCTCAACCTGTGGGAGTTACATTTTTTTCATTCTCGGGGGGGGGGGGTGGGGGGGAGGTGGGGTGAAAGGAGGGGAGTGAGCGAGCATAGGTTACTGACTGCACTTAAACTACGACACCACTCCAACAGATATTGGTTGAAGTCCCTGATGACTACTAGGGCTTGTGAATGTGAGCCCTCTTCACTAGCTTGTCAAGCCTTTGACTGAAGATACTATTCTGCTTCTCTGACAGAGGCACCCCATAAGCCCCAGTGCAGCAGGACTCCATTAAGCCCAATGCTTCTAAAATGTAGTAACTCTAGGAAAAAAAAAAATAAATAAAAACCCAGAAGTTTTTATAACACTACAATTTAAAGTCTTTTTATTACTAAACAATCCTTCAACTTATAAAAATTATGTTGTTTCAGGAAACAAGAGTATGACAGAAGTTAAGGTGATATATACTAATAATTTATTAGATTAGTATTAGATCAGAAGAATAAAACCACTAATATAATATGGTAATACTCTGTAATCTCATAATAAATTAATTCAATAAAAAAATAAAACTAGAACATAGAGATTTCACAGTCACTTTCCAAATATACACTGTGTTTCCTATATAAAACACAACAGCTTCAATTGGTTGGACACAGAGATCTACATGGATCTACCACTCTTCAAATATTCAGCTGGCATCAGCCGTTTACAGATGTGGTTTAACCCCAGACAGCAACTAAGTACCACAGAGCCACTTGCCCACTCTCGGCTGGATAGGAAGGAGACTCAGGGAAAAAAATGTTCAACCCCATGGGGTGAGATAAAAAAAGTTTAATAGTTGAAGAAAAATGCAACAATAACAACAATAATAATGATAATAACTAAAGGAATAGAGAGAGAATGCCACCACTCAAAATAAATTAAAAAAAAACAAAAGGACACAAAGGAGAAAAATAAGAAACCAAAACACAAACCACAGCCCATGCACACTTCCCAAAAGAGGAAAAAAAAAACAAAACCCAAACCCAAACTAAAAAAAAACAACAAAATAACCCACAACCAACAAACTAAATAAAACAAAAAAAACCAAGCAATCCACAACACAACTGTGCACCACCCAGTGGCTGATGCCCATCCCATCCCTGAGCAGCCATCAGTCCCCCCCAGCCGACTCCCCCCAGTTAAAAATTGAGTATGGCATTCTATGGTATGGAATTTTGTTTTGGCTAGTTTGGGTCAGGTGTCCTGGTTTCTGCTCCCTCTGGGCTTTGTGTGCCCCTCCTCATTGGCAGAGCATGAGAGAAAAAAAAATCCATGAGAGAAAAAAAAGTCCTTGATTAGGGTAAGCATTCCTTAGCAACAACTAAAACATTGATGTGTTACCAGCATTGTTCTCAGACTAAAGTCAAAACACAGCACTGCACCAGCATCTAGAAAGAAAATCAATTCTACCCCATCTAAAACCAGAACAGCAGATTATCTGGGACTGTAGTACAAAATAAAAAAGAGGGTATGAAGAAGGTGAGTTGCCAGAAGCTGGTAGATCGGGAGCTGGTAAACATGAGATCAGAAAACATGTGCAGAGATGCTCAGCCAAAGAAAGAAGCAATTAGAAGGTAAATGTCTTCTGTCTGTAGACTGAGGCTAGTGGCAGAAATCGTTTTTTGTTTTGGAGTTACATTTTTCTAAATTATTGATACTCGTTTTTACAACACTTCTGCACTGGAAGGGATAGAATTGCATGTTCTGGCAAAGCTGGGAAAGACTTTTGCAGCAGTTTACTACCAGGGTTGGAAAACCTGCTTATTATTCTTCTCAACTTTTGTAGTAGTAGGTACATGTGTGCCTGTAGTACAGTGTAAGATTTATTTAAAGATAAAAAAAAACTAATCAAGAGATAATACATGCTCATAAAGTTATTTATCAGGAGGTGACAGCTATCCGAAAAGGTCTTCATCAAAGCTTTCAGCTAAAGTCACACACATACAGATTAAGTGACAAAAAAAAAACAACAAAGTAATATGAAGGGGGGAAGTTTATTAGTTTTATCTAATTCATCTCCTGGAAAAGCTTATCTGAACGGCACAGTATAGAAACTTATAGTGATGGAAAAATCGATTTAAATTGTTGACTGACAATGACCTCAACATTTTAAGTTAGTTCAAGAACCCCAAATATTACTGAATGACTGTTTGCTAAAATAGTTTTGTACTTTCCATTCACATTTTGTATTAGCATTATATACAAATGGTGATATGAAATTGTAATTAAAACTCGTGTGGATAAAGGAAGCCACAAAAGCAATGCATAATCTTCATCTGCTTTCAGAGGTAAACCATTATAAAAGATTTATCCCTTGATAAACAAAATACTTCAGCTTCCAGCACCACTAAAACCAGAACATATGGGTTCATCATTAATTAATGAAGTAGAGCTTACCATCTTCAGCAAGTCATATATGCACAAAAAATAATGCTGTTTATCCTGAAATTCTAATTACTTTAGAACCATAATTCAATTAGTGTTATTAGCTCTTCAGCACTATGCTTGACATTAAGACAAGCTTTTAAAGCCATAATAAATTTGAGTTAATAATTTGGTGCAATTGCTGCTAACATAGTTATTCTCTGGTTTTGACCCTTGGGTTATTGTGCTTTAAAATGGCATTTTCATGAAGTTAAAAAGCTAAAAAAAAGATCTGTTATGTGCTCTTTATTCAACTGTATGTACTCATTAGATCCTACCAAATGCAAAATGCAACCACATCAAATACATATTTTACAGATTCACATTACAATAGTACATATTCCCATGCTGTAAACCCTCTGTTTCATCAAAACTAGATTTTAACTTTTAACATGTCTTTTTTATTATCCATTAATGTTTCAAATATTTTTATTACAGTTGCATAGATATAATTTAAATTAATTTCAGGCAATATAAGCACAGGTTTTAATACTGAAAGATCAACTTTGCCAAACATCTGAAAAGAACTTGGGAATAATGAATCTTCCAAAGTGATAGGTAAGATTAAAAAAATTAGAAAGCTTCTCCAATAAGTATTCTCAACCAAGAATTTTAAGGGCTCAGAATGTAGCTGAAAATAACAGGAAAATTACTTCAGTCCAGGAAACATCTCATCCCACCACAGTTGACTTTCCATGATTCTATACATCTTTGTTAAATATGGAACTAATGTGGTATCGGTCATTTCTAGGACACTCAACACAAAAACATTCAATGCTCTTGGAACTGAAAACCCTCATTTCTACAAAAGGATTGAAGGCAAGAGCCAGAAGAGTATTTGAACATGTCAAAACTTGTTTTCTAAATGTCCTGGTCTTTAAGGGAAATCTCTTGCTATTAACTTGTGGCACAACATACAGATGAAATTTGGTCCTGTATTTGAAGGGATTATTTTTTTCTGAAATACCAGAAAAGTTAAAAAAAAACTTATGAAAAACTGCTCGTTTAAGTAAGTGCAAACACCTCTGTGCAGTACAGGCTATTAATTAAGAAGAAAACCTGCTGATTATGAAATTCTGATTCTAGTAAACAAACATCAACAACAAAAATAAAGCTAGAATCCTGGCACTCCATGACCTCTTTATAAAGTAAGAAAAACAATATAGGGCTTTGTTCACTTTTACAAGTTCTAGGCCAACTCTGAAATAGCTGGAGATTTTGCTTACATATTTACTAAATTTATGAAGAAGCTTCAGGTTTTGTCTGATCAATGCAACCTAATTTTTACAGCTTTCAAAAAGGGAAAAAGAAGACCAAAAAGCATTACCTAACTGATTTTACAATATCTGAGGCATTTTTTCTTAGCCTCCAAAATTATTTTATAAGAGATGATTTACACATTTATAATCAATATGCATTTTCTTATTTATCCTACAATTTATTTTCTTTTAAGAAAACTTATAAGTGTTGCTCCTGAATTACAACTTAAACTTTATCCAGTTTCAGGCCCCAGGAACCAGCTGGGGATGAGAGTAAAAAAGCAGCTTATGTACTCTCTTGGTGGCATGCAGTAACTAGTAACTACTTCCTTTGCACTGGCATAAAAAAATCGCACCCAAACTGCCTTTCTTTTAATCTACAACCAGCTTCAGCATACAACCTTTCTTCACAAATCCACTGTGGCAGACTACTTTTGTTTACAGCACTGTCACCATGCACTTTCCTGGTAAGAGACATCTTGTGTCCTATTTCTCAGATGTTCTTTAGTTCCCTTCTCTGATTACACTGAGACATATGGAAGTTTCTGCTGACTGGATGCCGGTTAACTCAGTACGCAGAGTTGGAACTATGTGTTCATGCCATGCATCATACCACACAGCTGCTGTAATCAGCATATTACAGAATCCAGTCTGGTTTACTGCAGTTAGGTTTTATTTCATTACAAAATAATGGATGTAAATTCTCAAAAACTAATTTAGCAGCAGTTAAACTGTGGCTTGACATACTAAAACTGCAGCCCCATAACATTATAAACAATAATAGTGAAACTGCAAATCCATAATATCATGATGAGTAACACTGAAAATACATGTATTTACGTCAATTTACTGGTTGTCTCTATTGTTTTAAGAAAGCTCCTGGTGTAAAGCCTTGCTTTTCTTCCATTAGTGTAAGGAGTTACAACATATTACTTTCTGTGTTACTGTATGTTTTCTTTATTACTTTCCTATGCATGCATGAAAAGCTTGGTTCAAACCTGTAATTTCTTCTTCTATATTGAAATCCTGATGGTTCTTATAGGTCTTTCTAAAAGTGAGCTTCATCTCTTGAAAAGTACCAGTGGTCCTAACCTGGGGTTATAAATATGCACTTTCTAAAATACTGCTAATAACAATTAATCTATTTAGAAGTAGAAATAATTTCCCCTATTCTGTAGCAATATCAGAAGTAAAACTGTATTATTGTTTTCTTGTAATTTTTCAAAACTACACTTAAAAATTAAGAAAGTTATCAAATATAAATTATGAGAAAGTAAACCATTTACTATGATTCTTTATAGTAAACTATGAAAACACAAATATTTCAGGAACTGCAGGCACTATTACTTTGTATCTTTGCATTAATTTCAGTACCAATCCTAATCTCGGATTTCCAGTGTACTTTTCACTTTTAACAGTATGAAGTATTTTTTAACAGTTAAAAAGCACCCACAGCCAACTTCTCATACAAATACTGCAGAGAATGTATGAGAAAACTTACTTTTAATAGACAAAATTATTTCACTGCTGTTATTTTCTAGGTCTAAAACCAGCAATGATGGGTACTAACATTCTTGGCTCTGGTATAGAGGCTTCAGTTTTCACAGAAATGAGTTTACAACAATGTACCTATTTAAATACATTCTGATCAACCTGAAATACACAAAATTCTTAGTTATCTTGTCTTCTGCATCACACACAGAGGAAAAAAAAAAAAAAGAGTACTTTCAGTACAGCAATTCTGTTGGCTCAAAGCATGCACCTGAAGCTTCACTGACTGATCTTTAATACTGTCACATCCAACACCTACCCAGAACATTTTAATTTGAAGAAGAATGCTGTAACACAGATAGTTCCCACCAGTTGCAAGTTCTTTGCTTGCTAGGAGTTCTTCTTATCATTACTATTTGATTTCTATATCCTATGCAGTAGGTGTCATCATAATTTTTAAAACCTAATTAAGCATTGTTTAATCAGGTGGTATTAGTCATAGTGGTTCCTGCTAAAAATAAAAAGGGAGTGAGAGATTTATGATAATAGTGCTCTAATTAAGCTTCAGCTACTGCTATTCACTATCACTCACTGGACTAAGTCAGCAGATAACCCTGAGAGACATCCCAATAAAACAGCCAGTCTAATTAAAGTGGAATATGGTATGTATTATATGATATGGAAGATTAAATATAGGCTTTCTGTCTACCAGCTTTTCTGATGAACAGTGATTTACTGAGGTCATAGTAGGACCAGTTACTCTTTGTATCTATCTCATTGTAACGAGAAGAAAGCGTTACAGACGTTTTCTATCTTGTGGTTTCTGACTTTTTTCCCTAATAAAATAGTCATAACCTGATGATATATCAAGGAGCTCTTAAAAGTTCCACCACTGCTACTAGCAGAAGCACAGTTGTTCTTAGGGATCATTGTGCTTCTTGCTTACGAGACCAGAAATACAGTCTTAGGAAGAATTGGAGGTGTACCGAAAGATTCTATGATAACCACAAATTAAAAAAAAAACACATTATATTGTATTTGAAATTATTGCTTCTCAAAGTCAATGGTTTCCAGTGGAAGAAAATATATTTTCAGTTAAAAGATTCCCTGAATGAAAGAAAAAAAATGAAAAAAGCAAACAATTTTCTACAATAAATTGTTTACATGACAATAAATGCATTAAAACTAAGTAAAGATGTGATAAATTAGAAGATTGTTGTTGTTTATCCTTAATAATACCTTAAGGGAAAATACCTTAGGAAAAGTGACACAAACCTCTAGATTATGACAGTAAATTCTAGGTCTCTCTTCACATTTTATTCCTTAAAGAAGAGAAATTGAATCCTGATAGGAAACAGTTCACTCACAGAGCGTCTCCCATAGATTGCAACCCGAACATAAGATACTTGATTCAGAACTGGCATAGAATGCTCTGGCAAAATTCTACATTAATACTTTTTTTCACATGACTTGACATTCTTCAAAAAATAATCTTTTATATCCAATTTCAGTAAAAAGGTTTCACTTTAAAAAAGTGCTGTTTTGATAGAAAAACACATACATACCAGCACTAAACCTTAGTTTTCTTACATAAGATTGTTTTAAGTGTAGATATATTAAATGCTTGCTGAAGTCAAGGTTTAAATATTATCACATTCTGAATTGAAGATCAATCCCAAGTTAATATAGCAACATTGAGTATGAGTGCAAACTACAAAAAAGTATTTTTAAGATAATATAGGAATTCATTATATTTTAAAGCATCCATTTTTCATAAAGTGAAAATTAAATGCTAGGTAAGTTATCAGAAAACCAGAACTGTTTCATTTTTTTCTGTCTTGCTTTCATCTAAAGTAAACAACCTTTTAGGATGGCTACATTAAAACTAATGATACATGCACAGCATGAAACAACCCTAATAAATTACCGTAAATGCTATACTGTATTTCAAGGCAAAGATGTACAGTATGTAAAAGAAAATCACATAGGTATTTTAACAGCTGAAATCCATAAACCAGACAGTGAAGAATGGCTGGAACAAGCTGTTTCAGAATAGGTTTAAGCGATTTCTCATTGATTTCTACAGTGATAACATATCCAGGATTAATCTCTCCAAGCTTTGAAAGAATGAGGTATATCACTATGAATACACTTGGTTATTTGACCTTAACTACCCTTTGGAATACATGTTTTTATGTATTTAGTTCCAAAACACTATATTGAAAACATCACTTAGAATACAGTTCCAGATATTAATCGATATATCTTCTTAAGGTATGTTGAAATTGATATGCTACCTAGGAAAAAAGGGTGACACTTCTAAAAAACCTGTAAAATATTAATTTATAATGAAAGAGTAAAAAAAGAATATGCATTCTTGAGTCTGAGCCACGATCATTCATCATTAAATCAGTCAAGAACTTCACTGTATTCATATGAGGATAATCTTTACAGTACTACTAACAGATTTAAAACAGGATACATCTAGTCAGCAGGATGTGTGAATTGATAACACTGGGTCCTAAACTTAGATATTAAATAAAATATTTTATTTATTTAGAATTCAGCCATTTTCATCTGACAGGATTTAAGATAAAGCTAGGATTTAGAACAAATGTCTCTGAGTAACAAAGTAAATTTGTAGTTTATTTAGTATAAATAAGCACAGAAAGAAGGATGTTTACCATAACAAAGACAGCTGATCTTTCTTATTTAAAGTGAAAATATTTCATTTTTATACAGAACATGCAGAAATCTTCCTTAGGAAGTTTTGTCTTTTACAACAGTTTCTCTTCAGGGAACTCCATTTCTGCTGGTGATAGCCTTCTGGATCAGCCAGAACTTGCAGCTTCAGAAAGATTTATAATTTCAAAGAAAGATGATTTTTTCTAATACATGCTTTAACTTTCCCCCCAAAATTCTAATACATTTCCTAACTCTCTTATTATCTTAAAGAAAGGCAATTGCAGCTGAATATTTAAATAAAAACTGAATTCCCACAAAACCTCTAATGGAATTTCATTTATATCTAATTAATAATAGCAATATATCAGCTAGTCTTGCTTGACCTAACAAGAGTTTGGCTCTGTAAAACAGAAGTGAGTACTGGTAAGCTTACATATATAATCTCAGTGGAAAAACTATAATAAATAAAGGTTTAAATGTTTTTAAATTGAGGCTGATTCATGCCACAAACTGTAAATTCAAAGTTGTTTTTAGAAATGAAGCCTATAATCTGATTATTAAACACCTGAGTTCTCAAAATGCAATAGTTGGTCTCTTGAGCAGTTCAGTAATACTGATTAGCTAAATCATCTGACAAAATACCAGTTTAGAATACAATTGTCTTCTGTTTCTGGAAAATATGTAAAGATGACACTTAAGCAAAGGCTTTAAGAAAAAAGAAAAAAATAAAAGAGAGAAACATTGACAAAGCATGAGGAACTATTGTAGTTGGCTGATGGCGTTATTCACTTTTGCTTTATTATTTATAATATAAACAAATATTATGAAGTTTAAGCTCAGAAAGAGAAGGAATTGTTATTTTCAAGAGTCTTATACAATGTCTTTGTCTCTTTCTCCTTCAACATATTGACAATTTTTACCAGCCAAAAATTAAAATATATACATTCATTAAAAGACCTGACACTATGATAATATGCCAGTAGAACTGGCATATATGTTATTTAGAGATGAATTTGCAGCAAACTTAAAAACAAGTTGTATTTCCCAGATGTCTGCATTAGAAGTAGCTCTAATTCAAGCTCCAGCTTCATGTTTAGTCCAAACCAACAGATAGTAGCTCTAATTCAAGCTCCAGCTTCGTGTTTAGTCCAAACCAACAGATAAAAGTAGCTAAATTCAACTTTGACTATCAAACCACCTAAAATTATAGCACTCATTGGCAAATTTCAGAATTTTATACATGGAAATGTGCTGATGTTAATATTTGCCTTCACATACTGACTTTAAGACTTAAACTGTAACTCTAAAAGTAGGGTTTTTGACATTACACCAGCTACTTACAAAAGTAATGACATGAATGATTATTCAGCATTATCTACAATTCTCCAGGTCTACCAGCAAAACTCTTTAGAACTTTAGAAAAAAGAACATTTCAATCTTGTTAATTCCAATATTAACTCCCAGGTCTTATAATTATCCTCAAAATATTAACAACACAACATGTTTTAAAGGAGTTAAAGTTTTGTGAAAGACTCATTATACTTTGTCAATTTGATAACACGGTACTTGAAATTGTAGAAGTGCAATTAAAGTGTGGAAAAACATCTTTGTAGTGGCCACTATATCAAAAGTGAAAAATGCTGTCAAGCGCAGTCTGGATGAGCAGACTGCCTGGTTAAGGAATATGACTTCTCACAATAGCTGATGCAAGGGGTTTCCGCTTGACCAAGATGCTTGCGAGTTTTCTGAAATAGCAAAAGGCTGAGTGAATGTATCTAGCTGAAAATAGGGCAGGCACATATCGTACTGGTTTCCATTCACAGACTTCAATTTTGTTTGCTTTTCAGGTCTTAAGAAAATCAGGGCTGACAATCTCAATTACATATGTGCAAGAGTCTGAAGACAACAAAATGAAAAAACGTAGCCAAGGAAATAATGTTTAGATTTGGATGTGAACTGAATTTATGGTATGTTTCAGATTCAGAATAGGGCCACACATTCTTGTGTGGGTACCGAGTTCTGGAGTATTATTTCAGGAGAAAGCATCACTATTTCTGACAGCAACAATTCCACTATTTTCTGAATAACTGTTCCCGTGCATTTCTTGGGGGATAAAAGAATGTGTCAAAAAACCTCAAACTTCAAAGAATTAAACTGCTCTAAGTAAAATTTTCTCAGATTGAGCTATCTGAAGAATTTACACTTCACTAGGGAAGAACAGTCACCTTGCGTTAAATAGGCATTTCAAATTAGTGTTTGAAAGAACAGAAAATAATCCAAGCATCTAGGTTTATGGCTGGGAGGAAAATAAAACAAAACAAAACAGAAAACATCAGGAAAAGTAAGACTTTGTAACTACATTTGTTACCACCAAAATAATAAGCATTTTTCCTATTTCAATACCTGATAAACTTTCAAGCTACAAATTATCTATGCAGAATGGCATCTTTAACCCAGTTGTTATATAAAGCAGTTTAACAGCCAAATAGATATATATTTACAGCTGTGAATTTTCTGATTCTAACACACTTGCTGCTTTTAGACATGGAAAGAATAAAGTAAAATTATTGTAGCTGAACTCCATGGGTTTTACTAGTGTTTATAAATTGAAATCTTTTATTCTGAGAGATGAGAAAAATCCGTACTCTAGATAAAACCTTCTACTGTTTTTTTTTTAAACTCTCCACCTTATTAGAACTGAGCTCTTTATTCATAGGTGTAAGTTTATTTTGGAAATTAAGAATTTAGGGTAATATACACTTTTTTTAATAGCAGTTCATCATTGACCTTTTCACTGATATCTGTGATATGGAGTTCAATACAGCATACTCAAGAACAAGAGGTTTTTTTGGTTTTGTTTGGGTTCTTTGTTTGGTTTTGGTTGTTTCTGTGTTTTGGTTGCTTTGTTGGTTTTGGGGTTTGTTCTTTTTACACATAAAAATAATTTGCTTTTAGCTAGTGGCTCAGTAATATGGTTTGTGATAATCATAAGAGAAATAATCTTGCATTCTTTGCAAGAACATTAAAAATAAAATCAGAGGCTATATCTGCTTCAGTACTGATCTTTACGTATGGAAACGTATCTGCCTCCTTTAAAATTGTAGATTCAATCTGTAAATGTATATTGAAAACACTATCAGCAAGTAAAGATGCCAAGCAATTTGAATACCAAGACAGCTGATTTGGTATGAAGATGTCTCTTTTGAAAAGGTTTGTCCTGCTTCAGTACCATACTACACATAATTTAAGGTAGAAAATTAAAGTTGCCACGAGAAGTTTGTTATACACATCTGATGAGAGTTTGTGAGAGCTCTCCTGCATTTTTTGGTTTTGTCATCTGAATCAGAGATGCACTCTTGACTGTGGGAAGACCTCAGCTAGAAGCAGCCACAGCCGCTGTCCAGGATTGCATGGAATTCGTTTTTTGGCACACAAGGCACAGAAATACTCTTTCAGTGAGAAAGACTGGATCTGCTTGTGACATCTGGATAAAGAGAATAAATTAAGGGATAAATTAATTCTGGCCTTTCACTTCATACTAAAACCAACAAATATTAAGACATAAACAAGTGTAACTACTAAGGTAGCCACTAAGGTACCAGCACTATTAAAAGAACACGCTGATCATGTAGCATTTCTAAAGGACTGTAAGTATGCGCTTGTACTTGACAAGTCCAATTGCACATTTGTAGTTACACGTGTAATTTTCAATTCTTCAAATAATCATGTTCAAACCCTATAATCCATTGTTACACAACCAAACTAAAATAAAACACCTAATGTTTTTTAAAAGTTTGATCCAATTGTCTTACTACATTGCCAAGGTATTGTAAATAAAAATTTAGTGATTATTGTGAAAGCATAGTCAAAAATAGCTTCTCCCCATCTTATTTTAGGGAAGAACAAGTTGCTATCCACACACTCAGAGACAATAATAATATATTTTAAACATTTGAATTAGGATGTAATTATTATTTCATCAAAACATTACCTAATAACTTTTGAATGGCTGAACAGTCTTTTGAGTATTTTTTTTTTTCCATAATGTGAATACAGCAAACAAAGCAGCGAGATCCTTGTATGTTAAGATAATTGGAGAATACCGTAAAATTAGACACAGATTTTCTGCAGAATCACAAAACTGAATTTAATAAAATTTATATTCCATATCAAATTATTATTTCTTTTTCTTGTAAGTCATTACTGCAGGTTTTACTTGAATTTTTTACCTATATTTAATACCTGGTATTAAAGAAACTTGACCTGAACTCTCTTTGAGGCCAACTATGAAATTCATTCACCAGCAGCTAAATGAGCTTCCTAAGATCTTTTGCTTCTTTACCAGAAAATGAAGTTACATTAAAAATTAATGTTCTGTCACATTCTTATCTCAGTGACTGTAGTGTGTCTAATATGCATAGAAAGCTTTTGGGCAGCTGCTTATTATAGAGTCCTAGGTTACAAAAAGGAAAATGATCCTGCCAAGTGAACACTACTTTGTTGCATCAGCATGACAGGCTGTACTTGGGACACTTCCTTCCCCACATCTATAATCTTGGCAGGTTCTTCAGAACTGCCTGAATCAGCCCTGTGGTCATTAGAAGCATGGTTCTTTAATTTTGATTTTTTTTTTTTGTTGAATTACAGTATTAAATATCTTCACATATCAAAGTAATCAGACAACTCAGTCATGAGATCTCTGCTCCCAGAGATATGTCAGTCCTAGGATGGTCCAACATCCTTAGCACATACTGAGGTAAATGGCCAGATTCTCAGCTGCTACTCAGATTTCCTCGTCCGACATTGCCCACCCGTTCAATAACTAGTAATTAGTTAGTCCTGAAGTCCCCCCTACACACACCCTGATTTTTCTCTTGATCAAAGAAACCATGCTGAATATGGATTAATACCAAGAGAACAGTAAGTTACACAAAATAAATCTGTAAATCATCAAGAACTTAAAGCAATATTTTTTACATTACAACTGGTTCAACTTGTTGCAGAGTTCAAAAAAAAGCACTAAGGAAAACAGAGAGGGTGATCATCCTATCATACATGATATTAAAGGAACTTGGCATGCTTCAGCTAATAAAGCAAAGGTTGAAGATATGTGATTGCATTCTGTAAATACAAAACAACCCCCAAAGACACAGGTGAAAATAAACAGGTAAAATTAAAGAACTGCTAGTACAAGAGCAAATGAAAGTAAGAAATTGGAATGAGAATGTCCACTGTGTAAACAAGATTGAAACTCAAATTCATCAAGGCATATTTTAACATTAATCATTGATTACATGACATAGCTCTTTTAGCAGCAAAGACTTTAAACTGGTTACTCAGTCCTTCCAAACTTATGTTTTTTATGAAGCAAGGAGAAGCAAAACAATGGAAATGAAAATTAGAAAATCAAGTATTACAGAAGGCATTAGCACCTGGAACAAAAAGACTTTAACTAATATAGTATCTCATTGGGAATTAAAGACAGAAATCCACATTTTTTTTTTTTTAATGGAAACCCAGTGACCTAAACACACTCTCTCTCGGCAAGTTAACTGTCTAAATCTCATCTAAAAACTTATTTCCCCTTTGAGTTTAAAGAGGCCACTGGTGTGAAACTGCAATTTACATGTTAATAGGGTCTGCTTCAAGCAATGTATGACCTAGAACAATGAGTCATAACTACAACAAGCTAATAATTATATTTCAAAATATTCCAACAAACATTTAATGAAAAAGATATTACTGACTTCAGAAGTGAAAAAAAGGTGCCTCACAAGTGGAACCACAATAAAAATTAAAAAAAAATACAACCTCTTTATACAGTGTTGTTATGTGCTCTTTTTTTTTTAAGCAAGGCAAAAACAGATGGGGAACAGAAGGAAAGAAACATTTGTGAAAGAAAACAGCAATTGAATATCAGACTGTATAAACAATTTATCAGAGAAAATGCTAATCTGAATATTCCACTTACTGCGTGTTTAGGTAACACAATTTTAATACATATAGAACCCTTTTGAGTGACTAGAATAAAGTCATTCACATGAGCTTTTTTTTGTTGTTTTTATATTTTGAGGCTAATGATCCAGCTCTGATTATATGCCCATCTCTGGAGAGCTGAGTGACCAATCTGACTGTTACAGCTAAATAGGTGCGTGACTGGAGTTTTTAAAGTTTTCTGAAAAACCTGTCTCTTCTTCACATGTTATTGTTACATCAAAACAAAAGCACTGGTTACTCTATCAAACTGAAAATTGTTGACACTTTAAAATTCAGCCTGTGTCAATCTAGCTGCTGCCCGTATATAAGTAGTTAAATACCTATTAAGCTGGTTAGAGGTAGACAAATTGGTGCAAAAACTGTGCAGCAGCAATCTTACAGGAAGTGATTTGACAAGAAATCCCATCAGAGAAACCTCAATTCCATAGTTATTTTCTCTCAGATGTGCGACAGTGAGGTCAGGAAACAAATAGCCATGGCTCACAGAGTCTGGGAAACTGGGCAGTGTGCAAACTGCCAAGACACCCTCCATTTTAGATGGCTGTACCAACTGGTGTAGGTATCAAGGTGTTGCAGTGGGGGCTGCATGGTGGTCTCTGTCAGGAAGGAGAATCAGAAACAAACTGTTACAGACTGAATACAACCCCCCAGCCTCACCTACACTACATATGAGGGATGTGGGTGGCTAGAAGAAAGAAGAGAAAGTTGAGGAGCTGGTGTTAAAGGAGTGAAGGTGACCCTGGGAAAGATGCAGGAGGAAGAAGCTGTTGCTTTGATTTTTCTTTATTTCCTGCTATCCAAGCCTATTTTTAATTAAATTATTTCTCCCTTTCCTGGTGATGGTAATTGCTAAGTGAGCTCTCTGTCTTTATCTCAGCCCACAAGCTCTTCAATCTTATTTTCACCCCGTCTTGGAGGAATGAGAACACCTGGGCAGGCATCAGGCAGCAAGCCAGCAACCCAGTACAATGACTAACTGACTTAAACAGGCAGCATACATCATCATGAGCTTGCTCAGTTGAGGATCTGTGCTAGATTTGTGGTTCTTTTTACCAATCACCTCTATTTTTTGTGTAAGACTTTCTATAGCTCAGGACAAGAATGCAAGACAATTGCATATCATCTCTTAAATGCTGGTCCAATGAAAAGGAAAGCAGGAATAAAATTTTGTTCATTATACAAAGCTGGCATAAGCTCAATTGACAAAGTTGTGTAACAATGATTTATTCGGCTTTTATACACATCGGAACTAATGGAAGCTAGCTTTAAATACCTTTCTTTCCTTCTTTCCTTATTTCTTAATACCATGTCATAAAGTTTCTTGGAAGATTTCAAACAAGTGGCAAGTATCATGCAAACACAGATAGACAGGAGTGGTAGATATCACACTTGCATCCAAGAGGCTAAAAGTGTCAGGAAAGAATAGTAATGAGAGCTGATTTTTTTTTCAGAGTTCTCTTAGCTTGTGGCAGGTTTACCTTCGGCTGCCCACCCAGCTGCTCACTCACTCTCTGCCCCCTCACCAGCAGGACTGAGGAGAAAGTAACACAAAACACTCATGAGTGGAGATAAGGACACTTTAAACACAGAAAAGCAAAGGCTGCCTGCAGAAAACAGAAGAGCCGTTCTCCACCTCTCATCATCAGGTGCTGCCCAGCCACTGCTTGGAAAGTAGGACTTCAGTACATGTAGTGATTGCTTCAGAAGACAAATGCCTTCATAAAGAACACCTCCTTTGTCTCTTAGCTTTTATTTTAGAGAATGTCATATTGTACAGAATATCCTAATGGGTTATCCCTTTGGTCAGCCGGGGTCAGCTGTCCTGCCTGGGTCCCCTCCCAACCTCTTGCCCTTGCCCACCCACAACTTACTGGCCTCTGCAGGAGGAAGAAAGTAGGTGAGTGGGGTGAAGGCAGCCTTGATGTGTGAGCATAGCTCAGCAATAGCTAAGCACTGGCGTGCTACCATCACTACTATAGCTATGAATACAAAGCCTAGCACTGAGGTCTGCAGTGGGGAAGCTAACTCCATCCCAGCCACATGCAGCACATAGCTATATTTGAAAAACAGCTGGAGAGTTAGACCACTTCCAAATCTTGAAATGCACAAAAACAAACCTACCATGCAGTAAAGTAAATCTATGCAGTAAAGTAAATCCATATGTACTCTTTACTGATAAAAGCCATGAAATTTCTTCCACCAAATGAAGTTTCCCTTTACTTTGCACTCAGTGTGGTTATATTAAAACTAGAAGACAAATTCTCCACCAGAGAAAACTTCAAAATCTTCCTTCAGTATACCTAGGACCACGAGTCAATTATGTTAATAAAAGCACAAACACATAAAAATCAGATAGAAAGATCAGCATTAATAAAACTTAACATTAAAAATAAAAAAAGAAAGGATCTACAAAAATGTATAGTGTGAAAACTTCAGATGCCATTTCATTAATGCAGATAGTCTTCTCTCTTGAGAGGGTTTTTGCAGAAGAGTTGCATGGAAATCTGTTCCTAATTATTAAAGCTTTAACACTCTTATTCTCATGCTTTTTAACCTCAATGTATTTATGGGTTGCATTATACCCTTTACAATCAGACAAAAATGGGAACACTGATTTACAGACATGAAATAAAATTAATTGTCTTTAGAAATAACAGGCCTCTCAACTTATATTGTCTATGACAAGGAAAGTGGAATTAAAATTGAACAGGTCAAAGAACTGATGAGTAATAAATATAAGGGAAGGTCAATATCCAGATAAACAATATCTAGAAATGTTTGTCACTAAATATTGTTCTAAAATACTTGAAGTCTTGCATTTCCAAGAAGATTACTTGTTTGTTTCCATGGTTTCCTTTTACAAATCAAGTGCACATCTCTGGTGTTTTGATATACACATTGCATAGCTGAAATACAGTATCTCATAGAAAGAGAGCCAATGCATTCAATTTCCTTTGAGAAATATTTGAGATATTAAAATTACTCATATCTAAGTTAAATTTAACTCTTTGTTAGGATAAATTACTTAGACAAAAATAACATTCAGAAATTAGCCCTCACCACTATTACTTCTGGACATGGCAATTTACTTGACTTTCCAATAAATTTATGTCTGAATCAAGTGAGAATACCTC
Source organism: Pezoporus wallicus (assembly GCF_028554395.1). Classification (NCBI taxonomy): domain Eukaryota; kingdom Metazoa; phylum Chordata; class Aves; order Psittaciformes; family Psittacidae; genus Pezoporus; species Pezoporus wallicus. Next base: position 1,258,519 of record NW_026642986.1, on the reverse strand, counting down.
TCTCTCACACACACACATCTGCCTCACCCCCCCCACCCCCCCCACCCCCCAATTTTATTTCTATAACTAGCAATACCAGACTTTACCAAGTCATGGTCTTTTCTTTGCCTCTTCCTTTCCTATGGCTCTAAAATAAGAGGCCTATTCTAGGTCTCTGAACCTCTGGCTTTCGTCACTGGTTTTTTAACTTTTCATTTACTGGAAAAAATAATCTTTAAAAATTTTACATTAATACAGATATGGAATAATTTGAGAATTGAAACCCATGAAAAACTCTTTGATTGGTAAAAATCACTTCTCATCGGTGACATCATAGGCCAACTTTCACATTACTATGTAAGCAATATTTAACCATTTTGATTTATAGTGACAAAGGAACCAGTCCCAAATCACAAACAGTATCAGCAGCCATGAAAAATGTGCAATAAGACAAGAGAAAGATCTTTTAAATAGTTATTTTTTCGTTTAGATTATGTAGTTTAACTTGAACTCCAGTGCCCCCTTCATAATTAGTTTTGGTGCTCAAGTTTTGTTTTCTGTATGGGTAGGTTTGTTTTTTTTGGGGGGGTTGTTTTTTGTCTTTCCAAAGACTAGATAAAGTGTATAAGACCTATCACTGACTTAAGTGAAAGCAATTGTACCATTATGCATAGTCACAATTTCAAGCATGAAAGTCCAGAGGTATGAGTACACAACATCTGAACACATGTTATGACAAAGTAACTTCTCCTTTCTTCTGCAAACTTCCTGATGATTTGGCAAAATAGTCCAAAACTGCATCTGTAATACTGCATCTGTAATACTAGAAAGCAATTTCTTTTTCTCCCACCTACTTCTTGCACTCCAATCCTCACTGTGGTGCAGTTTGAGAGATAAAGGGCCTGAAAAGCATTTGTTCCACAAGATCAGAGAAGAACTGGATTGAACTAAAATGGCCAGTATGCATTGGGTTCTATCTACCTCACATTCTGAAAAGTCATTTTTAGCACAGAATTAGTACTGCTGATAAAAGGAAGCATTTATACTCAAAAGTCAATGCAGGAGATAATGCTGGTGAAAAGCTTGCCCTTAAAGTTTTTATTTACCCTGGGACTCTCACACCATTTGACATTAGCTGGTAGTTGTATTGTTAACAAAATACAGGATTTTGAAAACAATTTTTGCATTGTTTTCATCATTATGGAGAAGACAATGAAAGTGAATTATAGTGTCATGGATCGCTACACATTAATACTATAAAAATGAGAATATTTTAGAGCATTTTTATTACCCTTTACCACTGATATGAGTGTATTTATCGACTTCTGCAAGATAAGCAATAATAAAAAAAAACAACAAAAAACCCCACCAAATTTTAACAGGAGGCTTCCAGGAACTTTGGATTACCTTACAGACATTAAGACTTTCAGATAAAGCACCAGGAAGTTTGATATTTAATGATGAATTTTCTAACATTAACACTTGATATATGCCACTCATTTTAAATTGCCAATGAATAAAAAAACCTGTAACACTGATCTATTATTACAGCTATACATAAATTGTTGACATGTCAATCTACTATATACAAAATAACCCTATTTAGTTATTAATTCAAAATGTTGATTTATTTTTTTAATTAACTGACTTCAGAAATGTAAGCATCAAGTCATACCCCTTTTCATATATATCAGATAAAGAAACAGGACATATGCAAAAATAATCTACAGGATTATGCTAATGTAAAATTAAGTGTTGCAGACTATTTTTACCAAGATATTAACATCAGTTTACTGCTGTAATTGTGCCAGTTACTCTTGTATTAAAGGCTAACAACTAGACTTAATGCATGGACAAAATTTTACTTTTTTTCCCTAATAAAAGCACAGATATTTAAACATTTCTTACAGCTGTAAACTGACCATTATAATATTAATACTGTCAGTGGAAAATTAGTTTTCTGCTTTTGTCTGCATAGTACCTTCTAACCTCACTATATCACTAGTGGAATGCTGCTTTTCATCTTTAAAACATGTCATCTCTGCTCAGACAAAGGAGCAGAAGGGCTTTGATTCACATTAGAAACAGTTTATTTTCTCCAGGGGAAAAACAAACAAGCAAGCAAACAAACCAACCAACCAAAAAAAAAACCCAAACAAACAAAAAAAAACCAAAAAAAACAAAAGCAAACAAAAAAAACAAACCCACCCAAGCAGAGCTGGTACATGTGAAAATAGAATACTTCAGTTGAAAGTGAGCTACAATGATTATCTACTTCAACTGCCTGACCAAAAGTTCAAACACCTTCTTAAGGTCATTGTCCAAATGCCTCTTAAACACCGACAGCCAGGGTACATCAATGACCTCTTTAGGAAACCTGTTCTGGTGTTTTACCACCCTCTCGGCAAAGAAAAGTCTCCTAATGTCCAGTCCAAACCTCCCCTGGCAGATCTGAACAATTGTTCGCAGCTCTGTTTTATCATTGCCTATATAGCTTTCACATTTCAATGTAACTTTTGTCCAGAAAAGGTTTTTTTATACAGTATCTTTGATTGTTTCAAGGATAGCAGTTACGCAGGCCAAGACCAAACACCAAACAAAAAGGAAATGGGGAGGAAGGCTCCAGGTACTGTCTGGTAACAGGAGGCCAATAAATCATGTATCTATAAAACAGAAACACATACCAAATAATGGATTTCAAGGTCTGAATAAACTTGAAAGTAAGTCAATGCATGTTGGGTTATTGAGAGGGAAAAAACAACCAAAAAACCCAAAAAACAAAACCCCACCGCAACCTGATTACAAACCTCTTGTAGTCCTCTGCAAGGTTACAGACCCCTAGTAGTCTTATACTTCAAGAAAGCTTTCACAAGAAACGAAGCAATCATAGGATGAGAAAGAGATTGTGATATAGATACCTCACACAGGAGAATCCCCACAAACCCTCCTGAGGTTGGAAAATGAAACACAGTTAATACCATTGCAAATTTCCCTAAAACTGTGACAGGAACATCAGGAAAACCTGGTTCTGAGAATAGAGTAGCTTGTGAGGTGGAGTTTAAAAGTTTATTTGAATAAAGACAAATCCCTACTGATGGAGGGGGTTAACCAATGTTCAGGAGAGTTGTACAAGAGGGTTGTACAAGGGGGTTGTGCAAGCGGGGTTAAAGGAATTTTGCTTGCTTAACAGAAAGTATTGTTTGCAAATACCTATTATGCTTGCCATGCAGCACCACGACAATAAGCTACTGATAAGGAGAAACAGACTGATAAGGGGGAGAAAAAGACTGATAAGGGGGAGAAATAGTTACTTAGTTCCAGTGAAAACCAGCCTTGCGATTTGGACATTGACCAGACTCCTAAAGAGCATGCCTGACAGCTAGAGGTGAAAAGTTCAGGCTCAAGGAAGACTCATTTACTTCATCTTGAAGACCCCTGCTCACAAGAGGAAGACTCATTTACTTCATCTTGAGACTCTCGCCCACTACCACTAGGAGGCACTGCGGAGGTGCAAAGGGCTTCTTAGCTCATTATAATACGAAGGGGGGATAGGACATGAATATGTATAGCTGTGTTGTGCAACCTCATGCATATGTATACCTTTAGAGGATAAATGTAAAGGGGAAACGACACTGAGGTGCACATGCTTTGGAGGAGCTATCCCCATGCGCCTCAGTGCTGAATAAAAGCATACCTACTTTACACCTTTAATGGGTTGTGGAGTCTACCCGCATATCACTACCAGACACACTTGGCTCAGGGTTCTCATATATATTTTTGGCAAGGACACAATCTTATTTTGGTACAAAAGAGGACCAAAAGTCTTGGCAGGCTCTTATTCTTATAAAATACATGAAGTAAAAGGAGAAAGGAAAAAAAGAAGGAAAGGAAACAGAAATAGGATCACCACCCACCCCATAGATCGAGCGCCATCAGAGAATGGAAGACCTTTCTGTTGTCGTCCTTGTGTCCCGCATAGTCAGTGACCCCGCCCAGGTCCAGGGTGGAGGAATGAACCATGCAGCTGCAGGACAGTGCTTTTTTATAGGGTCGGATTCTCCCAGAACCCTCCCACAGGTCAGACTCCCTCGCAGGGAACTGGTGAGCCCCAGACCTAGCTCACTTTGTGCCCTGGAAGGAGTTGCAAGCTCTATGCCACTGTCACCGGGCAGTTTGTTGCCGGGGCGATTGATCTTCACGGCCTCAGGGCAGGCAACGAAGGGAAGCATCCCCCACCTTGGTGGAGCAGCATCCCTGCTCTGCCTCCCCCCCCCCCCCCCCCCACAAAGTCCTTTGTCTTTTGAGTTGTTTTGAGACACACACAAAAAGTGTCTCTGGACCAGGTCGGTATGGTATCTAAAAGATCTAAAAGAGTCAGGAGCACAGAGATGTCCTGGTTATGGTACATCTTCCAACAGAATCACTATGGCCTAGTACTGAAAAGATGAGAGAAGGAGAACAAAGCTGGAAACAGTCAGAAAAGACAGCTTTTCATATTAAAAAAGGCAGGTAAGTCCCTACTGAGGGTAATGACAGCTCACACAGATTTGATGGAAGACTGGAGAAGCATTCAGTGGTAAGTCATTGGGAGTTTAAGTAGGAAAAACACATCAGGTTCAGGAAAACTCCAAAGCTGAAAGCAGTTGGAGGCAAGCAGAACTTGCAGGGGAGGACATAATTTAAAATTATCACTCAATCTGTTTTCTCTCTTCCCTACATACCTTCCTGTAGCTGCTGCAGGAGGCAGGTTGCAGTGCTACATGGGCCCTTAGTTTGAGTCAGTACTGCTGTTCTCAAGAGCTACTAGGGAGGAGAGGCATCTCTTTAAACACTTTACTGGGGTATGGATGGCCCCCTGACACTTTTTGTTACAAATTTTTACCATGAAGTTATATCATTTAAACAGGATTTAATTACATTAATTAAGTTACATGAGCTAGAAAAAAGAGGGCGAGAGTGGGGAAAGCAGTCTTGTACTCTCACCTCAGTCTCTCAGAAACACTGTGATTCTTTAACAAGGTCATTACCACTGGTGGTAAGAAGAAGGGAGAGGATCATTTTTCATATTTTGAAATACAGTACTGCTATTGCCTTATGTTATCAACCATTTTTGTGCAGGGTCACCTCAGGGAGCAATTATACAAAAAAAAAAATCTATAGGTCAAAAATCCCAGTGCAGCTTTCCTTTGTGATGTGGCATTCCCAGATTTTCAGTGTGGGCCAGACATACTTTGTGAGTTTTTTAGTGTTACAGGAAAGCAAGTGTATTAAATAACGTATTTTATACAGAACTCCTGAGTCTTCTGTCTGCTAGAAGGTAGGGAAAAGCCAAATAAAGAAAAGGAAGTCCTACAGTTCTTTGTCCTCACCTTTATACATTTGCTATAGAAGCTCTTGTTTCCCCTTACAACTATTCTCTCTTCTGCCATATGTCAGCCCAATTATCACAAAAAAACCATATTTCTTCCTTAACACTTCACTTGGTACAACTTAGGCCACTAATTAAAACAGCTTTGAAAGGGGAAAAATTGGACTGAATGATTAACATATTTGACAACAATTCCCTATACAGTTTCAGTTTACTTCAGATTTTTTCTTTGAATACTCTAACCAAAAAAAAATGATTTTCCAGTCATATCCTGACTAGATTTCACACATACATATAGAATATATATATGCCATTCCTAAATAGAAACACAACATGATGAAATAGTTCTTTGGGAATTAAAATGAATTGTTATTTTTTCTGACTTTCTTGGTTATCTTGTTAGTGATATGAAGACAAAAACTAGACACTTCTAAAATTTCATTAATAGACTGTTTGAGATAGGCTTTCTTAAAACAGTCAGACCTCATCAGTCAATAGCTCTTTAAGACAGCAAGACAGATTTTGCTGCACATTCTCTGTGAGCTTTCCATGCCTTTATTATTGATGTAGACAAAGACAAACATAAACTGTGTGAGGCAACAAGCTAGGAACACTATTTAAGAGACACGTACTGAAAGACTGAATTACAATACCCTTTTTACTAGCTTACATTTTCAAAATGTAAAGGATGTAAGGATTATATCTTATAGTTAGGGATGAAATATACAGAAGTTCAGTTAGCACTTCTTAAGCTATTTATTTCCAAATCCAACATCAAGCACAATAAGATGTTTCCTAGTCATATGCAATAGCAAATTTTTATAAGAAAAGGCACAAACACTTATCTCTCTTTGGGATTGCAAGCATATTGCACAGATTTGGAAAAAATTGAAAAAGGGGGTAGTGATCAGTTCATCGCACATTGTCTCTGCTGCTCCCCCTTCCTGAGAGAACTCCTCACACTTTTCCCCTGCTCCAGTGTGGGGCCCCTCCTACAGGAGACAGTCCTCCATGAACTTCTCCAATGTGAATGGTTCCCATGCACTACAGTTCTTCATGAACTGTAGGTCTAATTGTAGGTCCCCTTCACAGGGTGCAGTCTTTCAGGAACAGACTGCTCCAGTGTGGGTCTCTCCCCATGGGGTCACACGTCTTGCCAGAAGCCAGCTCCAGGATGGGCTTCCCATGAGGTCACAGCCTCCTTCAGGCATCCCTCTGCTCCAGTGTGGGGTCATCCATGGGCGGCAGGTGGATATTGGCTCCACCATGGACCTCCGTTGGGCTGCAGGGGCACAGCCTGGCTCACTATGGTCTTCACCATGGGCTGCAGGGGAATCTCTGCTCTGGAGCCTGAAGCACCTTCTGCCCTCCTCCTGCAGTGAACTTGATGTCTTCAGGGCTGTTCCTTTCACATATTCTCTCTTCTCTTGCTGTCTACAAGTACTCCAGCCCAACAACTTTCCCTCCTTGTTAAATCTGTTATCCCAGAGATGCTGCTACCATCACTGATGGGTTCAGCCTTGGCTAGTGGTGGGTCCTTCTTGGAGTCAGCTGGCATTGGACACAGAGGAAGCTTCTAGTGCCTTCTCACTGAAGCCACCTCTGTAGTCTCCTCACTACCAAAACCTTGCCATGCAAACCAAACACACTGAATTTCAAATGCATATTTAAAGTTGAAATAAGCAATGTGTTACTGAACAGTTTTACTGAACACATTTTGCAGAATCCAATTTACATCAGCCTTACTGGAGCTGAGAAAATGGGTATTTCCATAGAAACACTAAGGGAATAAAATAACCATAAACAAGACCCTCTGGAAGAGAATGTATAGCAAAGATGTGTCTGATGTGAATCCTGATAGACACAAAGCATTGATCCTTTTTGTTGCCGCTTTTCTACAGGTTTCTAAACTGCAGAAGCAATGCCTGCTACTTTTGTATGTTAAAATTGCTGTGTCTGATAAGAGATTAAAAAGGGCATTAAAGAGAGAACACTGCATAGATTTCTCAATCCATCTTTCATAGAAAAGTATATCATAGGAAACATAAATAACTGAAATGAAAAGGTCAGTACATTCTCAAAGTGTAAATGCAAGAAAGCGTTATTGGCTGCTATTTCAGTTTGGGTACTTTAGATCAGTTGAACACACAAACTGCCTTTTCTTTTCACTACTTTCTCTTATCTTTCCATTTTTACTGCCACTATTACAGCAGCTCCCCTTGGCACCAATGTAGTTTATAGTACAGAGTACAGAGAGTAGTACTATTATACACCACTCTTCCTAGCACTTTAAAACTGGCCCAAGAATATCTTTCTTTCATGTGAAGTGTGTCATATGAAGCTTTTTTTCTAGTAAATTAAAAAATAATGTAGCTTGAAAAAGAAGCCTAGCTTCAGCTTTGGAACAAATTTGACTGCACATTGACTCTCTAAAGACAAAGAGCTATGTTGAATTATATCAAGAAAACAAAATTTTATTAATATGTTTTAACAAAATAGAAAAATCCCCTCTTAATAGAAACAAATAGAAACAGAACCCCCAGACATTTAAAGTTACATATTGCGTTGCAACAGCTTTCAGTTTAGCTGTTCTATCAATATTTTATTGTCAATAAGTCAAAACTAGGGTGACAAAAGTATTTTCCATTTTTTTTCCAAAGAAAAATTGTAAAAATTACCTAGTTTCCAAATTCTTGTAATTGCTTTCTGCAGTTTGAGAGTTGTATATCCTCTCAGCTATATGAAAGAAAGATTGCTGGCAAAAGGATTTCTCGACCGTTTCTGAATTGACGGGACAAGTATTTACCACTGCTTTTTCCAGTACTTCTCTGTGCTTTGTTTTTCATCTTATTCTGAGTTTGAACAACTTAGGATATGATTTTTATATTTGTGCTACGTAATTTGTAGTCAGGCAGCAGCTCGTGATAGGTCCTGGGAAAACTGCTGCAACATGAAGTCACCTTCTATGGTAAATGACGTTAATGTTTGGCTTAGATTACATCTGTAACTGTTCTTAGTCAAGAAAAACAACTGATCTTGATTGTATAGTTATATACACTCAGAAAGAAGTTTAAAACTTCTGTATGTTGGGAGAAGTCATTGACTGAATACACAGCTGTCCCACAGCAATAACTGCTGACATAAATCAATACCATGTCAAATAACTTAGCTTTTGCCCTATTAATGTATTTAAACTGCATGATGTTGTAGAATTTGGTTACCAACAAAGGCCAGTACGTTTCCCCTTGCAGATACATCAGGAATCTCTGTGATACACAACCTCTCACTAAGTCTTATGTTTCTTATGGTACTTATGTTCTTATGGTATGTTCTTATGTTTCTTCTGTGTGCAATGATGGTATATCAGTTTCCAATGGATAATTTACCACCAAAAAAAGAAACAGGCGAGTACTCAGAACAGACAGTACCTCTGTATTTACTGCTTCTAATAAACTCAACAACATGTCTTGCACAGCAAGCTTCTTTATTTTTTTTATTTTTTTTTTAATGATGACAATATAAAATGATCCATTGAACAAAAAACTACAGCCATTACCTGTTTGGATTTGAGCATTGAAGCACCTGTATTGTTAATCATTTTTATGTGACTATTATGTGTACAGAGTCCCATGATAAGAGCTTGGCTGAGTGACTAAACACGGGGATCAAAACAAAATGATCATTGGAAGGTAAGTGTTTAGTAGCTGCAAATGCAAGTCTTCTAGGTCTTATTTTGTCTTCAGTAAATTACACTATGCAAAAAGAGATGCAGCATAACAATAACATTTTCAGGTACATTGGTTTCAAGGGACAGAAATATATAGTAAGCTACTGAGAAATATGACAGAAAACAAGAAATATGCGTAGTTTCCAAAAAAGAATATAATATTATGTTAAATTTTCAAATAAGTAGGGAGAGAAACCAAGAATTGTTGGTGCACAAACAATTAAATCAATAGCCTGTTAAATATATATATTTAAAACATTTTTAAAGGTGCTATCACTGGAGTTCTGTTGCATGAAGAAGAAAAGTGAAAACCAGCTCTATAAAGTTAAACCATGTCCCAAGTCTTTGGGAAATGGATGCATTAGTAAAAGACTAGTGACCACTTCTGTATTTAGTTCAGAAGATTTAATTATCTAATACTTATAGAGACATACAAAAGAGAGAACTGTACAAATGTTTATTTAAGAGGTTAGAGTGGCTGACTTATGAAGAAAGGTCAAGCAAGAGAACTAAGCACATGTAGCTGGTTAAATGATGTCCAAGGAAACATTAGCAAGATGCCTAAGATGAAAATACTGAGAAGGAAGTTACACAGAAGCATACAAGAATTGCAAGAAATAATGGAAAAAAAAGAAAAACAAACTCATAATCTTTAAGAGGAAAATTCAACAAATATCACACTTGCCCAACAGTAACAGTTTTTCTCAGGGAACTCACAGAAAAGCAATTCTGTTTCTAGTGGACAAAAAAAAATTGTGAAACACAGTATATGGCAGAGAAAAATCTGGCAATGAAAGTAACAGACTTGCTTCACTAGGATAATTTCTCATTTTTAGCACTGATATAGAAGTAATTCTATGCATAATTCTGTTGCACTCAAAATATCCTTTTCACAAACATCCTTTCCTTTTCACAAACATCCTTTTCACAGGTGCTCTAATCAAATGAGTCCTGTGTGTGGAGATTCAGCAAACAGAGCCAAATAGTTTCACCTTTCACTATACTTTTGCCTTGTGGTTAATTTCTCAATGGCAAAGTACTATAGATTTTCACCTCTGAGATCTTTAATTGCTATATTGGATTTTCGTTTACCTTCCCCTGAAGCATTACAGCAGCTAGAAATCAAATGCGTTTGTGCAGTAGTACCATTGAAATCTTTCAGGTGTTTTTTTGTAGGCTTTGCTCAAGTTCTGATGATAAATGAATTTGCCAGTAGGGCAGGGCCAGGAGGGAATTTTCCTTCCATGGAGGATGAATGCAATTGTTCTTTTGTTCTGATTCTTGTTTTGGTTCTTTGTCTTATTTGGACCCCATTCTGTAAAGTGTACATTTCCTAGCTAACAGAGAGGAATTTAAGTATCTTTTTGGATTCTAGCAAAGAATGTCTCTTCCTTAATTCTTCCTCCTCTCAGCTAGGGGCACACTGAAGTTGTGTTTTTTTGTTTTTTTGTTTTTTTTTTTAAATCTTCAACCATAAATCTAAAGTTTGAAGTTTGTTCTTGTATACTGAGTGGTTTTCTGTAGTGCACAGAAGACAGCACAGGGGACTCTTCTGAGCTCATACTTCAACTTCCAACAGGTCTTCTGGGAAGAGAAGAGGACCAAAACTGTGATTCTCTCCTCTCTTCTATGCCAGTCTCCTTAAAATAGAGCCAATGAACCACACCAGCAGTGTAGACTGGCTGTATTCAGCAAAGTTTCCCAAGCAGATTGTTCTGGATTTCTGTTTATTCTGACGGCTCATTTCTTCTAGAAGAATGAAATGCCTGGGAAGTGAAAAGTTCTGTACACAAGGGAACTAACAAAAGACAAAATCAGCACATCTAGTTATTTGGTAGAATGCAGAAATTAAGCACATCAAAACAGGGTCTCATGTTAAGGAATAGTCTAAACAAAAGAGTTATAATGTAATGTGTATACCATCCCCATGTTCACAGCAGTACACTGTCTATATATTACATATGTGTCTTCCTCTATGCTATACCATTCATTTCTCAGCAGTAGACTTAATCTAACAAGAAAAAGGTAAAAGGTTATGAATTGTAAAACAATAGTGACACACTGGTATTAATGTTACCAAGTTTGATAACACAAACTCTTCTGCTTTACAAAGGCTTTATAAAGGCTTTTTAAGGGGATTTCAGTTCTGTTCCATCTTGCATTTCTGAGTCACAGTCACTTTGGTTATCAAAGATGATTAACTAAAAATACTGGGGGTTAGAGGTTACTTTCCATGTCTGCTAAACTCTATTTGGCAGAAGATACTTTCTTAACAAATAACAAGCTGCTTAACAGCTCTCCAGGTATCTTTCAAATCAGTCGCAAAAGACAAAGAAAATATCATTTTTCTTTTAACAGAGTCATGTTTTATTTGAAAGTTAATGGGGCTTTTGGAATTCCTATGGATAGATGTAGAAATCTCAGTTACGTAGAGCCTGATGTATAACCCACTGAAGTTGCTGGACACTTTCCACCAGTTTGAATTGGTTTAAAATGCCCACTAAATTAATATTTACAGGTCACCAAGGGAATGAAAAGCACTCTCATTTTCTCAAAGAACAGCTTGGAACTTGAAAGATTTTTTTTTATCTTTTCTCTATACTTTAGTTTGTTTTGCCTGTTATTCTACCTGCATGTGACTACATCTTTCAATAAGATGCAGCCTTCAGTAGGGGAAAGCAACCTACTATTAAGGATGCTGCAAATCTGCTCAGAAATATTCCTAAATTGAAATGTTTGGGTCTTATTCATATTAATGGAAATGGAAATAACCTGAAAAAGTAGGTGTTTACTAAAGCAGCACAAGCTCTTAAAAAGCTATTGGCATAAAAACTGACAAAAGAAACAAAAGACAAAACATTAAGACCACTGTGATAAGACTTTAAGACGAAGAATCAGAGCAAGGAGTACCGGTTTTTGATGTTTGATTTTTCCTCCAGGAGTTATTAGATTTAATACTGATTAATTTACATCACTGACTAACAAATTTTTAATGCTGGAAATACGTAAATTTTAGCATTTAAACTACATGTGGGAGATTGCCAAGTACAATGTTGGAATCTGCTACATTAGTCATAATTATGACATCTTTAATGGAGGAAGGGAGGTCTTACATCCCAGATGGGTCGAAGAATATAGTATCTGGTCAATTAGTTTTATTATTAATATATCTGTAATAGGCTAGAATCAAGACAAAAACAACAAACTTTTTTAGGGTCATCGAAACTGCTAGTGCTCATTTGTGAATAATTTAGTTTTAACACTTCATGAATGCAATACTGGAGAGACAATTTCCCCCCTTCACATTTGATTTATTTTTCCATGTATCACAGCCCCTTCCTCCGGTCGTACTTTATGTTACATTTTTCATGTAATTATAGGAAAATAACTTGACGTATCATTCTTTGTCATATCTCACAGAGCTGTGCACATAAATAAACCTCTGCAACTTAGTGGTGAACAAAAGTGAAAATAACAGTAAGTCACATAGCTAAGGTCTTTGCTCATATACTGAAATTAAATGAATTTGAGTTACATGTAATCCTTGAGCATATGTCATTGGTTTATTTGGCTGCAGATCTTCTTTATGCATTGCTGTTCTTCATAAATAACACTTTGTCCATTTATATATTTATTCTTTGACAAAAGAAAAGTTTTTTGCATTTGAATATTCTCATAAACATATATTTTCTCCTCCTCCACACATCTGTTAAAGAAAGAAACAACAAAACCTCAGCTTTTTGGTTATTTTGCAATATAAAAGCAAGTCTGAAGCATCATTAAAATATAACTAAGACATTATGGAATACTATCAGTGACATGTTCAATGACACTAGGTTACTAGAACCTCCATTTCATCAAAATACTTGGGATCAGTGTTAATGTATTTTGGGAACTGGTATTTGTGGAAGGATACACCTTGTGTACAAAGGTAGGAAATGCTGAGGTACAAGCTTGGGAAATGAAGTCATGCATGAGACGAAGGAGGCTCATCTTTTTTCAGGCATGCAGGTGCAAGTATTTGGAAACAAGGGTTGTCTTGGAGCAAAGCACTGCTGCTGCATTACCTGCGGGCACACCGAAGTCAGTGCTTGTGCCCAAGCGAATGCAGCAGCTCTTGCCTGTAGCTGAAATGGGTACTGGATATTGAAGGAGAGGTATTATGGGTGTACAAGAAGGAGCAGAATGTGCTTTGTTCCATCTTCAGCTCTGCTGCACACCAAACCAATGTACTGAAACTCCAGTGTGTATGGATTGTCATTTTTGAAGTGCACTTTAGCCTATGGAGGATTTTTGTGCAACTTTCATAGGGGCAGTGAAATGTGATCCTCTTACTTCTTGTTCCTAGGGTTCCTGTAGGAAAAAATAAAATGACCTGTAGGAAAAAATAAACTGACAGTTTCTTTTTCCCTGCTCATCATTGTCAAGAGGTAGATGTATATCACATTTGTGATGTATCACTTAAACATGTGATAAATGTCACATTATTTCTTTCTTCTAGCAAAACTTTTGTGTAACTGACCCTTATTGCACTCAGCGTAGAGCAAAATGACTGTTATTTAGCAGATACTTTATTTTATCTTAGATTTTGCTTCTGATTTGATGTATAGTAACAAACTCAAACCAGACAATAGCAATTAATGTTCCAGTGAACAGCTCAATCAAAATATTTGAAGAAAACTTTCACTATCCAGTTGGCTTTTGATATCCTCTTCTATAGATCTTTATCCATCCTTCTTCCTACATTTATATCTTACCTGACAATACACTAACTTAAGCAAGTACTTTTGCTTTGATTTTAATATTCCATCATTATGGCCTTTTCTTTTAACTTTAGCCCTTTCATATCTGAAAGAAAGATGACCCTAACTATTCTATGATTCTGTGACACATCAGTAGTATGCATAAATGTATTAATGACATTTTTACTCTGTAGAGATATGAAAAGAGATTTTTAACATGCTTTTATTGTTCACAGTGAGGGAGACTCTCCTGTTGAGACAGGAGGGTCAGAGTAGATCCATTTGCTGTCTAAACTCCTGATGGAGCTTAGGTGTGGCTAAGTCCAATCCTACTCTCACACTCGGTCAACAGTTTATGACTAAAGGATTTAATGTGTAAGCAATTAGGATCAGCAAGATATCAACAAAAGGTGATGTTAATTTGATGTTTTAAAAGTACTAATTTACCACAGATGGATTTTTGCATGGCTTTGACATAGCAACAGTCTGCAGGTTACAGGTGGGTGACAAGTTTATTCTCAGTTTAAAGTTGAACTCAGCATTTACAAAATGAGTTAATAGGATTTACTGTGGCCACAATAATGACTTAATTACAGATTCAAGATGAAAACATTAATACTATACATGCTATAGGGTATCTAAGTCAATTTACACATACACACATACACAGACACAAAAATATATATATATCTTCTTAGTGTAACACTTGTTAACTCCATATCGAATATCTTAAGGTCCTTTCCAACCCTAACTATTCTATGATTCTATAATTCTATATATATACACATATATACATAAAGGTATACCTGTTAAAAACTCCCCTTGAGTTCACTGAAATACTTCATATGTCTCAGAATTTCTCAGTGGGAGAGGGTTGAGCCTACAGAAATGGGGAGTCTTTGACCCAGACACTGGTCCTTCAAACTTTGTGAACGTGAGAGTTCACAAGTTTCTGAGAGATGTCCTACTCAGATGCAGATGCTGGTTGCAGCCCGCTGCATTCCATGAGAGCTCAAAGGACCTCAATCAGGACTGTTGGTTATAGGGGCATAATATGATTTGCTCCAGACATCAGTAAATTTCCATCCTGGCCACAATCTGTGTTGATAATTACTGGAATTCTTAAAATTCCAGTAACAGTGGTACCATTCTACTCAGGCTATGACCAAGGTGAAGGTTATTTCAAGGCTATCAGAGGATGACTCATTATTCCCAATTTTGTCTCTGGCCCTGACCAGGCAACAGGAACTCCTGGCATGGTCAGTGTCACTCCCTCCTTAGCTGTGCAAGAGTTCCTGGTATTGTCAAGGGATGCTTCATTGTCCAACTTGTTGCATGAAGTCCAAGGCCTAACAGGAATTCCTGAGATCATGGAATGACCCAGAGGAGAAGAGTGGACAGTAATGCCCCATCAAAACACATGTCCACTGCATAGACACAGTAATCTTGTTGTCCAAGTCAATAAAAAAGATCCCCAACACAGTACAGTTTTATTACAGTTTTGTTTCTTGCACTATTTTTTAATTTTTTGAGCCCACCTTAAAACATACATATCCCCTTTCTAAACACATTCCTTCATATTCCTTTTTTTCATTCATGTGTACTTTTCTGACTTTATTAATTTTCACAGATCATCTTGCTCTGCTGACCAAAGAGCACAGTTTTCAGAAAGTTAGATTGGTGAGTCATTATGATGTTTTTATTTGTTGGTTTTTATTACTGTTTTCTGGCAAGCAGTGTGTCAGGTAACAAAAAAATAACGAGACTTTTTGGTTTGTACAATACCCTGCCAAGAACTCTGTAGACATTATCAAGATAAATGGAAGTATAACTTGAGATGAAAAGAAGCAACACAAAAACTAATTAATTTTCAAAATAAAGAATTAAAATACTTGAAAAACCAGAAATAATGAAGACAGTTATTTTAATTGCTAGAAGAATTTAATAAGAACCTGGCAATTTGGTCTACTACTGTCATAAAATTACCTATTAAAATTGCTTATTTAAGTGCAAAATAAAAATATTTTTTGTTCACGTCTGTTTGTTAAACCAATAGTTCTGTCCAAATCAGTTTCAGCTTATGTTTCTAAATATATCATTTACACATGTAGATGATGATAGTTTCTTTTTTAGTATATTTATTTTTCAGGAAAAAATTCCTCTATAATTCCCATTTGCTCTCCTATTTTTCCACTCTGCTACAAACTCAATTCACAGGAGAATTTTTACAGTTCCCCTGAATCATAGCTCTCAAGAACAGATGGGCAGGGACAAACCACTGAATAATGAAAGTAGACTTGTTTAGACTTATTACTTTGTACTATCTATGACAGTCTTTTAAAATTAAGAATTCCCTCAATGTCTTATTCTGAAAAAGAAATTCAGTATAAAAGGTCATCCTGAACTGATTGTATGATCAATTCCTGGAAGATGTGGGCTAAGAAAAATATCTAGTTGATTTACATCTTCAGTAACTTCAGTCTTAAAAAGAAAATATAAAAAAATTTTTGTTACACTCTTAAGCTTTCAGAAATACCCTCTTTCAGTCACCAAAACTTCCATACAAATGAAAAAAAAAACAAAACAACCAACTGATAAATTAGAATATTAGCTACAGATTGCCATGAAATATGAAAACAAGTCATTTTCTGACCTACCATTAAAACAATGTAACAAAAAGTAAGTTAAAGAACTGATGCCACTATTTCTGTTGTATGGCTCTGGTTGTGCTATTCTAGTGAAACTCAAAATGTAATAAATCATGGCATGTCACAATGACAGTTTCAAATGAACATGTTTATTGGAACAGACAAGTACATCACTAAGAGTGTTATTTACTTCAGGTGCTGACATACAGTACCAGCTGTTGGATTTAAACACTGACTCAGCTGTTGCAGCTGAAAAACATGGACTTTTTCAAATTATACAAAAAATGAGCAAAACATGGGCATCATAACATTAGTAATACAGTAATACAGTAATACACATATTTTCCAACAGCAGAGAAAACATGAAGTTTGAGAGAAAAAAAAAATCCTCAGCATTAAAAAGCCAGGGGAAAATTCCACTCTAAAACTAGTAAAAATACTCCACAAACAACAACAAGAAGCCAACACATTTAGATTAAGTGTTAATATTGTGATTATAGTTTTTAAGGAAGTTCAAAGAATTTTTTCTTTGAAAAAAAATCCATGAACTTTAGAGTGACCTTTGTGGAATTTTGTAGCTTTCTTCAGGTGGTTGTGGTTTAAATCCATCCAATAATTCAGTACCACACAGCTGCTTGCTCACTTCCCTGCTTCTCCCCTCTCTGAGACTGCAGGTTTTGAAAAGAACAGTTTAATGACTGAAATAAAGTAAAATATAGTGATAATAGAGATAATAGCAACAACAACAATAGTGATAAAAATAGCAGAAAAAAACAGCAAAAAAAAAAAGAGAAAAAAAATTCAGAAGACAAGAGTGATACACAATACAGTTGCTCACCACCTGCTAATACCCCTCCTGACCCAAGCAGTGGTCCATCCCTTCTGGGTAACTCCCCCCCAGTTTATACACTGGGCATGATCTACTGTGGTATGGAATACCCCTTTGGCTAGTTTGGGTCAGGCCCCCTGTCTCTGTTTCCTGCTGGCTTCTTGTGCCCCTCCTCATTAGCAGAACATGAGAGACAACTAAAACATCGTGTTATCAGACAGACCAGTTAACTCAGTATCAAGCAATAAAAATTCTTGAAACACACCTGTTACAGTTTATCTTCCAAATTATCTCCCACATTTAAAATCTCATCTGGTGTTTTATGGCACTTAAGATCAAATGTATGACATAGTTCATTAATAAGTTCCTTGGTTTCTGAAATAAAACAGGTGAAAATATTTTTTATGGAAGCAGTTGTACAACTATATGTTTTATTGTTCTAGAGGAAAGGAAAGATCAGGGCAGCAGCATAAGGACAACAACTTTCCCAAAATCAAACCACAATTTGAAGGGGGTGGGTGAGCAATCTGTAAGTGTGTTTTATACATCTGAATGTATATTTTATATCTATTAAGTTGTTCTACAGGAGAATTGGTAGATCCTGAAAATAACATTATTAAAACAACAACAGATTACTGTAATTCGAAGGAAATATAGTTAATTTAATAAACAACCAATCTAATCAGAAATACATCAATGTTAAGGGAAAAAATACTCGGAAAAAGCAAACTGACAAATATATTGTTTTCAAAGCGGAAGTATAAAGGAATGACAGAAAAATAAAGATATGAAAATAAACAGAAAAGCTAGCTATAGAGTAAGGTATGACAAAAGAGATTTTATAAACACAGTAGAAAATGAAATCTAAAACAAGCAAAAGTCTCTTATTCAACAGGAAAGGAGAACAAAATAGAGATTATGTACAACAGACTATTCAATACCTTTTTTTGAGGTTTTCATTACAAAATGGAAGGAAGGAAGGAAGGGAGGGAGGGAGGGAGGGAGGGAGGGAGGGAGGAAGGAAGAAGAGAAGAAGGGAGGAAGGAAGGAAAAGGTAGCTTTGACCAGATACTTCATACATTGAGTTTTATCACGATAGCAAGTTATGTCAGGGAGAATTTGAAAAAAGCAGGATGAAGAATATTTGTATAAATTAACTGAACGTAAGTCATAATAGCCTCATAAATTATCTTTAATTAAAAAAAACCAACAAAACAAACATGCACCCAAAAAGAAACAAAACCAAAAACAAACCAAAAACTAACAAAAAAAAAAAAACCTTACAAAAAACTAACCAAAGAGATTTATAGAACATTAGTCATTTTCTTCAAAAGATCATAGAAGACAGGTGATTTGTAAAAGGTGACAAATGTGAAATTCTGTATCAGCTACTACGAAGTAAGAGGTGACAAAGTGGGATGGAATGTAAAAGAATTACAGATCATGGAGCCTACCTTGAGAAACTAGGAGAGAAAGAATTATTGATGCATTTGTATTGTGACCTAATAAAATAAAAAAGGCAGACAGTGTGGTTTTGTCAAAGTTCAGGTAGTGCTGAAGGAGTCCTATTTACTCCAAGATGGAAGCTGTGCCAGGTTACACCAGAATATAGAAGTGAGTCTAATAAGGCTTGTTTTACTGCTCTATGAGATATTCTCAAAAGCAAACTAAAGAGAGCCACAGTCTAGATTTAGTAAGTGAATACTTACTGCTTTATAAACTACACTCCAAGTAGTTATTAGTGTTTCTTTCACAGTGAGAGGGTATTTCATCAATACAGCAGCTACAGTAAAAGCAGAACATGGTAATATGATGTAAAATGTAATGTCTTTGGGAAAGAGCTGATGGTGAACTGGCAAAAAAGCTCCATGGGAAAAAGCGAGTTAATGGTTAAAGGGAAATGGTTAAAGGAAAATGGTTAAAGGGAAATGTTAACGGTTAAATGGAAACTCATTTGGAAAGACAGACATAAAAAGAAAGAAGAAATTACTGTAGATATATAGATAATGCACACACTCTACACAGGTAGTAGAAGAGGTCATAGACACAAATATTGTGCTTTGAACTTGACTGAATATGCCAGTTCTGTGTCTTATCCAATAAATTTGAAGTCTGTGGCTTTCATATTTTTACTCTCTGTATATCTAAATGCTTAAATTTGGTAAGGGAACACTGTATTACAAGCTTCATGTGTAGCCCGTTAACAGGGCTGGTGCTAATATTACACATTTTGCTCTTCTCTGCAATCAATTTCTTACATCTTTTTCAGTTTCATCTGGATGCAGACTGCTGAAAAGCAAAGTGATATAAAGTGTTTCCCAGCAACTATTGCATCACTTCCAGTGACCTTCAAATTACATTTAACATTTGTCTTGGACAAAACTATAAGGCTGCTCAGTGTTGTGGACAGGAAGATTCATCCGGTACTGTTAACCTGATCAGCAGAGAAATAAAAAGTCAACTGAGCTTACATTTTTACAACCCCAGGAGGAAGTTAAAAAACACATTAGTTGCTTCAACAGAATGATAGCAGAGAACCTTTATCCAAGGTTATAAAAGATAGCAGCTTAGTAAGCCCTGTACATTATATACAGTAATAAGTTACACTGTGTTAGTTTAAGGACAATCTCACTTTTGTTTTCTTTTACTTCAACTGTTCCTTTGCTTTTTCACCCAGAAAGAAAACAAACAAATGAGGCTGCAGGGGTCAAAAGCATACCTTTAAGATGGCATGAAGATGGTTTTCTTTGAGATCCTTCTCTCTGTTCTTTAGCTTGGTAGCATGGTAAGCATTTGGGGAGAAGTAAAGAGATTTTCCTATAGATATTTACCTGCGAAACCTTCACCTCATTGATCAGCAATGCTTTTAAGGAGGACTTTCGAGTTTGTTTAGAACAATTTGCTAGCCTTTAAGTGTTACTTAACCACAAGTAAACTGGGTGTAGAAAGCCTGACTAGTAAGGATTACAGGAATCTGTGTATGCCCTTAGATTTGAGCACTTCGCTAAAAGTATTCCATTAAAGCTAGAATTAGAACTTTTGGAGCTGCTTTAGAGCTGCTGCTTCATTAGCTAAGGAACATGCTCAAGCACTGCAATAAGCTGTTTCTGCTCATTGAACTGGTAAAAGATTCTGGATAGTATTGTACAACAGCTAACATTTTCTTCCTCCAGGAAGAGAGCTTGCAGTAAGATGACTGCAGCACCTCAGACAGAGACCCCGTCCCAAACCGTGGCTGTTCAGGTCTCTGGATGCAGGGAGTGCCAGAGACTGCTGCTGCCGGGGGAGGGAGGACAGCATTACACCTGAGTGAGGTGTGAGCAGGTAGAAGATCTGCTTAGCCTGGTGGCAAGACTTAAGGAGGAGGTTGAGACGCTGAGGACCATCAGGGAGTGTGAAAGGGAGATCGACTGGTGGAGTGCCAGTCAGAACGGTTCCAGGGAGATACCCCCCGAAAGGGGAAGGACCCCCTGCCTTCTCACACAGAGGGGGATGGCCCGAGACAGCCCCTGCCCTGTAGCTGTTGCGCAGAGGTAGGGGACCAAAAAGACGACGAGGGTTGGAAGCGCGTTCCAGTTCGGCGTCGTGGGAAACCCTCCCCCCTTCCTGCCCTGCTTCCCCAGGTGTCCCTCCATAATAGGTTCGAGGCCCTGGATCTTGAAGGAGAGGTAGGTGAGAATGTGGTGCGAGGCCAGCCCACAAGGCCACATAGGAAAAGGCGTCGACTTTGCACCTCAAGACTGCCTCTGATAAGAAAGAAAGAAGGGTCACTGTAGTAGGGGATTCCCTTCTGAGAGGAACAGAGGGCCCGATATGCAGAGTTGACCCTCATCATAGGGAAGTGTGTAGTCTGCCTGGAGCCCGGATCAGGGATATCACCAGGGCGCTCCCCAGCCTGGTGCACCCAACAGACTACTACCCGCTGCTGGTCTTCCAGACAGGTGGGGAGGAAGCTGTTTCCCGCAGTCTGAGGGGGATGAAGAAAGACTACAGGGCCTTGGGGCGGATGGTGAAAGAGTCTGGGGCTCAAGTGATCTTCTCCTCACTCCTTCCATCTTCCACTGATGATGTGGGAAGGAATGGGAAGATTCAGTTCGTAAACGATTGGCTTCGAGACTGGTGCTACAGGCAGGGCTTTGGATTCTTTGATAACAGCTGGTTTTATAGGGCACCAGTCTGGACAATGACAAGTGGGAAAGGTTTATCTCACAGAGGCAAAAGGATGCTGGGGCACGAATTAGCAGGACTCATTTGGAGAGCTTTAAACTAGATTCGAAGGGGGATGGGGCTGTAGCTAGGCTTGCCCCAGTGGGGCAGCGCTCCAGAATTGATGAAGACTGGGAGGCCTCCTATAATCCTAGGGTGAAATCGGTGTGCTCAGCTCGCTCCCTGGAATGTCTGTACACCAATGCGCGCAGCATGGGAAATAAGCAGGAGGAGTTGGAAACCTGTGTTAAGTCAGGAGATTATGATCTGGTGGCAATTACAGAGACGTGGTGGGACAGCTGACATGACTGGAATATAGTCATGGAGGGCTATGTCCTTTTCAGGAAAGACAGGCCAGCCAGGAAGGGTGGTGGGGTTGCTCTTTATGTGCGAGAGCAACTACAATGCACCAAGTTCTGTCCAGGGACAGAGGACAAGCGAGTTGAGAGTCTGTGGGTGAGAATTAAGGGGCAGGCTGGCAGGGGCGATGCTGTTGTGGGTGTCTGTTACAGACCACCGGATCAGGGTGAGGAAGTTGACGAGGCCTTCTACAGGCAGCTGAGAGCGGCCTCACAGTCACAGGCCGTGGTCGTCGTGGGGGATTTTAACTTCCCTGATGTTTGCTGGAAGGACCACTCGGCAACCCAGCCGCAGTCCAGGAGGTTCCTCCAGTGTATGGATGATAACTTCCTCCTGCAAATGGTGGATGAGCTGGCCAGGAGAGGAGCACTGCTGGATCTCATCCTCACTAACAAGGAGGGTCTGGTCGAAGCAGTAAGGGTTGAGGGCTGCCTTGGCTGCAGCGACCACGAGATGGTGGAGTTCAGGATCTTGTGTGGTAGGATCAGTAGAATAGCAAGTAGAATTGCAACCCTGGACTTTAGCAGGGCAAACTTTGGCCTTTTCAAGCAATTGCAAGGGGAAATCCCATGGGCAAGGCTGTTTGAAGGTAAAGGGGCCCAAGATAGTTGGTTGGCATTCAAGGATTGCTTTTTCCGTGCTCAAGATCAGAGCATCCCGACACGTAGGAAGTCAAGGAAGAGGGCCAGGAGACCTGCGTGGCTAAATAGGGAATTGCTGGGTATGCTCAAGTGGAAGAGGAGAGTTTACAGGTCATGGAAGGAGGGGCTGGCCACTTGGGAGGAATATAAGGCAGCTGCCTGCTAGAGGATGTAGGAAGGCAGCTAGGAGGACTAAGGCATCCTTAGAATTAAACCTGGCGAGAAGGGTCAAGGACAGCAAAAAGAGCTTTTTCAAATACATGGCAGACAAAACTAACACCAGAGGCAATGTAGGCCCACTGATGAACGGGATGGGTGCCCTGGTGACAGAAGATACAGAGATGGCAGAGTTACTGAATGCCTTCTTTGTCTCTGTCTACTCTGCTGCAGGCAGTCCTGAAGAGCCCTGTACCCCTGAGACCTTAGATGAAGTCAGGTCAATGGAGCGGTTTGCCTTGGTCGATGAGGAATGGGTTAGAGAACAGTTGAGCAATCCATGGGTCCAGATGGGATGCACCCGCGGGTGCTGAGGGAACTGGCGGAAGTCATTGCTAGACCACTCTCCATCATCTTTACCAAGTCTTGGGAAACGGGAGAGGTGCCTGAGGACTGGAGGAAAGCAAATGTCACTCCAGTCTTCAAAAAGGGCAAGAAGGAGGACCCGGGTAACTATAGGCCGGTCAGCCTCACCTCCATCCCTGGGAAAGTGATGGAACACCTTATCCTTGGTGCCATCTTAAGGCATATCAAGGATAAGAGGGTTATGAGGGGCAGTCAACATGACTTCACCAAGGGGAAATCATGTTTGACCAATCTCTTAGCCTTTTATGAGGAAATAACACGGTGGATGGATGATGGCAGAGTGGTGGATGTGGTCTACCTTGACTTCAAGAAAGCATTTGACACAGTCTCCCACAGCATCCTCACGGCTAAATTGAGGAAGTGTGGACTGGATGATCAGGTAGTGAGGTGGACTGTGAACTGGCTGAAGGAGAGAAGCCAGAGAGTTGTAGTCTATGGGGCTGAGTCTAGTTGGAGGCCTGTAACTACTGGAGTGCCTCAAGGGTCAGTACTAGGACCGGTATTATTTAATATATTCATCAATGATTTAGATGAGGGAATTGAGTATTCTATCAGCAAGTTTGCTGATGACACTAAGCTGGGAGGAGTGGCTGACACGCCAGAAGGCTGTGCTGCCATCCAGCGAGACCTCGCCAGGCTGGAGAGTTGGGCAGGGAATAACTTGATGAAATATAACAAGGGAAAGTGTAGAGTCCTGCATCTGGGCAGGAACAACCCCAGGTTCCAGTATAGGTTGGGGAACGACCTGTTAGAGAGCAGTGTAGGGGAGAGGGACCTGGGGGTCCTAGTGGAAGACAGGATGACCATGAGCCAACACTGTGCCCTTGTGGCCAAGAAGGCCAATGGCATCCTGGGGTGTATTAGAAGAGGGGTGGTTAGTAGGTCGAGAGAGGTCCTCCTTCCCCTCTACTCTGCCCTGGTGAGACCGCATCTGGAATATTGTGTCCAGTTCTGGGCCCCTCAGTTCAAGAAGGACAGGGACTTGCTGGAGAGAGTCCAGCGCAGGGCAACGAAGATGATTAAGGGAGTGGAGCATCTCCCTTACGAGGAAAGACTGAGGGAGCTGGGTCTCTATAGTTTAGAGAAGAGGAGACTGAGGGGTGACCTTATAAGTGTCTATAAATATATAAAGGGGGAGTGTCACGAGGATGGAGCCAGGCTCTACTCAGTGGCAAACAATGATAGGACAAGGGGTAATGGGTACAAACTGGAACACAAGAGGTTCCACTTAAACTTGAGAAGAAACTTCTTCTCAGTGAGGGTGACGGAACACTGGAACAGGCTGCCCAGGGAGGTTGTGGAGTCTCCTTCCCTGGAGACATTCAAAACCCGCCTGGACACATTCCTGTGTAACATTATCTAGGTGTTCCTGCTCCGGCAGGGGGATTGGACTAGATGATCTTTCGAGGTCCCTTCCAATCTCTAGCATACTGTGATACTGTGATCCTTAGCTGCCAACATAGAATACTTTTTTCCATGTGTACCTAACTGGATAACTAAGTTGAAATCTGTAAAGCTTTTGGCTCTTGGCCTCATACCAAACATTGCACACAGCACAGCTAGCAGTGAAATTTGAATTCACTTAGGAGTGCCTTTTGTTCCAGCCTAAATGATCAGCTCCATTCTACTTTTTGAGTATAGTTTTGGTACTCATGGGAAGAAAACCTCCCTTCCTATAGTCTTTTCCACACGTATATAGATGAGCCAAGACAGAGTTTTTCAGATTGATCAGAGCAAATCTGAATATTGTGAATGTTCTTCCCTTTTTGGCTGAGCAACAAGACATTGTAATTCTTTACTGCCAATTTTCTCATCACAAAGAAGTTATTTCAGAAACTCTGCAAAAGTATCCCCTCAATGCTTTAGTGATTTTTTTGAGTTATCAGTTGCCCAGCAAATTCCTTTTCAACAGAATTTAGTTAACTGCTTTTTTAATATCAGTTTTAACTGGTTAAAAATAAGCTTTGGACAAGTACAGCCACTTCTTTATGAGCTCATCATCAAATCAGACACCTGAATATAAATTTATCATACAAACCTAGATATTTGTGAACTTTATGGTATGTGTATATGTCACAAAAACATACACTTAAAATTTGATCACCAAGAATTGTTTTTCAAAAAGCCCAAGTAGGAGTTGCTTGGTCACCAGTGCTTACAACTTTGGTGACTTACAAAGTCCTAAATATCCTCTAGACACTGTAATTTCAGTTTGGTTAAAACAACCATATTTGGTATCATATTTTCACATTTAATTTTGTTGCTGGAGATTAATTTCTGATATGGCTTTTCAAATTTTGTTTAATTTAAATATTTGAATGTACCGTTATGATTTTTTTTTTTTTTGGAAACTGATATATTTGAAAAGCCAATTTAATATTACATACCTGCATTTGTCACACTGCGCATTTCCAACACTGTACATTTTGGTGCATTTCCTACACTGATACAAGTATGGAAATACCTACATGGTTTCATTCATAATAAAGCTGGTATGATGATTTCTTTGTAATGAGTTTTTCTCCACCTTTTTTTTTTCCTTTTTTTTTTTTTCTTGCTCTTTTTCCCTTCTATCAATCCCCTGCAGGGCATTTTCTGAGGAGATTTCTAGTAACAGCATACCTAAAAAGGTCTGTAGTTATTTTTTTTCCCTTTTCCTTTCCATGTAGTCCACATTGCACCTCCCAAAGACTATTATAAATAGACTATTGTGAGGAATATTCTATCAGATACACTTTTTTGTCAGGGTTCATTTACACAGCAGAGGTAATTCATCAAAGGCAATCTATGCTTCAGAAAAATATACATTTGTATTCAAATTCTGGGTTTGATACATGTTAGATGATATCTCAATGTTTAAAATTCACAGAATTATTATATCTGATCTCTCCCTACCCCCACAGAAATAAATGGATTCTTTGAACAAAACCAAAAATATTAACTACTCTAAGAGATGGAAATTGCTTTCAGATTGCTTGAATATGGAAAAAATTGATCACCATCTATATCTGATCATAAATAATGAACCAATAACTTACATAGTCAGAATTTCATGCAACTTTCCTTCAAGTAACTGGAGGTAGGAAACTGTAGATTTTTACCATTACCACAGTTCACTTTCATAGAGGACTACTATTTTAAAAATTCAGCTTTTAAAACCCAATGAGAAGTTATGAACAATCTGCCAGTCTATCAGGAATGATAACATAGTTGCTGTTAGGCCTGTTCAGCTGTCGGGTAAAATTCATTAAAATGCTGTTATGGCTACATAATGGCTACATAATGGCTACACAATGTAGTGAGCTCATAGTACATATGCAGTTATAGTAGCTCTGTCATCAGGAAATAATTTAAGGCTGGTGCAACTTTATTGTTTTACGTTATATTCCCAAATTCTTATATTACCACTACTATAAAAAAATTTTGGCTGTCCTTTCCTTCATATCCAATAGAAGTATTGCTTTCAAATTATTTCTAGTACTAAGACATGATATTTCATCAAAACAGTAAGATGTGTATCTTGATGCTTTTTATCTGTGTCATAAATAATTTTAATTGGTAGAAGTCATATTAAAAAACTAAAGTATATGTCATGGTCAAACCTGTGTGGTGCAGTCGACATGTTGGAGGGAAGGGATGCCATCCAGAGGGACTTTGACATCCTTAAGAGATGGGCCAGCGCAAGCCTCATGAATTTCAACAAGACCAAGCACAAGGTTTGGCACATTGCTCAGGACAATCCCAAGTACAAATACAGGCTGGTCAGAGACTGGATTGAGAGCAGCCCTGAGGAGAAGGACTTGGGGTGTTGGTTGATGGAAAGCTCAATATGCGCTGGCAGTGTGCACTTGAAGCCCAGAAAGCCAACCATATACTGGACTTCAAAAGAAGTATGACCAGAAGGTTGAAGGAGGCTACTGACCCCCTCTTCTCTGCTCTGGTGAGACCCTTCTTGGAATATTGCATTCAGCTCTCGGATTCCCAACAAAAGATGGATGTGGACCTGTTTGAGTGAGTCCAGAAGAGGGGTACAAAAATGGACCAAGGGATGGATCACCTCTCCTATGAAAACAGACTGAGAGACTTGGGTTTGTTCAGCCCAGGGGAGGATCCAGGAAGATATTAGAGTAGCCTTCCAGTACTAAAGGGTCCCACAGAAAGCTGGAGAGTGACTTTATACAAGGGCTTGTAAAGATAGGACAAGGGGGAGTAGCTTTAAACTTACAGTGGGTAGATTTTGATTAGATATTTAGATTAGATATTAGATTTTTATTGAAAGGTGATGAGACGCTGGCACAGGTTGCCCAGAGAAGTTGTGGTTGCCTCATCCCTGGCAGTGTTCAAGGCCAGGTTGGACAGAGCCTCGGGCTGCATTGTCTAAGGCAAGGTCTCCCTGCCCATGACAGGAGGGTTAGAACTAGATGATATTTAGGGTCTCTTCCAACCAAAACCATTCTATGATTCTATCAAATAAAGTAGGCTCACTTCTAAGTCATATAATATTAAATTGACTGGTCTAAATAGACATTATTCTCTCTCAAAGAAAAAAAAAAAGTTTAAAGCAGTGCATAAAAATTGCATTACATTGTTAAGACATTGAGACAGACATTTCATCTTACTTCTGAGCAGTATCATCATTTCTTATTATACTTAGTCAGATTATAGCAAAATTGGTGATTCTGGCTTCTCCCTGTATGTAACTGCAAGTTCCTGTTCTCCCTCCGTGGCAACTGTGGTATTTGTAAGGGATTTTTTTATTGTTGTTCTTGGAATTCCTTTGCTTTGCTTTTTTTTTTTTCCAAGTAGATTAGAAATTCATCCAGCTGAAAAAAATCTAACTTCCCATGTGGCACCACAAAACCTAGTGCTACACAAAGAAGAAAAGTAGAGTAGTAGAAATATAGGCACAATGTATGGGGGACTGAAATATTCTCCTTGGTGACCCATCATTTTTAGGCTTCTTAAAAAGGTTGTGAAACCACAGTCTTTCAATAATCCTACAATTACACAACCACTTAAATTCTGCATATATCTGTCAACAATAGGAATAACATAATTTATTCAATTTTCTGTCAAAAACCTTGTGATAAACCTCAAGGTTTTATATAACATTGTTCTATTGCTCCTCATCTGCCTTTCATAAATGGCAGGTATTTAACAAAAGCAGTTTTCAGATCCCATCAGTCCACTGCTGTGAAATCCAAAAGGTTTCCATAAGTGGGGCCTCCTAATTTCAGTCTGTTAGCTTCTTTTCAGTAAAGGCACGAAAACCAGGAATGGGAATCTATTTTGCTTTTTAAATATTTATATGAAGATGGCAACAGTTAACAGATGTAAAATGTTCACAGCAGTGAACAATTACCTTGAATAAAAACCAGGTTGTCACTCTGTCCAAATCAGTGTCATTTCTGCTTTTCAGCAAGCAAAGAATATAAGGCTGGAAGCATAAGTAAACAAAAGAGTTAACTTTCTGGGACTTGCCTCCCCTCAATTTCTGTCAGCCAAAACTCATAGTTATTTGAAGAAGAAGGAAAATAGCTAAAGTATAAATAGGCTCAGAGGTAAATAAGGCCTTGGCAGGAACAAGGGCAACTGTCCAATGCCATTCAGAAATGTATGTTCATGTTGAATGAATTATGTTTTTATTGTTTATGAAAAGATTGCGGAGACATTGTCCTCACTGTAAGAAAGTAAAATGAACAAACAAACAAACCCCCAGATTTTTTTGTCTACATCATGTTGTCTGCAGAGTGAGACTGCTATTATTTACTCACTTCTGCAAAGGCACACATGAAATTAAATCAAATCACATAGAAGAAATATTTTAAAGAAGATAAAAGAAATATAGAGTCAAATTGAGATTTGAATATTTTTTAGACAATGCATGAAAAATATCTTAGAAATAAAATCATATAAATGAATTAAACCTCACTTCTCTCATAAATATTTTAAACACAAAATGTTACAGCACATAACTTCCAGAAGGAGGTATACAAAATGTCTCTAAATAAGAATAATTTGCACTTGAACATTTTATTCTTTTTAAAATCCTTTCAATTTTTTATGTTCTTTTCATAAAGCACTCCTTTAAGCATCCCACTGTTGCTGTCTTTCCAGTGCTCATGTGTCTGGAACTATTTAATATTCCATTTGTGCTTACTCTAAAGCCAGGAAGAAACAGACTATTAGTTTTTTTCTGCATGACAAGACCTGCACGTATCAGAATTCTTCTGGAGGTTTATAAGCTATACCATACTGTAAAGAGGTCCAATTTGTGCTCTGCTATCTTCCTTCAATCTAATTTAACAGTATTGCTTTTGGTAGCTTGCATCTTTCCATATTAAAATTTGTATTGCCTCTTTTCTATCTCTATTCCCAGACTGTCTTTCTGCAATTTTTTTGCAATTTTTATATCTTCTATTTAGCATAGAGTCTATCATGTTTAGAATTGTTTGAAAGCATTAGTAACATTAACTTTATTTTTTTTTTGCCAGATTATGGAAAGAAAAAAAAAAAACCAACAAGAAAAGGCCAATTCTTCAATATTCCTGGGTTCTTTTCTGCACTTCCATATGATGTCATTTATTGCCATCTTTTTTGGCAAATCATCACCCTCAGAGCAGGCACGGATTCGTATATATCTGATCCCTTCTGTGGCGCCTCCCATCTCTTGTAACCCTATTTGCTGTGAATATTCTGTTTCTATAGTACATGCTTTCTGCATAAAAGGCTCCTGAGCCACTAGGAATCTCCATACGTAATTCTGAAAAAAAATTGCTGGCTGTTACCCTTCAATAGGCTAGTTTATTGCCTAACTACATCAAGAAGTTCCCATATTTGTTTGCTAGAAGCACATTTCTTATTTACATTCACCAAAGGCTGTATATGCTATCTCAACTCACAAAAGAAAGTAACATTCTGTCCAAAAGGGAGTGAAGTATGTCTTGGAAGAGAGAGGAAAGTATAGCATAAACAAGCAGGTAGGTCTCAGGGGCATCTGGGAAATACTGACTTTAAGAAGCGGTATTGCAGTTGGAGTCAGTGGAAAAAGTCATACCATAAACATGCTGAGCTGTGACTGCTAACATCCAGCAGTTGAGCAGTGAATGGCAACATACCAAGCAAAAGCCTGAAGACCAACAGAACTGTTTTATGTCTGTTGATGACAGTGCTCAGTCAGATTAAGAGGACTTCTAGTTCACACTTTACAAAGTACTGATAAATATGTCTCAGTGTTAATTGCTGTGTTACAGCCTAATAAAGCCAGATATCTTGCCTCTTGCATTTCTTTCTGCTCATCTCAGTCCAGGTAGAAGATACTAAACTTCATTCTCCAGAAAAATGAAAGGTGTGTTAGTATGTTTGACCTTCCACTGAATGTTTTACCAATCAAAATGTCTAAGTGACTACAGGGAACTACTTTTTGTGGGTTGGAAGTTCAATAGTGACATGTGTTTTCTGCATTATTCTGTTTACAGTGCCTGATTTCTGTAATTGTCTTGTCTAAAGATGAGTAGCTGCCCTAAGTCTAACCTAAATAACCTTATTACTAGATATTTTCTTAAAGAATGCACAATACTTAAAATCTAAAGGAACTGTTATCAACTGTTACCAACACTGGACTTATGAGACAAACACCTAATTTTAGGGTGAAAATTAATGTAGCAAACATTTTGACTTTTAATAATGAGTTTATTTGCTTGGAAGTTCATGCTTATAGGTTTGAAAAAGAAAATCAAAAGGTTAATTTCTTTAGCTATTTCAGAAGAAACCACAAATCATCTTGGTTATATGTTGTTCAGTGTAATCTGCATTTAAACAAAGAAAAAAGAATTGAATCACTGAAACTGAATACCTCAGCTATTTGGTGGCTGTTTCATAACTCCAGTGGAGTTATTAAAATGGCATAAAAAATATCCATTATTAAACTTTAAACACTGATGCTTGCTCCCTAATCCAGTCATGAAATTTAGTGGGTTCTGGTTTTTAGATATGAGAAAAATACTGCTTGCCTGGGTTGGGCCCAGGTTGTTACTCTTCCTTGCAGTAATTTCTTGCTGAATAACATGAACAGAGGGAAAGTATAGAGGTGCAGCAATTTATTCACACAGAACAGAATGCTAGAAAGGTGTGAATGTACATGGTTGATTTTATATACCTATATTTAATAACTTAGGTCACTGGGTTATGCCTTCTCATATAGCAGCTCAGGTGAACACATGATGATGAGGCAGGTTTTGTTGCCCAAAATAGAGCTTTTTTGGTACTGTTAACATCATCTAAGTTCACTCTAACAGCAGTACTTCTATGTCACTAAATCAGTAGGATTTTGCTCATCAGCTACTTCTGGTCACAGATAGGACCAAACAGAAAACATTGACAAGATCTAATTTTAAAAAATGAAAATAATTAAAAAATATCAAGTCAAATTAGGGATTGTTATATTGGGAAATTTTACAGAGGTTAAAAAGAAAATATTTTAAAGATTTGTTGGTACAAATGGCATCAAAACAGACTTCTTGCAACATGGTAAGCAGTTGTGCTCTTTTAAAAGCA
The DNA here is from genome assembly GCF_028554395.1 of Pezoporus wallicus. Taxonomy (NCBI): domain Eukaryota; kingdom Metazoa; phylum Chordata; class Aves; order Psittaciformes; family Psittacidae; genus Pezoporus; species Pezoporus wallicus. The sequence continues at coordinate 1,226,881 of NW_026642986.1, read as the reverse complement.
GAAGAGTTCATGTTGAGCTGGTTGAGCTGTATTAAACATGAAAAGAAGGAAGATGGAATAGTATAATGGCATGAACACTGAAGACAAATTAACTGGTTGAATAAGCCCAAGAGGAAATGAAATGGGCCTGGTCTATAATAAATGTGAGTTTCATTATTAGAATATGAAACAGGACTTTTCAGAAATCACAATCAGGAACAGTAACAACAAGCATCTGCCCAACATCAAGGAAGAGAGATGTAAATGTATGTCAACAGCTACAGGAATCAGATACAGAAACAGGTGAACAGCTTTGACATAACTGTTATGATTTTCTTCAATGACAGAATCTCTAAAGGATGTTTTTGAATCAAAACCATGAGGTTATAATGTGAGCATCTGCATCCCTGTTTGCACTTTGAGTACAATTGTGTCAGTCTTCATGTACAGACAGGCAAAATGAAATAGGAAAGGCAAAATAATTACAAAAACATATCCTGGAGGTATGGCTATTTCTTAAATTCCCTAATCCATACATCTGAAAGATGTTTATTTCAGTGGCAGGCAGTAGTCTAAAATGAAGCCATCATAGTCATGGACTTGAAAGACAGAATAATTTTGAGCCAAATGAAAAGCAATCCAGCAATTTCAGTACTTAAAGGGGGCTTATAAGAAAGACAGGGACAGACTTTTTAGCAGGGTGTGTATTGATAGGACAAGGGGTTGTGGTTTTAAACTAAAATGGGAGACCCAGGTTGGATATAAGGAAGAAATTTTTTACTATGAGGGTGGTGAAACAGTGGAATAAATTGCCCAGAGATGTGGTAGATGCCCCATCCCTGGAAGTGTTCAAGGCCAAGTCGGATGGGGCTCTGAACAACCTGGCCTAGTGGAAGGTGTTCCTGCCTGTTGCAGAGCTGTTGGACTTGATGACATTTAAAGGTTCTTTTGTACAAAAATTATTCTATAATTCTTCCAGGTATCAAAAGGACTTTAGGCTACTGTGGCAAATAAAAATGTATATCCAAGCAATATCCATAAATAAGATTCATAAACAGATTATTTTCTGCTCTTCCTAATTTCTTTCTATTAATCTCTTTTTTGGTTTTGTTTTGTTTTTCCTGTGCAAAGTATGTCTTTGTCTCCTCCCACAATGCTTTCTGTATTTCCCTGCTTCAGAAAACTTTCCTGCTCCTTTTAGGAATTAAAAGATTCTCCAGTGTTCTCAGTATAATGTTGCTGGGGCTTAAACTAATGAAAACATTGATGTCAAGAAGAAGAAGGCTGATGTCACCAAATGCAATAAATGTAAGATTGCCACTCAGAATGGAGCAGTCAAAGACATGAATGTACACCAGAAAGAACCTTTCTTGGCATGAAGTTTGAAACCAACAAGGTTAGGTCTGTGGTTAGGCAGCATCAGGCCTTAATAAGTACGGAGGACATACTATAGAGAGTAAGTACCTGGCAGGGTTGGAGGTGTTCCAATCTCTGATTCTTTTCCTCTCTAGGCTAGCTATGACTTCATGATACAGTCAGACTACCTCCCCCAGTTAAGCACTTTCCTCAATTATTTGGATCTAAACCTCAGATTTCCACATCATAACTATTGCAGATGGGTATCAAACTCACCAGCATCAATTAGTATTGTCTTACCCAAGAGTTTATAAAGAAATAAGACAAAAATCATCTACTACCATGTTGCAGTTGATCAAGAAAAACATATGAGGATCTACCAGCTCTGATGTCCTTTCTGATGCAAATAAACAAATAAAAGGAACAAATATGATGTTATGCTTCTTTATTGAATTTGTTAAAACAAGTATACACACACACATCCCTTTAAACGTTTTTTTCCCCCAGTTTTCTAAATGTAATTCTTCAAAGACAAACACAAGTTGTTGAAATCTAACTTTAAACATCTCTGGCAAATGTTCAATAGCATTTCCATATGGCAAACTCTAGATTATGTATAGATAGCATTAATATTCCCCAATTACCACAATTTAGACTTTGCTACTGTAATTTTATTTCAATACAGTATTCTCTATAAATATGTATCTCCCCTACTCTTTTTAATCCTCTCATTTTTCTTAGTCAATTAAAGAATATAAGATAAGGTGTGAAGTTCAGTATAAAACCACTTCAGGGAAAAATAAAAAAAAAAGAAAGAGCTATATTCTGAGCACTTTTTATGCAAATGCAATAATATTGTAGACTTATTCAATGATGTGACTTAAGAGTAAAAGTCTCTGTGAAATTATCCTAGCTGAGGCCAACCAGATTTAAACTAACTGAGAACTGAACTCTGCATATCTTATTTCTGAATAAATTAACCTGGTTTAAACAATAGTATCAAAATTCAAGCTACATAACTAATGACAATAAATCTGAGATTCTTATATTAAGTGGATTAAACCCAGAGAAAAATGTCGTCCTATTTAATCTAATCTAATTTATTGCTTTAGTGTAACAGGAGCTCCACATCTTAAACATATTTAGAAAAGATTATGAGAAAAGGAGATTTAAAACATTAATAGGATTGAAACAGATGGAAAAAACTCCTATTCTCATGAGCTGATGCGGGGTAAGGAATAAAAGAATGTACTGCCAAGAAATATATTTTTAACTCTATTTCTAACCTTCCAGAACTCAAAGTTTAAAACTATGCAGATTGATAAACATACAGCCAGGTTTCTTTGTTCAGTGGCTCATTTCAGAATACCATAGAAAAGATTGCAACATTTGAAGAAGTAAGCATAGTCCCTCTTGCTTATCTCCAGACAATCTAGGGTTTTTTTGCCAGCATGTGGGAAATTGAGACCATTTCAGATGTTTTTCACAATGATTTTTCTAAAGCAAAAATGATAAAACCTTTTATTTGCAAGCCCACCCTAGCCTAGAAAATTACATGGAGGCTACAAAAGTCCAGAGATCATGTTTTACAGCTACTGTTTTAAGCTACACCACAGCTCTGATTTTGTGGGCTTTCATAGAGTGCAAGGGAAGAATGAAGATAAGCTGTGGGATTCTGCAAGAGTGAAGGAGACTATAGCTTCTCATTTTATAAGGAGAGTGCAAAGGTGAGAGCACAGGCACGGTTTCTGCTTCACTACCTGAGCCCAGAGACGTAAGATGTACTCCAGACTAAACTTCCTTTTCTGCTGCTTCCATCCATGTACTCCTGTTCAATTCACCACTACAGACCTCCTCTTGAAAAATAGCACCACCAGAGGCGTATTTGTTTCCTGTTTGGAGATGCACATTCATGGAATCATCTCTTTCTCACAAGACCTGCCTATAATTTCATTTTTTTTTTCTTGTCTGTTTTTTCAGTTTTGTTGGATCACACAGTGAGGTTGGAATGAACCTCAGGAGATCATCTCGTCTCCAGTATCCTACCTAAAACAGGGTCATCAATAAGGTCATATGAGCTTATTCAGGGCTTTATCTAGTCAGGTCTAGAAAATGTACAAGTGTGGAGATTGCATCTCTGTAAGCTTTTCCTTGTAACCACTCTCTCTTGTTTCCATTTCTGTCCATTGTCTCTCATTCTTCCTGGAACCCTGAGGCTGGCCCTATCTTCTCAGTGACCCGTTGGTACAGACAGGCAGTCCCCCTACAAAGCTATCTGTTCTTCACACTGAACAAGCCTCAGGTGCCTCATCTTCAACCACCTCTGTCCTCTGACCTCATTCCAGTTGATCAATACCTTTCTCCTATTGAGGTACCTGAGCTGTTCACATTATCTAGATGTGATCTAATTATCATCAACAGCAATGGATAAACCTTTTCTTCAATCTATTGCCTATGCTCTTGTTGTTATAGCCTGGGATGCAGCTGTTTGTCTCTGCTACCAGAGCAGGCTGCTGGCTCATTTAGCTTCCTGTTAGGCCAAGATCCTAGTCCTGTTGACAAAGATGGTCCCCAGACTGCCTTGTCAGAGGCACTTCCTACCTGTAGATAAGTGTAGAGACTATTTGCCGTTCCTCACAAATAAGGCAATTTGGACTCAGTTGCACCTGACCTACAATCTGGGTGCAATTTACATATATTTGTTTTTAATTTGGAGTATCCGGCTGCCTTTAGAAAAAGTTTCTTGACCTTCAATACCTACTGAACTTTGGCTTACATTGCAGACCAGCCTCATAGTGTGCCAACATGATTCTCTTTGGATAAAAAACAGTGAATAAATGAACTTCAGGAGCTTGCTATGTGCACTCTAGCTGCTTATAGATATCCATGTCATAGAATTTGCCTGAAGTCAAAATTCCTAAACTCAACACCAGTTTGTCTGCTTGAGAAAACTGCTCCTAGAGAGGCCAAGTACTAGCTAACATATACATACCGTTTCCTTCAAAGATTGGTATTTACCATTACAAATGTAAGAGAATCTAAAAGTCAAGGGTTTTCAAGGGACTGGGGTCTTTTTGGAACATGAAAATTCTCTGGTATCACAGTGTGAGGAATTCATAATCTGATGAATATGACCTTTTATTTCTGCAGTCAAAAAATGAATTGAGAAATAGTTACTTTTCTACATATTTCCTCTTCTGTAGGCAGAAACTATCAAATGTAGTAAAGCAGTATTATTGCTCTATTGGTGCAAATCCTAGAAAAAAATAGTTATCTGAAATACAAAACTGTTAACACATGTGGAAAGGCATAATGCAAAACAAAATGTAAAGTCCAGAGATTATGTTTTACAGCTACTGTTTTAAGCTCCTCTGTTTTTCCCCAAAACCATCACAACTCAAGCAGATGCAGAATTGAGCTTTTAGGATTTTTTTCCTACTGCCATCCCTCTGCTCGGGGGGAAGAAAAATGCTTTTCTTAAGTCAGCCGTAGAACTTCAGAGAATAGTAAATTATTTTAATTATGTTAGTGTTTAGAAAAAGACACAAATCTCACATAACTCTGTCTTGGTTTATTTCTACATAAACCACAATTTATAAGGAAAGATTAAAGGAATTACATTTATTTAGCTTAAAGAGGTGACACTTAGGGAGGAACATGATAACTGCATAAATAGTTAAATGGCAAAAAGAGAGAGAAAGGAAGAGGTAGTCACACTGAACATTAGTCCTAAAACAAGGAGTAATGGGCTGAGTTAGAAGGATAAATTTACCTCGGATATTAAAAGAACTTCCTGATAAAAAGAACAATCCGAATATTGAAAGGCTTCTCTTGTGAAATAATTATTGCAGCATCTTTGGAGGTAAGATTAAAAAGCCATCTGTAGAATATTGTTAGCTTACAGAGACTGAACTGAATGACCAATAAACTTTCCAATCTAATTCTGGTGGTTAACCTTGACTGGATGTTAAGTGCCAACTAAAGCACTCTATTACTCCCCCTCCTCAACAGGACAGGAGAAAATATGACAAAAGGCTCATGGGTAAAGGTAAGGACTCAGAGCTGACTCATGAATTAACACTTACAAGCTCACCAATCAACACTAAACCAGACTCAATTTGGGGAATTAATTTAATTTACTGCCAATTAATAACAGAGTAGAATAATGAGAAACAAGAACAAATCTAAAAACACCTCCCCCACACCCCTCCCTTCTTCCTAGGCTCAGTTTTGCTCCTGACTCTTCTACCTGCTCCCCTGAGCGGCACAGGGGGACAGGGAATAGAGGTTCTGGTCAGTCCCACCCACGGGAAACAGATCTCATGACCCTCTTCAATGTGGGCCCTTCCCACACGGTGCAGGTCTCACAAAGTGCATAGGTTCTTTCCGGAGGCTACAGTCCTTCAGGAACAGACTGCCCCAGTGTGGGTCCCTCATGTGGTCACAGATTCTGAGAAAAAACCTGCTTCCACCCCATGGGCTCCTCTCCATGGGATCCTGTAGGGATCCTGTCAGGTGTTTGCTGTCATCATAGCCTCTCCACAGGCTACAGGGGGACAGCCATGGTCTTTTCCAGTGGCTGCAGTGGGTAATCTGCTCCCGTGCCTGGAGCACTTGCTCCCTCCCCTTCTTCACCAACATTTGTGTCTGCCGGATTGTTTCTCTCACATCTTTCATTCCCCTCTTTTGGCTGTTTTTGCACAATGTTTTCTCCCCTTCTTAAAATACCACACAAAAAGCAATAAGCCCTCTGACGGTTAATTTAATTTGTAATCTGCTCCAGGTATTATTAAAACTGTATTGACTGACTTCAATAACAAATCTTTAATACACCATATTCTGCCTTCTGGTTTTGAGAGCTTCTTATTCTCCTATGCTTCATTTCCACATACCTGTTTCATTGTAATGCCAGCTGTTCTCTCTGCCTTATCCTCAGAACAAAGGACACATCCAGAAGTGTTCTGCAATTTACTCAACAGAAACATGATGAGTGCAAACAATATTTCTCCTGAAATACTCTTTCACTATGTTAACTAAAGCTCCAGCTTATACAATTCAGTAACATCATCAATTTTCCACCATCAACAATGACTGCCAGAACCACCACTAGGCAATTAATTATGTAAGACTTACTAATACTTCACATATTTTTTGTTAGATTTATACTGCCATTTTGTATTTTGATGTGAGGATCAGAAAATTCATAGCATATGTCGGTTCCCTACTATTTGTTCTGCTTCACATAACCTTCTTAAGAAGACTAACACAGTCCAAAAAACCCCATGCTGTGCAAATAAAAATACTGAGTCACTTAAACTGAAAGTTCAGATTTTTAAACTGATTGGTAAGTCATTCATAGGGCTGGAGAAAGCAGAGAGCATGCTGATGCTTTGCTGGCACAGGACAAGGAGAATGAAGTCTCACAGAGGGTGGCTGTGGAGCTTCAGGCCCAAATTGCTGTAGGCAAAGAGGGTTCATATTGTGTGAGCAGCCTCAGACAAAGGTGTAAGGAGCTGTAGGGGCTGCTTATGGAGGTGGTGGCTGGAAACACCAGGCTGGCAGAAGAAAATTCTTGCCTCCATGGGCAAATGTGCTGGGCATCAAAGGTACAAGCTGAAGATGCTGACCTGAAAAACCAACTAAGTCAAGTGGCAGAGAAGCAAAATTCTGCCACCCAAGCAAACTGAAAACCAGGAGAGAAATGGCAGAAAGAAGGCAAGAGCTGGAGAACAAAGGTGAGGAGATAAAGTCAGCCCTTCAAAGGAAACAAACAGAAGACAAAGATGTTTCAGCTGATGACCTGGAAAATGAGAAGTGGACTGATCCTACTTACTATGTTTCATGTCTCTCACCAGTTTTGGAGAAAGGTGATCTGGGTGTGGGAGGCAAAGGCTAAAAGCCATAGAAACAACGGACTGTAATTAACATAGCTTATAGGCCGCTCCAGAATATCTGCAGAAGTGGATTCATACTTAAAAGGGGTTTGGTTTAGACTTTTAGATTTTTAAGAAAGAGGGGAGCCTCTGGTGAGCAACAATGGCCTCCAATAGGCTCACAACTGGACTGTGGGGTCTGCTTGCATTCTGCACATCGTGTGAGAGTGTGTCATAGATTAAAAACCTACCAATAGAAACTTCAACATCCCTGCTGTACATACCTTGCTGTCCTGGGTTCAGCAGTAGCAGTGATGTTTTTTCGCCTTTGTAGTAGCTGGTGCAGTGCTGTGTTTTGACTTCCAGCCTGGGAACAGTGCTGGTGATACCGATGTTTTTGGCTGTTGCTAAGTGATGTTTACCCTGACCAAGGACTTTGTGAGGCTCATGCTCTGCCAGGGAGGAGGGGAAGCTGTAAGGAAGCAGAGACGGGGCGCCTGACCCAGGCTAGCCAAGGAGGTATTCCATACCACAGCACGTCATGCCCAGGGTGGGGGGTAACTGGGAGTTACCCGGAAGGACACGGGCTTCCGGGTGGAACTCGTTTTCTTGGCCGGTGGTATCGTATTCTCTTCCCTTGTTATTTTCTCTTATCATTGTTGTAGTTGGTAGTAGCGGTGGTGATTTGTGTACATTGGTTGCTGGACTGTTCTTGTCTCAACGCGTGGGAGTTGCACTCTTTTGATCCTCCTCCCCATTCCTCCGGGAGCGGGGAAGGGGAGAGCCCCCGGGGGGGGGGGGGGGGGGGGGCCTCAATTGCTCTCAGCCCGGCACCACTCACTGGGAGTCTGGGAGTGAGTGAACAAGCTGTCTGGCTAGGGTTTAAACCACGACACTTGCTTAATTAACTTTTAAACGTTATATGTTTGAGTGGTGTAGTTCTGTTCTTGAGACTCTCTGAATTACCCTGTGACAGCTTTAAACTCCAGGTATGGTAGTATTTTTCCAGTACTTTAATTCAATTTATATTTTGACAACCCTGTTTCTAAAAAAGTCTAGTATTTCATTTAATCCTCTGCAGTCTAGAGTAATCTTAGTGGCATATTGTAGTACCCCACTATGATGTAATTTACAGGTTTTCTCAGAAGCTGTGTATTTGCTTACATCCTCCATATTCTCTGTATGCATTTTCTGTGGTGCTGCTTTACACTTCAGCTGATTTAACTTGTACTTTCTTCTATTTTAATAGTCAGTTTTGGCACAAAACACTTTAATTGTTTCATTGAATTTACTTATCTTCTGATTTTTTCCTAGTTGCTCGTTGTTTTCAATCCCTTTGGGTTTTACCTTCACTGTTTAATTCCTGGAGTACATTGGGCCAAGGAAGAGGGTTTTTTTGTTTTCTTTTTTTTTTTTTTTGGCTTTTTTAAAAAAAAGATATATCCATGCTATTTTATAGAAGTTGAAGATTAGTTGAGAACTAATCTCAAATTTGAAAAGTGTCCTGGGTTCAGCAGTAGCAGTCATGTTTTTCCTTTGTGGTAGCTGGTGCAGTGCTGTGTTTTGACTTCCAGCCTGAGAACAGTGTTGGTGAAGCCGATGTTTTCAGTTGTTGCTAAGTGATGTTTACCCTGACCAAGGACTTTGTGAGGCTCATGCTCTGCCAGGGAGGAGGGGAAGCTGTGAGGAAGCAGAGGTGGGGCGCCTGACCTGGGCTAGCCAGGGAGGTATTCCATACCACAGCATGTCATGCCCGGGGTGGGGGGTAACTGGGAGTTACCCGGAAGGACACGGGCTTCCGGGTGGAACTCGTTTTCTTGGCCGGTGGTATCGTATTCTCTTCCCTTGTTATTTTCCCTTATCATTGTTGTAGTTGATAGTAGCGGTGGTGATTTGTGTTGTACATTGGCTGCTGGACTGTTCTTGTCTCAACCCGTAGGAGTTGCACTCTTTCGATCCTCCTCCCCGTTCCTCCGGGAGCGGGGAAGGGGAGAGCCCCGGTGTGGGGGGGGGACGACGGACCTCGATTGTTGTCAGCTCGTCACCACTCACTGGGAGTGAATGAACAAGTTACCTGACTGGGTTTAAACCACGACAAAAAGGAAAGAGGTTTGCATATATGGAGACAAATAAACAGCTCTATAGCATGCTGTTTTCTGGTGTGTACTCTTGTCACAGACATTATAGTTCAACACCATTGACCATTTTCTACTAGAACTTTGTTAAACCCCCAAAACTTTACACCAGTGCATAGAGTTTGACATTAGACCTGTACTAAAACTTTGATAAAAATGAAACTTTGTATTATACATGTATGTCTCATGTAGCTGACAGACTCTATTAGAAGTGGAAATTCACTTTTTAATTCTATCTAAAACGAAAGTAGATTTCATGTTTAGTTTGTGAATAAACTTTGAATTGATACAAGGGTCTCGTCAGTTGTTTGTATGTGGACCTTTAAGTATCATTTCTCATTGTCTGCTTGAGCTGAAGCCCATATGGATACCTTTAATGCATTAGCTTGACCCTTAATCATATAATTTCCCAAGCATTTTTGCATAATGGTCCCATCTGGGTTTCTAAATTAGATGATTGGTGTTTTGCCATGTTACCAACCATATGATAAGTAACTTACCAATTTACAGTTGAACTTGTAATAGTGCAGCCTCTCAAGCTGAGGACACAAATTTATTCATTTTTTTTTTTTTTTTTACTAATGTCAATGGTACTTTGCTTTTGAAATATGAGACAGATTAAGATGTGAAACTGTGATCTATACAACCTGTTTATTCCCATTTCTTCCTTCAGCTCTTCTGGTTTTGTAGATGATACACTATTTTCTGGATGTTCAATGATTTTTTTGTCACTGAGAAGTCACAAGCTCAATGTATTTTGAGTAAGCGCTATTTGTACACAACGCTTAAAAAGTCATAGATCTATGTATTTCAGGTTAAGTTGTGACAAGACCCCAAGTTGAATCTGACTGCCAAATGTAGATCAGTCAACATTTTTTCTTTAAAGACCATGTCCTAAAACATTTCGAATCTTGAAACCTATCTTTATCTGAACAGAAACTAAAGGAATAGACTTATTAAAAAAATATTAATTAAAATGAATAAAAAAGAGTAAACAAATCTTCGCTACACGGTTGTCCCAGTTTCTGCTGCAATGGAGTTAATTTTCCTCTTAGTAGCTAGTACAGTGCTGTGTTTCGGATTTAGGATGGGAATAGTGTTGATAACATACCGGTGTTTTAGTTGTTACTGAGCACTGCTTACACTAAGTCAAGGTTTTTTCAGTTTCTCATACAAGTGAGGAGGCTGTGGGTGTGCAAGGATCTGGGAGGGGACACAGCTGGGACAGCTGACCCCAACTGACCAAAAGGATATCCGATACCTATTCTCTCTTTTTCTGTCCTATTAAACTGCCTTTATCTCAACACAGGAGTTTTACCCTTTTTTTCAATTCTCTCCCCCTAGTGGCAGGGGTGGGGGTAGAGTGTGGGGAGAGTAAGCAAAAAACTTTTGTGTTGTTTTTGCTGCCTGCTGGATTAAACCACACCACCATTGTTAGTTTTCCTCCATCCTTCCACTGTTAACAATGCAATGATTTTCTGGGTTGAGGAAGCATTCAAAGATGGTGAACATCTTTCTTTTTCTGTCTAAAGCCTGGTTGTGTCTGCTCTCTGCTACCACATCCATTATCAGGACAACGTTCTATCCCTTCTTTTTAACTGTGTATAGAGACTACAGTTTGGCACCTTTTTTCGTAATAACTCATATTTTCCCCCACATTTTCATTATACCTGCTACCTGCTGGAGTTTTTTCTGTTATTTTTATATAACATTGTGGGTCTTTTTTTGGTTTTGTTTTGTTTTTTTTTTTAAATTAAGATCAATATTTCATAGTACAACCAATTTTACTATGGAAAAAATAGATAAATTTCCCATAACCAGCTCCATGATCAGAAATGTAATCATTTCTGTATTAAGAAATGATATTTGAATTCCAGCATTACAACTCTGATTTTTAATTTTAATAGTAAATTTTAATTTATTTGATCAAATAAATTTAATTTCTTTTTTTTTTAGTTTTTTTCTATACCTCTTTGGCTTTTGCAGCCATAATCTGCAGAGAAAGGCTCAGAGCTGTTCATATAATTGTTTACAAATAGGTCAAGAGACCCTTTTTGTTTGTGCCTCAGAACAACTCAAAACACATAGGACCTGACAGCTCATTGTCCCTAAGCAGACGGCCACAGGGCAGAGCAGGGATCCTGCTCCACCAGGGTGGGGAGATGCTGACCTGTGTTGCCTGCCCTGAAGATCAACAGCCCAGCAACAAACTGCCCGGAGGCAACGGCACAGACCCTGCTGCTCCTTCCAGGGCACAATGTGAGCTGGGTCTGGTGCTAACCAGCTCCCTGCGAGTGAGTCTGACCTGTGGGAGGGTTCCGGGAGAGCCTGACCCTATAAAAAGGCACCATCCTGCAGCCGTATGGTTCATTCCTCCACCCTGGACTTGAGCGGGGTTCTTGACCACGAGGACCGCAAGGACCACGAGGACCACAAGGACCACAAGGACCACAAGGACCACAGCCAGAAGGTCTTCCACTTGCTGATGGAGAAGATGTGGCTGGATCGATGGGGTGGGTGGTGATGCTATTTCTCTATTTTTTGTTTGTTTTCCTTCTTTCCTTGTTTTCTCTTTCTACTTCATGCCTGTGCCTTTTATAAGAACCTGCCAAGACTTTTGTTCTCCTGACACAGTTTTAGGGCAGTTTACAATAAAGTTAATTGTTGTTTAGTTTTCCAGCTTCCAGAGGGCCTCTGTGTTTCTCTTGTGAACCACACCGAGTGGTAAAAGATACGCACCCCCTGGACCTGCCCGATGCGACGGGACAAGAATAGCCTGGTGTTTAGCAAAAATTCAGTCATGTATCACACTGTCTTGTTTAACATTTTAATGGATTGTGTAACAGTGTATCTTAATGGATCAAGTTAAGGCTGTTTAGTGATTAACTTCATTGTAAAGTCTTTTTTTTTCTTGGGACCTTAATACAAGTCACTTTCAGAATTTTATTTTGATGCTTTTTTGTTTGCTCATGTGCAGCAATTTATTTAGCTCCATACTTTGCTTTGAAGGTATTTCTGTTTTAGGAATGTTCATGAAAGTAATGCATGTGGTTCTACCATCTCTTTTAACTGGGCAGTAGTTTGGTTGTACTGTATGTATTTATGCATTCTCCAACTTTTTTCAAGTCAAGGCCCCAGAACACTAGGCAGTATGCATCTCTCACTTACTAAAACACTGCATTTTCTGAACTGTAATTGGTAGTGTCACATTAGCAATAGATTTAGCTTAGTATGCTTTCCATCTAGTCATGTGATGTGGAACTTTCTTACTGACTACTCATGATGTACCATGAAACTCTCAAATTAGAGAGCTACGACTGATGCCGTAGTTTATTAACTGGCCTATTATCTCGTTTAACACATTTAAGGAAGGAAACAAATAGAACTATTGGATCTTTTAACGCTTTGAAATCTTGTGCTTAAATACTTTTACTGCACAGGGTGGCTGTGTCACAGTTCTGAGCAGATCCCATTCAATGTCAACATTATAATAAGTCTTATGCTGTGGATAACTGTACCAGGGCTCTGAACACATCCCATCTCCTGGAGGCTTGGCTGCCTGGGATAAGGCCAACTTGGAGATAACACAGATGGTGACCTTGAAACAAAGAGCTGGAAAAAGACTGGGCAAAGGAAGCCCTTCCTTCCTCTGGTCCTGTTAGGCTTATGCTCTTGTCCTCAGTCCGTATCACTACCCTTTCCTTGCAGAGAAGCCTGCAGGAAGTTGGAGCTGTTCAGGCTGGAGAAGAGAAGGCTGCATGGAGACCTCATAGCAGCCTTCCAGTATCTGAAGGGGGCCTATAGGGATGCTGGAGAGGGACTCTTCACTGGGGACTGCAGTGATAGGACAAGGGGTAACGGATTAAAACTTAAACAGGGGAAGTTTAGGTTGGATATAAGAAGGAAATTCTTTCCTGTTAGGGTGGTGAGACACTGGAATAGGTTGCCCAGGGAGGCTGTGAATGCTCCATCCCTGGCAGTGTTCAAGACCAGGTTGGACGAGGCCTTGGGTGATATGGTTTAGTGTAAGGTGTCCCTGCCCATGGCAGGGGGGTTGGAACTAGATGATCTTAAGGTCCTTTCCAACCCTAACTATTCTATGATTCTACGATTCTATGAAATGTAATAGGTCTTGCTACTATTTGTAAAAATCCTGTTTTCATAGATATTAATATTTACTTGTGATTATCTTTTTGGTATGCTAAAAAAAGGCATTTAAAGGAGCATCAGAAAATATTCTGTCACTAGAACAAAGACTCTTAATAAAATGCCTGGATTAGAAGCTGTTGTTCTAAAAACAGTATTGCCTTAATAATTTCCCATATACTTAAAATAAAAAATATGGCATAGAGCTAAGAAGTTGGTGAAGAATAAAATTATTTCTGGAAATTCAGAGTACTTTATGAACCCTTCACTTGGAAGTTCGGGATTACTAAGTCTTCAAGATAAGTGAGTAATTACAGAAAATTTATAACAGACAACATATTGCTGTGGAGGTAATGGCGTTACTTTTCCGCTAAAATTAACAACTCACGCACAGTAACTTCGATTGCTCTGTTAGTAAGACATCCGTTTCAACATACAAACGTGGTTGTAGCCATTCCATCATTTTTACGGGTGAGCTTTAACGCCTGGTGCTGTATAACCACGTGGTGGCACTGTTGATTAAATTTGGATTCTGACAGCGTTGTCGTGTCAGAGCTCTGTATTAAGGCTGCAGCATTCCTGTTATCTTGGTGTGTGTATATGCCGGCTACCATTTATTTGGGGATAATGACAGGATCTGAGTGCAGAGGCAGATGTTGACAGTTACATCAGAAACAGGCTCAGAGACAAAGAAATAAATGTAGTCCGGACCAATTTAGCAGTCCAGGATACAGCTTTCTATTAAGTGTATGAAGTATGGTTTTGTCTTTTTTTTTACTGTCTTTCTTTTCCCTTAGAACTCATTCTTATAGCAAGTAATATTGCATCTCTCTTCAAAACACATTAATAATTTTGAATGGAGATCGGCAAAATAATGCTCTTGACAGAGATGGATGCTCAGCATCTAACATGACAAGAATGTAATATAGCTCAGTGGAAGAAATACTTTTGATACTCTATTCATTGTGGATGGCTGAAATATTTTTCCTATTACTACTTCACCATTTAAATTACTACTTAGATTTGCCATGTGCTTGGTTTATGTTTAAAGCTAGCTATTTTTGAGAGACTATAGAGAAACCTGAAGCATCCACAAAACATTCACAACTTGCTGAATAATGACCGAACCTTTGAGCCTCTGAGATAGCACGTGCTTTAGGAGAGATGAGTGAGTAATAGCAATGCAGCCATCTGGCTGATGGTGGAAGCTTCAAGAGTCTCTATGGGTTTGCACAACTTGTGTCTTAGTACTCTTTATTACTTCTTCATAGTAATAAAAGGTAATACCAGAATCAGTTTGTATAGTCTGTCTCTTTTCAGTGTATTGGTTTGATGTTTTGTGAGACAGAACATGGGAGAATTCTCATAAAACAGTCAAGGGAGGCAAAACTAAAAACTGATGTGTAAACACTGCATGGTGTGAAATTACCAATGGACTGCTATGCCTGCAGAAGGAAATCTTTGTCTTGGATTAGTAAAAACTAAAATCCTTATGTCCATTTGTCTTCTGCCTCCGTATAAGACATTTGTTATGTTGCTGCGGACAAAGATTTTTCTTTTTTTCTTAGTTTTAAAATCATGGTAATGTGTTTTAATGCGATTCTATTAAATCAATAATACGTAAATGATTTTTTTTTCTATTTATATTTACACACTCGAGACTTTAGATTTTCCATAGAACTGAAAATTCAGAGCATTAACTATGCTTATGTTAGAGAGCTCTGACAGTTCAGTTAATAATATATGAAATTACAACTTGATATGTTATGTAAGTTTATATCAGATACTGTGCACATGAAACCCCACAATAACTGACCCTTTAAATTTCATATTTGTTGTTAGTAGCAGAATTAAACTCTTGTAAGAGCCAAAATGCAGGTCTCTCACATGGATGTTTAACAAGTAGGCTACCTATCTGTGTACCCACTTGTGGTGCATTTCAGGTATCAGACAAAAATATAATTTCCTGACTTATCTTGGTCCCTCCTTTTCTTTACCTTTATTTTCTCTGCTAAAAGAATTGTGGAGTGGTTTGGGTTGGAAGGGATATTTAAAGATATCCCAACTACCCTGCTGTAGGTTTTTCCACCACAACAAAACAAAAGGATTTTGATGTGACCATTGTTACCCAGTCTTATTCAGAATGGCATTATCTTCTGCTGTGTAAGGCTGATTCCCTAAGATACTCCTGAGCAAAAGAAGAAAAGGAAGTGAAAACCTACTTTAAACATTGATGAGGCAGTTGTGAATTTCTGTTTCCATGTATAATTCCTGTTTCCAAATATATACGACTCCTTCTTTGTGTAAACCAAGAAAACCAAAAGACATTGTCAAGCTCAGAGAGCTTTATTATTTTGTTTGTGGTTTCTTTAAGACTTGCAAAGTGAATTTAAAAACTACAAATTAATTTCTCATTTAATTAGATGTATAATTAAACAGCAGTATTATTACTTTGTTCATTTTGAATTGTCTTGCCAGTGTTCCATGAAAACACAACCCTTAAAGGAACAAAAATGACCTGCAGTTAACACCATATAACATCTGCAAAACAGTATAGCAAAGGGGGTAAAAAGAGGCTGCAGAAGTGATCAGATGTTCTGTGATTTGTATTTTTAGATAAACTACACACTAAAATGACCACAATAAAACCCAGTGCCCATGTGTCTATGATCATTACTGAGAGGTAAAAAATGGACAGACTAAATAAAGTTTTAAAAGCATAAATAGGAGGCTGGAGAGGCATGGTTTATGGAGAAAAATAAATAAATAAAAACATATAATGTGACTCTAACTTGGAAGTGGCAAGAAAGAGACAAATCATGTCAGCTAGTCATTTAGCTGAGAACTTAATGGCAAATTTCAGTAAGTATTTGGAAACAATAAAAAAAAGTGTTTTAAAAAGAAAATTTCTCAAGACAGGTCACATTCCTTTTAAATTATGATCATAACTCCTGTCATCCTGACTGATATATCAGTATTGCAGGAAATGTGGTGAGTGATAACCACCACACAGCTTGGGGAAGAGCAAAGAAGGTTTTTCTTTAATTTCTGTGCATAGTTTAGCATCTGTCAGGAAAGAAATTGATGACAGAAGCTGACTGAGCTGTTTCACCCCACTATCAAAAGATCCCCCAATGTTTCTGCCTCTGTCAAGCTTTACGGATACTTCCCTTTCCTTGCAAATGTCTTCCTCAAGTATCTTCCTCCTGGGAATATCTCTTTATGTACTGTCACTCCCATAGTTCTTCCCCTTATCCAGATATTCATGATCCTTCTCTAAACTAGTGGCTGCAGCCATTTGTGAGGTCTATGTTTGGTTCAGAGGAGTCATATGCTCTACCCAGTTGCATGGATAGTTTCTGTTGCCTACTATCTATAACAGAGAGTGTGTACTTGTGTTAAAACAAAATCACAACAAATAAATGAATAGATGAAGTAAGTTTGATCCTGGCCAGGCTATTTTCACCATCTTTAAAATTTCTTATTTAGCCTATCTTCTCAGAAGCTGTACTGTATTTTTCCTATTTAATTTCCTCTTCTTTCAAACAAAGTACATTTTCTTGTCTCAATAGGCATGCATCCAACAATATTCAGTGAAAATACCTATAGCAGCACCAGTTTCTTCCTGTAATTTAACTGCATTTTGATAATTTTTCATTGTTATTTTTAGGATTTTGTATTTTTTGTTGCCTATGATTAACAACAATTTAACTATTTTGTTAGATTTTATATAATAGCTTAAGGGTTTTACAAATACTTATTTTCAAGACTTTTCTCTTTGCATGCTTTTTCTTTATAGTATGCTACTTTGGTTTAAGTGGGTCTCAACTTTACTTTTCTAACTTTTATTTAGATTCTCAGTCCACAATGGGAGTCTTTTATTTAGCTTCAATCTGATTTAGGTTGAATGGTGATAGTAAGGGTATTAAAGGTAAGCTAACAGGATATTTTTTCTGACTTTATTTTTCCTTGTCTCCATATCTCTGCAAGCTAGTCTCTATGCTGTTGTTCTTTATGTTAGGGTATGTGACCAATGCTTCTGAATCCTTCTCGTACTAGATAATGTCCTTAATATTTCTAAGGGGCAAAGAAGATTTTAAATCATTATTTATTTTTGTTTGTTTCTTATTGTTAAAAATTACAATTACTAATAAAACAACTTTAATGTCAATCTTACAAGAATAATCAGATTATTTCCATTCTTGTTACAAATGTCATGTACAACACATATTTGTAATTGCAATGAAGTCCAGGCAAAGCATGTTTCTTGTTATAAAACACAACTTTAGAACAATGCAGCAGTAAATTTAAAAAATCTAGGATGAGCAAAACCTGGAAGCTGATAAATTTGAGATTATTATGCTATATAAATAATCAAAAATTCATTATAGTATTTTTCAAAACTGTTTGGAATCATCTCTTCCTTCAGATTTTAAGACTACGAAATCTGTTTTACAGTAAATAAATTCTAAATGACAGCTTTGACAGTTAGTATAAAACACCTTATTTTCTGTTAGTTTTGTACAGACTATAGACATCTATAATTTTTGCAAAGCACAGCAACACATTTTACGTTGTTAGGGATTAACTTTGAAGAGAGTCTGTATATCCTTTGCTCCCACAAAGCTGGAAGTTATAGAAAGTAATTGACATCAGTTAAATCTGTGTCCTCAAAACATAAGCTACATACTGACACTTGCACTTCTAAGTAGCATTTCATATAAAAAAATAGGTCATAGTAAATATGAATAAGGTCAGCAGATCTAGTTCATATATTAACCTATTCCAACTGTATCGAATTTTCCATGTAGTGTTGTAAAAGTATGCAAAAATAGAAATGAACAAAACTGACAGGGTGTTGATGCTAAAATATAGGCTTGACGAAATAAGTCATAATTGAATGCGTGGCAGTTTCTGTAAAATACTCTGATATGTCAAATCAACAAAAAAATTGTATAGGATGGACATTAGCAACCAGAAACTGTAAATATTTTTACTACTCAAGACATGAGACTTTACAGAAACCTAGGGGAAGGTGCTGGAAGGTTCTCTCAGAAATCTGCAGCTCATTCCAGCAGTTTTATCTCTCCTGGACTTTGATTATTTGATGAAGACAAGATATATTATGGATGGAATCAATATTTATGAGATTATGTGAGTTTATTCCTACTCCAGTAGTGAAGATACCCTTATTCTCTTATATACTCTGAGAATTTCTGCAGCTAAGCCGTAGTCTGTATTGATCATATATACATATATACATATACACATACATATATATACATACCTACTGGTTTTCATTTTTCTTTAGTTATGAAACAATATTATAAGTATTTATGCTGAAAATATGATAGAAAGATGGAATAGCTGTAGAAAACAGTGACAAGCTTTTCTGGCTAAATAATCCTGTGAGTGATTGTCATCCATTCAACAGAGATTTACAGTACATCTTTCTCAGCCTGCTCATTAGCTAAGTAAGCTAGTACTAGTAAGTGAGTACTGCGCTCACTTCTATTGCTGTGTTTTCCACTGTAAATATTTCAGAACACACATTTTATCATATATCATTTGCTGATAGTTATTTATATAATCAAATCTATAATATAATCTAATTTTCCATTTTTGTACTTTCATAGAACATAAATAAAACATGTTTTGTTCATATTCTAGTATCAGTGGGTTTGTTGTCAGTTTTTAGTGCATTGTTTAAGTTCCTCATCAAAGCTGAAGCGCTTGAATTTTCAGTATAACTGAAGTTTTTATTTATTTTTGCCTTGGCCTCTTTTCTATCCTTTAGCTTCTTTTTCTTTTTAAATTTCACATGGAAGTCTCCCTTCTATCTTACAAGTCTGAGTTTCTAAACTGCTCCTTTGGTAGACCATAAAAAACTTCCATAATACTGAAGATCTTGTCCAAAGATCCAGAGACATTAGCGGAACCTTGAATATGTCATGCAATGAACTTGGTCATGCAGAAGTGGCTATACACCACCAAGGGTAAATGAACAGATTGTCAAGGTTGGTGTTAGCACTTACTCTTTTGCGATTGTCTATCAGTAGTTCTAGTACCACTTATCAGTACAGTACTTTCTCTGAATCTGTTTTCCTAAAACTGTTTAATTTCAGTGTATTTCTTAAGATCACTTTTAATGGTAGGGGTTTTATTTTATATCTAAAATAGCTGGAAGCTGGCTCATCTCCTAGGAAACTTTAATTTTTAGTTATTTTATTTTTTTTTCCCCAATACATAGGCAAACTTTGATGGTTTTAATGGAAGACCAATAGATTCAGGATCTAAAATCACTTTTCAGTGCCTTTTGTGAAACAACAAGAAAAGAAGTAGCAATAACCACAATCTTTCATTAGTTTGTAAAGGTTACTAGGTGTTTATCTATTCAGTTTTCCATTTTAAAGAACCTCAAAAAACATCTCATATCTGATCATTTTAGTAGCTATGCAAAAACTTAAATAAACCTGTCAAAAGAAAGATTCACTTGCTCAGAAGTTATAGTTTATGAGTAAGAATAAAAGCCTGAGTACGTCCTTGTAAGAAACTTCACGTGTCATTTTTTTTTGCTAGTCAGAAAATATCAGTCTCCAAGTACACTTATTATTATGAAAGCTACAAAGAAAGATCTTCCTACAATAGAATAGGCATGGAACAATAGCAAAAAATTTTGTACCTTGAGCCTGGACAGGGGATATTTTCCTTTCTTTATGCACAAATTATTTTTGTTAGTATTGTGGTACACTCACTTGTAATTGATATGTATTGTATTTCATGAAATAAACAATTAGGCTGATGAGAGAAATTTTAAGTTTTGAAGGAAATCACTGTCCTGCTGGGAAAGGCTTGTCGTACGAAGTCACATACCCACTGAGACTACTTTCTCTCCTTCAGTTAAATGAAGCCTTCATTTTTTTATTCTCTCTCTTAAATCTCTTCTATAAACTCTTAAAATGATTAATCTTGTAATCCCTTATTTTTGAGAACTTTACAGTGATGGTCCTACTGCATATTGAATTTTGAGGAATATTTAATTTCTAACTTCAACACTCTCTAGTTCTTTTTCAAATAGTCTAATTCTGATTAATACAGTATCTCTATACAAAAATCTTACCAAGACTCAAGTGATTATATAGTCTTAACCAGCAAATTATTTTAATTATATAGTAGATTTAACTCATTTATCCACTTGTTCTTAATTTTCAGAAAGCAGAGAGATAACTGTTGCGGCAATACTATTATGCTTATTGTTTAGGCGACTGCTAGGTGCTCACTAACAGACCTGAAAATGTTCCGGTAACTTCGTCTTTTTGCCTAAAGTCTTCTATTCAAAGGTTATATGTCTTAACAGATCTCATAGCAATTACATCTTTAGGACTTCTGAATATCAGTGTATTGGTGTTTCATTCTACAAATTAAGGAAGTAGGTTCTAGGCAAATTTATATTACTCTTCCTATTTAACTCCTGATTAATAAATTCCAAACTTCATAAAAGACCAGTTTTCCAGCTGGTAATATCAGTGACATTAATAAGTCATAAGTGTTCCTGAGTACTTCCATTTTGGACTGTCCACATATCAAATGAGCAATGTATAGTAGGTAGAATGTGCTCTTCGTCTTAAATTATAAAAGGCACTAGAAACTGAAAAGCTCTTCATTGCTGCTTACTCTGGAAAGTTATGAGGATTTTATTTCTCCATGTCAGTCATTCTGTGTGCAGAATATTACAGTCCCACATTAGAGTAATTTTAGTGCTCTTAGAGGTAAGAAATAATTCTCCTGACAATTGCTAGATCTAATTAAGCCGTAAGATGAATTTTCTGTGGAATTTAGCTAACAATTTCAATAGATAAGCATTTATGAATATATAAATTGTGAGGTTTTCCATGTGTTTTGAATTTGATTATGTTTCTATTAGGACTTTTATATTAAAACCTTTTATACCAAAATATTTGAAAAATATGAGGCTCTCAGGGAAAAGGAATATATATCTCAGACATTATGTGGAAGCAAACTTTCTAGTGAAAACATTTAAGACAGGTAAAAATAACAAATTCTTTACTTACAGTGAAAGAGAGATAGCACCGCAATTTACTATGGGTTCCATCCATCACATCATTCTTGTAGTCACAATTTCTTAAACAACCTATGGGAATTTATGGTTGAACATCAGATATAATACAGCTTATTCTTTGCATATCAGAGCTTTACAGAAGCCTAAAAGCATCATCTTCACCATGCTCATAAAAGTAGTTGCATTGACTACATAAAAAATATCCACATAAGTAAAGTAGGCATGAAGGATCTCCCCTACAGTTGAGAACTTTGGTGGTGGACAGGCGAGATGGTCAGGAAAAAAGAACATGTAAAGAGAATTTGGCTTTTAAAAATGATTGATTCAGTGTATATGAGTGTATGTAGATACACATTCATAAACAAAATGCAACAAAGATCTATTAGTTTCAGTTTATATAATTTCAAAATAGATCACAAAATAGGAGAAGATGACAGAGCTGTATTCCCAGGACAAGAATTCCGTTTGCTTTGTTGCAGTGAAGTTCAAGTGGAATTGAAATAAAATCCCTCTATCCTGAGCATAGTTTTAGTCTTTTCTTGTGAACCACCCTGAGCATATTTTTATCCATTTATTGTGACTAGACATTCATCTATGTAATGACTGATTTTGTGAGATTGATAAGATATTACAGTTCACTTTCACTTAAATTCTCAGGCTGAATTTAGTAATGATTGCACAAGTGTAATTAAAGGAAATTGGGTTAGGTCTGATATTACTAAAAGGCCCTGATTGGTTTGGTGTAATTTTGCATTGTATTAAGAGAAAACATACATGAAAAATTAAGCCTTTCAAAACTTAGAAGTGCTTTAAAACCAATCCAGTGTTAAGACAGTTACAATCTTTTGGGGAACCTATGGAATTCACAGAAGAGCATGGCATCAGTAGAAAGTCAACCAATAACATAAAAGTTGATTTCAATTTCCATTTTATGGTCTCATGGGTTAAAACACTATGTGATATAAAAGTTATTTGGATTTATCTCTTACTTTAGAAAGCCATATGCTACATGTATCTCATTATGAACTACTCTTTTAAATCCTCATAAGCCGAAACATGCTGGTTCTTTAGAGTGTTCTCACTGAAGTTAAATCAAGTCATATGTTGAATCTATACAAATATCTACACAACACAAGTTATGTCCAAGAATATACAAATAATTGGTTAAGGGTAGTAAAATTAAGAAATTAAGTGGTGAGGAAGAAAATAATTGAGGTCTCCAAGTGCTCTCATAAGCCTGAATGACCCTAATCAGCCTCAGCTGAGGCCTCCACAACTATTCATGGACAAGGAGAGCTATTTAGGCCCAGTTCAGGGGTTTCTGGTTGTTATCTGAAACAGTTTTGTTTTTTTTTTCTGAAGCTATCTTACTTTGATAGGCTCTCTTGCTTTTGTTGTGTGCCTTTGGTATCAGATTTCATGGCCTTAATGGACAGGAAAAGAGGACTTTTATGAAAATCACAATGATGTACATATTACAGCCTTTCTGAATACTCTAAAAAATTATGAGAATTAGGGGTTTCTGACAAAGTCCATCAAGACGTTTGCATGACAAAATAATCAGATGTTTTGGAGGCCTTTCTTGTTCTATCAGAGGTTATTCTATTGATATGCTTTATCTATAAATTTATTAATTAATTATCAGATCCATCATTATTGTTCACACAGTTGTTTGAAATCTTTTTCTTTAAATCATGATTCTGTAAAAAAACAGGTTCTTGACTGTACATTCTCTGAACTACTGAACATGTCTGT
Source organism: Pezoporus wallicus (assembly GCF_028554395.1). NCBI lineage: Eukaryota > Metazoa > Chordata > Aves > Psittaciformes > Psittacidae > Pezoporus > Pezoporus wallicus. The sequence goes on along the minus strand of NW_026642986.1, from coordinate 1,203,557 downwards.
TCTGTAGTTAAGAAGTTACCTAATGAAAATCTGAAGTGGTCCTGTCACAGTTCCCAATATGACTCTTAAAATTGAAACTTTAAAATAGAGTCAATTCCAAGCCAAGTCTTTAATGAGTAACCGTGTTTTCCATCTCTTCTAACCAGTTTACCCAACCCCAGTAGCTGTTCTCTGCAGCCTACAGTCAGCTGGAAAAATAAGTACCATTAGCAGGTGTATGTAAGTAATACTTCTTCTTTGAACTAGTCATTACAGATATTCTCTCTCCTTTTAGAGGAGGTCTGGTGGGTAGTTGGAAACAAAATAAAAAATTGCCTACACATTTAGGCCCCTGAAGCTGGAGCAAACAATATAACCCATGTAAAGGGTGAACTGAGTTCTGTCTTTCCTATGACTCACTTTTCCCCCCTTGATTAAACTGTAATTCATTATTATTAAGACAGTAACATTATCTGTAAACAATTTCAAGGAGATATTTAAACAAGTCAAACAAGTCAAACCCTTTCTAGCAGAAATGTTTCTGTTTTCTTTTTAATTCAGCAGAATTTTTTAAAGAAACAAATTTATCTCCTTTGTGCTTAGCTTGAATATAAACATGCTCTTCAAAGCTAGATATTTAGTCAACATTTGAGACTAAGCAAGAGCATCTTATACACTTAATTTTCCTTTAATCTTACTGAGAAACCTCAGAAATTTAGCTTGCAAGGCTAATTGCTCTCTTCTATCTTTCTCTAAAGATATTATAAGCAGACTTATACAGAAAATTGTTGGAAATTTTGTTAAAAAAGACTGATTTCTGCTGGAAAAACAAACAACCTCAGCAAAGTTGGACTTGGGATAATTTATGAACAGGCTTTATTTTACTGTACTTCAATAGAGACAATTAGAGCTATACAGCAGTAGTTCAAATAATGGTTTTGATTCATTGTCCTGGGTTCAGCAGTAGCAGTGATGTTTTTTCTCCTTCGTGGTAGCTGGTGCAGTGCTGTGTTTTGACTTCCAGCCTGGGAACAGTGTTGGTGATACCGATGTTTTCGGTTGTTGCTAAGTGATGTTTACCGTGACCAAGGACTTTGTGAGGCTCATGCTCTGCCAAGGAGGAGGGGAAGCCAGGAGGAAGCAGAGACGGGGCGCCTGACCCAGGATAGCCAAAGAGGTATTCCATACCACAGCACGTCATGCCCGGGGTGGGGGGTAACTGGGAGTTACCCAGAAGGACACAGGCTTCTGGGTGGGACTCGTTTCTTGGCCGGTGGTATTGTATTCTCTTCCCTTGTTATTTTCTCTTATCGTTGTTGGTAGTGGTAGCGGTGGTGATTTGTGTTGTACATTGGTTGCTGGACTGTTCTTGTCTCAACGCGTGGGAGTTGCACTCTTTTGATCCTCCTCCCTGTTCCTCCAGGAGCGGGGAAGGAGAGAGCCCCGGGTGGGGCGGGCCTCGATTGCTCTCAGCCTGGCAGCACTCACTGGGAGTGAGTGAACAAGCTGTCTGGCTAGGGTTTAAACCATGACATTCATACTAGGGTTTGTGCCAAATTCTCTTATCATAGACCAACTGGCAGAAGGAGTTTGTATGGTCAGTAAGCTTGTGCTTCTTATCATGCCAGATACCAGCTGTGGCTGCTGAAAAGGAAGCAGCAGTAGTTGTAACATACCGTAGGAGAGAAAAATATTTCTTGCAGGCAGATTTGACTAGCAGATATTATCCGTACTTTATAGTTATTAAGAAGCTCTTCAAAAAACATCTGCCCTCCTCTAGGGCTACATATATTCTGATGTGAGAGCTAGTGCTGGGATCAGAGAAAGAGACCCTCACAGAAGAGTTATGTAGATAAGCAGGCAGCCTTAACTGTTCTACTCTCACATCATTGCGGTTGCGCTCTGAGTAAAACTTGTCGAAGCCCTGCAGGAACTTCTGCACAGTGTTTTGCTATGGTAGAGAAAGGAAAATATATCTAACAGTGTTTTATAAAAGCATCAGGATCAAACTAAAGAGATTTACTTACTCTTTTGAATGAGTTTATTACTGTTAATGGTGCATCATCAATTCATTTAAAATTCTGCTCTGGTTTAGGAAACAACCTAGATAACTTTTTAGGTGGATTTTTACTGTTTGCTGTATCAAGAAAAGCTAATAGAATAATAAATCTTTCCCATATTCTAGCTTTAGACTTACCATTATCTGATGCTTAACCTTAGTACAGATATGCAGCCAAAATTTGAAGTCCTATCTTGTTGAGATAGACTCAGTAATATTTTCAAATATTTTGAAATCCATTTGACTTATGCATTTCCTGGGGATTCTAACCCTTGGAGTACCCAAAATGAGGCTTCTTTCCCTGCCACCCCCCCACCCCCCCACCCTGCTTTCTATTCCTACTAGTCTTTTGCTGCCAGGGATCATAACTAATCTAATTCTGAGTTGCAATTATCTAATGTTTCAATACAGTATCCACAGCAAAGCATACAAAATTAATCAGACAGCTGAACAACTTTTAAAAAAGTTTATTTAGGTTTATACAACTGCACCAGTGGTCTTTTTTCATTCAGAGAAAAAAAATAATGTTTTCTCCTACACATCCTACTGAGTGAGACCTGCTCACATGTTAAACTTGGAAAAAAGATAAACAAGAAGCAGAATTTTGTCTAGGAAAAAAACTCCAAACAAATAAGTCCTTTAAAACAAAGAAAATGCAATGCCTAATTGACATACTATGTTTTCTTCTGGGGGAAAAAAAAAAAAGACTGTAGGTAGAAGTGTTTCTTATGAGGGAGAAAAAAAAAAAAAAAAAGAGAAAACAGTCTCCTGAAGAACACAGTAAAAATTTGGAGCTGATACAGGACACAAAAAAATTCAATTTAAAAATTCCATTAAAGGTACAGCAGAAAATTATGAAACACTTTAATGTAAACCCAGTGTCTTCCAAAAATCTAAGAATCTTATGGTTGATTTATTTTTAAAAAATATAGGATGAATGTTCTTTCTTTGAAGAAGTATTTAATGCAACTCCATTTTAATGACCTATGTATGGTTTTACTCTCTGAATCCAGCAAAGACTCAATATCTTGCAAAACATATTTCACATATTTAATAATTTTTAAAAGGCCAAAAAGCAAACTTTTAGTTATTTAAAATAATTGTTACTCTCTGATTCACCCTGATTAATAAGGAAAACAGGTTTGAATGTGTGTATTTCATTAAACCCAAACTTTTTTTCAAGTCACTTTATTCTTTTTTGTGAAATGTACTTTTTCTTTGGCTTGGTGAGGAAGAAGCTGAAAATATATTTGTACATCTATATTTTTGAAATGGATTCTCTGTGCTACTTGAAGTGACTTAGAGGAATATATAAAATGCGAATGGAAACCCCACAGTGCAAATAGAACTTCCTTTTCGAATATGTGCTTTCAAAGTCTTCATGCCAAATGCATCCCTGGTGTAAATCAATTTCAGTAGCATTACATCAGGGAAGAATTCAGATTTTCCTCTCTATGCCAGTGACCCACTGGTAATATCAATCTATCAACCATGCTACTTCCAATTTTGTTTCACTTGCATTTACAGAATTAGTTACAATTTATGGCAGAAAGCAGTAAGACAGCTTCCCCCCCCTCCCCCCATACCTTCAGGGTTGAATGCAGTGTGAGTGAATTGCCCTTTTATTTATTATTTTTCTCAAGATAGATGGAGCAGGTATAAAGGAAATAATGAAGCAACTGCCGAATTGCAAGGGTCATTGTTGTGTAGAAAGCTATAAATTAGCTGGTTCTTATGGGAAATTACCTTCTACCTTTAAGGTGTTGCCATTTATAAATTCTTTTTAAGCTTCTGGGAAATAGCAGTTTGAAAGTTTATAAAAGAAAATACTGAAATTCCATTTTATTCACCGGTATTTTCAGAAAAAAATATTTGGAAGATCTTGTAATATAATAATAAACATTCAGTGGAAGCTGCATAACCTTAAAATTCTCTTTGCATTTGGAAAAATTGCCTGAAATATACAGATTAAAATCCATTATTTATAAACAGGCTAAATCTATGACCATTGGAGATCAGTTTGCTACCTGAAGTATGTAAATCTGCCAAATCATAATATGCTCTGTGTCCTGGGTTCAGCAGTAGCAGTCATTTTTTCTCCTTCTTGGTAGCTGGTGCAGTGCTGTGTTTTGACTTTCGGCTTGGGAACAGAGCTGATAACAATGATGTTTTGGTTTGGCCAAGGACTTTGTGAGCCTCATGCTCTGCCAGGGAGGAGGGGAAGCCAGGAGGAAGCAGAGACAGGACACCTGACCCAAACTGACCAAAGAGGTATTCCATACCACAGCACGTCATGCCCAGGATGTAACTGAGAGTTACCCAGAAGGGCTGGTAGGCTGCGGGGTTGGAGGAGGTATCGGTCGGTGCTTGGTTGGGCTGGGTGGGGGCGAGTTATCAGTTGGCTGGTGGTGAGGTGTTGTATTCTCTTCCCTTGTTATTTCCTTTATCATTATTATTATTGGTGGTAGCAGCAGTGATTTGTGTTATACCTTAGTTACTAAACTGTTCTTATCTCAACCTGTGGGAGTTGCATTCTTTTCAATTCTCCTCTCTGTCCCTCCAGGAGTAGGGGGAGGGCAAGAAGGAGGGGGGATTGAGTGAACGAGCTGCCTGGCTAGGGTTTAAACCACCACACTCTGCAAGATCCTTTATTAGTCTCTTTAAACAGGTAGCTACAAAGACCTTTTTATATAGGTAGAATGGAGGACCATGAAAATGTCTCAGTTATCTATCTGTTACATAATTTTTCAGGATTTTGCAACAATGTTGGCATGCATACAACTACAAGGAAAACTGTAGCTCTGCTCTTTCATTATATGACAAACAGATTGTTAAGAATAAGCTCCTAAAAAGCCATAAAATATGTAACAGTAGCTTACTGGTATCTTTTGGTAACTGAACTGAGAAACACCACACTGTTTTTAGAGCTGAAGGACTTATTTTCAGCTTGTCTCATTTGATGTGACAAAAGGAGTCTCTTAAATGTGAAACAGCATCCTCAAAAAATCTCTTCTATTACTATTCATAAGGAGATCTTCAGCTGATGGACAACTAATTAAAAAATCTGTTCAATAAATAATTTTAATATGCACAATTTCAAGTATTTACTCTTTTATTTTTAAAATAGACACTTGACAAAACATGATTACAATAGAAAAACATAAAAATGTAAACAGGAAAAAATGCACATTATGTATTTCAATAGTTAAGAGGAGTCGAGTTTATTTTTCCTATCCTTTATTATCAATCAAGTCAGAGAATATACTTCATATATTCTGTGAGCATCATTTATTCTGTTGGGAGACCAGTTTGCTAATGTCTGTCCCATTGTTAGTTTTAAAGGTTTTACCAGAGCTTTCTTCCTTGATAATTGGAAGTTTCTTTTTATTTTCAAATGAATTCAAGACAATTTATAGACATTCTTTTTTGCCCATGGGTTTAACAAGTTTATCCTTCCCTAGTGTTGATCTCCTCCTCACTTCCAAAACTGTATTTGCAATCCTTCACTGGCACTGTATGTCTGCGTACAAGAAGGCCAATTCCTCTACTATCTGTTTAGATAACCCTTTTCTTCTTGTTATGAGATTTTTGCAGTTAGCTGCAAAACTTTATTTCTGGGCAATTCATCCTAAATGCCGGTCGTCAGAAATACATATATTCTATGATTTTATAGAGGTCTTGTTTAACTATGAGCATCCCTCACTGTCTTAGGAATGTCTTACTAGATAGAAAAATGCCAGTTCTGCATTTATAAGTAGCTCATGATTGTATCATACTGACAATGCAATGTCAAACTGTTGAGTACACAAGCCTTGCTCCTCTTCCAGTAATTTCTGTTAGGAAGATTTTTAGCATGAATTCAGAAATTCTATTAAACTTTATAATGTAGTACTTTAAGTACTAAATTTAATCAAATCTATTTTATTCCCATTCTTGAAATCTTCTGGAAAGACATTCTAATCCCCTTTTGTGTTGATCCCAACTTTGAGCCTTCATCAGATTTCTCTAGCAAGTTTCTTCTTTTTCCTTTGTCGATAAAAATCAATGTTCTCTATTTCTGATTTTCAGTTAACTAGTTTATCAAACATAGATCTATGTCTCTATTGCATTTTATCCCATTTTCTGTTTATTAGACATTTATGAATACTGGTTTAGAAGATTATCTAAAGCCATAGGAGCTATCATGGCATTTCAGGTTAGGCTGCAATAGATCGTATCTTATCTGTAGTCACAAGTAGCCCTAAATGGATATTCCTTTGATTGCTGTGCTGTCACTTTAATAATCCTGAAAGAAAGTAGCCATAAAAATAGTTTGTAATCATGGTAAATAAAACATTCATTAAACAAATTAAGTTGGATAGAAATATCTTCTATCAGCTCAAGAAAGAAAGGGGATCCATATATTGACTGTCATTAGATGTTCATACTTCTGCATCAAACAGGGTCCCTGTAATTGCATCCTGAGGGATTAGACAATGAAGAACACGCTGTTAAATGGTCTGATTTTAATCAAATACATGGAACATACATCATGCACTATTATTAAAGTAACTATCTCATGGATTAATATAAATATATACATGCTCATATACCTTTTCAAGTGGACAAAATACAGCTTTTGCAATTCTCTGATTAGTGACAGTTTCCCTTGTCACCCCCATTCTCATAAGTTCTGTTCAAAATGCCAGATATGATACTTAATACGCTGTCATACTATGCATCACACAACTTTCAAATAAAGACAAAGGGTGCCAGTATTATGTGAAGTTACATCTATTCTCAATAATTTACTGAGATTTTTCTCTGTGACGTAGCAATAATTATAGTAAAATTGGAAAACATGGTTTTCAAGTCAAGAGATTATTTCCCACTTGCAATAGGGAGAAAATAAACAAGCAATTAAGTTCAGTAAGCTCTGAGCACCCAGATGCAAGGGTTGAAGTAAGCCAGATGGGTTTAAAGAGATTTCTTCCTTCATTGTGCTGGCACACTCTGAATGTCACAAAATAAATTCAGTTTACATTTTACAGGTCCCTGTGTGTATGAAGGTAGCCACTCAGACATCCTACCTTGTTCTTTTTTGACATGTAATCGCTGTAAATCTTGGACACTTGTGTCTAATAGAGACAAATTATTAATTGGGTAATTCATCAGAAGCTGGTTATCTGTTGTCACTCACCAGTGTCAGGTGTTTCTTATATTCAGCAAGCCATCTCTAGAGAAAATAAGGGAAAAGGTGGAAGGTGGTAAATTATTAACGACCTATCTTTGCTCTGATTTGAAATAGCTTCTTTTCTGTCTGTTTTTCTTAACATCTTAGTAAGTCAATCAAATCTGTGAACTGAGCTTATGTTGAAATGAATTAGAATTCCAAGAAGAATCTTCCTTAATCTTAAAATGGGCTTGACAAGTTAAAATTTTATTTCACACTGGTCTTCTGTTTTTTTCTGAATTTATATGCATTCATTTCTTTATCAAACTTGTTTCTGGTGTGCAGTATTCACAGACCTAAATTCTTTATAACCTACTAGCTGATATGTAGCTGGAGGGGTTAGACTTTTCATGGTTGCTACTAGATTATGTCATTGACTATAGCAGCCTGAGACATACTTTATGATAGCAGATACATCTTGTATGGTTTTATCCATTCTCAAATTAGATCCATTACTAATACTATAGAACTTGAAAGAGGACTCAAAATTTATATCAGTGAAGGCCAGTAAACCTTACATTTTTTTCAAATATATCTTAAAAAAAAAAAAAGAAAGCATGAGGGGAAACTTTCTGAAAAAGAAAACATTAACTGTAGGCTAACCTTTAAATAATTTCTAACTTTACTACTTTTTGCGCTTTGGTAGGAGTTTTGAAAATATGGAACATGTTTTATTCACTGTAAAAATGGCATAAACTGCCAAATAATATTCCCCAAAACTTAGGATATTGAGCACCTGCAATGATTAAGGTTTTTTGCCATATTTGGAAATACCTCACTCTCTCTGTTTGGGTAAGAATCTGCAAGCAAATCAACTGCCTGTTCCTTAAGGAAACTCTCTTGATTACACCTTAAAAAGTTTACATATCTGGAATCTCCAAAATGCATTTTTAATACATATCATGAAAGTTGTATGCTTATGGTTAGTCTATATGTAGTCTTCAAAATCATCCTCCATCTTCTCAAGAAGCACCTAGTATAGAAAGTAGGAGGTGCCAAACATTTCCTCTTTATTTTCCCTCAGGAATTTGAAAGTGTACCACATGGATTTAGAGTGTTCCCAGAGTTAAAATGCAACTGGCTGCTCTAATATTACCAGGAAACTTAGGATATCTTCAAACAATTTTTTTTTTTTTTTTTAGATGTGAGTTTTAAAATGACTGCAAATGCACCTGATCTCATAGGCATACATATCACATACATAGCATGTTCTTATAGTTTGATAGAAAATGAATGATACCAGAAACAATATGGGTTTTTTTTTTCTGCTTTATTCGGATTTAGTGTATTCTTGATTCAGCTTCTATTCCATTTCTTCAAGGATAGTAGCCTCACGATGCAGAATCTTTTTACAAATATCTAAATGTTCAGTGTGTTTAGAAAGTGCTTCTTATCACAACAAAGAGGACTGAAAGATGCATAGAGAGTCAGTTAAAAGGCTCTTGACTTAAAAAAACACCAAATCTAGAGATTTTTCATAGCCTGTGATAAGAGATTTGGATTTGTTCAGAGTTGTAGTTTCACCAAATCCATTTTAAAGCTAGATCACATTGCACTTGCAATGAAAGGAAACTACAAATATAATACTAGTTTAAACTGTTCTGTAGGGACATTTTGATAAGAAGCTATTGTTTACACTGAGTCCCTTCTTTTGTTCAGAAAGGAAAAACTTCCAAATAAAATCTACTTAATGTGCTGCTCTCAGATGTTAAAAATAACATTGTTTAATAAGGAGTGATTAATCCTTAAACTGCTCATATTGCTTCCGGATTCACTCATAATACATACTTGATTGTAAAAGAACATATTCTGTTCAGTACTGCCCTGTTTAGTTGTGGGTATTTTTTAAGAAAGAGGATTTGATTGGCACTATTTGTTCTGGTTCTGTAAACAAAACACAGAGAAATAGATATTGTTAAGTGTCATTATGACAATCAAACTTTTCCACTGAAGAAAGTAGTTTTGAGTTGCACCACTTTGTCAGTAAATCTAGTGATTTCTGAAGCTGTTTTGGGATCAGTGACTAACAGGGCAGAAAATGAAAATGCAAAGTAGGAACAATATGAACTTCATGAGTTACTTATCTTTGGGAGAGATACACAGCACATCAGTGATGCCAAAGAAGCTCAGCAGCTGTGCATGTGGTAGGGTTAAGTTCTGGGATGTTCTCAGTAAGAAAAGAATATAATCACAGAAGTACAATCAGCAATCAAAATGCTGGGAGGTATTTGGCATATTTAGGTAGGCACAAATGTCAGTTAACAAGTAGTTTTTTCTTTTTGTTTCCTAGTAACTAAATATGTGTCTGAGTTGTACAATACTTACCTGCTTCCTTATATTGCACTTCTGCCTTCTGCTGCATGTGAGACCTTACTGAATATATAAAACTTTTGTTTATAGAAATTTTCAACACAATTTTAACTACAAAAGATGTTTTACGTTAAGCAGAAAACTTCAAACAATAAATAGCTCGGGGTAAAGAGCATATTTAGACTGCAGTTACGTCTACAATAGTATTGTAATTCGTATGAAGAATGAGCTTTTGAACCAAATGTTCTTATCACCCATTAATTGCCCTTTGGCTGAGACAGCTTAATGAATTACAGCAGGTGAAGGGGATTCCTTTCAAACAGATGTTAACTGAAATGTGCACTATAAAAGTGCACCTGATGTCCTCCTGAACATTCAGATTACAGGCCAAGGAGACAGTCCAAATTCTGCCAAGACTTGTAATATGTATATTCTGAGTTCATCAGATTCAATTGCTGCTTCTACAGATTCAATCCTATTACACTGCATTGCCTAGTATTGATAATGCAGGACATTATCTATTTATTAATATTGACACAGCCCTTTAAAACCATATGAAAGATAATGGGGCTGCAGAATATAACAAAAAAGCATACTTAGATCATAAAAAAGTGTGAGAAGAGAAAAGGTAATTCTTTCAGACATAGAAATGACCAAACTTTCTGTGAGCATCTAGGGGACAAGAAGATAAATAAAATATGCTTTGGAATTTTCAGGAACAAATTACATCAAATCAACCTAATTTCCTTCTATGACTGTGAACACATACATGAAAAGGAAAGAACATTAGAGCTTTAAGATTTTTGCCTCATGACAAGCTCTAATAAGGAGGATGGAAAGAGCAACATTAAACTATTATTAGATGGCTTCATAACTGCTTAGAAAGCCAACTCCATAGCTAACATTATCTGTGTATCTTTTCTTACCTTAAGTGGAAAACTCAACACTGGACAGACAGAGACGGACCCCATATAGAACAGGCAACAAATATTGACTAGTCATTTGAAACTGGTTCAAGCTAATGCTCTGAAACTGGTAATCTAACAACTGGAAATTTATTCTGCATCCTGGTTAATGAATCTGAATAGCAGTCAGATTCCACTCTGATTTCTTGAAATATGCTACACCTCCTAAGGAAAAGGTTATACCAACTTGTTTAGGTTAGATCAACATTAAATATAATGTTTTAGATTGACAGCTAGTTGATTTGGAACATGTTTTCCTTCTACTTACCCTGCAAATTCAACCTTAAATTCTGAAAATCAAACCAAGATTTTCCTTGAAGAAATCACTGCCAAGATTAATAAGATTCAGCAGGACAACTTCTGGCCTTTTTTGTACCCACATGATAAGATTGCCTTCAAATCATCTACTTTGACTTGTATGATCCTGTTGCTTTGGTCAGATTTCATATGTTCACCTAATTAAAAATTTGTGAACAAACCTCTTGAGACTGCACAGGATGCAATACAATCTAGAGTCAATTTTATTCTGTCAGTAAAACAGGGAGCTAGCATAGTGAGTATATTTAAAAGACAGTGAAAGTGGAATAAGAGTTTGATTTTCACTTATTCATTGTTCAGAATATATTGTCTCCCAAGGATCCTGTCAGAAAATTGTTCAGGCCCTGCTCTTTCAGAATCAAGAGCTGAGCTGTCTTTCTCACTGGAATAGATATTCCACTCAGCTTTTGCATATTGTATTTTTATAATCTGTGATCTTTCTTTCAACCAGGTGAATCTGAATACCTGAATAAAACTGCCAGGCCACAAATAATAACATGAAGCTTATCAAAAGATGCTGTAATCAGACCAGATTGTTTTCACTGTTTTGAATACCTTCTTGAATACTGAAGTGTAGCCATGAGCATTTAAAATAATGCTTCAATGTAATGTTAGGTTTCCAAGGTTATAGAAAACATATGAATACATTAAGTCCAAATAATGAATATTTTTGCCATATTGAATCATTACATTAAGATCATTTTCAATGTAAAAATGCTATTACAGGTTTGCATGTAGATGTATGTGAGCTGAATTTGGGAATAAGTAAATAGCTCAAGCATACTTTAAGAATCATTGTAATGTGCAAAATAAACTATCTACCAATGACTTCAGCATTAAGGAATGTTCTTCATAATAAATTATAGCCTAAATTCACATCTCAAATATATATATATTTCATTATTATTCATGTTTTCAGTGGTGTTTAGAAAAGCCCTTTGAAATGACAGAACAGTGGCATATTGTTTAGAGAATGGTGCCCTGGCTGTTTCTTAGCTGTGATAGGAGAATTTCACAACAGTGGCTAAGCATTTTTCCATTCTTCTCTTTTACTAAAATTGAAGTGTTCTTAAGAAAGTAAAGTGGTCTTCACGAGATTACAGGCTACAAAGATGTCCTGCAAACCAGAAATTTAAGAGACTGCTTAATGTTTTTACAGACATCAGCTGTTTATGAAAATGTGGCATTTTCTTAACAGAAATTCTAATAAAATCAATTAAAAAATCAAATTCTAATGTTCAGGTTGTAATGGGATTTGTATTTAGATAGTAGATAATGAAATTTTTCAGACTGATTCAATACAAATTTTTTCATTAATTCCAAGTTATATTTGAATAAGAACATAATATGTTAATGAAATGTGAATACTTGTTTTTACAGTCAAGCATGACTAGGGTCTATACCTATTTTATATCTTATCAGTGGCTACTTATTTAAAAATTTACTACCACCTTTTATTCTTTTGTTATTTTCTTTCTTCTAAAAATTCAGTGTTACCTGATTTAATTAGAAAGCTTCTAGCCTTTCCCCCTGACCTGACTTCTTTTTCTTTTCAGCCACTGCATGTGTTTGTAGGCAAGGACAAAATGGAGCAGAGACCTGTCCAATGACCCCAGAAATAACACATATCTTCCCCTAACTGTGATGCTGGAGGACAAATAATGATCAAAGAAGGGCTGTGGAACTGCGTATTGGAGGGACTGGCCATTTTTGGCCTGACTGCTGGGTCTAAGGAAGGTCAGAGAGATTTGCCTAAATGTGAAGGAAGGTCAGAGAGATTTGCCTAAATGTGAGCAGCCTTGGCTTCACTTCAGCCTTGAACCAAGTTCTGAGGGGCTGCTGGATAACACAGAAAGAGAGAAGCCTTTAAGTTAAATATCTTTGATCTAATGCTAGCAATTCTGAAACTTCAAAATTCGTATCCTGAGCACAAGAATGTATGGGATGTCAGTAGAATTACCAAAACCACGTCTGGTCTCAAAATCTTTCAGGATATGCTATTCAGGTCGTTTGGTAGGAAAACAAAACAAAAACACCCCCATCTCCACACACCCCCTCAAAAGGACTCCAAAAACTGAAAAGGCAAAAAAAGCAATAAAAGTCTGAGCAGAATCAGACTTGTTGATCACTGGCAATAACCAGCGTTTCATCTTACTGCATGCTACTCTAGGAAGTTATCTCATGGGTTTTTTTTGTGGATTTTTGTTGTTGTTGTTGTTGTTTTATGTATATATATTTCCTTTTTTCTAATGTCTGAACATTTGGTTGAGTAATGTGCTTATCCCATTTCTCATCATAGAAATTGCCTCTGTTTTCCCTTCTGAGCAATTTGCAGCAAGTAGTGCCTCTGTAGACTTACAGATAAAAGCCTCAAAAGTAGTAATTGCTAAAAGAAAAAGACTCGGTTTGCTTCTTTACTCTTTTAGCAAGTGTTGTATGAGGGAAAAAAAGTGTGTCTGGAATAGAGTTTCTTGATATCAGATGATTCAGAATTTGACTCTTCCCCTTCCTATAGATATTTTAGACTTGGCAGCATCAAGTAAATATTCTAGAAAGGTAATAAAAATATATAAAAAATGCTGGGTTTATAGAAACACTCCCTTACAAATTAGTGATTTGGTTAAAAGTAAATGATTCATAGTATTCAGACAATATTATTTCTCTGGAACAATGATGCTTTACAGAAACCATCTTAATGGATTTCTGGTCTTTGTACAAAAGATAACAAGAACATTTATTTGTACATACCTAAAAAGTTATTTGGTTTTAGAATGAGGTACAAGCAAATAGGAAACAAAGGATCATCCATTGTGAAAATGGCAATTCACACCTGCAGTTATTCTGCAAGACAATAGTCAAATTTTCATCTATAACATTGTTATCAAAGTGTTTAAGAAATGAGAACTGAATATGCTTAACTGTGAAAGTTGTGATAATTAAATGTAACATCCCTTTTTTAAAAAATTTGTATAGGATGGTTTATGAAGCATATGAATAAACATGCATTAATTGGCATCTGGAAGTCCAAGGCATAGACCAAAACTGAAATCCCAACATCAACGTTGTGATCAAAGTGGACAGCAATTCAGTGAGATAAGGAAGAGACACACCTTCCTCATTTTACCTTAGAATAAATAGATTGTGTGATTCATTTCACTTATATTTTCTGTCATTTTGTTCATTATCAACATTATAAATACTTTTATCTATCTTCATATATCTTTGGTCCAGCTTAAGTGTGATTGTAAGGTGCCTGGATAATAACAAAGAATTCCTTACTGAAATACACAGCAGGATTTACAAGTTACGCTAACAAACACCCAAGTTTCATAGCATACTTCTCATACAGCCAAAGGCTAAGAGTACGTATCTATTTCAGATGGCTGGGACAGAGGGAAATACAGTACTGCAGAGGTCAAACGAAACAATGTTACAGATCATAAGTTGCTGACTGGAGTGTTGGTTGTGTCTGTCCTTGGAGGGTAGTATGCAGAGTATCTCAGTATCTTTTCAGGACCCTGTTTCCAAAGCATCTAGATTTGGAGAGTTATGCTAGGTATCTCTAGAGATTAAAAGATGCATTTCCTGGATTTATAATATAATTGCTTAATCGAGCTGTTTCGGAGGGGCCCAAAGTATTTGGACATTCATGGTGAATTCTACTTTCAGCAATAAAAATGCAATATATTTTTAAATCGCTAATAATTTTAACTTTTTGTTTAAAAATAAAATTAGGTGAAAAATAAACAAACCCTAATTTTTTCATATTAAATGTTCTGCTCTGGTTTCAGTTATTTGAGTTGTTTCTATTAATTGCCAACAATTTCAAGTTCAAGCAGGGAGTCAAGCATTCAAATAGATTACTATTTCATCCTCAAGCAGAGTGAGTAAATAGTGACAATCACCATAGCATCCTTACTTCATAATACTCAAACACAAAAAAGCTAAAGACTTCTACAGCCTGAAGACAAAGGTATCTCTAAGGCTGTACCAAAATGTTTAAGTTTAGGAAACTAATCTTTGCATAAGAATATCTGGTGAAATTTGGGACCTGTATACACATAAATACACAATTGTGACTCTCAGTTCCTTGAAGCAACTCAAGATATCCTCTGTCAGCTTTTGAACCACAATTTCAAAATGAGCTGTCCTTGGATAAGCTATTTATATTCTCCTGATGTTCACACAAATTGGGCTGAGGACTGATCCCTTGCTATAAAAAAAAACCCTTGATACTTCAGGATAGCAAGATACAATCACTGCCACTTCACTGTTAAAGTCCTAACTTACATGACAAACAATAAACTGTGCAGCTGGTGATAGCAGCAGTACAACACATCTTCAGCTTCCTTTTTGTCCATTTTGTTAATTTTCAAGGGAACAAAACTCATATTCAAGTTTGTACAAAAGCAGTTTTGTACCATTCAGAATTTATATTTTTTTGTTCTTCAGTTTTAATTGTGATTAAAAGTTTCCTGTGCCCTTTGTGTTCATAGATATTTTCTTAAATCAGCACTCTTATACAAATGAAATGTGCTAGAAGTTAGAGCTTCAAAAAACTCACACAACTCAGTAAGGTAGAAACACAGTGGCAGATAGGTCTTTTTTAAAAAAAAAAGAACACGGTGCTTTTTTTTTTATGCTTTCATGTATCTTTGTAAAACATAGTTTGGAACAACTGTAGCCAGTAGCCAATGCTTGATAATATTATTCAATAGCATAAACTAAATTTTATTCATTCAGTGTACTTTTAGATATTTCTGAGTATGGCCTTTATTTCTTTACTCTTTTTCTTCTTCTTTTTTTTTTTTTTTTGCTGCTCACTACAAGTACTATCTGTAATGGAATTATATCAGAATAGAACACAATTTCCTGGTTTAAGATATAAATTGAATTAAAAATCTCTGGTCACCTTAAGCTTTCTGAGTCTTTGAGCAACCTGTGGTGCATGAGATATAATCACATGCTATAACGTATTGACACATATGTTGTGATATAGTTGTATCTTCCCCTACACTGGTCTGAAAGAAACATATATGTTAAATATGTTATATGAAAAAAATGTAGGAGAAATACATTTATGTACATGATCGCAAAGAACTGTTTTTCTGTATTTACTTGAGACAGGTTATTTTCTCTTAGATTATGGTGCCTCTGACACAAGCATGGAAAAAGGTTGGATGGGTAAGCCAACTATTTTGAAGATGTAGTTTTCTTTTTAGAAGAACAGAATCATATTTGTATGGAGGATTTTGCCTAACAGGTGTTTTCATTAGGTGATAAGAATCTCTTGATTTATTGTGAATTATTACTTAATTATGGCTTCTTTCCTTCTTTCTCTGATTTTTTTTTTTTTTTTTTACTTCCAAATCTTGATGTTTGTATACGAAATAATTAAAACATCTCAAGGTGTTTTGGACTATGATGTAACAATGGAGCCTTTTATGTACCAGATTAACAAAACTGCACTGTTTTACAGAGAATTATACGCTGTATCACATATCAAGTAATTGTTAGACTGTTTCTTTAATTACAAGAAAAGAGAGGTGTATTTTATGGATGGTTCATGGTACTATTTTCTTTAAAAGAGGCACTGAATTAATAAAAGAAAATATTTTTAACTGATGGGCAGATTGTATAATAAAGCTGTTCTGAGTTTTTTATTAACAGAAAGATAAGAAAACCTTAAATAAGAGTATTTATTTGTCAATGAGATATCATTTGTTGTTCATTTCTTTTCTGTAATTTAGGAAAACATGCAGCTTTGTGAAACCTTCAGTGTTGTTCTGGATTTGGGTGGGATGGAATTATTTTCTTTGTAGTAGCAGATACAAGCATAGTAACTGTTATGGGGCTATGTTTTGGATTTGTCCTGAAAACAAGTGTTGAAAAAACAGGTATGTTTTAGTTATTGCTGAGCAGTGCTTAGAGCCAAGGCCGTTTCTGCCCCTTACTCCAACCCACTAGTAAGTAGCCTAGGGGTGCCCAAGGAACTGGGAGGGGACACAGCTGGGACAGCTGACCCCAACTGACCAAAGGGATATTCCAGACCATATGGTGTCATGCTCAGCAATAAAAGCTGGGGGAAGGAGGAAGGGGTGTTAAAAACAGTTAGTATGCTGCTTATTACCAGTGTCTATATCTTTTTTATCTTCCTTCTGTTGGGTGAAATTAAAAAAGAAACAACAGGCAGTTAAAGATGTTTTCAGCTTTCAACAGTATGCATCTATACGGTTTAGGAGGTGGTGTTCCTACTGCCTGCAGAGAAGGTTTTTACTGCAACTACATGATTTTAGGAAAAAAACCAAACAAAACCATCACCAACAAAACAACCAAAACCATGCAACTCTAATACCAGGGTGAAGAATATCCACGCCTTCACTTTACACTGCTAATGAGGCCCCTAAATTCCTGTACACAATTTATTTGTTTTTCAGTACAGATATTTAAAGAACTTTTCCACTTCAAGCTCAGTTTTCCATAAAATACATGTGTTCAAATTTTCTGGCTGACTTTGCTCAATGGCATGTGTCGTGTTGTTTTGTGTCAGTCAAGGAAGGTGACTGAAGCAAAGCAATGTGACTCATTAACTACTAGAGATTTCAGTAGCAAACTTCATACCCCAAATCTCACTCTCTCCTTAAAAGTTCTTGCCTTTTATTCTTGGAAATAGTGTTTTTCCAACCTGTTTTTATAAAGGCAATTTTTTTTGAATGGTCTTGGCTCAGAATATGGATGACTCTGACTTGTTTTTGTTTTGAAACGCTCAGCATATCTCTAATTTCACAAAACCAAATATTTAAATGCTTGACTCTGCAACTTCATTTTACTTTGGCATAAAGTACAGTAGATGCTTTAATAGCTTGTAATGGTGGGAAAGAAATATAAAGTGAATGTTTCAAAGTTAATAAGGAAGAACAGCATCTCATCTGACTGTGACTGCAAAAGTATATTTTAACTAGAAGCATTATCAGAAGAAACAGAAGAGAAAGCAGCAGAAAGAATGAACATCAACCATGGCATCCAATTTACTTTGCACTGAACTGGGGAATAAATTCCTAAGGAGCAAAATGCTTTAAAATTATTAATTGTTCAGAAAGATGGCAGTATCATTAGAACCTAGATATATATTAACATGCTTTAATATAATGTACAAAATAAAGTAGTTTGGCTTTTTGGTTAATACTCTAATCTTAGGAATTGGGAAATATCAGTTCATCTGATTTCATCTTTTATTAAGCTGTATTCATGTTTTTTTTCCTACTGCAGCTGAGCTAGTGGGAGAGATTATTCTCAACTACTCTTCAGCACCTTCTGGCTGAAAGTCGCCTTCCACCCTCTCAACCTTCAGGTGTAGATATTTCTACTTCACATGTTTTAAAATTATCAGATTCAACTTTTAGTGGGAGCATGTTCTAATTTGACTCTGATGTATTTTTTTCTCAGTTTTCCTAGCATGTCTCTTTAGCATGTAATGTGCCTCCTCTAATTCGTTGCCTTTGGCCGAAGGTGTGGCTGGTATCTCTTCTCTATGTGTGCTGACCTTATCCTGCATATATGCTGCCCTGCTGTTGCTCTCAGTCTAATCACTTATTTATCCTTTCTAGAGTTCCTTTGGGCAGAGAAGTTTTGAATACCCATGTAGAGTGAGATGGCTTTAGAATAGATGCAATGCAGGTTAGACACAATGCAGGTTCCTTTTTGGAGTTCTCTTGATGCATGTTGGTAAAGATGTGTAAAGTCCCTGCCAGGATGATAATAGAGTTGACAGCTGAATAAGCTTTTTGAAGCCAGACCCATAGTTACTCTATATAGACCTAACTGACCTGAAACCGGAGATAATAGCAAGGACTGTTGTAAATTTATATATAAATGCCTCATCCCCAGAAGTGTTCAAGGCCAAGTTGGACAGGTCTTTGAGCAGTCTGGTTTAGTGGAAGGTGTCCCTGCCCATGGCAGGGGTTTGGGACTAGATGATCTTTCAGTTCCTTTCCAACCTAAACCATTCTATGATTCTGGATTCTGTGATGTAAATTCATATGTATGTTTTGACAGCTGAGAAGGTAGCAGATTCTGGTGCGGTAAGGTTAACTGAAAGTGAGCTTTTGTTCATCTCAACTATGTTTGTCTGAGGTATCCTATTTCCTTGCTTTGGTTTGTCAGTTTATGGTGCAAGCTGTTCATGGAAGAACTTAGTCTATTCTGTTGTAACTGTGAAGCACCTTGTTATTGTTTTGACATCTGCATTTCTGTGAGATATATATATATATATATATAATAAATTCACAGCAAATGAACACAAAATGAACAATCCCCTGCTGTGTGATATCTTACCACTTCAAATTAAATTATTACCTGGGTTATAACGTAGCAGTTATATCCCACCTTTCCTGTCTGAAGCTTGATTCCTTTTTCTTTGTTCCAACAGGCTTAAACCTGGTTATTCAAATCATACCATTATATAATTCATGTAATTTTTTTTTCTGCTCCAAATAAGGTAGATTCAACAAGAGCACTTGCAATAGTTGTTACTCTTGAATAATCTATTGTTGTAATTGGAAACTGTACAGATATACTTGAACTCTGCTATTTTTCATTGAAATTGGTATTTTTTAAAAAGGAAGACTAAATTAACTCACTCCTTGAGTAGACACTGAAGACAAAGTCTAAAGAATTTTACTTACTTTTTAAGTTTCAGAATGAGGACCAGAATTACTTTTGTTGCAGGTCATTTTTTCTTTAACAGTGAAAAGAACACAACTTGAGAGACCAGAAAGAAAGTAGGAACAGCCAAGTATATTGTAAAATACTGGATTTTGAAGGGAAAAAAACAATTTAGAAGATTAGAAGGATAATGTTGGATTGACAACATATTTATAGCAAAAGAAATAATTATTTTTATTTTCTTGTATAACACGTGTTTATTACATGCCTTTCTCAAACATCTCTCTATTGTTTCACAAAACTAAATAAATTTAAAGGTTCCTCTGTTTTGTACTGAATGAAATTTAAGGTGAAGTTAACCAAACATGTATGGTATTATGCTTCTTTTAGTACTTATTTTAGCTCTTCTAGCTTATTTCAAATTAAAAAAAAAGTTCACTCTTTTTTTTTTTCTTTCTGAAGCTTTATTTTTATACTCATTCTTGGCTGCTTGGCAACCAAGAGAATGTCACAATGTAGCAGATTGTCTAAGTGATACCACTGCATAGTTGTACCTCTGGAAAATTTCTTTGCTATAATTGGTTTAAATTAAAAAAAGCTATGGACTCAATTTGTCAAGGCATTGAAGTCATTTTAGTCTTCTGAGCAGCCTTGGTGACCTCAGCTGACAGATTATCCCACTACCATCTTTTCCCACAGAGAAATGTTTTTCTTTGTAAAGAGCTTTACGTTATAATGGCAGGTAGCACTTGAGATTTTCTTAGATGTACATCTGGAATCTTTTGTACTGATTCTTCCCTCCCATTGAAAACAGACAAGTCTATTTTATAAATATGAAATTTTAATCTTCCATCTTCAGATGTGGATTGAAGAAAGACATGTGAAAAAGAAATCTTGCAAAGGTGAGTTAAACGATAAAATTTTAGTACTGTTGGGAAAACCTTATGCTCCTTATTTAGAGCTTTGTAAATTCATTGGTGCTTCAGTAACATTAGCTTTTTCAGTCATGCATTTTTTTTCCATCAGGGATTGATCATGTTTGGACTGTGTTCAATTTTAAAATCTTATGTTATTGAGTTGTTCTCTAAACTCCATCCACCTAAAGAAGTAAAAAAAAGAAGTCTTAACTTGCTCACTTAAGCAGGTATTCACTGTGCTGTCGAAATAAGGATATTGACGAAATAACCATATAAATGCTGAAACAGCAATTTTCTGCAGAGTGATTGCTACATGAAAGATGTCAAATGTCCAGAAGTCTATGCTTTCTATGATAATTAATTATAACTATTTGTATCCTATAAAATTATTTTAAAGAACAAAATGCAGAATCTTGTATACTGCAACAAAATTCAGAAACTGTTCAAGACTTTAAAGCACATTCTGCTGCACAAAATTAATGATAAAAAGAGTAGATTTAGGGTAAATATTGGTTTTCCATATACTGTCTTGACATCAGTTTTGCATGCTTAAGGTAACCCCTAATCCTAAACTGGGTTAGAGATGTTTCATGATAGCCAGCTAGCAATTTCTCTGTGGTCGGGCTACTTTCAGATATAGCTGCCATCCTGGTTTTAAGTTTGTGAAATAGAACACTTTGTGCATCTAAATAGTTCCACAGAATTGGTACAGTCCTTGTCTCCTCACCTTCACCAGGACAGGACGCATATGTGCCATAGTCTATTATGGCTTAATGAGTCGAAAACTATTTCCTAGGGCTTTCACAGCTAATCTCAATCACTTTTGCATTCATGCTGAAAATTTCTGTAGACGTTTGGGTGGAATTCTGCATTGCATGAATGGACTACAATTTCTAAAGTGTTTCTTCATCCCAGATCTTCCAGGCTCAGAAATATTGTATGTCCATGTGCCCAAGAAACCAAGTGCAGAAAGATAATGTCAAATGAATCATGCTGTAGCTGAAGTATAATTCTGAGATGGGTGTTGTGGTTGGTGTAGCACTGTGCCACCTACTAGGAAGAAAATTAACTCCATCCCAATCAAAACCAGGATAATGGGTCAAAATACAATGCAGGGTTTCTATTCAAATTGATATTTGATATCATAAAGAAACCAAGCATTTCAAAATTACTTACACCTGAAAGGTGTACTTACACCTGAAAGGTTAAGAGTGGCTATCTCAGAAGCTGGCCACTAAGAAATCTATGAGCACAGATATACAGGTGACATATCACAAATGCCAGCACCTTTATTGCCTGGATATAGGCATTTCTAGAAATGAGACCAGCTGAAAGTCCCATTGCTCCTCCTTGGTGCACATTGCAAAGTGAGACACATGATGAGCTACAGAAGGTATCAATGTAAAAAACATCCCAGGAAAAAAACAGTTTCAATGTAGCTGACAAAGACATATTAATATGTTCAGATCCCACATTCACAAATCCCATCCCAGTTCCTTAAGTCACAGTTTAAAAAAGGCATTCTCTTCCATCTCCCTAAGTACTTCTTAGCCAAGGAGGAGGCCACTATAATAGCATTGTTGATCTAATTAAGAAGAAAAGTAAGCAGCAACTTCATTTGTTACTAAAGAATATTGGACAGACAAAACCTGTTTACTGCTGTAATAGGAATGAAAGTCCTCTAAGCCTTAATTTGCTCAAGATGTCTTAAAAAAAAAAAAAAAAAAAGAAAAGAAAAAAACAAACCAAACCAGAACAGTACATAAGATGGATCACTTTGCTAGGCTGAAAAGTGATTTGTCATTACCAGTGACAGGAAGACACAAGGACATAAATAAGCAACCAGGAAAACAACACCTACAGAAATGCCTGTAGACTTACAAGCTTCAGCGTCAGTAGTGCTTATAAAATTCTAGAGATCTGTTCCTTGCTATATTTCTCTGTTGGGCTAAATCATTCTGGATTTAAGACCTCAGGTAGCCTGCCCAAAACTTTCTCATAAGTGCTATGTAGGTGTATGGAGAGTAGGTTCAAAGAAATTTTTTCCAATCATTAGACATATCTTTTTCTGATGCTCTCAAAGCAGGAGAAAGGGCTACCTCTGGCACAGGTTACACAGTCTTAATTTCGATCCAGATGTATTCAAGGATACAAGTATTCAAGGTTTTAAACCAAAAAATAACATGTTGTTTTACCTGTCCATTAAGCACTTAAAACTGAAGTGCTTCTAAACTGAGTTGAGTTTAAATAATTCAGAAGTGTAATGTCCAGCTTTAGAAACACAGTAGTCTCTGCAGTGACAAATAAAAACCTTGCCCTGAGGAATCAGAACATATTTTCCAAAACCACCTAATGTATGAGGGAAGCATAAAGTTTTTAGGTCTCGATATGCTATGCAATGCCTAAGGTAAAAAAAAACCTTTCATCTGCTCCTCGAAAAGAATAGGATTACAGCCAAGTAGTGAGCAAGCACAGGTACTACAGTGGTGTCAATTGTGTAGTGGATTACACTAAAATGGATTGTAGGACACAGAATAAAAAAAAACCCTCTTGAGAAGTTTCCTCACTTCCTTTCATTTGGACAATGTTCCTCTAATGAAGCACAGTAAACAATTCTGACTGAAGGTCTATGATTCTAGTTTGTCTTTCTATTAGTGTGTAGGTTTAGGTTATGGAAATGTGAGTCTGATATGTTCTTGATTATAATGACAATTGAAATGGATAATAACAAACAAATAGAAAGAGAATCCATTTAATCAATTCTCATAAAAGCAGAGATTTTAATCACATGCTAATTCATTAATGACTTTATAGATTACTTGAGTCATAGTGGCATCTATAGCTCTTAAATCTTTATACATCTAAACACTCTTCTTTCTTGTTGTAGGCAATGTGCAATACATTCAGGCAGAAGATGTTTGTTAACAGGATATTTAAGCCAAAGTTAATGAGATTTGAATTATGAGATGCTTTTCTTCAGTGTCATATACCCTATATGCACAAGGGCTAATCCCTTCTTAAATGATCCTCTTTAAACAGACAAATTCATCTTTACATGACTTAAAACCAAAGAAAAAAAAAAACAGAATAAAAATTACTGGTTAAAAAGGTAACCTGACGAGAGCAAGTCTTCCAGTATCTTACATATTTATAGAAGAAGTATGCCGATAGACATGACTTTCTAGTTCTATGTAACATCTTTATCAGTGATCTGGACAAGGGGATCAAGCGCACCCTTAGTAAGTTTGCAAGCAGGACTAGGGAAGTGATCATCCCCCTATAGTCAGCACTAGTGAGGCCACAGTGAATCCTGTGTTCAGTTTTGGTCCCCTCACTAAAAGAAAGACACTGAGGTGCTGGAGTGTGTCCTAAGAAGGGAAAGGAAGCTAGTGAAGTCTCTAGAGCACAAGTCTTATGAGGAGAAACTGAGGGAACTAAGATTGTTTAGTGTCATTGTTTAAGCCCAGCTGATAACTCAGCACCATGCAGCTTTTCACTCATCCCTCCTCTCCCTGCCTTTTCTGGGCTGGATGGGGAGGAGAATCAAAAGAAGCTAAATCCCATGGGTCAAGATGAGTACAGTCTGATAATTAGAGTATGATATAAAACTATAATACTATTACTACTACAACTACTACTACTACTACTAATGACACAGGAAAGAACAAAATAAAACTAAAAGGGGAAAGGCAAAAAAAAACCACAATAAACACAGGAGATGCACAATGCAATTGCTCACCACCGCTGACTGATACCCAGCCCAACCCTACTAGCGATCTGCCCTTCTGGGTGACTCTCCTCAGTTTATATACCAGGCATGACATGCTGTGGTATGGAATACCCCTGTGGCTAGTATGGGTCAGGTGTCCTGTCTCTGCTTCCTCACAGCTTCCCGCATCCCTCCTCACTGGCAGATCATGAGAGACTGGAAAGTCCTTGATCAGGGTAAGGGCTAGTTAGCAACAACTCACAGTTGATTGTTACCAGTATTGTTCTCAGACTACAGCCAAAACACAGCACTGGACCAGCTACGGGGAAGAAATAAAAAACAACTGTTAAAGCTGAAACCAGGACATTTAGCCTGGAGAAAAGACGCCTCACAGAGACCTTATTACTGTCTGCAGTTCTCTGAAAGGAGATTGTAGTGAGGTAGATGTTGATCTCTTCTCCCATGTAACAAGTGATAAGACAAAAGGAAATGGCCTCAAGCTGTGCCAGAGGAGGTTTAGATGGGAGAGTAGGAAATATTTCTTTACCAAAAGGGTAGTCAAGCATTGGACCAGGCTGCCAGGGAATTGATAGAGTTATCATCCTTGAAGGTATTTAAAAGACCTGTAAAAGGGGCACCTAGGGACATGGTTTAGTGGTGGGTTAGTTAGTGCAAGATTAATGGTTGGACTGGATCTTAAAGGTCTTTCCAAGCCTAAAAGATTCTATGACTCTATGACTTTTAAGCCCTGTAAGTCTGTATAGAACATTTCTAATCATCAGAGCAGGGTGTAATTAGGGTGTAACAGTTCAGAAAAAAGGCAAAGAAAAGGAAAACACTTTATGAGAAGGTGAAAGATAAAATGTGAACTGTCCTGAAATGTGTGACAGAACTGCAACAGGCCAGAAGATTTGACATAAAGGTGTCTGCACTGTTTCTTTACTAAGCAGCCGAACACCAGAATTACTTTCAATATTTAGCATAGATTTCCTTTAAACTAAGATAAATTTGAAGCACAGAACAGTTTTGTCTGCTTGGTGAAACTTAACATTTAAAAGTTAAAAATGACAGGAGTAGTAAACAAATATTTTTCCCTTATAATTAATCCAGGAGCTTGCTTTAGGATATTGGATTAGAATGAATTCAATTTACCAATAAGGTAAATTATAATGATATATGATGATAATTATTATACCATTCTTATATAGAAATGAGAAGTTTCTGTTAACACTTGGATTGTGCTCCTGGAGTCTTCCATTAATGACAGCATCTGGACTCGATTACCATTAGATTCTCTAGTCTTACAAATCTTGAATCAGTCCCGGGAATTCAGTTAGAATACAGGATCTTGTTGAATTCTATGTCCATAAAAACCAAGAAATTCACTGTATGGTAGAAAGCTTGCAGATGCTCCTCTTCCAACTTGTTGCTGGTTGTGAAATTCCCTTTCACAAGTGTCAGTGCATTTAGGGGCCTTACTAAACGGAAATTAAGAATACATTTTAATTGATTGCAACAAACGAGGTTTGTTCCCTCTTGTGTTTTTTGAATGTCTCCTTATTCAAAGCAGGTTTCTATCAATATGCATGCCTACACACAGGTAAGTAATGTATGGTAAAATGTGAAGTTTGCAGAGGCACAGCTTCAAATTCAGTGCCTTTCTCTCACACCATAGTAACTGCATGCAAACACTGATTTTATGTCTGTTTGAATGAGAAAAAACTTGCCCCAAATGCCTGTTTACTGATCAGGAAAAAATATTAAACTTGAGAGTCACAAGTAATATATACAACCTTTGATTAACATTTTGGAAAACCTTATGTGTTTATCCAAGTACAAACTGAAATGTAAGATGGTCAAAAACCAATTCCTAATGTTTTCCCAGCTCTTTCTATTCCCCTTAATTTTCTTTTTCCCATTATAATTTATGTCTATAATCTAAAGTTCAGCTTTCAGCCAATGGCTTTTAAGTTTGCAACCAGTTCTGAGTTCTAGAAATTCTTTTTGTACAATGTCTGAACTTCCTGTGCATGAGTGTTAACAAGAGTCAGCATCGAGGTTTTCCTCCTTACTTTTTCTTTAAATAGTGCTTACCATATTCTTAAAGGAATGTAAGAGGAGAGAAGCTCTAGAACCAGACTGTAGAGTTATTGTTGCTTTTCATGCTTTTGTATGTCTTTTTTCCACATTAAACCTAGTTGGGCATCAGTCTAATGCTTCAGCTGTTAGCTTTGAAATTACATCTACATGACAGAACTACATCTATTTTTACAATTCATTCATGTGTTAACAAGGTTGTAGGGAAAAATGTGGTTATAATGATTGTTCATATTCATGAAAAATGATGACGAGATTTCCTAAGGCTTCTGACAATGCCGATTTCTTTTAAAATGGGTTTTGTTATGGACATCATTTTAATATATCTTTACTCAGGGTCTCTCAGCAATGCTTATTATCCTAGGCACAGTGCTGCACCAGTATGGTTATCTCAATCAGGCCTTCATCCATCCTACATCATATGCAGACAGAATTCACCTATATGTGAGGTTGCATTACTAGTTTTTAAATGCTTTGGAGTGGAATTCTGAATTCAATGAGATGAGTATTCTCAGGGAAAATTAAGGATCTAAGGATAAGAACACAAGGATTCTGCACAGTGACATGGAAAATCATGAGGCATGACAGAATCTAAAATATGTATGCCTAACTATCTCTGGATACTTTTTTGTAGAGTTTCTGAATGATACTATAGGTAGATATTATACAAACTTGGGGAATTATTATCTAATCAAGAATTACGTTTTCCTTCTCTCTAAGGGGATAAATTAAAACAAAATCTCCAACAGTACTGAATTTCTTCGTCATCATAACTTTTTAAAGTTTTTCAGATGTTAAAGAAAAACAAAGTGTATGCTACTTTATTTTTAATTTTGATTTTTCTTTGCACAGGGAGAAAACACATGGTACAAGACATTAAGTCCTGCTAAGGCATCTTACAGTTTAATTGCAAGACTGTTTTGCAAAGACTACAACTTCAGCAGTGATGCAGTGGAATTTCAGTAGTATACTTAATACCTCTCCTGTGTGTTAACTTGGTCAGGATGCCCTATTCATACTCTGCCTCCACTATGGCTTCACTCAGAAACTGAAACCAACCATTGGAATTAAACTCTTAAATGTGTTTTTAAAGCTGTTTTCCTTTGGAACCGTTTAAGTTGATACTTAGGTGTCAGAGATATTTAGCCCTTGCACTTTTAATAATGGGATTTTAGCTGAGGAGGTCAGGCAGGGCACACCACACCATTCAATTGCATTCAGCCATAGGCTATTGAATCAACAGCCTTACTGTTAACTGGATGGAATAGGCCAGTCTGCTAAGCAAGTGGGAAGTCAGTGTACTGGCAATGTTAATACATTCAGTAAAATACATACTAAAACAAAGCAAACTTGCTGTTAACAATGCAGATAGATTTGTGTTAAGATAAAACAGAAAAGCACCAAAAAGATTTTAAAGAAGTGCTGAAAGAGACACTGAAGTATTTGTTACACCTACACAGATAAAATTATACAGTTCCTAGAGTGTATCATGGATCAAAAGGGTAAAAGTATGTATTTTACTATTTTTAAATAATTTACAATATATTTAGAATTCTTGCTATGAGTGTACTGTATATGTTGAATATAATAACAGATATGTTTCCAAATATGACTTAAGTACAGATTAATTGGTTAATGGCATTTTTTTCAAGTGGGATCCTCTATTTCTAATATGGTTAGTTTGAAGGTGTGAAGTGTGATAAGCAGATTAGAAGAAAACAGAAGTACTTTTTTTCTTTTAAAGAGGTAAGACCATCCCTTTCATATCAAGGAATAAATTTTAAAATAAATCATTAGATTAGCAATATTGATTATTGTGTTTCATTATGCAAAATAAGCTGCTTCTTTGGGGAAATTTGGTATAGTCAAATATTCAATTTCTTAAGAACTTACTTTTAGGGAAAAAAAAGTCTGTACATAAAGGTTTGAGAGAAATTGTATTACATATTTGGCTGTTAACTTCACAACAGATACTGAGTTTCTCTCCCATCCAGTATACAGTATCAAAACAGCTGCATTGAATGGGCTCTCTATAGGTTTATTTACATGTGTCAACTACATAGTAGGAAGTGAAATGAACTATGTGGCTATGATATGCATATGTTCCGCTTTTTTAAACAACAGAATAAAAAAAACTGGAATATTCAGACAACAAAATGATTTAAGAGTTAGGAAACTCTTCAGCTAGGAAGACTTCAAGGCTTGAGTTGTTTTAGCTCCTGCAAAATTAAACAATGCTTGATCACGGTCTATAACTGCCTGCAGCAGTAGACAAATATCTGACACTACAGAGCCCTTTAATGCTTCAAACAAAAGCATAAAAAAAAAAAATGCTGGAAGCAAAAGCCTCTGAAAGTCCAGACTGTGAAAGTTATTATAGCATTAACTATTAAGACTGCTTATTAAGGGCTGTGCCATTTACTTGACATATTCCTTGGTTAGAGGCAAGAATACCCCTAACTCTTGCACACCCACACAATGCACTCTCATACTAGCCCATGCATTTAGGCAGGAAGAATCCTATCCTTTCCAGACATCCTGAAAATGTCTTTCAGTAGAGCAAGCGTGTGCCACAATCCCACATACATAAGTAGCAGACACAACTGACAGATAAGGAAAGTGCCTCTGTCACAAACTTCCTTTATATATTCATCTCACAGTGTGTAGATGAGTCTCGATGGTAGCAGACTTGGTCTGCTTTTGTATGCCTTGGATGTCTGGCTTGTAATTAAAGGAAATGCATCCTTTAGGGGGATGTGAGGGTAACGACTTCAGTACTGTGGTTCCATTCTTGGTGTCCCCAGTTTGCAATCATTTTTCTCTCCTATACCTACTTCCCTTTCCTGAGTAATTCAGGAATTGCAGTGGTTTATTTACTTAACCAGGAAACATTTTCAATATTCTTCCCCTGTATTACTGACTTCTTTTACTTCTTTGGAACTGCTACTTCTCTGGCGTATAACATGTCCTCTTTTACTTTGATTAAACACCTCTCAAAATATTTACCTGCTGGAGAAAAAATCTTCTCCTCCCTTTCCTGGAAGCACTGTGTACATCTAAGGATGGACTTTTTATACACTGAGCTTGTGTTTTATATCATATAGCTATGTAAATTAGCAGCTTGGTGTAAACAGGTTGTTAAAAATTCTGTCCTAAACATTGCCCTAATAAGTACTGACTGACACCAGGGATGGTGGTAATGAACCAAAAGTTATCTGAGAGTCATTTATTCACAATCTGAAAGTCTTAACTTTAGGACATTTATTTACCATAAATTTCCTTCTAAATTTCCTCTATTTTAAATTTAATCAAATCATTTAATTGTTTCTGTCTGGTTCTTAGTACAAATAACTTCACAGAAAACAACCTCACAGTAAACAACCAGACAGCGTGATAAAATAGCCCTATTCAGCTCAGTTGAATTGTTCCTTTGACACCACTGAAAGGACTGGCTTATTATTTCTCTGTTCTACTTCTCTTCGTTGTAGAACAAGACCAGCTAATTATTGTAGATTGTATTGAGATAAAAGTAAAATTTGCCAATAATTGGTTTTGTTACTTCTTAAAGGTAAGTAAAGAACCATTTTCAATTATCTTTGGTCAAAGTCAGTAGCGGATTTTGTACCTACCTTTGATTTTTTATTTTTATTTTTTTGCAACATATTTCATTAGGAGAACAATAGGTTCACCTAGAGAACAGAAAAGAAAGAAAATTACCTAGACTTACAATTTAATACAGCTGCAACAGAAAGACAAGAACATGAGAAATACGTCCTTATGATAATGACACAGAGGTTATTTTCAGAATAATTGTTCATTACCTCCATAACTTAAAGAAATACAGTATAAATCCAACAGTCACTGAGCAGTTATGTAATTATAACATTTGCTTGAATCATTAGTGTGTTTAAGAATATAAACTGATAGCCTTTCAAAGCTTTTGAAAGCTCTTGGTGAGATATGAAGTACAAATGGCCTGGTAATAAAAAGAAATTTAATGTTTTAAACTAAACTAAACAAACCCAAAACACTTCATTGTGAAAGCTCTAATAAACTTGAAAATAACAGTCAATATACCGTTTTGTCCTGACAACCTCAATTAGATATTTAGGAGAAACAATGTCTAGTTAGGAATTCTGAGAACATAACTACTGTTCAACAAGAGGTCACAGTGGTAAAATTTCAATAAAACTGACTTTTTATTTTTTATGAGAATGTAGCTTTTTAATTGGACTTGAAAAGATTGAGATAGAGTGGGCCACTGTAAGCCTACACAGTTGAAGATTTCAGCAGTAATCCCTGACTGCTGGGAACCAGATCTCAGGTGTATTTGGAACATCTCTTTTGAGCCATTAATTTTTTGATCAGACTGGTTTGTTTGTTTGCTTGGTTGGTTGTTTTTTGTTTGTTTGGTTGGTTGGTTTTGTCATGTTTTGTCTCTCTCTCATTCTCTCCTTCTTTTTCTTTCTCTCTTTCTCTCTTGGTTTTCAAAAGATAATATATTTTAGTGTTACCTTCTTCATTCTGGTGTGCCTAAGTTGACAAAACTATAGCCTATGATTATTTTTAATTGAGTTCTTACATCCATTCCTGAGGTTCTGTTAAACATCTATTTAATGAGGTACAGAGAAGTATTAGAAAAAAATAATCTAAAGGAAAAAAGTCTGTAACAAAATCTCATTAGCCACATGGTGTATGAAGGGAGATTAATTAAGCATAGAGATCAATGCACAAATTAAGTACTGTAACAGATCGATTGAGGATCTGCATGGTTGTCACAGTTTTGCACAGGGAAAACTTTCATAAATTTACCTCAAAAGTTGAAGAATCATCATGACTGGTCTTTGATGGGGCAAAGAAGAAAGTGGGAGAGGTGAGAGAGAAAATTGATTTTGTCTTGATTATGTATTAAGTTTTTGTGAGCAAAATTGTGTCCCTGAATGTGCTTTTTCAGTAAGACCTTTTTCAATGAATGTTGCAATACAATTTGATCTAAAGAGTTAAAAGCTCTTTTCCTTCTGTATGTTCAGCTTATTATTTTCACTGTCATAATTCAATTATTCAGTAAGCAGAGCATGTAAGTGGACAAAGGTCTACCTCACTCATTTTGTCATTGCTCATATCATACAGCCTTATGCAAAACAACTGCCTGTTTCAGGTTGCTCTTACAAAATGACGATAAAAGTGTAGCTTCTTCAACCAAGTGTAACACAAATAATGTTTAAGAAACCAATTTGGATGTAACAAAGATTAATCCCGCCAGTTCTGACAGCAACAACTGCTTGCGCTCAGACTTAGCCTGCTGTGATTTTTGCATGTCTGTGAGCTTTGCTGTCAAAAAAGGCTATACCAGTGCCTTTCTTAACACACTTCTTAGTGTTTAATGGAAATCACATGAATCCCTTCAAGATACATATTTATTTGAACTGAAAAAAAATTGTGTGATTCCAAATTAGCCATTTGTTGTGGCAGAATTGAATGTGATCATTATTTCCCATTAAGAGACAGTGTCATTTCCTGTTTACTTTTAGTGCCTGTTATTCGGGATTACAATGCGAATTTTCTGATGTTTCTTAGAAAACCTACAATAACTGGTGTGAACAAAATCGGTGCAATTACATCTATAATATTGTATAACAATATGTTCAAAGACGACAAGGTAGAAGTTATTGGGACTGATCTTCCATTTAAAAGCATTACATATGGAACAAATTCTGATATCAATGTCCTGTTTTTGGGGCATAATAATTTTTCTATCACCAACTTATTTCTTAGGATAGTGTAAGCAATAGGCAGTAAATGGGATAGGCAGTAAAAATAACAGAAGGGGTTTGGTTTGTTTAATGTTAGACATTATGTTTGAGTTACTCACCCTAGACACAAAGCACATTTTGCAAATTGTCACTTGTAGTGAGCAATAGATCTGACACTTCAGGGAATATGTTAGGGTATTATCTAATATTAGGAACTTATGAAAATTTTAGATCTTTCCATTGACAATGCCTTATTTTATAAATCTGTCTTATTCCCCATTTCTGTCTCCAGTCTGGGCCAAGATAATTTACTTCCAGGTTTACTTCTGTAGGCAGTCAAATAATTCCCTTAGGGCGAGAGCTGGACATTTATTTGTCTGGCTTCAGGTAGAAACTATGGATGTATATCAAGCATAGATTTCTCTATCCAACATAATTCTTCAACACGCTCAAGGGAGGTCCACTGGTTCTCAAATGCCCACAGCTTTTTGCAGCCTCACGGTATGAGGTCATAAACTTATTTTTGGTGGGCTGTGAAATTTCCTCATGTTTTTGGCTCATTCAACTGAAAACAACATTCTAAATAGTATTTGTGTCTCATGTTTACAAGGATACCTCTTGGATGCAGCAAAAGACTGTTAAGCTATAAAGCAGTGGCTGCTGAGAAGGCTAGTCTGCTCCTCAGGATAATTTTGCACAAATTACCTCAGCATCCAGTGTTCTATCCCATGAATTAATGAAAATTAATGAAAAAACTATAGATGAACTTTATGATGCCTTGCTCAGCTGAAAATGCCTTCTATCTAGACAATTACATTCATCAAGATGAATCCCAGACTGTGTTTCTGAATTGTACATAAATTATTTTATAATTATTTTACTACTCAGTTGTGGTCCATTACCATCTGGGATGCAGCATGTAAAAAACCTGAGTTGTTATGCATAAATGACAATCTTTTTCAACTAGTACCTTTTGGGACTATTTCAGAAGATTGTACTTTCCTCAGAGCTGTCTTCAGACAACTTAATTTTTTCTTCCCTTTTAAATGAAGGAGCCTTTATAATTAGTGATTTTAGCATGAAAATACTTGAAACCTATGTCTGTTTGACTCGTTTTATTTTTGGCTGCTGATACTGGCTGCTAGATCAGATTATGATTACGTGAAAATTATGGTTTTAACTGTATTGTACATCTTTAATTGTTTCCACGGTATCCAAAACCTTCTAACAGCATTCTTCTACTATTGTTCAGTACTTTCAAATGTTATCTTCAGTATGTATTGAATTTTAAAAAAAGGAAAGAGAATAAAAATTGCAACAAAAGTATATAAACTCAAGCTCTATCTCTTTCTTTAATGTTGAGTGTAGATTTGGTTCTCCCATCTCATAATGCTAAGCTTGGAAATCCCTCATGAGAGAGTGACAAGGATGATCAAAATTTGGGAAGGTTTCAGTAGGAGACATGATGAAATAGGCTACTAAACTAAGCTTGGAAAATAAATAACTGAATTAAGATTAGCTAGAGATCTCAAAAATGATAAATGGCAAATAGAAAGAAAACAAGGATCAATTAATCAAATTCTCTTCTAGCAGAAGATTGATCTACTGACTGGAAAATGCAAAGCCCTCAAGCAAACAACTAAAAATCCCCTACCAAAGCCAGTAGTTTTTCTTGTATAATTTAATAGATGTGGAGTTCCCTAAGATGTTCTGAACAAATTCTGAACAATTTTACTTGGATTTGGAAGGAGAGAAGTTGATGCAGAAAATCCACTGAGGCTCATTAAAAAATGCCATTTCTGACTCAGAAAATCTCAAGCTGTTGAATGTTGAGAGAACACTGTGTGATTATTACCATACGGTTTTCGTGTTCCTGTACTCTTCCATAGGCATCCTCTGGTACTCACTGCTGGAAACAGTATACTGAGCAAAATTCACTTCCTCCCCTCCTCCCCAAATAAAATAAGGTGTGATTACTTCTTAAATCAGAGATTGCTATCACTCCAGAGCTTGCATGACACATTTTTCAGCCTTAATTCAATCATAGAACCATAGAATAGTTAGGGTTGGAAAGGACCTTAAGATCATCTAGTTCCAACCCCCTGCCATGGGCAGGGACACCTCACACAAAACCATCTCACCCAAGGCTTCATCCGACCTGGCCTTGAACACTGCCAGGGATGGAGCATTAACAGCCTCCCTGGGCAATCCATTCCTGTGCCTCGCCAGCCTAACAAGAAAGAATTTCTTCCTTATATCTGATCTAAACTTTCCCTGTTTAAGTTTTAACCCTTTACTCCTTGTGCTATCACTACAGTCCCTAATGAAGAGTCCCTCCCCAGCATCCTTATAGGCCCCCTTCAGATACTGGAAGGCTGCTATGAGGTCTCCATGCAGCCTTCTCTTCTCCAGCCTGAGCAGCCCCAACTCCCTCAGCCTGTCTTCCTACGGGAGGTGCTCCAGTCCCCTGATCATCCTCGTGGCCCTCCTCTGCACTTGTTCCAACAGTTCCATGACCTTTTTATGTTGAGGACACCAGAACTGCACACAATACTCCAGGTGAGGTCTCACAAGAGCAGAGCAGAGGAGCAGGATCACCTCCTTCAACCTGCTGGTCATGCTCCTTTTGATGCAGCCCAGAACGCAGTTGCTTTCTGGGCTGCAAGCACACACTGCCGGCCCATGTTCATTTTCTCATTGACCAGCACCCCCAAGTCCTTCTCCACAGGGCCACTGTGAATCTCTTCTTTGCCCGACCTGTAGCTCTGTTCCAACCCAGATGTAGGACCTTGCACTTGTCATGGTTAAACTTCATAAGGTTGACATCAGCACACCTCATAAGCGTGTCAAGGTCCCTCTGGATGGCATTCCTTCCCTCTGCCGTATCAACCGGATCACACAGCTTGGTGTCATCAGCAAACTTGCTGAGGGCGCACTCAATCCCACTGTCCATGTTAACAGCAAAGGTGTTGAACAGGACCTGCCTCAGCACCAATCCCTGAGGGACACCACTAGTTACTGGTCTCCAGCTGGACATTGAGCCCTTAACCACAACTCTTTGCATGTGGTCATCCAGCCAGTTCTTTATCCACCGAGTGGTCCACGTATCAAATTGATGTCTCTCCAATTTAGAGACAAGGATGCTGCGCGGGACAGTGTCCAACACTTTGCACAAGTCCAGGTAGATGACTTCAACTGCTCTACCCCTGTCCTTCACTTCCATAGCCCCATCATAGAAGGCCACCAAATTGGTCAGGCAGGATTTCCCCTTAGTGAAGCCATGCTGGCTGTCACCAAGCACCTTGTTGTTTCTCATGTGCCTTAGCATGCCTTCTGGGAGAACCTGCTCCAAGATTTTGCCAGGCACAGAGGTGAGACTGACTGGTCTGTAATTCCCTGGGTCACCCATTTTCCCCTTCATCAAAATGGGGGTTGTATTTCCCTTTTTCCAGTCATCAGGAACTTCACCTGACTGCCATGATTTTTCAAATATGATGGCCAGTGGCTTAGCAACTTCATTTGCCAGCTCCTTCATGACCCATGGATGGATTTCATCAGGTCCCATGGACTTGGTTACATGCAGGTTCTTAAGATGGTCTCGAACCACATCCTTTCCTACAGTGGGCCTGAGGTCTTCATTCTCACAGTCCCTGCATCTGCCTTCCAAGACTTGGGTGGTGTGGTCAGAGCCTTTGGCAGTGAAGACCGAAGCAAAGAAGTCATTCAGAACCTCAGCCTTCTCCAAATCCTGTGTAGCTAGTTCTCTCAATAGCTTCCAGAGGGGGCCTATGCTGTCCATAGTCTGTTTTGTATTCACTACGTACCTATAGAATCCCTTCCTATTACCTTTCACATCCCTAGCCAAGTTTAATTCTAACTGGGCCTTAGCTTTCCTAACCTGGACCCTAGCTTCCCAGACAACATCCCTGTATTCTTCCCAGGCAGTCTGTCCTTGTTTCCACCTTTTATAAGCCTCTTTTTTTATTTGAATTTTCCTCATCAGTTCCATAGTTTTTTTTTTCCTTCCTCTTGTTCAAAAGCATACAGTTTCTATGGTTTGTATTTACTTGGTTTGCAGTGCTCTTCAATATAGCTACACTCTTACTATTCCTTTACTTGAAATAATTGAAATGTATTAAAACAGGTTTGATGAGGAACTTCAGAATTAATTATTGTCAAAGTAAGGATTAAGCTCTTGCTTATTTCTTGGTAATGCAAAGTTATCTGTGGTTTACATTTTCCTTATGGTAACTTAAGTTGCTTTTACAGAAATTTTTATGACTGTTCTCCCATATCAGATAGCTTTCCAGCTTGTTTAATCTCACAGGTAAACACTACTCAAAATTAATTTGAAATTTGAAGACTGATACAAGTCTCTTCTGATGCGCATACTGGAGCACAGCTTTTATACATAGTGGCTGAAGCTCTCACCGAGCACATGCTTATGCATGTGGGACAGTCCACTATCAATTGATTAATTATACTAATATTAACCACAAATGATGTGGCAACACTGAATTTTTACTTATCTGAGGAAAAGAGATGATGTCAAAGGTATAATAAAAACCATATATTTTAGAACAAGAGGAATAATTTTATTATATTCTACATTTTCTTTTGCTAAGTCTATTCAAAATCTCATTGGTAAAGCACCATTATAAGAACAATTAAGCACTTGTGAATATTATACGTTAGTCAGAGTTCAGTTTAATTTTTTCTTATATATATTATTATACACATACTTGCATGCTCATGTCTTTTATTCTTTCCCCATTAATATTTTTCTTCTCTTTTTTGCTAATTCTTCATATTCCGTAGATCAGTTTAGTTTTCATTACAACATTGGTGAAGAGAAGAAATGCATTGTCTTTTGTCAGAACAATTATTCCTATTATGTGAAACTAATAATAATGTTGTATTTCTTTCCTGTTATTGCATGATCACTAGAGAACTCATTGATACAACATACCTGTATATAGTAACCAAGTAACACATCAGAAAATAGCAATAAAAAAGCAATTCAAGCAAATCTGCACACATCCAGACAACTGTAGGAAACTAAATCTAGATAAACAAAAGTAGATTAATCCATAAAGATTTCCTTTGCCAAAGGCACAGAAGCATAGTATCACATAAAGATGCTACTTCTTCCTAAGGGCAGCATTTCAAGTTTCTCTAGACATTGTAGGTGGGGAAAAAATATGAACAGAGAACAAATGAGGAGTGTGTGATATTTTTGTCAAAAAAACAAACAAAATAAATCAATGTTCTTTACTCTTACTAGGTCTGCATTTTCATTCTTCTTAAAATTAGAAATAAAATTTTCTCTAATGATACTAAAATACAAGCACTGAAGTTCCCGTTCACAGAATTGATTGAATAAACTGAGTTGCTGAAAGTGGTCTACTTTGCTGCAGCTTCCAAAGTTTTTTGTATTTCAAGATTTAATGAAGAACAATCCTTTGGAGGTTTAAAAAGAGTTGGTCAGATATAGTAGTTTTCTGTTGTAATTTGTAAATACTGTAACCCTGTTTGAAATCTCTTAATGTTATAAATTTGAGTTCCCTCATTTACCTCTTGGCTTTACAATGTCAAAGTTTTATGATGTTGTAAGGTTCACACTAAATTTGATGTGGGACTGGTTTTGTCTCATGAACATTTGTATCAACATCCTCAGATGGATTATGTACACTAATACATTATAAATAACTTTAAATTCAAATATATCTTCATTTTAGTTATTTCCTGACCTAAATCAACACTTAGGTGCTTATAAAACCACTAAAAGAACTGAAGATCCATCTTTCTGAATGTTTAACAGAATTTCTTGCATAGCTGATTTTGTTCAGTGATTTTGCTTTTTTTTTTTTTGTCTATGATGATTTATCTGAGTAATATAATGCACTGCTATTCTTTAGTAAAAGGATTATCTGTCTTGCTTTCATCATATTTTTTCATTACGTCCCCACCCCCCTCTTTTTTTTTCTTGTTATCTGGTATACTTATGAAACCCAGATGGAATGAGGTAAAGATGGAATATGCTTGGGTTTTAACACATCTCTTAAACAAACATTAATATTGTGTGTATTCTGGAATATAGCTTCTTAATATCAAAAGAATCTTTGCATATGTCTTGTTTCCAGCATTAGTTTTAAATCAAACTCTAAGAAGTATTTCGTACTGAAAAGTAGTAACTCACATCTTAGTTCAAAATTAGGTTGTAACTAGCTTTTTTTTCCCAATCAGAATTTGTTGAGCTGCTATTTTCTAAATTTGAGCTGAACACCTCCATCACATGGCCATCTTATCATCTCTTCCCATTTTGTATCTGGTTGGCTGAGCAACCTCTTCATTGAAAAGGGATCCAGGAAGTAATTTTCACTAACAATATTTTCCAAAATGTGTAGAGTAAGATGGAAAATTAAATTAGTAGCTTTAGGTATTAGCCGCAGGAGTGTTAAAATAACAACACAATTGTGGGAAAGACTAAGTAGTTCTCTTTCCCCTTTTTCACATTTATAACTACAGGCTAAAATTCCTTTGCAAGTACTTTATCATAGTGAGAATTATTAAAAAGATGCAATTCTAGTTACCTCCTAAACTTGTATTCACCTCACTGATATGAATGAAAGTATCAGACCAGTACATAAAGCACTGACAACTACATGAGCACCAGAAAATTTAAAATTTAAGTTATTAAAAAAAAATTTACCTTTGAATGAAGCGTCTGTCAGTGAGGCAGTCTTTCCCTGTAACTGTCATATCTGTAAATGTCATAATGTAAATGTCATATCATTTCACAATAAAAAAGTACCTTGAAGAACTTGCCTGCTAGATGGCCTCACATAACAAAACCTCCCGCTTTACTGATTTTTTTATCCAATTCAAGAAGTTGAGAGAAATTAGTCATATCTAGTCTAACAACTGCAGTGAAAAAAACCTTTTGTCTTCTGAAAGCTCTTCCTCTGTGAGAAGCCTTAAATTCAGGTATTATGATGTCATTTTGTTAGATACGATCTTGCTATTTTATCCCCAGGAATTGAAATCACAGTATGTTTTTTTCTACAGAGCATATTGGTGGGATTGCTGATTTAGGTAGTTGGCATATTTCATAGTATAATATGTCTAATGCTTTTATATTAAACCACTGAAGTGATGTCATTGCATTTGTAAGTCCTTCAGTTCACTTAGTTTTTTCTTGAAACAAAACAAAACTAAAAACCTCAGACAGAATTACTTTTTCAGCAATCCATGTTTTGCAGTAAAGATGGAGCCATAAAGTCACTGTAGAGTGACATGGTAAAAGTTCATGATGAACTGCATACAGCATTTGTTTACTTTTAACCACTTCTGATAAAAACAGATGATAAACAGCTGGGATCATACTTTCATATATTCTTGCCTTATTTTAAGACCTATTCCATGTCAATAGTGTTCAAAATATCTTTTGACTTAAGTCTTCAGGCTGCCTCAGGATTTTGTTCTGTCTTACATATTTTCTTTCCAGGCTTAAACATATGCTAGTAATATATCTGTCAGTTTCATTAACCTCTACTTGTCCCCATCTTCCTTTTATGACATACTCCCTCTTACAGGACCAAGTCCTCATCCCTAAATCAATCCCCTCCAAAATATTATGACTTTACATACAGAAGGTATTACATACACCTCATATTATACAGTATATATTGTATATTTTATGATGCAATATCAATCACCTTACCTTGTGGTAAGTTTGGAACAGAAGATAGAAACAAATACGTTCATTTCTCCTTAAATTTCTAATTTATTTAGATCAGTTATAAAATAAAAATAATGTACTTTACATATTGTCAAGTCTGCAATAATTAGAAGGGATGAGTAGAAAAGGAAACAATTGCACAGAGGTTTTGGTTAGTAACAGAACTGATCAGGAATGACATCCATAGCTGAGATACATATTGTCATGTACATAGTTGAACCCAGGACACACATAAATAACTTCTTATTATCTCCTTTCTCCTATATGGTTTATTTTACTTATGTTGCATATAATAAATACTTTACTCTCTTCACTATGTCTGTAGTCTGTTTCTACTTACTCTTCAAGGTGGTTGTTTGTTTGTTTTTTTTTACTGACCTGGAATTGACCTTTTATAATTTTCATTTGTATTCTTTGGGGATTTTGCTATCACCCTGTTCTCTCAGGGGTCTCTCCTATAACACCAGATTTATGCTTCCCACCCCAAAATTCAGAGTCTGGAGCACATGGACAAAGATGTGCGTTAGCCTCACTTTAATACAACTACATGATGACTCACAGAAGCCATCCAGTATCTGAAGGGGGCCTATAAGGATACTGGGGAGGCACTCTTCATTAGGGACTGTAGTGATAGGACAAGGGGTAACAGGTTAAAACTTAAACAGGGAAAGTTTAGATTGTATATAAGGAGAGGGTTCTTTACTGTAAGGGTGGTGAGGCACTGGAATGGGTTGCCCAGGGAAGTTGCAAATGCTCCATCCCTGGTGGTGTTCAAAGCCAGGTTAGACAGAGCCTTGGGTGACATCTTGTAACATGAAGTGTCCCTGCCCATGGCCAGGGGGTTGGAACTAGATGATCTTAAGGTCCTTTCCAACCCTAAATATTCTATGATTCTTTGATGTCTCTGCCTATGGAAACATGGATATGGATGGCAATCCATTTGATCTTCAGTTCTGCGAGTTCTGTAACAGGGAAAGCATTCAAAGCCCAGGGTCATCCCTGTAGGACAAACAGTCCTGTAGGGTCATGGGTGCTGTGAGAAGATTTCACCGCTTTCCTTTGAAAGGAGGAAAGAGCAGATGCAGATGGGACTATGTGTAAGAGCTGATCCAAGGCAGAGGAGGAAGGGAACCCACCTGTTGAAAAACTGAAGGACACTGATGGTTGAATAAAATATTCCCCTACCCCTCTGTTCCTGGGGAAAACTGGAACT
Source organism: Pezoporus wallicus (assembly GCF_028554395.1). Lineage (NCBI taxonomy): Eukaryota > Metazoa > Chordata > Aves > Psittaciformes > Psittacidae > Pezoporus > Pezoporus wallicus. The sequence continues at coordinate 1,162,620 of NW_026642986.1, read as the reverse complement.
GCTCACTGTAGGATCCAGAGGGTCAGGGTTGTGCTGGGGAGGTAGGGGGAGGCAGGTGAGTATATCACCAGTGAAAATGTTTTAATATTAGAACATCTGAATGCAATGTCAGAAAAATTTATTTTGACCATGAATAAATTCTTGGTACCCTTTGTGTGTTCATATTTACCCTTAACAAGGTTTTGATCATCACAAATTAGCTATACAAATATTAGGTGACAGTTACAACCTAACATTCAACTTCTCTGTGTGACTCCAGAAAGCAGTGTAAGCTTCACAATTCAACCTCTAGCAACAATATTGTTAGGCACTTACAATGCTGTGAATCAGAAGGGACTAGCAAAATGTGAAAAGGGAGAGGGTAAAGAAAATTAGTTTTGGTGCCTTCGTGTATTTCTAGTAATCTTGAGGTCATAATTTGAAGTATCAACAAAACAACAAAACCAAACAAAAAACAAAACCCCCACAACCTTTTCCTAATGTGTTTTTTGTTGTTTTGTTTTGTTTTATTATCTTCCCTTAAAAAGCATATATATGATTGTTAGTACTTTCAAATTAATTCCCCACCCCCACCCCCACCCCCCCCCGTATATGTTGCCACTTTCAGTCAGACCTGAGCAGTTGTCCAAAGTACTGAAATCCCATGCCTCAGCCTGTGTTCATGCCTGTATTTCGTTTGGACATGATCTTTGTTTTGTCCAATAGCATAACATTTTCCTGGCGTGACTCTATTTTTTGATTCTCCCTTCACAAGACTGAAGAATTTATTTATTTATTTATTTTTCAGATTTGCTGGATTTCCTACATAGTTCTCCTAAAGTACTGGTTCATTTTTTGATATGTGAAATAAGCATTTTAAAAAGCTCTCATTACCTCAGAGGTCAAATTCTGCCCAACAGAATTCAAATCCAACAAAATAAAAGTAATTTCATGCTACTTTAATATGGATCCATATGTGTCATAAACACAGAATCATAGAATTGTAGAAGGGTTTGGGTCGGAAGGGACCTTAAAGATCATCCAGTTTCAACCACCCTGCTATGGGCAGGAACACCTTCTGCTAGACAAGGTTCCTCAAAGCCCCATCTAATCTTGCCTTGAACACTTCCAGTAATAATAGGGGAGTTTGTATATTTGCATATTTCTGTTTAAAGAATATTCTTTTAAAGTAAGCTTAATTTAAAAAAATTAAGTTTAATCAGAAAAACAAACCCAAAATCCCTAAACAAAGATTCCCCTATTTGTTTCTTACACACCGTTAGAGTGCTAAAGTTTCATCTGTTATTTATGCTACCATTTAATAATACCATGCATCTGGTTTATGTATTAAATATTGTACCAATACATATCTGTTATCATTGACCTGTTACATACAGCTTTGAGTGTGATGCTAGAAACTAAGAATAAACGGTTTAAGGGACAATCAAGCAAAAGCCAAAAATGCCCCACCCCCACAAACTCCCACAGAATCATAATTTAAATCACACTGATATAACTTCTGTAATTTTCAGATAAGAGGTGTGTGGATTTTTTTGGTTGGTTGGGTTTTTGTTGGTTTGGTTTTTGTTTTTTTTCGATACAGTTCATACCTCTCGTATTCAAAATATGGAGACATTCTCTGTAAGTGTCCTAGGTTCAGCAATAGCAGTCATTTTTTTCCTTCTTAGTAGCTGGTGCAGTGCTGTGTTTTTTGACTTTCAGCCGGGGAACAGCGCTGATAACACTGATGTTTTTACTTGTTGCTAAGTAATGTTTAATCTGACCAAGGACTTTCTGAGTCTCGTGCTCTGCCAGGGAGGAGGGGAAGGCAGGAGGAAGCAGAGACAGGACACCTGACCCAAACTAAGCAAAAAGGTATTCCATACCACAACATGGCATGCCCGGTTTCCTGAAGGTCGAAGAAAAATGAGTGCCAGTCGCAGCCACAACAATGCACCGTCGGCAATATCGCACCAACCAAGACTCCCGGATTCACACCCATAGGCTGATCCGTAGACTAGAGAGCCAAGGAGTGATCAGTAGGACCTGCTCACCCTTTAATAGCCCCATATGTAGTGTAGAGCAGAGTCAGGCTCAGTTAGTTTTTGGATGGAAGACTGCCTGGGAATCCGAGGTGTAGGCAGTGAGCAAGCAGCTGCATGGTTCTGACTTACCGGCTGGGTTTAAACCATGGCAGTTCTTTCCAAGTATATAAACTGCGGGTAATTACCTGGAAGGGCTAGATCACTGATAGGGTTGGGCTGGGTATCCGTCGGTGGGTGGTGAGTGGTTGTATTCTCTTCCCTTGTTATTTCCCTTATCATTATTATTGTTGGTGGCAGCAGTAGTGATTTGTGTTATACCTTAGTTACTGGACTGTTCTTATCTCAACCCGTGGGAGTTACATTCTTTCAGTTCTCCTCCCCATCCCTCCGGGAGCGGTGGGAAGAAGAAGGGGCCAGGGGAGAGTTAGCAAGTGGCTGCGTGGTTTTGAGTTACTGGCTGGGCTTAAACCACGACAGTAAGTTATTCTTAAAACAATAGTACTAGTATTTATAGCATATGTTCTGCACAGTTTATTTGATCATAATGCTAGAAAATAAATACATGTGTAGATGAGGTTTTCAGATGCCAAAGCATAGCTCATTCTGACAGTAGCACAGCACAGTTCATTTTTAAGTTAATGAACATACATACAGTCATAGAAAAAGCATTGGTGCTTCAAAATTCCACCTGCCTGAAAGCAAATGCTATTTGTTTTCAACAGAATTTATTGTCTCCATCAGGAACTTTTAACATTTCATTATAACATGTAGTAAAATCAGTGGTGTATTTATATATTCATGTGTATTTATTAGTCCCTGATCTCAAACCTGGCCTTGAAGAAAAAGCTGGAAAGTATCATAAAGCTTTCAATCAGAGTGTCTGCTTGAGGAGTTGAAGCCAGAAGTGTAAGGAGTATGCCAGATTTTTTTTTCTGAAGAAGAGGGTGAACAAGAATTGCTTTTTCACAAACTACTTTTTCTGTCAGAAAATATATAACAAAATTTATCAGTCAGTGTAAGCCCAGTGAGTGCATATGGACTTTAATGGGAGGCTCCTTTTATAAACCTACATTTGCAATTAAACAATTTACATACCTATGGATAACTACCAGATATCTACTGGTAAATACTTAATTTGGACAGCTGTTCCAGCTCATAATTGTTTTAGCTGGTGTTTTAATTAATTCTTTTTTATGACCTCATAATATTCATCTACAAAAGTAGTTGCACTGAGCATGGAATTTGTGTCCCTTGCACTTGGATTTCACTTGAATGACCAGGGAGCTATGGCGTACCCATACGTATGCTGCACCTGGTCACGCTGGCCAGTTGTCTAGAAAAACTTGTAATTAATTCAGTAGAGTAAAAGAAAGTAAATACAAATTCTCACAAGTTCAAAAAGAGAGGAGCATACCAGCATCCATGTTTCAGTGCATTGAGTGCAGAGGATTTAAGAAATGCCAGTGGAGGGAAGGAAAGACGAAGTACACACACCATACATGGCAGGGAGAATCAAGGGCCAGCTGCTGCTTTAGGAGTGCAAGACCCAGGATCCTGAGGGGGCTCCCCACTGGGAGTGGCAGGATAGGCTCTGGCAATCAGGGCCTGTCCACCATCCCATCCATAAGTGGCCAGGAGTCACTGTGGCAGCCCTAGTCCCAGCTATCGGGCACATCCTTGGGGATGGGCTAGGCAGGGATGTGGGGCACTGGAAACTGACCTGACTGCAGAACTACTGGAGCAGAGGTTAACAGCCCCAGAAGTCTGCGGACTGGAAACAAGGTCCTCAGCCTTGGGCAAATGGGGGAAGTCCCAGGGGGATGGGCAGGTGCAGTCAGGGCTAATGGCATCCTCAAGGCCCTGACAATTAGCCTGCAAAACCTGATGCATTTTTAGTTCATTCCATTCAAATACCTCTTCAAAGATGATGACACTAAATTTAAGCTTGTCCAATTGGGCACTTGCGGTTTGAGATTTAAGTGCTGCTATATTTGAAATACAGTGTTACGTCTTGAGGGATTTCTCTATGGTTTTCTACCAAATTACACATCGCAAGCTATCTGGAGCTACTCAAATCTCTGCTGAATTCTAGCATACAGCATGCCAGATACAAATAACTTCTTGCTTCTCTGAAGAGCTGTTTATACAGTAGTTAGCCTCTCCAGTACATCTGCTTGTATACACAATATTTTTTATACATGCTGTTGTTAATCACTTAACGAAGAACAGTATTTGTACCTGCCAGATGTTTTTGTTTTTTTTTTCTTTTTTAATAACTTTAGCTGAAAGATCCTTATCGCTATACACTAAGGACAAACATCACAGTAGACAACACAAGGAAGCAAGTATTCTGAGCCAGGGCTTTGGCTGGAAGAAGCTGGCAGAAATTAATCCTTTGCCCAGCTGTCTCTAGTCCCTCTGAGCTGCCATGCCAACTAGGCACTGGTGTAGCACAAAGATACTCCATTATTCACTGCTAAGCACAGAAGATGAAGAAATGTTTGGATCGTGGATTCAACATATTCTTTTTTGCAAACATAGTGTCAGACTTTAATTACTCATTTGCTATAGGTAGAATCTGGGGGTTTGCAGGTTTCCTGTCTGGCAGAAGATCTAAAATGTGTACCCCGTATATATTTATGGTGTATATCTCTAGCTTTGTCGCCTTGGTTGCTAAATACGTGCACATTGATGCATGCAAGACAAAACCTGCTAAGGTGTTGGAGGTTTTTTTAGCAAAAACTTGAGTATACATTGCTCTGTATGTAACTGCTTAAGTTAGTAATAACTTCAGTAAAGGACAGGATCAGAGCAGAGGAAGTGACAAACCGAGAACCAGATGTTACTACTAAAAAATTAATTTTAGAGCTGGCTGGACAACATAATTTACAAAAATAAAGCTGGTGCTGTAAGGAAGTGCAATCTGGATGTAGTAGGAGAGCAAATGAAATAGGACTATATTCTGAAACTACTGAAATGTCTTTCACTATAAATGAACTGATTTGCTCTACATCATCTTTCAGGGTGACTTTGGCTAGATAGTGGAAATGTGTTTGGGGACTGGTGAATTTTAATTTACAGCTTTGGGGTTTGTTATTGTACAAAATTAAATATGTAACCCAAATTGATTCTTAAGGGTTCTATTCCAAAATATTTTCATAATTATTGTTGTGGGATTTTTCTAATCTTCACTATAGTCTATTCCCTGTATAGCACTTCTCAAGCAATGAGTCCTTCATTAGCCCTGTTTAACAAATCCCAAAGTGTCAAACCGCTTGTACCATATCAGCAACACTAATTCTTTTAATAGGTGCAGCTCCTAGGATTCTAATAGAATGAAAGCTACTAAATATTCTGTCATCCTGGGAGATTTTTCAATTATTTACATGGAACTCTTTGTTTGTATTTATGTTGATGTCAGTAAAGTTTTAATGTCAAAGAAGTTTGAGACAATCAGAGCAAAATATTACTTTAATTTATAATCTTAATGAAAAAGGAAAAAACCCTAGGATGATACTAAAGGTTTCAGGTTGTTTTTTTTTAATGTTTTAATGTATGTGTTTTCTCTTTTTTGTGAGGGGAAAATGTCTGCATTGATTTCAGCTTCTTTAAGTCCTATTTTTTTACTATATTCATTTTTCTATTTTTTCAAAGTTTACATTTTTCTTTAAAGTTTAGAGTAAGTTAGTAAAACCAAGTTTTATCTACTTTTTTCTTTTTTTTTTTTTTCCTTCACATCAGATGTTTATGCCTGTTCTCTCATATGCATTAACTACAGAGGAAACCCATCTTCTTCCTTCCTCATTCATTATTTTCTCCTCACCTCAACCCACTTTTGACCAAGCAATTTTTAAACACAGTCAACCTTCAGTATAAACAAAAGGCAGACACCAGAACAAAACTGTGAAAATATCTGAGATTTTTTTAGTCAATCAGATACATATGTTGCTTCTTCTGAATCATATCTGCTACTTTTTAAATTTAAAAACACAGTATTGAAGAAAATGGCACTGACACAAAATAAAAGAATGACATCATCAAAGGGACAACATAACCAAATTGCCCAGTAAAGGCTGGAATTTGTGTGGATGGGGAGCAGCCTTGCTGGAAGGAACCTAGGGGTCCTGGTGGACAAGAAGCTGAAGATGAACCAGCAGTGTACTACCGCAGCGAAAATGGCAAATTGGGTCTTGGGAAGAATTCACAACAGCAGTACATGATCAACTCCCTCTAGTCAGCACTCATCAAGCTATGCCTGGAACACTATGTCCAGGTCTGGTTCCCACAATTCAAAAGGGCAAGGACAGACTGGAGACGGTCCAAAGAGAGACCATATAGATGATCAAAGGACTGGAGAATCTGCTGTATGAGAAAAGACTGAAGGCATTAAGTCTCTTCTCCCTGGAGAAGAGGAGGCTCAGGGGGATCTCATCATGATATTCCAGTACTTCAAGGGTGCCTACAAAAAGGATGGAGACTTTCTTTTTATAAGGAGCCACATGGAAGAACATGGGGCAATGGATACAAATGGTACTGGGAGAAGTTTTATCCTGATATAAGAAAGAAATCCTTTCTAGTGAAAATAGTTGTCACAACGACCTCTCCAGGAATATGGTAGAGTCCCCATCACGGGAGGTTTTCAAGATACAATTGGGCAGGGTGCTACACAATCTCATTTAGGATCCATTTATCATGAAAGATTAGACCAGAGGATCTTTCCATGTCTATTTCAACCTATTTCACCCTGATGAACAAGAAAATTTGAGATTCTAGAAAATTGCAGGGGAAGGGAAAATTAATTTTTTAAGCCTCTTTTAAGTTTTAACGTTCCCCAGAGCTCTCTTTTGCAAAATTGTTTATCCAACATAGGTCCAGCAATGTTAGAGCTACCATCTAAATTACAAATAAGATCTTTTAAACCTATTTACTGTACAGAGTGTGTTTTCAACATTTGCAAAACTCTGATTTCAATCACAACAAAACATATGTACACATTCAAGACATGGAGCTATTAGAGAAAGTCCAGAGGAGGGCCATGAAGATGATAAGGGGCTGGAGCACCTCCTGTATGAAGACAGGCTAAGAAAGTTGGGGCTGTTCAGCCTGGAGAAGAGAAGGCTGCGTGGAGACCTCATAGCAGCCTTCCAGTATCTGAATGGGGCCTATAAGGATGCTGGAGAGGGACTCTTCATCAGAGACTAGCGATAGAACAAGTGGGAAATGGGTTTAAACTTGAACAGGGGAAGATCAGCTTAGATACAAGGAAGAAGTTCTTTACTGTGAGTGGTGAGGCACTGGAACAGGTTGCCCAGAAAGTGGTAAATGCTCCATTCTTGGCAATGTTCAAAGCCAGGTTGGAAAGAACGTTGGGCGAGATGATTTGGTGTGAGTCATCCCTGCCCATAGCAGGGTGGTTGGAACTAGCTGACCTTAAGGTACTTTCCAACTATAACCATTTTATGATTCTATGATTCTATGTATCATAGAATCATAGAATAGAATGCTATTTAAAGGATACTAGGATACTAAAAGAATGCTATTTAGAGGAATAGAATGCGATTTAAAGGAATAGAATGCTATTTAAAGGATACTTAGGATTCTGAAAGAGACAAATTAAAACTTTATTAGAAACAAGTAAACCAATCTGAAATAAACAGAATTTGGACCTGAAAATAGAGAACCAAGTCAGAAACTATTTTATGATAAATGGAACTTTTAAATTAAAAAAAAAATACATGAGATTTGTAAATCCAGCTATCTTTCCTAATTTAAACAAAGAAATTCAATCAGACAGGTTTATGTAATTTTATAGTTGTGTTTTTGTTGATCTCAACTTTTTTCTGGATTTTGTCTCTTTAAGTACTTTTCTGACTGAAAAAATCCCAATGTTTATTTTTTATTTCAAAATAAAATTTTATATTTATGAGTTAGTTAATATTGTGTATATATTAATTATATAATACACAATTACATAATATAAATTATGCAATATATATGTATTTATATATTATATAAATATTACACATGTTCTAATCTTTTTGTTAGTTCATTCACGGAAATGTGAGTTTCAAATTTACTATCCTTGGATTTGGATTTAAGCAATCGAACAACCCACACACAAAATCAAAAAAAAAGGACAAAAATAAGCATTTATAACATATTTAATATTTGTAATTTTAGTTTCCGGCACAAAGCTAAAGATAGAGGTCTGTGGACATCTATGTCTTCTCATAGTAATTGCAGCAGATTCTGATTGCATAAGATTGTCAACCAGAAAGATTTCCTTGCCCAGCTGTTCATGTGTGTATGATTAAAATAGGCCCACTAGGTATTTATTATACCTTCAAATTCAAATGAAAATGTCTGAAGATTTAAGATGATCAATTCCAAACTAACTAATGTCTTGGAATACTATAAATAAATAGCAATCTGTCAAAACATCAGTGGAACACTAATATCTAGATAACACTGTCAATGTTAATGGCATCTGTTATTCTTCTTTGTTCATTAGGTAGTACAGTATCTGTTGGAAGGCCCAGTTGAAACTCAGGTTTGGATTTTTGTAAATTTGAAACAAAATATTACATTTCCCACAGTTAGGGTGATCTGACAGGGCAGATTTTTGGATTTTTCGAAAGGTTGACTATTTTGAATTCAAAGGAAAGGAAGAAAAAAATTCCTGCTGTTTTGAAATTTGGATATTCTGAGAGCAAAAGTGACAATAAAGAGTAATCATTTTCATTATCCACCTTTCAAAGTTTAGACTCATGTTCAAGGCCCTCCACAATCTTTTTAGCACTCAGAAACGACATTTTTCAACCTCTATGAAATCTGATGAAAATCTTGCTGTTTTAAAACAATTTTTTACTGTAGTCTGCCACTATTAACACCTCAGGATGAAAGTAATATTTTGGGAAGAGTTTTTTTTTTTTGCTTCTTTTAAGATCTGCCCTGTTGTCAGTACATTTTTAAGAATAGAAGAGAACTTTTTAAAATTGGGTGAAGAAATGGTTCAAAAGATGACTAGAATAAGCATCTTCTTCTTGTCTTCCACATCTCCTGTTGCTGTGAGAAATGCAATTCTTTGGTAGAACACAGCCTCAGCGTTTTCTTAAATGCAAATTGCAAGTCTTAGCCAGGATACCTTAATAACCACCATTCACTATCAAAAGCTCAAAATCATTGTTGATTTAATAAGCTAGTTGTGAAGACGTATCTGAAAATCCAGCAGAACATCTAGCATCTCCCTGTTTAGATATCTTTAAATACTATTAACTCTTGCTTTTGGTATATAATTTTAGTGTATATAGATCAAGTCCATTAATGCAATCAGTAAAGCACAACCAGTATAATTGAATTGAGAATGTACTAAAGAATAAAGGGTGAGTTGAGTCTATTTCTCATTAAGATAATCAACAATGTTTTTAGCCTACATTCAGATAAGACAGAGATGTAACCCCACTGTCCTGACTGATAGGTAGGAAGAGGTGAGATTCAAATGTTAAAAACTTGGTAAGAAACCACAAAACCACAACACCCTGCACTACCTCAGTTTTGAATAACAAGCAAGAACTTGGAGATAATAAGAATGCAAATAAACTAAACCATTTATTTCATAGAATCATAGAACCACAGAACAGCTGACATAATAGTCACAAAAATAATCTGTGGGAATGAAATACTGGGAAACATTCTGAGGCCTTCCCACCTCAGAGTGGCCAGGCAGGTAGTCAGAATATGTAGCAGAGGTGAAAAAGTGTTTTGAACTCTGGTATTGAACACCTTGCTTTCTCCTTTTTAAAATTGTACATGCTAGTATGGTAGTTCTGTAGTTAGATGACTCTTCCTGGCTGAAAAGAACCTCATTTTCCTATTCCAAATTAGACAGAGTATTTTGTACCAAATTGTGATGGATCAAAGTTTATTTTGTATGAAATATTGCATCTTACATTTAGAAAAAAAAAATCTCCTGATTAGACACTTAATTGAAATATGTATTTCTCCGTATAAATGAAAGTAAATTCACAGTTCTGATGAAAAGAAACAAAAAGCTAAATTGAATTACTATCAGTAACTTTAATTAGATTCAAATTTTGAAACTGCTGTTGAAAACTGCTTTACCTGTTTGCAAAGGCTCATCCTGATTAATGTTTTGAGTAACTGCTTGCTTTCCTGTGTCTTGAAGATCCTTCAGACTTTTCCTGGGAAAAAAAAAAAAAAAAGGGGTTTAGTTGTTATTTATCTATTTATTTGTTTATTTTTTTGATGCTATAGACTTACTTTCAGAAATGAGATTAATTACTAATATTCTTCAAGAAGAAAAAAAAATTAATCCACAGGGTAAAGAAAAGAACATTGGTGGAAGATCTATGACTTCTCAGCTTTCAGTGTTCCTTCTGGGCTTTTTTTTAACTTTTTTATTCTTTCCCCTCCCCCCCCCCCCAATATATATTATGCCTCTACTGTTTCTTGCATGAGGTCTCCCAAAAGAATTTGATACAATTCTTTTGCATACAAGGGCTTAAAATAGCCCAGTTTAGAGGCTTAATCATTCAAAATAGACAATCTTTAGATTCAGAAAATTGAAAACATTGTCAGCCTGGAAGGGCTCTGTGATAACCTTTGTTTCACATCCATTTGAATTACTTGGTTTGTTCTGCCAGCAAGTGTGTGGTTTAGTGGTAGGAAAAGAAGGAATAGTTACCATAGTAACTGTCATACAATCCAGTGTGGTGCTTATGTTACTGTACCTCTGAGACAATACAAAGCTGCCTTCTTAATCCCTTTAGTGTTCCTGGTTGAATGGTGTATGCCTAGTAAAGTGGCACTTGTAGGTCCCTTGGCTGTACACTTTATTTTCCATCTCCTCCTCAGTAAAGTAATAGGCTTCCTATAAATAGAATAAGATAAAAAACCAAACCCACCACTGAAAGACAGAAACCTAGTGCTCTGCTTGAAAAAGCATACAACTTTCCCCTAGACTATGATTGTGATTTTATGAGCTTTTTTTTACATCCTCCTAAAATCTTTAAAAATTAACAGATGTCAATTGAGTTACAGTGAACTTTGTTCAAAGCATAGGAGATGCCTCAGTGCAGTTTAATTTTTCCTAAGATAATTTTTTGTCTTTAACTGGTTTCTTGCTAGAGTCAGTGAACTTTGGGGACAAAGTAAGACAAACCTCATAAAAAATAAGGCTTAGGTGACTGTTTAGTCGCAAATTTTGATGCATTTAACATCTGCTGAAAGTTGTAGTCCCATTGGGGTGAATAGCTTCAAATGAATACAGCATTTTGTAGCAGCTTTGTCATTAGTTTTATATGTCAATGTTATTTCATCAGTGCTTTGTGTATAGTCATTTGAATTTTAACTAGAGTGGAGCCTGGGATCCATATCATTAGAAAATAGTCCAACAATTCAGGTGCAGGGAATTCTTTGGAAGAGTTTTTTAAATGTCTTTACTAAATGTGGACGAATATATTAAATGCATATTGGATAAAACATTTAAATATTCATCCAGGAAGCGGGCATACTGAAAAATTAATTAAACCTAGATATTGTGACACTTGCCTGAAATATGGGGCAAGTAGATATTTTCTGTACTGAAAATTCAGTTGATGTTTAATAAGTTAACTAATATTAACTGTAAAGTCTTCCATGTTTTTAATGCTCTCAAAGGATGTATTAACTCAAAACAGTTTCATCTTTTAACTGCACTATTTTTAAAGGCTTCTGAAACAAAGTCAAAACCCTGGTTTAGCTATTGTTTCAGGAATGTTCATTTTTCTCCTGTGTCTCAATCAAGTGTATGCTACTTATTCAACTACCTTTTCTCTCAGGCTTTCTTTTTACTTTTCTTTGCATCTTAATCTAGGAGCATATTGTAGCACATGCAGAAATTCTCTTGAATTCCTTAAATTGAAGCTTGATTCTGAAAAGTTTTAGTTTCCAGAAGTCTAAACTGAAAATTTCTTTCCCTGCCCAAATGCCTCTATAATGCTAAATAGCTGTAGATCATAGTATCTTGTAGATAGCTATGAAAATGCTTCTGAAAACCTAGATTGAAGCATCTCTAAGCTGTCGCACAAGTGAAGTTATACTGGTAGTAATTCAATGTTAGAGTTTAAGTTATAAGTAATTCCTTCATGATTCCAGATCCTATAATGATTTAAAATTTTGAACTTCTATATTTGCATACACACACAACCTAAGTTTTAAAGGTAAAATGTGTCATTCATCCATCATCAACACCTTCCTCCAAAATACTTGCTTTATTCTTTTACAGCTTTCAGCATCCCTTTTCATTTATGAGCATGACATCATTGCTATGACTTACAGAGAAAACAAAACATATGAATGAATCCATGTAACTATCAGGGACCATAAATAACTTTCAAAGTTAAAGGGGGAAAAGCATGATATATATCAAAATTTTATATATTTCCAGTTCAACATTATAGTTTGCATGACTGTTCTTTATGAAATTTATGGTGAGAACAAAGGGATAGAAACACCTTCCCTCAGACCAGGGCTGTTGCACTGCTTTCAGCTAGGGATCAAGGCAGGCTGCAGGTAAACTGCTGTCCGTGGTGGGACTGAAATGGTCCTTGGCCAAATGGTCTTGGGCCAAAGACAGGGTGGGATGAAGCACTGGGGCCTGCGCAGGCACATTCAAGCTGGTTAGTACCCTGAGGGACATGATATTTATCTTCATTTAATGTGCAGATACAAAGAAAATTGCTGATTTAACACATATTCCTTTGGTATTTTTTAGTATCACAGAATCACAGAATCTTAAGGGTTGGAAGGGACCTCAAAAGATCATCTAGTCCAACCCTCCTGCAAGAGCAGGGTAACCTAGAGTACATCACACAGGAACTTGTCCTGGCGGGCCTTGAATATCTCCAGCGTAGGAGACTCCACAACCCCCCTGGGCAATATGTATTGTTAATGACTTACAGCTGACATTTCAAACAAACAATTTTGATAACATTAATTCTGTTTTAAACATTATTTTGTTCACAGGAGAGAAAAATCTAAATCTGTGTATTTGTCCTAGACATAAATATTTTTCTTCTTTTCCTTCTAATAAATCATATACCTGAATAAATGTAATAATCATCAGTTTTCCAATATGGAATTGTGAGCTTAACATCAGAACACCTGAAGTAACTTTGGGTCAACTGTAATGTTTAGCACATAAGAGTATTTTTTTTTAATGTGCAGTGATGTAACAGATGTAATAATGAGCATAGCTTATTTGTATGTGTGTTTTTCCAATGGAGAAAGCCAATTAAAAGCATAATGTACATCCCACAGCTGAGTTCTAAATTTTTTTCTCAAAGGTCTTCTGTTCATCTATCTGAGTTAATAAAAATCAAGAAGGAATCTGAGCTATTGACTTATTTCTTGCTTCCTTAAAGCTGGGTGAGTGGATAAGTGATGGATTTATCCATGCAGACACCAGCATATGGCTGTTATTGTACTATACTATGGTAAAAGCTCTGTGAGGCACTATACTATGAAAAGGATGTAACTTCTTCAGCTACGGCAAAGTTTTTGATGTACCAAAGATTTAAAAAAGGAATATAACAGAAGAAGAAATACATATAGTGAGAATTTTCTGCCACCATGATAGAGCACCTCTGAGATGACAAACACAAATGTTAACAGTGCATATAAAAATATAAGAGTCTTTCAGTCAGGAAGTTATTATCTTGTTTTATTGTCTAGAGACTGTTAATGAATAATATGAAAGCAGAACGGATTTGGATTTGAAAGAAGATACCTTATTTATCTCTCTGAAAAAAAAAAAATTATCATAAGCAGTGGGACCTAAATTTTAGGTCTCACCTGAAAGAGCAGATCTGCAAAAGTAATTCTATTAGAAACATGGTGGTTTTCATGAGCACTAGCCCAATGGAAAAAAAGTCCAAATTTTTCATAACCATACCACTTATTGCAATATCTGGTGTTTCTTTGAAAGTATTTCATATCAGTGTAACCTGATCTCCTATGTTCAACATTTTAAAAGGCTTATGAACATATTTCTAGTCAAAATATGATGAATCATTTACATTTAATGCATTATTACTGAAATTTTATAGCCCTGAAATAAAATTTAATTGAATTTATGTAGGACTAATCATAGAAACTGTGAACAACTTCATAGATGTTGAAGATTTATATTTTACCCAAGAAAATGAATTTATTTGAACAACTGCTGAGAGAATTCTCTTTAGCGCTGCTTTGGTTTACGTAGAAACCAGAATATTTAAAATTAAGTCATGGAAGTCTAATTAATAATTTTCAAAAAAATAGCCATTTAAATGTCACTAAATAGCATGATATATAGGAGTGTGGCCAGCAGGTCAAGGATGGTGATCCTCCCCTTCCACTCTTGTGAGACCCCACATGAGGTACTGCATTCAGCTCTTGGGCCCCCAACATAAGAATATTTTGGAGTGAGTCCAGAGGAGGCCGACAAAGATGATCAGAGGGCTGGGGCACCTCTTGTGTCAAGACAGGCTGAGCAAACTGAGCTTGTTCAGCCTGGAGAAGAAAAGGCTCTGGGGAAACCTTATAAAGAGGGCCTACAAGAAACCTGGAAAGGGACTATTTGAAGGTCATGTAGTGATGGGATGAGGTTTTAAACTGAAAGTGGGTAGATTTAGATTAGGCATTATGTTGAAATTCTTTACAATGACGGTGCTGAGTCACTGGAACAAGTTGCCCAGATAATTTGTGTCGGCCCCATCATTGGCAGTGTTCAAGGCCAGGATGGTTGGGGCTTTGAGCAACCCCACCTAGTGGAGGATGTCTTTGACCATGGCAGGGAGGCTGGCACTAGATAAAGTCCCTTCCAACCCTAAACTTTCTATGGTTCTATGATTCTATGATATATTGCTATTTTATACTTCTTGTGTTATAGCTTGCGTAAGTATGGGCTTTTTTTAAATCTAGAGCTGTTATGCTGCTTCTTTCTGGGGGTGTACTTGTGCACAATTAGTAGAATTCAATTTTTGCTAAAGTTTTTAAAATATTTTTCTGCATAATAAAGGAAAAAAACTGAATCTCTAAATAAAAGCGGCATTTGAAAATTTACATTTCATGTAACGTGCTCGCCCTTTTTTTTAAAACCATTCACTTAAATAGAGAATAAAAAATTGGAAGAAGTAGAAAATCTTCAAACATTACAAATATTTAAAATAAATAAAGGCTTTGATTCTCAGCAGGATATAAAACTTCCACACAATGTTCCAATTCTTTCTTTTAAAGATTTTCATGGTGTAATGTCTTTTTAAAGTTTTTTTACATATTAGTTTGTATTGCTATGTTTATTTTCTAAAATATCTTTTCTAAAATAGTGTGCAGATTCTAATAGCTCATTCATAACAAATTTTGCTCATGAGGCTTCACATAAATAGTAGCATTATGCTAGTAGAATCTGTAAGATACTAATACCAAGTGAGTCAACAGTAAATTTATTAAAATTAATGTACTTACGTAACATAGAAGTTATGTGAGACTATAAAATTTTATTATTCTATTGTGGACTTTTTGGTTCGTAATATTTAATGAATTTGTTTTGATTGTGTTTCATTCTGCCTACAAGCTGACATAATTTTTAGAAAATGTTATGTCGAATCTCTCTATCTCAAATTTCAGTTATACTAAAATTATAACCATAATAGCTGTTGCAGTAAAGGAGACATGTAATGCAAGACAGGTGTTCAATGACATTTTTAGTTGGTTCTGTAAAAGAGATGCCTTCTTCAATGTTTTATATAACTGTAAAAACAATAAAAATTTACAAAAAAAATAATTTATTTTATAAAAAGAAGGAAAAAAAAGGCCTTCACTGCAGTTTTAATTAATGTTATTTTTTTCTTAATGAAATAAGTTTTTTACTTTTTGCTAATCATATTCAATATTAAGTTTCTCTGCAAATTAGGAAAACTATTCAGCTCTTTAGCACTTAAAAAAATAGTCACAGATGTAACTAGAGAAACCACTTTGCCCTATTCCTTTAATTAATAACCTTAAATAAAAAGCTATTTTCGGTTTGGAACTTAAAAGATACCTGTGCCCATTTCTTAAATTCTTCTGAGTACTTTTTATTTATTTAACTGATAAGTTAACAAGTGGTATAGAAGGACATCAAGTGACAGGACTCTTAGCTTCTTAAAGAAACATTCAGATGTTTTGACAGTGTTAGCACAAGTTTATAGATGAAAGCAGTTTGCAAGCAAACTCAAAGCTGTCTGTAGAAAATAGTGACTTCTAATAGAAGTTGTAAACAGTGCAGCTTTTAACCTTAATGTGATTTGTTTAGAAGGAGGAATCAAACCCTGGGGCTAATTGCCCTGGACTGAAGGATCCCAAAAACCAAGCGACAGATACTCTAACAAATCAAATATCTGCTCTCCTGGGTATTTCCTTGTGCTAGGTCAATTTGGGACATACTTATCTTAATGTTTACAGTCTTTGACTAATAATTAACCCACAAGAGAACAAAATATTTTTTACCTTAGACAAGTAAAAGTCAGTAAAATTTTGCAAAAGAATAAAATATTACTTTAATTCCCAGTAAAATATGAAAAGTTACCTTGCATCATTAAGGAGAAGAAATGTCAAAATAATTCACAAAATAAAGATAAAATTATAGATAAGCCATGTGACCATGAGGAACTAGAGAAAACTAGAATTTGTGAATCACTGTCATGAAAAATTATAATCATGAAACAAACATGAATCAGACAAATTTGTCTGTAGAGCTAAGTTTTATTTTGAAAAGTAACTGTTTAAGGATCCATATGGATCCTTAAACAGTTTTTAAAACAGATCCTTAAACAGATTTTAAGGATACATATGGATCCTTAAAAGTGGTTAAAAACCTGCCCCAGGGATACGCTGGAGGGAAGGAATGCCATCCAGAGGGACCTTGACACGCTTGTGAGGTGGGCTGATGACAACCTCATGATGTTTAACCATGACAAGTGCCAGGTCCTACATCTGGGTTGGAGCAGAGCTACGGGTCGGGCAAAGAAGAGATTCAGAGCGGCCCTGTGGAGAAGGACTTGGGGGTGCTGGTCAATGAGAAAATGAACATGAGCCGGCAGTGTGTGCTTGCAGCCCAGAAAGCAACTGCGTTCTGGGCTGCATCAAAAGGAGCATGACCAGCAGGTCGAAGGAGGTGATCCTGCTCCTCTGCTCTGCTCTTGTGAGACCTCACCTGGAGTATTGTGTGCACTTCTGGTGTCCTCAACATAAAAAGGACATGGAACTGTTGGAACAAGTCCAGAGAAGGGCCACGAGGATGATCAGGGGACTGGAGCACCTCCCATATGAAGACAGGCTGCGGGAGTTGGGGCTGTTCAGCCTGGAGAAGAGAAGGCTGCATGGAGACCTCATAGCAGCCTTCCAGTATTTGAAAGGGGCTTATAAGGATGTTGGGGAGGGACTCTTCATTAGGGACTGTCGTGACAGGACAAGGGGTAATGGGTTAAAACTTAAACAGGGGAAGTTTAGATTGGATATAAGAAGGAAATTCTTTCCTGTTAGGGTGGTGAGGCACTGGAATAGGTTGCCCAGGGAGGTTGTGAATGCTCCATCCCTGGCAGTGTTCAAGACCAGGTTGGACGAAGGCTTGGAAAACATGGTTTAGTGTGAGGCGTCCCTGCCCATGGCATGGGGGTTGGAACTAGATGATCTTAAGGTCCTTTCCAACCCTAACTATTCTATGGTTCTGTGATTCTATAGAGCTTTTGAATTTAAAACTTCATAATTTGGGTTAGAAAATGGTAAAGGTGTAGTCTTTTTTTCAGGTAATGTAATTATTACATAACAATATATGTAACATATATTTTGCCCATATAGTAATTTGCAATAAAATGCAAAGTTAGCATGTTTATTTCAGTTTTGGCTCCCCATGCTCAAGGCCATCTCTGCAACCATGCAACCTTGTATCATACGTCTGTATAAACAACTATTTTGTGAGAGTGAGCTGAGTGCCCATCCTGCACCCTCCAGTCAGTGCCTGGAGAGCATACTAATGCTCATTCCCAGCCTCAGTACCAGCCTTGGCCATGCCTAGCTTGGTATACCTGGCATGTCAAGCTGTCATTATTTGTTCCTACTCGTACTTTTTCAGAATTTCAAAGTCATGACTGGATATACACGCAGACCAACTGTCCCCACAGCTGTGTAGAGTATAGGGAGACTTCTGTTCTACCCATAGTGTTTAGTGGGAGTCTAAAAACTTTAGCAAGTGCAATGCCAGGTTGAAATTACACCTTTTTCAACTTAAGTTCAGAAGTTAAGTGGAGTATTCAGTACATAAGAACATTCAAAACCAAGAATCTCTTCTACTGCTGGACAAATGTTTCATCAGGGAAAGCATAAGTTGAAATTACTGAGTAGTTTTATTGAAGTTCACATGAATACGAATTTATTGCTATGGGAGCATTAATTAAAAGTATATTTTGCTGGTCAAAAAGATTTGAAAGAGTTTTTCAAACCTGAGATAAATGCAAGATTCAATCTCAGCAAGTATTATTTTCAAATTACTTGTAAAATAACTTTGAGAGAATCATCATTTGCCCATACATTTGTGAATTATATATAGAATGAACATACAGCATTTATAACTGTTTCTAATTTCTACAGAAAAAATATTGCCAGGGTGCATACATGTAAATATTGAAGATACATATTATAGGTTTTTATATAAAGAATTTGCCTTATATCTTTCATTTCTATCTTTTATATATGTACAAAATAAGATTTTTTTTTTTTTTCCAGGGGGTACATTTATGTATTTAAGTTAATTGAATGAGATTCTGTTTATAATCATGCTACTTCCCGTGTCAGTCATTTCATGGACATTATTACTGATGAGGAACAGTTTTGAATTTGTAACTAATGAGCTATATGTTCTTAATCAAAATATTATTTTAAGCAGTTTTTAATTCCAAAAATTTGAATAGATGAATTTATTTAATGCTACTTGCCTTGTTTTTTGTTTA
Organism: Pezoporus wallicus; assembly: GCF_028554395.1. Lineage (NCBI taxonomy): Eukaryota > Metazoa > Chordata > Aves > Psittaciformes > Psittacidae > Pezoporus > Pezoporus wallicus. The sequence continues at coordinate 1,143,569 of NW_026642986.1, read as the reverse complement.
ATAGCTTTTATTTTTCCATAAGTAGTAGCAATAATCTTTAAAGACTTTCCTAGCAGAGTAACAGGCACCCTGAATTTTCTCTTCTTTGTATTTTTCCTTTTTTTTTTTTTTTTAAGAGGACAGCATTGCATACGTGCATTGATCATTCACAGAAAACTTGTGACAGAGTACAAGAAACTTAGTACCATCATCTCCGATCTAACTTGTAGAATTCAGTATTTAGGTGTTAAGAAAATGAGAATAACCATATCGCTTTTGTATGGCCAAAAACTATTCCGCTTTCCTGGCTCCCACAAAGAACCTAGGTGGATGCACACTGATGGATACTTGCATTAAAGCAAGAAAGTGACCAGTATCTATAATGCTTTCTCCTAACATTCTCCCAGTCTCCAGCTGTTTTGAACCATTTTCTGGTCCTCTTGAGGTTTGTGTATTTGTAAACTCCTTGAATCTCTCTGCCAATTATTCTTTAAAAATGGCCTATGAAAACAAATAAGATTTTTCCTAATATCCAATCTAAACCTTGCCTGGCACAACTTCAGTATCAAGACATTTTCTCAATGTAAAACAATGTTTCACAGTTAGTAATACTTATTTGAAATGGTCTGTGCTTAGAATGACTTAATTTTTAGTATCTAGAGCTAACATAAACCTGACAGGGTGTCCTGGGTTCAGCAATAGCATTCATTTTTAATCCTTCTTAGTAGCTGGTGCAGTGATATCATTTTGACTTTCTGCCTGGGAACAACACTGATAACACCAATGTTTTTAGTCGCTGCACAGTCATGTTTACTCTGACCAAGGACTTTCTGAGTCTCATGCTCTGCCAGGGAGGAGGGGGAGGCAGGAGGAAGCAGAGACAGGACACCTGACTCAAACTAGCCAAACAGGTATTCCATACCACAGCAATTCATGCCCAGTATATAAACTGGGGGCAGTTACCCGGAAGGGTTAGATCACTGCTCGATCGTGCTGGGTATTGGTCGGCGGGTCGTGAGCGGTTGTATTCTCTTCCCTTGTTATTTCCCTTATCATAATTGTTATTGGTGGTAGCATTAGTGGGTTTGTGTTATACCTTAGTTACTGGACTGTTCTTATCTCAACCCATGGGAGTTACATTCTTTCGATTCTCCTCCCCATCCCTCCAGGAACAGGGGGAAGGATGAGGGGGAGTGAGAGAGAGGCTGCATGGTTCTGAGTTACCGGCTGGGCTTAAACCACGACAGTTCTTTTTGGCACCCAATGTGGGGCATGAAGGGTTGAGGTAACGACAGATCTGACCTGGAGTGTGTCTAATCGTATTTGTGATAAGCATTCATTGTTTTGGATTAATTGTCACTCGTCACAATGCTGATTTATTGGGTCTCAAAGTTGTTGCTCTTGATCTCAGAGTTTCAGCATGTCATACCTTACTTACAGCCAGTATTTGCTGTCTTAGTGTTTATTGGCTGGGGGCCTTGGGCTAAGGTTCTTGTTTCATTGTACTTTAGGGTAATGACTTGTAATACAATAAATTCAGTAGTGGTTTGTGTTATACCTTAGTTACTAGACAGTTCTTAACCCGTGGCAGTTACATTCTTTGAGTTCTGCTTCCCATCCCTCCAGGAGCAAGGGGAAGAAAGGGCTGGGGGGTAGACTGCGTGGTTCTGATTTACTGCCTGGGCTTAAACCTTGACACAGGAGCTGTGTTTTTGGTATGTGTGAAAGGTGCAAGCACCATCTTGACCTGTGAACAAAGTGAGGCTTAATGTCCTACTGGTCCCTTAGCTCAAAGAACCAATGTTGTGTCAGCAGGGTCAGACAGAAAACAGGATTTGGAGCTGGATTTCCAGTTCTAGCTAAATTCACTGGTTGAATGAAATACTGTGTGTGGTAAAGACACACATCCACATGAATTTTATGGATGGTGATGTGTGTGGTGGCAGTTGCAGTATTTACTCTGCTAAGACATCAAACGACATCAGATGGTGCAAATCATTTCACTCCAAACCTTTCCAGGAGTCCAGCTACTGGACCAGCTATGTTCCAGTGGCAACATAGCTGGTCAAAAGAGTGACTCTCTTGCTGACAAGCATTTCCTACATTGACTTTCAACGTCAGTATAACTATCACTCATGAAGTCATGTTTTTTATGCCCTGGTATCTACTAAGAAGGAATATGCCGTCCATTTGAAATGTGAGGGAAATTCTAGGAAGTGTTTTGAAATAAACACCCTATCATATTGTACAAAGGTTTCAATTTCTAGCATTATGATGTCCCAGCTGGCCATACTTCCAAAATTTACAGATTCACTTTTATAAATTCAAACAAACCCTATGGTCTTAAATAATCCAGCTCAATAGATAGCAGGGGTAGGATTAGCCAAGAATGGAAAGATTGCTCTGATCTCTAGAGTTACTTAAACATATATTAAGTCACAGTGAAGGTCAGCAGCTCCCTGAGGTCTGGTACAATGGGGGTTTCCCATGGTGGATCAGGGACAGGCCTGGGAGCCAGGCCTTATTCCAGGGCCCCAGCCAGGAGTAGGGCAGGAAGGGGGGGTGGAGCACTGGGGCAGCCCAGCATTGGACACCTCCCTGGGAGTGGGTCTGGGATAAAACCAGACTAGGATGTTGGCCTGTGGGTGTGCCCGCAGGTTTGGCAGGGCTGATGGCCTGACTGGGCATGGCTGCACGGAGCTGTAGACAATCCCTGATGTGGCATTGCCAAGTCAAGAGCTTTGGGGAGCTGATATGAGGTCCTGGACAATGGGCAGATGGGCTTTTTATAGATTTTTTTTTTCTTGTCAAATAGAAGATAAAGATATTTATTAAAATTCTGATGAAAAAAATCTGTCAAAAGAGAGTAACAGTGTTTATCCAAGTTGTGATACAGATTTGTTTTCATATTAGCAGAAGATGAAAAGACAGAAGTTTGAGAAAAATCAAAAATTCTTATACTTTCGTAATAATGGGGTGGTGAGTATCGTCAAATAATCTAAAAGTGTTAATAATGTTATTCACAAACTTTAAATCAACTAAAAAATTAAAAATAATATTTCCAAGCTATATTCTCTGCTCATGCTGTAATCACACAAGGTATTCATACAAGGTATCTCACCATTCTGCAATTATATTTAATCCCATTCCCCCTGAAAGCTTCTTGGATAACGTATCTCCTTTACAAATGCAACCAGAACTCTTGCATCAAACTCAGAATCAACAAAAATAGGAACTAAGGGGTATTACTTACATTCTGTTTGTAGGCATAGGTTTGATAGTGTATTCTCAAAGTTATTGGAGAGCCTCTGTGTAATTTATTTCGCTCAAAGAAAAAAATGTGCCCTGTATCACGCTACTGTTGAATGCCTTTGTGCTGCTTATGGAGGAGATAAATATCTTATAAGTATACAGTGATTACTTTCTTAGGCTTATATGTGAAGCTTTGGAAGAAGGAACAAATCCTAACATAAATAAGTAAGGAGCATTTTCAAGATCAGTTTCTAAATTTGCCTGTCAGAACTCAAAAAGAACTGAATCACTAATTCAAAAGACTCTAGCACAGAACTGATGATAAAAGTTCTTCATTTTTTTTTAAGTATATCCAAGAAGTAGAAAGCTTATCAAAGACCAAACCGAAAAAAAAGTCAAAGCAAAACAAAAAAAATCCAAATGCACAAGTTTATAGTAAGTAAAAAAAGAAAACAAAAGCATGCTTCTGTAGCCACACAGCATACAGAGAGGACTGTTGGAATGACTGTTTATCTGGGAACAAATTGGCCTTACAGTGAGACAGAAGAGTCTCAAATAGAAAACTTTGCTTTCAGTGTTATGATTAGAAATGATAATACAGTTTTCAGAAACAGTACTATGACCCATCATTCTTAAAAATTTTATGATATGAAGTTCCTAAGTCTGTATTAACAACGTTGCAAGCTTAGGTTTCAAATCCAGTCTTAGCCTGTTTTGCTACATAATTTGGATCTTATTCCTGTCAAGATATTGATAAAGTCATACACATAGCCTGGAAGAAAGCCACTTAAAACATGGAAATAAATATTGTAAATAGGAAGCACAAAAATCTTTCATTTTTTTTCAGCTGGAGGAATTTCCAAGGGGACTTACCAGATAGAGATGAATACGGTGCTGAAGTAGCTGAGTTTGGAAGTTTGGAGTTTGCAAAGAGGAAGCTCTAATATGTCTGCAATTGTCTGCACAGATATGGCTATAATAGAGACCCATGACATTGCTTCTGGAAGGCTCATTATATCATACACAAAAGATTGCCATAGTGATGTATATGGGTAGCACTAAGCTAGCAAAAAAAACTATAAATGTAGAAAGCCACCCCTTATAAAAGTGGGTATGATTAAGGATAACACTTAAATCCCTTCCTTTTTTATAATTCTGATTAGTGCTTTAATTCAGGGTTCTAATGAAAAATATCCTTGATTTTCCTGAAAATATTATATATTGTGCTGCCAAGATAATCTGGACAAAATTATATAGCCAGTAATCAAATGCTGAGGAACACTGTCTCCTAATTATGCCATTCAAATAAAAGCCATCTTGGAAGATAAACTTGCCCAGCCTAATTAGAGACCTTGCCTTTACATCTTCCCTGGTTCATGTCTATTTCTGACCATTCTTTACTTTGCAACAGTTTCTTCTTTACCAGCTCATGGACAGAAATTAAATGCAGTAGTTCTGTCACACACACAAAATATTTTTTTTCCCCCATAGCTAGATATGGAAGACTTGAGATGATAAATAGCAGCTTATTGCCTTTTGTCACTGAGGTGATGGGTAAATACGCTTACGATCCCCATAGAAGTTGGGCATGAACAACCCCCAGTGTACTCGTTTGTTTAATGTGCTGTCTGATATCTGTGTATCACTAGTGACTACTGCCACACAAAAGCAGTCCAATAAACATAGCAACGAAGTACAGTTTATGAAAAATTAATCAAAAAGTAGTCACAATTAAGTAACAGGATAGGAAAGCAAGCAGCATATAGTAATCATGAAGATCTTTGCTACAAGCAGAGATAGCATTGACTGGTTATATGTAGCACAATTCAGGAAACATCAGTGACATACAGAATTAACACTAGTATTAGAAAGTTATCTAATCTGCAGACAGCTTCTGTAAATTGAACTGTAAGGTAAAGATGTAAATTCAAGCATTGCCTATACAGAAATGCCTATGTGTGATTACACTTGAACTGTGAGCTCAAGTACTGCCTATTTGTTGAAATAATTTTCAGATGGCAGGTGGCAGTCTAATTTAACTATCCATTTCCTGTGTATTTTCTGTCCCTATGGTAAATTTTCAACAAGTGTCTTGACGCCTAGGACCTGGTTGATATATTAAATTGAAAATCAAAAAATTGCAAGCTTTCAGGCAGCTATTCATAGTAATGTTGCAAGCTTAATAGTTATGAAAGTGTGGTATTTGTTTTCCAGTTCCACCTTGAACATGATGAATAGTTACGATGAAATACTGCAGAAGAAATTTAAAATATGTGGGAATTACAGAAGTTAAAGCATAGCATACTAGTGTCACTCCACTTCTAGCTGATTTTTTGATGAACATGTCTCCTCTCCTTAACCAGTGTATCATCACTACTTTAAACTTCTTGCACTTTGTGTCTACCTCATGCGTTACTGCCTGTGACAAAAATAATTAAATGTAGGAAAAAAGAGAGCGTAAAAAGAGATGAAAGGACAAAGCATCTGACTTAAAGACAAGCTGTTCTTTAGAAGCAGTTCTTTGAAAGTTTTGATGAAAACTTAGGCCATGAAAATAATTGCAACATCCTTGTATCTCTATGTTTTAAGAAAAGAACCTCAGTGCAATAATATGGATTAGTACAACTTGCCAAGAGGCCTTTTTGATTTTCCACAGACCTGAATTTAAACTGTTTTGGGAAATGGCTCCAAATTTTAAATATTATTTTCTGTTTCTACCAGTTACAACCAAAAGTCAGAGTTGCAGCACCATGCTAGAAAGCTGGGACTCTCACAAAATTTCAATCTTTTGGTTATGTATCACTTCCGCATAATGTTACTGTGCAGTTTTACAGTTCATGATCAGTTTATCATGATTAACCCAAAAAGAAAAGTTTAAAGGGAGTCATCCCTCACAACAGTTCCCATTTAAATAGTTGTTAAACAATTTTCAAAACTAGTTTTAAAATATCTGTTCTTCCAATATGTACAAATACTAACATTGCAATTAGATCCTTCATTGTCTTTAACAGGAAAGGATTATGAGGACACAAATGTAGTTTGGCAGTAAGAATGGAGCTTCTACAAATACCTTGTCTTTTATTCACCATTGTCTACAGAAATCACAAAGTTCAGTCACAATATCACAGGGCATGTCTGTATCATGATTGAATTCTGCTGAGGTTGAATTCTTTTTCAAACTTCTGGCACAAAATTACCAAATTTTGTGAAATTTGGTAGATTTTCACAGCAGGTCTGTGAAATTATTGCTTATGCTTTGCAGATAGCATTACTAGCTTTCCTGGAGGTTTTATCTGAAACTGCAAATTTCATAGGACTTTTACAGATGTACAACTAACTTTTTATGCATGAATTAGGAAGGAGAGTGAGTTAAATTTTAATTTTAATATTAATTACTGCAGTAAGTAAGGATCATCTCCTGTTTTCTAATCTGAAATTTCCTTCAGTTTGTAGCATTTCAATGGATTTTTTTTTCTTGGGATTTACAGATTATAAGAGAAAAAAAAGTTTTGGAGGAATCATGGTGTTGCAACTGAATCTATCTTTCTGTCTGTCTAGCTATCTATCCATCTATCAGAGATTACTGTGATGGTAATTTTTAAAAGACTGACAAAAAAGGGACAGTTTTAAACTATAAAATCTTTATTAAATTATAAAAACATTCTTCTTGAAAGGATTTAATTCTTACGTGTCATCATCACTACCTATACAAAACCGTTAGCATTTTCTAATGGTGTGGGTATAATGGGAATGATGCTGTAGAGTCACTACCGATGGCTGTGGTCCTTGTTCATAGTCACCACAGTCAAGGTGATCAGGCTTGAGAGCTCCTCAGTGAGAGAAGTCAATCAAAATGGGCTTGTCTTTCAGTTTTCTGCGTTGATGCTGAATGTTTTTACGCTATTATCTTGCCACCACCCCCCTCCCCCCCAAAAAAAAAGGATATTTCCTCTGCTCTGCATACTGCTTATCCTGTTTTCTTTCATCTTGCTAAACATCATTCTGGCGCTTTCAGCAGGATGTACTTGCATTGCTTACATACTAATGTAAAATTTTGTCTGACTACGTTATCACAGTATTGTAAAATGCTAACGTACTGGTCATAGCTACACCACTTTAGCTTGCTTACTGACAGGTTCAAGGCAAGTTGATATATTAATTATATGCTAATAAGTACATTTATAACTGACACTTGTCATTAAATTCTGCATTGGCTACAATGACAAGAACCGTCAGTACTTGCAGGTTAAAGCCATAGTTTGCGTTTAGAGTGCAAATGTAAACTACTTGGCAAATGTTTTGAAAAGTTTATGGAGTCTTCCTACTTTACTATCCAGCACAGCATAAGAAACAGAATTCTTCAATGTTTTTTGTTGCTGCTAGTCCTTCTTTCTTCACTGATGTGCTAGCTTTTGGTACCTTATCAACTAAACATTTTTCTTCAGAAAAATTGTCTCCTTTATTGAAGAAGTTCTGTCTGCCTTGATGGTCTTCTTTTTCTTCTGAATGCTAACATTTCTTTTACTCTATGTATAATCCTTATGATAGTTCCAAGAGGTTATTCAGATTTTTAAAAATAATCATGTTATAACTGTTCTTTTTCTTTGTACTGCCATAACCCTTACAGAATTTGTTAAGGAACTTTCAGTTACTGAGAAAATACTCTGTCTGGTTCAATGTTGTGCTCCTATGTATCTGAGTAAGAAATTGTTAATGGAATCCAATGGCTTCTCCTGATTCATAGCTGTTAATGGAAGGCAAAGAATAAAAATACGTAATTTTGGAATGCTAAAATAAAAGAAGCTAAAACATGAATTATTGAAATGCTTTCAAAAATTGTTTATGCCTAAGTGGGAAGATGTAGTTTATGCAACGAGTATTTTATGTAAGGAATGTGCAGCCAGAAGAACCCAGGTGTTAAAGTTACTTTCCCCAGGTGAACCACTGTATTTTTATTTCCCTCTTATTAATACCCCTACTATTATAATTATTATAATTCATCTTATTATAATTGATATTATAATTTAAGATAACCTTGAAAGAGTGTATCAAATTATGAACCTTGCTCAAAAATCATCCAAACATTTTACACTTCAAAGTGTAAAATTTGAAGTTGTTGCTTACTTTTCCAAGTCTTGCATCCTCTAACTGTCCCTTCTAATAGAGGCTTTATTTTATTTTCTGCGTGTCTTTGCAGTCAGGAAAAGGACGTTTCTAAGGATGCAGTAACAAAGAGAAGAAAATAAAAGTAATAAAAAAATGGCTTTGAGAAATAATAGCTGAAAGAATTAGTACTGCATCTGGGACAGAAGTTGATCAAAAATATGGCAAAACATTAATGCAAAATATTCCAAGCCTCATGTATTTCAGCAGTACTCCCCCTGTGAAAAGTTACCTAATTTATTTTTTAAATCAGATTAATTCAATTTGGGAATAAATCTACCAGAAAAATTTTAAGTTGGAGACATTTTTCAAACCTGGAGTATAAAAAGAGTTGTGGTATAAGCCCAGCCGGTAACTCAGAATCATGCAGCCTCTCTCTCATTCCCCCCTTACTCCCCCCTCTTCCTCCCAGAGGGATGGGGAGGAGAATCGAAAGAATGTAACTCCCATGGGTTGAGATAAGAACAGTCCAGTAACTAAGGTATAACACAGACCCACTAATGTTACCACCAATAATAATTATAATAAGGGAAATAACAAGGGAAGAGAATACAACACCTCAGCACCAGCCGACCAATACCCAGCATGATCGAGCAGTGATCTAGCCCTTCTGGGTAACTGCCCTCAGTTTATATGCTGTGCATGACGTGCTATGGTACGGAATACCTCTTTGGTTAGTTTGGGTCAGGTGTCCTGTCTCTGCTTCTTCCTGGCTTCCCTTCCTCCCTGGCAGAGCATGAGACTCAGAAAGTCCTTGGTCAGAGTAAACATGACTGAGCAGCGACTAAAAACATTGGTGTTATCAGTGTTGTTCCCAGGCAGAAAGTCAAAACGATATCACTGCACCAGCTACTAAGAAGGAGAAAAATGACTGCTGCTGCTGAGCCCAGGAAAAAAAGGAACAGGAGTTTGCAAAAAACTACATAGTCAGGGAACTAGTCAAAAAGATCTTAAAAGCACATTTAATTGAGAGCAATTATTTGTACAATGTCAAGTATTTAATCAAGATTTGAAATTAAAGACAAAATTATTAAATATCTTGAAATTCTTTTAACAACGTCACAGAATGCCAGACTCAAATGATACTTTATACTGACATGTCTGACTTCTGGCTGGGCATCATTTCCTGCTAGCCAACTCTCAGCTTACAGACAGACTTGAAATTAGCTCAGGAATATCTTTGCTTACTTAGTCAAACTGAATTTTATCTATTTTGTGAGGTTGTGAAATAGCTGAAAATTGTATTAGTGTGAACAGATTTTATAAAATGAGTGTATCTGTGGTACCATATACTATATTAAAACTTAGTTTCTAACCACAGTGGATCACAGTTTCTCTGGTGTGGAAGTTCATACTCAGGAACAAAAATGCTGACTCCAAATTACAGATGTTGCAAAAGAACTAGTTGTAAGAAGTCCATAATCAAGTCAGCTATTTCTGGACTGGTTCTGGTATTCAGAGGTTATTTTTTCTCATGCCTCAAAAAGACAATGCTCAAATTGATTAGGTGGGTTAATATTTGCTGTGCCAGGAAGATATGTAACATGACGGGGTGCAGGATAGCATTGCCAAAGGAAGTTAAAGTGTGTATATAGTCTCATTCTTTGTTCATTTGAACATCAATGCAGTCCTCAAGATAAAACAGTCTGACTGAATTATCTGTGGCCCTACTCTAAGACAGAAAGAGCATATCTGAAACTGAGTTTCTCAGTCTCACATAAGTTATGCCAAGCTCTATTCTTGCTTTCTTTCACCTACCTATGTCTAACCCATGCATACAACTCTGGAATGAGACTGATGCGAGAATATACTTGGGGAAATGCTGAAACCTCACCTGGGCTGTTGTAGTTGGACATGATTTATAAAACATAGGAATTTTTTTTTTTCTTGCTCCGAAAAAGAGAGATTTCTGACAGAAGAGAAAGGAGGAATAGTTCCTCCCAAGGAACTATTAGCAAATGATTTTGCAATGGTTTTCTGTATGCAAGTATATCATAGAATCACAGAATCATAGAATAGTTAGGGTTGGAAAGGACCTTAAGAACATCAAATTCCAACCCCCCTGCCATGGGCAGGGATACCTCACACTAAACCATGTCACTCAAGACCTCGTCCAACCTGGTCTTGAACACTGCCAGGGATAGAGCATTCACAACCTCCCTGGACAACTATTCCAGTGCCTCACCACCCTAACAGGAAAGAATTTTCTCCTAATATCCAATCTAAACTTCCCCTGTTTGTTTTAACCCATTACCCCTTGTCCTATCACTACAGTCTCTAATGAAGAGTCCCTCCACAGCATCCCTATAGGCCCCCTTCAAGTGTAGGTCATCCACTGTATTCTGCTACTGTAACAGAAGTGCCATTTTGAGGCTGGAGCAAGTGCAATGCTTGTTTTGCAGTCCTTGATATTGTTATAGTAAGAATATATATTTTTACTTCTTAAGTTTTGTGTCTGCAAAAGATTATATTCACTCATTTAGCAGAAATTAATGTGCTGAACTATTTCAGATTCCAAGTAATTTACTTTTGTAGACATAAAATAGATTAATAAGAAAAACAGTCTAACATTATGGTCTTTAAATTAGTTAAGTGCTAGTAAGGTTGTTTCAAAGTTAGTACACTAGTTAACAATTTGTTATGTGGGAACAATGTTCCTGGCAGTATGTCTCGTTATAAGCAGGGTGTAATATGAAACCAGTATCTGAAAGAAACCTGTATTTCAGTGAATATAGCTTGCTTAATCAGATTTAGTCTTTCAGGTTTATTCTTTTTTTGTTTTCTTGGTATTTTTTGTTTTGTTTTTTTTCTATCTGTGTTTCATATGCAGCAATACTCAGTAACCAAATTTACTTCAGTCCCATCAGTATCTTTTTTTTTCTTTAGATTGAGAGAAAACTCTTAATCAGTGAATCCCAAACCTGTGAAATTAAAATTTAAATGTATAACATGTTATTTTATGATAGAGTATCTGACTTTAACAACCAGTATTACTGTTTGTATTACATAATATCATATGAATAAATGCTCATAAATTGTTAGGAATTTTGATATATTATCTCCAAAGACTTCAGATAGTGTTAAAGTAACAAGAAGAAAAGAGAAAGACTTAAAACAAGCTCAGGACAAAGACTGTCCTCATCATCCCCATGGAAGCAGGATTAACCCCACAATATTTCTCTGAGAGCTGAGGAACCACATCAGTAATAATCTACTAGACAAACCTGCTTATTATGCAGGTGAGTATTTAGAAGCACCTTATATGTGACAGTAGATTCTCAGTAATTGATAATTTTCCTTTTCCTCTCTTTTGCCAAAAGTCTGGATTTATTTTGGCTTAGAGCAGCAGAGTTACTCATAGTTTGCAATTTCTATAAGATCCTCAGAGTCAACGGAACAGACATGATGTGTTTAGGTTTGGTTTTTTTTTTCACTTTTAGGCATTCACATATTTCTCCCTTTCAAAACTATAGTTTATGAAAATGTTACAAGATATAAACTATCTTCTCAGAAAATATATTTGAGTATGTAAAAGCATTTTGAATACTTAAAGTACTTGAGCAATATGCACATTTAACCAACATATAATTTAAACCTTTTAGACCTACAGACACAAGGTGGTAGCATCAGCCTTTAGGAATAATTGCTTGGGTTGGCATCGCTTGTAGTTAATAGCTTTTATTCCCTCTTCTTTCCAAACAAGAGCTAGAGAAAATCCTTGTCATTTTACTTTGGTCCTGCTAACACTGAGTGTATATCTAGAACTACTCATGCATCAGTCAAGTAGTAAACTGGGAAATTACAGAAATTCAGTTGAAATCAAAGTAAGAACCTATTATATTTTCTGATTTATCACATTTCGTCATAAATTCTGATACTATTGAGGAGTAAAAAAAAAAAATAAGGTAGAGATTCAGACACAGATTGGCTTAAATATATTGTGTTTACCATGAAATATGAATTTAACATCTCTAGAATTCTGACAAATTACCAAGTTATGCGTAATTTGTTAGGAAACTAATCTGCAGGCACTTTATAGAAATCTCACAAGGAGCAGTGATCCTGACTGCTAGATATTTTTTGACCCTCTCTTTTGCAAACCGTCTTCTTAAGAAAAAAAGTTTTTTATGCATACAGTAGTCATAGCAACATTAAGAAAAATAAAGTTTTGAATCTTCTAGTTAATGTTTGTCCTTGTTTTCCAGAAAGCAAATTGGCATGCTTTTAAAATAAGAATAATAAGATTTTAGGTCAAGGCGTAGGCTTGAAATTTAACTTGTTGCTCTGGGAGGTTGTCTGTAGGATGGTATCCATCATCATACCGTTGCACAAAATTATGGCAGTTTATAGCAATGATCAGTACTCTTGTACTATCTCTAAGAACTACAGAATACTGATATTTTTTTCATCAGTTTGTTGTGGTAGTTTTTCTGTTTTCTCCAGTCATCACTGTATGATATTACAGAAATATCAGTCCATTCCTTTTCAGCTGCAACCTGTAAAAGAGGAAATGGTAGTGTGTTAAAAAGGTAGGATGATGGCATGGTCAGGTGAGGTAGGTTGCTTAGGGCTGTGCCAGGTGAGGATTTGGATATCTCTAAGGATGGAAACTCCACAACCTCAGTGGGCACAACCTGTCCCAGTGTCCAACCACGGTCTCAGGAAAAAAAGTTTCTTCCTTATTTTGCCTCATTTACTTCTCTCAGGATGCTGTATTACACCATCACTGCAGCCAAGGAGCCAAGGCTACTCCCAACTCACTCAGCAAGTTCCTCCTTGTTGATAAGATTCAAGTCCAACAATGTTCTTGATTTTACTGGCTCCTTGATGACTTGTGCTAGGAAGTTATTGTCAGTACGTTCCAGAGACCTCCTTATCATTTTTTTTAAGGTTCCATCTCTTTTAGATGCCTTTATACCTAGCCCATCTGTAGTACACTGTTGTGTAGTACTGGTGATGAATCTCACACATAAAGAAAGCATATCTGGTTTTCAGTGGACAGTATTTGCTTTTCACACTTGAAATACCAGGACTGCAAGATACAAACTTCAGAGTAAATTATGTATGTGGAAATCAATCTTTGGTTATAGAGAAGGTCTTTTAGGCTAGACTTATCTTTCATTATTGAATTCATGTTTCTAGGAATCTGACTTTATATGAAGACACATAGTCTAATACAGACAATATAAAATAAAGGTTTTCTTGTCTGTATTTCAATTATTTGTCCATAAATTGATGATGCAGATAACATCTAACCAACCACTTACTATGTGTATGCGCAACATATGATATTGTGGTCTAATTACTTTATGGGCATGAGTTTAGAATTCCTTCATTACTCATATGACAAGCCTACAAATCAGAAGTGCCAGCTTCTCCCAAATGAATGCCAATAAAAACCTGTTATGAGTCTTGAGGATGGATTATTTGTGACAGGTTGATTGAGCAGTAGCCAGAGAACGGCTGAATAAGAATAGCTCCTGGAAAATCAGCCCAGCAGTTTGATGATTGTATTTTAATTGGGAAGCCTGAGTGTTTTCTCTAGGACTTTATTTGAACTTTGTTGAACTTGTGTGATCTGATTCAATAAGACTGGAATTATGAAAAGTTCTCAGTTATATCTAGGTTAATTCTAGTTTGATTAGAGATAAAGGATGAATATTAGAATGTAAATATTATAAAATCTAGGCTCTCCATTGATACAGAATCTGATGAAGGACTTGAATTATAATATTTCAGTATCTTTGGTAAAAGCTTATTTCTTAAGCAGGGGAAAATTCTGCTGTCAGAGGTTTTTTTTTGCATTCCCACCATGTTGACCAAAACTAGATTTTAAGACGCTTCCAAAATAAAACTGGATTCCTGCTAAGTATGAAACACATCAAGAAATAGAAATTCCATAAAGCTGTGTATATGTGAAAATCTAGGTCTGAACCCAAGCTTCTTGAAATCCAGATCCAAGCCTTTCAATTTAAACCACCTCTGAGCAAAGCAAAGTAACAACAGCTTTAGCTTGCAGCACTAATAATGTGAGATGAAAGAAATGGCAAGATTATAGACAGGCATTAATTCTCACCATTCAGACTTAACTAGATCAATACTTCTTTCTTAAATTACATTTTCACTGTAAGAGAGAGACTGCCACTTTTCAGTTGCATTAATACTAAGTGCTCCCAAATTTCAGAACGAAATAATTATGTTAAACTAATGTGTGATCGAAAATAGTTACAGTTATATTGATTTACTCTGTACTCTGAGAATGGAATTTATGAGTTTGGCAGGTTTGTAAAATAGAACCTTTTAATAAAGCTAGAAATATTAGTTACCTTATAAAACCCAGCATTTAACTATTCCATACTGCATTTACTCATTAGAGAAACAGAAGCACTGACAGTTTAAAAATGCTATGAATTCATAAAGATGTATTTCTTGTTTTGCAGTTTACATACTCTATGCAGAAGTATACTTCTAGGATAAAATTAGAAACAGTTAAGCAATTTATTTTGGATCTGAATGTAGCAACTATATTGAATGCGAGAAGAAAAAATAAATTATGAGTCCTGGTATACATGTCCCAGTCTCAGTAGGTTGGTTATGGACATGGAGAGTGGGATCACATCCAGATTTTACTTTGCAGCAACAACCATGAAGTCCTCATGTGAGAGAAATGCTTTTGAAATGCTTTTGAAATATAAAATATGACCCAGAGAGCTTTTATTCTTCACCTTCCCTCCTCTTCTTCCTTCTTATAACATGGTCTGAAAAGGCTTAAATCTAGGGTTTCGGGGTTTTTTTCAGTTGTGATTTTGTTTTATTTTCCATTAAAATTTACTGTGGATCTCAAGGTACAGTTGTTCCACTTCTGCTTTGTGGTTTGGCTATATCACACTTTAAGAAGTAGTATAAATCTAGGATCAAGACTTTTGAGTACTGACATTTTGGCTGATTAGGGAGATAACAAATTTCCACTCTCCCGATTCTATAAATCTGAGAGATATCTCTTGTATCATTGCACTATATAAATTTATTATGCTTCTCCATGCAATCAACTGTGTAGCATATTTCTTGTTTCTCATAAGTGTTATTTATTGTTTAGCTTCACATGTAAACATGGCTGCAAATATAACATCCTTTGTGCAGTCCTCAAAAGGGAGATTTGCTTATGGAAAATCTTCTCATGATAATCCCAGGGGCTTGGTCTGATGATTTCAAACTCAATAGAAAGAAAGAGTTTTGGGATTAAAATTCACAGATCAGAGAAGTAAATATCTGACTTGTAAACTGAACTGTATAGCCATTCAAGATCCCTGTTAGGGTTGTAAGGACAAAAAAAAATCAATGTTTCTTTGTTCAAAATAAACAATTTAAAACCAGGTATCATACCATTTTAAAAGAGGAATACCCAGAGTTTCTTTGCTGTTTGCTATAGCTTTGCCTCTTGATTTTCTATCTCACACTCAATAAGCAAAGGAAGCAGAAGAAATTTTTTTCTTACTAAACTATACTCACAATAGACAGATTATTTCCCTTTCAATATTAAGGCAAGAAAGGATACTAACCTTAGATAAACAATCTCCCTTCTTTTAATTTAAAACCGTTACGCTTCATCCTACTGCAACAGGCCCTGCTAAAAAGTCTCTCCCCATTTTTCTTATAGGCCCCTTTAAAAAGAACTGAAAGGCTCCTTGGAGTCTTCTCCAGGCTGAACAACCCCAACTCTCTCAGCCTTTCCTCACAGGAGAGGCGCTCCATCCCCCTGATCATTATTGTGGCCCTCCCCTGGACCCTCTCCAACAGGTCCATATGTTTCCTGTACTGAAGATTCCAGAGCTTGATGCAGTACTCCAGGTGGGGTCTCAGCAGAGCACCTCTATTGATCTGCTGGCCACCGTCCTTTGGATGCAGCGAAAGATGCAACTGGCCTTCTGGGCTGCAAGTGCATGAGAAAGAATAGGAGATTGACAGCACATTCCCTCATCTGCTGTTTTATAGCATTGGACCAATGCAAAAATATAGGGAAATCACAGGAAAATCACCTGGCTTCTGGGGTCTGCCCAGCCTCCTCTCCTTTGTTCTGTGGCACCTTGATAAAAGTTCTGGATGTCTTTTCCATTTGATGTTTTCTATTTGTCTCTGTTGTCTTACACCTAAGGAAAAAAATCAGAACCTCTGCATGTGGACACAGCTTCTGTTCAGAAGCATTTTAATTCCTTGACACTGTTCAGAACATGTATGAACAAGAGGTAAATATGATCTGTTATGCTTAAGTACAATGAGATTATTTTAATTATTTTAATTATAATTTTAATGCAGAATTGTACAATTTAACAACCTAGTCTCAATATTAAAGAAAAATCCTAAACGTAAATGCAAGATTAATGCTTATCAAGTACTATGTGAGGCATTAGACAGAAAGATAAGCAGACCATGAAATAGATCAAAACGGAAAAGAAACATGACATGAACAGAACAGATGCATGGCAGTAAACTATGCTGGCAAATTGAAACCTGAATGGAGGGCTCCACAATACCCATGACCATATAATCCTAATTCCCATGTATTCTTTTATAATAGTGGAATCCAAAAACCACATATAGAGCTCTTACACGTATTTATTTCCTGCCCTGTTTCTGCACCCTCCTGCTTCATGATTCCCATGGTAGAACATGGGAAACTGCAAAGACATTGATTAGGGTAAGCAGTACTTAGCAGAAACTAAAACATCTGTGTATTATCAGTATTATTCTCACACTAAAGCCAAATCACAGCACTGTACAAACTACTAGGAAAAAAATTAACTCTGTCTAAGGTGAGACTAGGACATTTCCCTATGGAAGCCACCTAAATTTTATATCTCTGTCAAATAATTGGAAAAATACCAGTCTTCATTACATGTTATTTTTTATCCAAACAAGAAATCCTGGGTTCTAAAAAACAAAATCCAACCTTCACAGACCTATTTAACTTCCATTAGATATTTCAGCAATTTTGCTGTCTGCCTTCCCTGAAACCTAAAAGACTGGTTGTCATAAACTGGAATGGAGAATAGTCATAGTCATGACAATGGAATAAGGCTGGAGCTGAGAAGTACGGAGAATTAAAAAAAAATCTCTTATTGCTTTATGTGTGCTGTATCTTAACACTGTACTGCAGATGAAGTCTAAGCTTTTGCTTATGGAGTCATAGTGCCATTCTGTCAGTTTTCACTCATATGCCCTCAAAACATTTAAGAAAGAAAGGCTGATTAAAAAAATCAGTTGCCATTCTTCAAAACATCAGGTATGTCTTACTGACAATTTACAGTTGTAATTTTTTTTTTAAAGAAAAGAATGTTGAGAAAAACACATAGTAACTTATTGAAAAGTGCTACAATAAAGAATTTAAGTGATTTCAGTGAACTCAACTGAACTGGTTCTAACTCATTCAGTTTGAATTTCAAATGTGCTATACCACAGGAAATCAGGAGTGTATTTTGGAATGTATTTGGTACATTGGAGAACAGAGAGAATAAAAATCTTTCTGAGGTAAACGTAGGCTACTAAAATATTAACCAGAATGAGAAGCATAAAACTGTCAGGCAAAGAAATTCTCCTGCCCCCTTTCCCCCTATTCCCCTTGAGATCTGTTTTAAAAAGGGTTATACCAGAAATTGTATGCTTAAAAGAAATAATTCTGAATATTTTAAATTTGCTTTAATATGATTCTAAGATAAAGGTATTAGGAAGGCAAAAGAAAATTTTACTTGAATGCCTGATTTTAGGAATGCAATCGAAAACTTGGTAAAATTTGCACTGAAGTATGATAGGAAGATGCTCAGCTCTGCTCTTGATGCCCAAAGAAGGAAGTTGTTGTGTCATTTTCCACTTTTTATCAGAAATAGTGTGGTCTGCTTGACTAGGGAAGTAATAATCTCCCTGTACTCAGGCCTGTAAGGGGTGGCTTAGGGAACTGTGGTCATTTAGTCTGGTGAAAATGAGCCTGAGGGGAGACTGTATTTCTCTCTGCAACTACCTGAAAGGAAGTTGTAGTGAGGTGGTTGTTGGTCTCTGTTCCAAGGTAGCAAGAGACAGGATGAGAGGAAACGGTCTCAGCTTACAACAGGGGGGTTTAGATTGGGGAGTAGGAAATATTTCTTCAGCAAAAGGGCTGTCAAGCATTGGACAAGGCTGCCAGGGAAGTGGTCAAGTCTCCATCCCTGGAGGTATTTAAAAGACATGTAGAAGTGGCACTTAAGATCACAGTTTAGTGCTGGACTTGGCAGTGTTAGTTTAACAGTCGGACTCAATGTCTTTGCCAACCTAAATTAATCTGTTATACTCCTAGCTGCTGTGGCTTTCAAGGGGTTGGATGTCCTACCTGCATCTCTCCATCCAGGTGAGAATGAGGACATTCGACTTGCTTTATTCATTAGGTGGAATGTCCCAGATCTCACCTTCTCAATAGCAAATGAGATGCAAACCTTTACCCTGCTATATAGAGCAGTCTTTTTCCATTTAAGCCAAGCACCTTGGTCTAGTTTCCTGTTTATAGGGGTCAAGAAGGAAGAGAAGAGACAATCATCCTCTTGCATGCACTCTTGCTTTCTCTTTTAGTGACACACACATATACACACAAATTTTTCTTGCAGTGCCAGGGGAAAAACATGGTGCTCTGAAACTGTTTGAATGCTGCTCTTTCTCATATAGTCTCCACACCACGCACCACCACAAACTGAGGTACATCACTGTGTACAATCCCAGAGCTGTAGCAGTACATCTTCATAGAACAAATTTTGGTCTTCAAAACAACATTATCCATATACAGTTCTGATCCAGTCTCCTCATGAAGGTACAAGAGTAATACTTGTTTGGGGTTTTTTTAAGTGCATCTTATTTTAAAACAAGTAAATGATTCACATAGCCATTTCAGGTTTAGGAACCAAAAAGAGTTATAGTCTAAGTAAAATCTAAATTAAATTCTTTGCAGTAACATCCATTCTCTCATTTCAAATATAGTTGTTTTCTTCTGCTAGTATTTACATTCTTGGCAGCTTTTTTACAAGCGGATAGTTCATGAGAGCAGTGTTAATGACTTTTACTTCTTTGAAGCTTCTCACTGGGGAGTAGGAATTAAAAAAATCTTGCTGGGAGTTTTTAAAGGAAAAATATTCTCTGTAGTAAATGGCTATTTTGCTTTTTGTTGTACTCTCTTCTCCCAGCACATTAAAGTTGAAACTAAAAAACTTAGTAAAGCAAGTACTTATCATCTAACAAAGAAACACTAAATTTATTGACTTAGGGAACAGTGGCTGTTTATCCTTGATACATCTTTATATAGGATCTTTGTTAACTTATAAACTGTTGAAAATATTTGCTTTTATTTGCCAGAATAAAATATAGCATTTTACTGTCTCAATAAAAGATGAAAGAGAACATATACCAGATTATATGCATAAATGTTAGTAAGTCACTATTAACTCTTTAAGATTTTCTTTTTTTAATAATAAAATGTTACTTATACCCAAAATAATGTATTGAAGGCAGTCTTCTGATGACTTATTATACCTGCAATTAAGTAATTGCTAATTCATAACTGTGATGAAAATTTCACTGCTACTTTAAAGGATCGTTTGTGGGGCATCTTGTCTTTCAACATACCTGTGTTACTATTATAAAAATTATACAGCTTTTTTTTTCTTGGTGGGTCTCAAGAATTTCAATTATGTGATGTTGTATTAAGATACCGAATTCCAATTCTGTGTGTGGTGTCAATCCAAATTAATAAAATGCAACTAAGTGAAACAACTGGCTACATATAGGAATCTATATAATTGGAGATACTTTAACAGGTAATTCTTAAATGCAGCTATGTGAATTTGGAAATTAAATTAATGTACATGAAGCACAGTAAATAGATGGAAAACTTCTGAAACGTTATGCATCAAATCTGGTCCTGATTTAATGGTTTTTCCCAAAGGCATTTAACTGCCTCAAATATAGCATAAATATTGATAGTAAATTTTCTGTTTTGAACTTCATATGACATTGTAGCAATGTAAGTTCTGCATACGACCACATGTTAATATAACAAACAAAACCAAGCAACCGACCAAATAAAAACCAAGCTTTAGCCTGTACCAAAACACCACAGTTCATTCATTTGTTTTAATTGTGTTTGCACTTACTGTCCATTCAGAACTGTTGTGCTAGGAGTCCATATAAACCAGGTATCATGGCTAAGGACAGAATCACTGTTCACACATATTTATCTCCTCAGGCTGGAGCAATAAACTGAAAAATTGTCAAAACAGAAAATGCAAAATGACAAAACATGAACTTGTGACTGTCCATACTCCTACTATAGGTGATGCCTTCATTCAAAACATGGAAGAACAAGTCAGAAGACTATCATTCATTTCAGTGGAGTTTCAGAATGGACTTCTACTCTAAGGATGCTGTCTTGGATCATATGGAAGGAAGAAAATTGTCACAGTAGGCTGCTGCACTCCATGGTCATAGAGCCAAAATAAATTTACTTTATTCACTAGAGACTGTTTAAGATATTGACCCATTTGGGGGATATTTGACAAAAGTATCATTCAACATAAAATTTGATTAAATACATATATTATTAGTAACAAAGACAAATGTGTAAGAGTATAAAGATTAAAAAACTCAAGTATGTTGTCAGTTAGTGTAATATATGCTGGCAGCTGTTTTAACTGACATAAGCTTCAATTTTTACTACAGTACCTGTCTGAAGACAGCTGAAGGCATAATTTGAAATGACAGCAATAATCAAACTTTTTTTTTCTTTTTTAATTTATGAAGCTTCTTGAATATAGAAAAAACACAATGTGAGCTCTCCATCTACAGTTTTTGGGTTGTAAGATTTCATCACTAGTACTTAAATTAATGAAAACATATTTTCTTTTCATTGTCCTAGTCATAAGAAAATATTTTTAAGATTTTGGGGATGGTGTTTGATAGTACTTTGAGTAACAGCACAATTTACGTCACCAACAGTTATAATCAGTATGAAATCACTGATTGCTCTTCACTGGTTTTAGGAAAAAATCTGTAAATTAATATTATGACATTATTTTTTACTTCTTGTGACACTGAATGCACAGTGTAGCTGCATCTTTTTGCAGATGATTATTGGTCAGTTGCAAAATGATGCTTGCCATCACTAATTGTAAGTCATGTTACGCACCAGTTTCTAGAAGTATGCAATATTCAGCATTAATCTCCTTATAGCTGCACATCTAAGCAATAGTTATAAGCAGCTTGTGGCAAAAAAAGAATTAAGAACGTTAGTAGAATAAGTATGAATGCTAATTTTAACAGCCGTAGCTAGTTTAAGAGAGAATTATGAGATCAACACCTTGCATTAAAAAAAAAATAAATTATTGTTGCTTGTAATTAATTAATTATTAATCAAGAATCCAGGACACTTCACATTTGATATGATTAAGGGACAGACTCAACGAACTCAGGCTGAAATGCTGACTGAAATAATGTTTGAAGTATGTAAAAATCTAAATTTTCCTCAAATCTTGACTTCTTATTACAGACTTTTTATGCCATGTGCACATGGACTGCAGGAGCATATAGCTGGCAAGAGGACTGAAACTTGTAGCCAGGGGAAGAATTTAACCTCAGACATCAGCTTAGAACCTACTGATCTTGTTAAGACTAATACAGATGTTATTGATTAGAAAAAAAGAAAAAAGAAAAAAAACAAAAAACAAAAAACAAAACAAAAAAAAACCCAAGAAAAACAAGAAAAACATTATTCCAAATCTGATAGTTGGATTTGAGAGAATTTCATGGATACCTGTTCCATCTGTGTTTTATAGTTTTTACCAGTTACAATACAACTTGTGAAACAGGAAAATGCATGGCATGACTCATCTATAGGAATTTCATTTGGCATCTGAGATCAGTCGTGTACTTAATGCATCTAGAACCACAGATAACATCATTTTAATTAAAAATGCCAGCAGAGTAATTACTTTTTAAGCATATGGCCACAGATAAGAAAACTGAATAACACTTAAAGGGGGGTTGTAAGAAAATGAATTTGCATTAAAATGTAGCTATTAGCCATTTCAGTGGCAATGTGGGAGATCAAGGCTATGGATCTTTGATCCTTAGGTTGGGAAACCTGTTTTATGAGAGGCGATATATATGAGCTTTAGGGCAAATGGGGTCTCAGTGATTTTTCTCATCTCAGTTTCAGTCTAATTCTTGTCTTCACACAGAGTAGTAATTGTTCTTTTTTTTTTGGAGTATCAGACAAATGGCCTCTTCTAAAATGACAGGAAAATTACATGGTTCTGTACTTGAAGTAAGTGGACAGTCAAGACTAAAGGTGAAGGAAGTGTTTAATTTGGTTTCTTCATTAAAGAACAAACAAATAAACAACAGGCACTAAAAATAATATTAATTCTGTTAAAGTATAGTAAGGTGTTAAGGAGTATAAAATGAATAGGAAAGCACAGGCAACGCTTTCTGAAGTCTTTTTACTACCTTTTTAATTCAAGACTTTTTTTTTTCAGGTGACATCTGTCCTGTTAATAGCCTTAAAAATATATTTTTGTTATAATCAGAAATAAATTATTCCATTTATTTTATTAATTCTTTTCTCAGCTTATGTCTAAATTTTCAAAGCAAGTGTATAAAGATTAATTTGTATGAAGGTACCAGGACAAAAATAGGATGTTACTTTTTAAAAAATAGCAACTTCTAATAATTTCTACTTTCAGGAATTACTTTTTAATATATAATCTCCTAACAATAGTAAGTGAGTGAGAGCTGAAAGTGTTTACTGTCTGCCCAAAATGCTCTGAAGCATGATTTCTGGGCTCACTTTAGCTCAGACCTCTATGTTCTAAAAGTCCTATCTTGTACACTTTGGCAGTGAGAAACAGTGCTCTTACTGTCCACTCTTTAAAAAAAAAAAAAAAAAAATCTAGCTTTTAGAAAGTACCAAAATACCCACCTTCTATGTAGGGATGAAGAATACTTTCCCAAAATATGATTATGAAGCCTCTGACATGTTCATGCAATTGGACTTTAATTTACTAGAAAGCAGTCCCAAGTGTAAGATCATTCTAAACTTGCATGACAGCTGAACAGCCCAGTTGAAGGCAAAGTTGTCAGGTGACATGAATATGACTGTTTCAACATTTTTTAATTTTTTCTTTTTGGTAGTAATTAATCCATTGACACATTAAGCTCCAAGCTTTTTAGCTAGAAGGCTGGTCTTGCTGAAATTGTGAATGTTATGTTGAGATTAGAACTTAAGTAATGCAGAAGGAAGGAAAGAAAGGGTGCAAGAGAACTGGAAGGATGTTGGAAGATAACTAGCAATATTCTCATTTAAAATTACATATCTTTTCACAACTGGATCTATCTAAAATGTTACTGTAAACCTGTACTTCCCAAAAGATGCTCCAAAAGTGCTGTCAGATTTGACTTGTGTTATGAATATGGCTGAGGGACTAATAACCATTTTATAATAAAATTTAAATGCTTGTATATATTTCCCTACCTTCTTACTGTTACATAGAAAAAACAAAAACAAAATAAATAAAAAAAAAACCACACCTTTATTGCATATTTTTAATTGCATAGTGTTTGTTAAAATCATTAGAAAAGAGTTACAGGAGCCTATGAATAAGATTGTATGCTTTTTTTTTTCATTTGTTATTCTTTTTTTTCCCCCTAGGGTAAATAGGACAATTACCACAAGAACTTATTATAAACCTCTTCTCTTCCCTTTTGTCTTTTTTGCTTCTTACTGTTTTCTGAAATTTGCTTTGCATATCCCAACATGAATATCCATAAGTGCCTATTATTTTTGAGATTGCGTTCACTAATGACTAATGACATTCCTGGTGCCATCCCAGTAGGCCTAAGCATTTTCTATTGCTTACCAACAAATTTACATTTTGTTTCCTATCAAATTGAAAGTGAAGCACCAGTCAATAAAACATAAAATAGATCCAGTGGTTGCTGGCTCACAAAGT
This sequence comes from Pezoporus wallicus, assembly GCF_028554395.1. NCBI lineage: Eukaryota > Metazoa > Chordata > Aves > Psittaciformes > Psittacidae > Pezoporus > Pezoporus wallicus. Next base: position 1,119,159 of record NW_026642986.1, on the reverse strand, counting down.
TTCTGTCTATCTTTTTTGGCTATACTCTTGTCTTTTTAGCTGCAGACTCCCAGGTAAAGCTGTTTGGTTTAACTTCACTGAAATCCTGAAACCGCACTGTTCAGTTTGCTTCCTGGAGGTGTTGATTTGCTCTTTTAACACATAATCAGCATCATGAAGGTTGGAAGAGATGTCCTTTACAGAGGTCCTCCTGTCGAGCCTCCTACTGAGAGCAGGTTAATCAGTGCAAGTTGCTCAGGCCTGTGTCTAGGAAAGTTTTGGATATTGCCAAGGATGGAATCTCAACAAGTTCTGTAAACAGCAGTAAGGTCTCTCTGAAGCCATCTTGTCTTAAGGCTGAGAAAAACAAATTCTCTGAGACTCTCCCCATGCATCATGTGATCTAGTCCCTGACCACTGGACTTCTTACAATGTGTATGTTTATCATGTATGGGAGACCCCAGAAGTGGACATAGGACTGCAGACATGGCTTCATGAGGACTGAATAGGGTCCTGAAAGAATCATTTCTCTGGGCCTGATGGCTACACTCGTGATAGTTTTAGCGACACTAGTTCAGTATTCCCTTGTCCTTCCTTCCCACAAAAGCATGCTGCTGAATTATGTTCAGTTTGTCCACTAAGACCCCACACCTTACACAAAGCTTTCTTCCATCCAGCTGACACCCAGCCTGCAGAGGGTTATTCCATTACAGATGCAGGATTTAATATTGCCTTACTTCATTTAACTTCATGGGGTTCCTGTCAACCCATTTCATCATTTTATCAAAGTCCCAATGTGCAACAGCCCTGCCCTTATACACCCCAGTTTGGAACTGTCAGCTACAGAATGTGCTCTGGGCATCTGTAGTGATTATCTGTCAGCTGGATCTTTTTACTGCTCATTGCAAATCTTTGAGCCTGGCAGTCCAGGTAAATTCCTATATTGCCCACACATCCAGTTCATATCTGTTTGGATTACAATGGTACTATAGGATCCAGGTGTAAGGTCTGGCTTCTGTAAACGACAGTCATTGTTCTATGTCTTCTTATACTAATTCATTCATCTCATTATATAGAAAGCCACCAGATTGCCAAGGCATGCTATGCTCCTTAAACTGGATGCTTTGGTTTTCTTTATTGCAAGGACTTGGAATTTCTTTTACCTAATTGATATAAAAGTAATGAGTAAATACAGATAAATATCCAAACATGTTCTGAGACTTCTCAGCAGGTAATCCTCCTTGAGCTGTTCCTCTGTGGCAAAGAAATTTTCCTTTGCGACACACACGAGAGTGTAGCTCACATTACTGGATTACTGCAAGCACTTGAGATACTACTCCAGACTCAGATTTGGCAATTATATGAAAAATCACAAATGAGCATAGATGCATTTCAAACAAGCTTCGAAATACTTTAATGACAAGTGTCATGCATGACATGAATGTTCACAGCTGCTACTGTAATTCCTTTGATGGCTCAAGCATCCTCCCTTCCTAATAGGCAAATTCAAAAGGAAGCCTGCATTGAGGTAAATGCAGGTTGAGTCAGTTAAGGTAAAACTGATGATAGGTCCAACAGCTTACAAAAGCAGTCTGCAATGAGCATGCCTTTTTCCTATACAAAACAGAAAATTATGAAAACTGGAGGTATTAAATTTCCTTTTGGGGAAGATTTCACTTCTCTTTTGAATGAATTATTCACTCACATTTCACAGAACACCAGCTCAGCACTCTTCTGCACAATCATGCTGTGTAATGGTTTTTACATAAATGGGACAAATAATAGATGGTCTAATCCCTAAGTATTTTTTTGTGTTAGCATTACCATCCTATTATGTACTTTTATCACAGATAGAAGAATGCAGCTGTAGTAGAAAGGTCTATTCAATGTTCCCTTCTTATACTTCTCCATTCCCATGCTCATCCACTTTCTTTTTTCTCCTTTTTAGTTTCAAATGTAAGATATCCTACCCTTCATATAGGTGAGTCTCATGTTACACCATGAAATTATGGTTTAGAGTTATTAGACATCCCAAACCAACCATTTCTCAATTGAATTAGTCATTGTTGCAGATTACTTGTATAAAAGCAAAGACAGTTTTAGTATATATGTGTGGAATGTTTGTTTGCTTTTGGAGAAAGGACTTACAATATCTGTAAAAAAATTGTTGTTCCCTCTTTTCTAATGGTCTTCCTGTAGAAAGATCTACTCATGTTCATCTTTCTTAGCTGAAAGTACACCTATATCATTAAAAGTATGTATTTTAAATCACATCATTATGGAAAATGTTGTTAGGCATTAGGGGTATGTCACATTGAAAAATATGAAACTTTGGAAGGAACATTATTGAGTAAGCAATTTTTTTCTCATTTTTATACTTAGATTTCATTTTAACAGTAAAACAAGTTTTGATACTGGCTGGTTAGATCTGCTTGTAATTTTTTTGAGTTTAAAATAGTGTAAAAGATTAGGGCATAAAAGAATTTATAAACTCATATAGAAAGATTTGTCATTTAATTTCCATATCAAGTGCAATGAGAAATATATACAGAATATTTTAGACAAAAGACAAAACTCTAAGTTCTGATATTGCAGTCAGGATTTTGAGACAGAGGCAATAAGAAAAGCCAGATTCTATCCATCAAATATCTTTCATGTTTATCTTAAGCCTCTGGATTTAAGTGGAATAATTCTAAAATTATTGAGTGAAGAGGAAAATTTTAACTTTTTTAATGTGACAAGAAGTATGCTGGGTATAGTCTCCTCTCTTCCCTCAGAAGCTGCTGATGAATTTTTACTTGCCCCTCTGTTACCGTGCCAACTTCTTCCACAGTAAATTAGCATCATTTTGACCTCATGTCTTTTCTAATTTACTGCAGAATACTCCTCTTTGTTCTATTGAAAGAGGAAATCCTTTAACTGTGAAATTCATTTTAGTTTTACTGACTTCCATGAATTTGATTAATATTTAACGGTTGTATTTTTAGTCAATTATATACACTTTCATTCCTGCATTTCTAAAAAAGAAATATAACTGAACATTAAATTAATAAGTTTTAAAATTGTGATTTCTGAATATTTTACAAAATTCTGTCAAAATAATATTTCCCATTTTTCTCCTTTGCATTTTCTGTCTTTCAAACAGTAACTACAGTCAACTAAACTAGTTACAAATTCTTTCTAAAAAGTTTCAGACACTTTATTTGGTGATTTTAATAAAAAAAATAGAGCAAGGTATTACTTGGAATTTCTCTAATGTACAATCACACTCACTGCCCAGAGCAACAATTTTGTAGTTCTTTACACTAGGGAAAATATCTAATCATTAGTTTCTTTAGCTAATTCAGAGACTTTCATCATTTCCTAAAATATAATTATTAAGTAGGTTAAAATACCTCATTATAAGATTCACTGTTTCTTTCCCACACTTTATTTTTAAAAGTAGGATGTTTGCTATAAGCATGGGGTTTTTTTAGCACTGTCATCTTATACTTTATCTTAGTTATTATTTGACCAATGTTCTTTGTGATTGAAATTTGAGTGAAAGTTTATAGCTGAATTTAATGCCTAGTCTTAAATTTTATGTTAAATATTCAGGTGCTCTTTTTTCTTCTTTTTTTTTTTTTAATATTATAAAAGCCTTGGTAGATTTTCTTCCTTCTCCATGTTCCAGCAGACACTTTCCTCAAGCATCACTGTAAGTAAGTGTAGTGTTTAACAGTTCTGAAAGAACTTGATATGGAAAGCTGTGAAACCCAGGGAATTCATCAGTAGACTTACTAACAGAAGCGTAACAGAAGCTATGTGGTCTGTTGCCTTTACAAAACTTTCTTGCACTGGAGAAAATTTGTGGGAAGTTAGTTTATTGATTTGAGTTTTGTAACTAGGTAAGTAAACCAGGTTGAAGACCAGTTTTCAGTTATGGTTTGTTTGGTTGTTATTTTATTTTCCTTTTTTTTTTTTTTTTTGTGGTTTTGTTTTGTTTGATTTTTTTTTAACTTTTCTTCTTTTTTTAAGTAGTGTTTTGCTTTGCTGGAGTTTTCCTTAATCTTTCTTTTTGACCTCAGTGTAGCATTTTTAAGACCAGTTTGGAGGTCGTTTGTGATTTTATTATAATTTTATTAATGATAGGTAATACTTTCCATCTCTAGGAATTTTGTCTCTGTTACTCATCACGCAAATTAACCTGTTCTGTTGCAAACAGAATGTGGCTTTATGTGCCTTTCCTGTGGTCTTTGGATTTGCAGTTTTTCTTTTTTTGACTTGCAGTCAAACATTACTAATTTTTTAATGTCTCTTACTGTGTGCTACAGTCGAGTTGGACAATACGATTTTACAGGCAATAGTGAGCCTTCTGGCTTTGTTTTGTGTCTTGCAGACACATGGATTAATTAAGATCTTTAGTGATTGTGTGGATCTCTAAAAAGTCAGTTTTACTGTGTTACCTGTTATACTCCTTATTTATAATTATTCTTATTTTTGGTTGCTCAGAGCCCTATCCAACCTGACCTTGAATGTTTCCAGGGATATGTCATCTGCAGCCTCTCCAGGCCATCTGTTCTACTGTTTACCACACTCACTGTAAAAAATATCTTCGTATATATGGTCTAAATCTACTTTCTGTCAGTTTAAAACCATTATCCCTTGTCCTTTCACAGCAGGCCCCATGAAAAAGTCTGTCCCCATCTTTCATATAAGCTACCTTTAATTATTGAAAAGCCACAATAAGGTCTCCCTGGAGCCTTTCCTTCTCTGGGCTGAACAATCCCAGCACTTCCAGCCTGTCTTTGTAGCACAGGCTTTCCATCCTTCTGATATTTTTTGTGGCCATTCTCTGGACCTGCTGCAAGAGATTCATGTCTTTTCTGTGCCCTTTAGTTTGACCAGCAGGTTTCAATTCATCCATGCTGGTCTGTTGCCTTCCTTTCCTCATTTCTTGCACCTGGGATCAATAGCTATTGCACTCTATGGAAAGTGTCCTTAAAGATCTGACAGCGCTATTCTGCTCGCTTGTCCCTGAGGGGAGTTTCCAAAGGGTCCTATTGACTAACTCCTTGAACAGTTGGAGTTTTGTTTCCTAAAATTCAGGATCCTGAGTTTACTTTCTGCCTGACCTTCAGAGCTGTGAACTCCCAGTGCATGATCACTGCAGTTCAGGCTGCCTCCAATCTTGACATCACAATTAACCCACTTGCACTGGTGACCATCAGGTCCAGTATCTCATCTCCTCCAGTGGGGCTGTGCATTACTCGGCTTAAGAAGTTATCTTCAATGCATTCCAGGAGTGTCCTGGATTGCCTACAGCTTCCTGTGCTGCAGATATCAGGGTTGATATCTGAGAGCAGAATGAGAGCCTATGAGCATAATGCCTCCTGTAGATGGAGCAAGAAAGCTTGTCATAGGCTCACCTTGATCAGGCAAGGTTCCCGCACCAATTGCAAGGTTACTACATAACTTTTAAAGTAATATTTTAAAATTAAAAGGCCGCTGTAGATATTTTCATCTAATCTATTTTTGTATTTAAACATACAGACACAGAAATTAAATGAAGCTTAACCTTCATTATGCCTCTATTTGGTTAAAAAGCAAGCAAAAGTGTCAGTGACCAGAAGACCAATCTTGAATTGTGTCCTTAAATTAGAAATTATTTGATCATCTCTTTTGTATGGTAGGAAGAAATACTCCACATTATGATGATGTTGCCTTGCATGATTCCTGGTGCATGCAGTAAATTTCTTCTTTTACTGAATTTTTGGTTTGATTTTTTGTTTTGTTTTGAATTGCTTTGTTTTGGTTTATTTTTTATTCAGATTGCCTGAGAGTTTAGAAAACTAATGTGAATCCAAGTCACAGGGTAACTACTGAAACAAATCCTAACTTATCTGTTTTGGAAAAAGGGAGAATCTCTGAGGGAGCAGCTTATCATATATCTCAGTTGTTCCTTTATCTGTCATAAACAGATGGAAGAGCCTTTGGTAAAAATAGGTATTTTAGAAAGGTACTTGCACATCAGAGGGGAATAGTGAATGTACCATTCACTTAGTGAGACTGCTTGTCATGCCCTTTTAAGGGTGTTGGAGTACTACCTGGAGACATAGGATCTTGCCAGTGTGCTAAAAGGGCCCAATACAAAACCTATTAATGTCAGTGGAACAATTCCCATAGACTTAGACGAACTTTAAATCAGGATAAGCAAGTACTCATGTCAGTATTTTATTTGAGTCATATATGGGCCCACAAAGGAGAGGAGGCATTTGCAAGCTAGAATAAAACATTTTCAGATCCCAGTAGTAAATCTCACTAGGTGTGATTTCATGATCCTGAAATGGCATTGGGCTTTGTTTTATACTGTCATCAATGAACAAATGAGCTGATAACTTCTAGCAGACGTGCAGAAGAAGCTTGTGTTGACAGAAAGACCTCCTATATATCAAAACAAAGTAACTTGTAGGAGTTGCAAAAACTGTGTTTTCTTTCTACCAGTTTTATTATTTTACTACTTCCCCTGCATCAGAATTTGATCTGCTCTATAGTTGAGGCAGATTTTAGCTAATCCCTTTCAACAGTGCGAATTCTAATAGTGTGAGACATGGACGAATCCATATTTTCAGATAGTTATGTACACTACTTTTAGACACAACTACAACCAATACAAATTTCTGGCTGGATCTTGGATTTTTATTTTAACACAATTCAGTGCTGTAGTGATAGATAAATAAGTAGGATAACCTACCATTTTGAAAGGGGGAAATTACATGTTGTTAAATACAGATGTTTTAAACTTAATTTACTTTTGTTTATCCTTACCCCCATCATAGATACGGCTGAAAGAACATTAATAGTGTGTGAAATTTTGGTTTTTTGGGTTTTTTTTGTTTTTGTTTTTTTTTTGTGTGTGTGTGTCTTTTGTTTTGTTTTTAATAAGCAATTGATTGTTGTTTTTTTTCCCCTAGTGCTGCAGAGAAGATATGTACATACTCTGATTTGATACCATTTTTTCCTCTGGTCTTTTCACTATCTTATCCTCATTTGTTTAGATTTTTGAATCTCTGAAGATAGGCCTTAGGTGTAGCTTGGCACTTAGTTTTCAGAGCAGCTGTCGTGCAATAGGAGCTACCGCCGCAGGAGCCCCGTCAAATGAGCAGTTTTTGAATATAAATTGGAGAGGACGAAAAGAGAGAGAGCTCATAGGAAACAGCATATGTCTGATTTTCAGATTGATAGATTTAATGTTGAAGTTCTTTTGTTGTCTTGAAGACTGTAAGTTTATTGACAGCTTAGCTTATAATCCCTTGGGTTTCTCTAACATCTCCTGAAAATTGAAATCTTGAACAGATGAAACAAATGTCCTTTGCAAAATCACAGAGAGTGTATGAACTGGAATTTTAAGATGCTCACAGACCAGAATATTGTCTTACAGATCTCCAAAACCAAGCTGATACTCGGTACTCATTACTGATGCAATCTAATACATGAGGGGTACATAATTGGCTCATTTTTAAGACTGATTGCACATCACATTGCATTGCCAGATGTGCCTATGTCCATCATGATGTGCATTATTACAGACAAAAGAAGTGCTAAAGAATGAATAAAGTGGCTTATACTGGCATAAGCAATTAGGTTTGTGTGCTTACAGGAGATGAGAACACTTTTCAACATAAGAAAGATTAATTCAATAGCTAAAAGAGATCAAGAACAAATCTGGAGTAAATGTCTACCTCTTCTACTTATTTAGAGTAAGATGTGCAGTTCAGCAGTGGGTGCCATATAATGGTCTTCCATGTCCCAGATGAACTCCATTGTCAGCAGCTGAGGTGAAGGTTTATTCTCTTTTGTTGCATTCTGAAGAGTTCCTTCATTGTACAGTGAACTTCAGAAAGTGTGCATTTACCTTGGAAAAAAGTATCAAAGAGACCCAATTACAGCTGGTCAATTTGCCCCCAACAAACTTATCCGGTCTTAAAATACTTTAAAAAAACAAACAACAAAAAAATTCACAAAAAATAGCAGCCAAAAAAAAAACAAACAAAGAAAGAAAAAAAAAACAGGAAGGGTTTTCCTTGACCATCAAGTCCAATGATCTGCTACTGTAAGCTAATCATGACATAATCTTGTTCATAAATGCACATCTCCCTTTAATAGGTCTAGTCTGTGTTTGCAGAATTGTTCTTTTTTTTTACTCTTAGGCATTGCTTCACAGCTTCATTTTCTCATGGTTAGAAATCATCTTCTAATTTACAGTGCAATTTTCAGGCCAAATTATATACCTTTGTTCTAGTGCTGATACTGTCTTTTAGCTTTAATAGCCTTTCCCTCTCCCTTGTGCTTGTTCCCAGATGTATTTATAGAGAACAATCACCTACCTTCTTATCTTACATTTTGCTAGGCTAAACAAGCCAAGCACTTTCAGTCAGTTCATGTAAGATTGGCTTTGTTTGCTATGCACTAAATCTCTTTCTAAAAAATTACCAAAAGACAGACTTACTGGGAAATAAAATTTCAGTGCATGCCACAGAACATTCAGAAAGCCTTCCAAACTTGTTTCAGACATAAGTCTGAAAAAAAAGCAAGAAACTGTTTTTAAGCTACAGATTATTAAATCCATAAGTCAAAGTTGCAGGTAATCAAAGTTCAGTAATAATGCTGTAAATGCTAGTTTATATATACAAATTTCTGGAAAATTAGACCAGTCCAATTTACTGTGCAGCACAAGCTAAACCAGGAAGACATTATTTTCTTTGTAGAACAGGAAAGGAACTGAATTTAGAAAAACTAAACCAAAGAATATACCATTACCTCAAAAAAAAAAAAGAAAACAAAAAAAAGCCAGGTGTCTACCCTTATTTTCCTGCAAAAAGCCTATTTAAATGAAATCTAATACATATGCTTGTGTCTGAGGTTTTACACTGGGACCATGTATTGGGCATATCTGGCAATGTTTGGGTGGCAGGGGTCTATGGAGGGAGTCCATGAGCTGCCCTGGGCCAACCAGGCAACCAGTGGAAACAGACCACTTGGTTTCAGCACTTGAACAGGCAGAGTTGATGACTTACAACTGTTTGTCTGGCAAGGCAATATACAGTAGTAAAGGCTCAGTTCAATACTGGCAGCCAAAACCATCAACAACCGGTCTCAATTGATGTTTATTATATTTTTTTTGTTTGTTTGTTTCTAGCCCGGGACTTGCTTGAAATTCAGTTATCTGAAGTCAATAAAAGTTGACTACTTTAGTAGTAAATGTAATAATACAGGGACTGTCTTGATCCTAGAGAAACAAAACATGTCACTATGTAAAATTTTGCCTTTTCTCTCCTCTTTGGTGTTTTCAACACACAAGGCAGTTAGTATGTGTGGCAATTAGGTTATCCCCCTCACCAGCATAGCCTTCCTTCTCAATGTTGAGACAAAGAGAAGGAGCTAATATTGACCTTGGAAACAGTTTAGTGTCTTTCCCCTTCACTTAAAAAGAAGAGTTTTCAGTCTGAAAGGCAGTCAGTGTATTACCTTGTATAATGTTAAAGCTATATAACTTTTAATGCATTAACTTCTTTTAACTTCATGCTATGGAACGCGGAAGTGTATCAAGAATCAGACTCCAAAAAGACGCTAAGTATAAATGAAGAGCTGAGGCTAGACTGTAACTGATTCATCCTCCCTTTCCTCCTGCAGCCAAGCTAATATTCCTTACCCTGACAACATGATATTTAAGATCTGCTTGACTTACCAGTGTTACTTGCATTTTATCACCTATTGTTGATGACTGCTAGTAATAAAGCTCCAGAGTTCCTATCATCTCAATGAAATTCATGCTTCTGTGGTTGCTACTGCTTGATTATACCAGGCCTAGACTTTCAGACATCAATCTATATAATTGGGTTTTCTTTCTATGTAAAAAAAAATTTAAGGAGGATGAACCAGATACTGTGTTAATCTTGAATAAACCCTTTAATTTATTGTATTGATAATATGCACTGAAAAATATCAATGGAATTATTTATATAGAAAATATAGATTTTTTTAAAGCTAACATATATTTATAAATTGTTTCCAATTTGCTCAAACAGTTAGACTATTTTCATTAAAACAATAAGGAATGAGAGGAAAATATGTACTATCTTTTGGCTTGTATATGGCAGGATTACTGTCAGGCACTTCCTATGATAATGAAGGTCTGATGGGTATAAAGGATCTAATTTGATCCTCTTGCTATTTTTTTTTCCACTAAGAATAAAAGTCAGCTTAAAACACTTCTGAAAAGTCTTTTCAAAATACCTGAAAATTCTTCTACTGATAATGTATATACACATAATATGAAGATTCTTGAACCTTCCTGCTAAAGCAGAGAATAAAACTGTTTAGGATTTTCAGTTAAAATGTTTATTATCCTCTAAAACTCTCAAATTTTGTCAAAATAAGCTTTTTAACTTACAATTTGTTTAACAACTATAATGATTTTCAACATAAAAAATTAAAACACTTTGAAGAAAATGGAGGTGGGTTTTGTTTGTTTCTTTTTTGTTTATATTTTAAGAAAACATGCTCCAATCACAATCAAAGATAGATAACTTAAAAATGTTAAACAAAGATATTTTAGAGACAGGAAATATTTCTTTATTTTTATAATTCTTGAAGGTAAACATATGATAAACTTTCCCGGAACTTACAGGATGGACTTAAAGTGACAGACAAATGCAGGAGCTGAAATAATGCATTGAGGTAAAAAGTGAAGAATATTAAAACTCAGATTATGTCATAAAAATTAAATAGTATCACAGATTCAAACATAAAATGTAGTAATAGGTGCAAAATGGAATTCTTTACATGAAGGACTTGACAAATAATGTTGTCTTAATTTGGTAATCAAAAACATTCATGAGATTGGGGACAAGCTGGAAAACTGTCTAAATAAAATCAGAACTAGCTTTGCTAATATAAAGAGCACTGTGAAAGTCTTGCTGCAGAAAATCCTACAAGAGAAACATTTAATAATAAACAAGAACAAACAGGAGAAACAGATATGGCTGGCAAAGAATATATAAATGAATGCAAAAGAAAAGAGAACAATAAAAAGAATGTAAATACAAAGCCAAACTAAAGCAACAACAAAACCCAACAATGAGCAAACAAACAAAGAACACCCAAAAAAAACCCCAAACCACACAAGGGAGAGTCAGAATGCTGTAAAGCTCTAGCCGAGATAGACTTTATTGTGCTCAGTGAAAAAGCTCACCCAGTGATATCACAACTGTCTGGCTGAAATGAGGACTACGGCTGAAACTAAGAAGGCCATTTTAAGGAATTTCTTCTTAAAGCTTAGGAGCTGGTCTTCTGAAACATCTGAAAAAAAATCATATCTCTGAGAGTTGCATTTCATATTTTCTCCAAATGCGTGTTAGGTAACTAACATCGCACATGTCTAACTGCATGCATAAATATATAAATAAGGAAGGTGTCTAAAACTTCTAATCTTTCCAATGAAATACCAAATGCAGTTGGTTAAAGCGATTCTTTTCTTGGTTTTGTAGGGTTAATGTATTAAATTCACTGTCAAAAAAAAAAAAAAAAAGGTGGCAACAGAGCAACTTGAGAGACTGGAGGGTGAGGAAAAGAAAAATACTGATTTTGTGGAAAAACCCGGTTGTAAATACTTCTCCTTCCTTGCCCTCTGGTAACCTGTGTGTTTACTCCAATTCCTTTTATCTAGGTGTGGCACTTGGGTAGTTACAGCATGTTAGTTAGCAAGTATTTTTCCAGTATTCGTGGATTCAGGTATTAATGACTGCATAGCCAGTGGTACAGCTAGGAAGCTTGTTAACACTGCTGTGTTTAAGTCCCAGTAAGCAGGAAGTTACTGAAAACAAAATGCACCTACAAAAATGCCTCCTATTTTGAAAAGAAACCAATACTGTCTGCAAACTGAAAGTTAACAGATGCATTTTACATGGGCCTAGTGAATTACTACTATTCAAAAAACACATTAGAAGAAATATAATCCTGTTTGGCAGAAATTGGTTTTTATGTAGTGAAAAGTCTAAGAGTATTCAGACACCACTGAAGTTATCCTTTATTTGAACAATGTGATAATGCCTGTGTGATTTTACCTACACAGTCAGAAATGATATAGTTTAACTTCCAATGAAGAATGAAATAATGCCCCCTAAGGTTTAGAAAAATTAGTCCATTGAAATAAAAAATATAATTCATACTTATTCAATTGTTTGTATACCAGTGGCTGAAACATAACACATTAAGGAAATTTGTTCTTCATAAAAATATCTATATGAAAGCAGTTAAATAAACAGAACTTAATGTAATTTCAGAACTAGCTTTGTTTTTTGTTTTTTTTTTTGACATGTAGCTTTAAAGTTGGATTCTCTTACACTTGTATGTACTAAAACTTACATTCCTAAATAAAGATTCAATGCATGAGTTGTGTCTGTGATAATTTGGGATAAACAATGTGTCTGACAGCTAACTAAAACCTATTAGTTTATTTTATAGATGGAGTTGGGCTTCTATTTTTCAGATTATGGGCTTTTGCTGTATATGTTGTATTAGTAGGACATCTCACTATTGAAAGTTTGGAAATATCATTGTCTTAGGACCACATAACAAAAATAAATTTGTTCTCTCTGTATGCCCTGTACCCACTTCAGACTCTATACAACATCCAGATTTCTCTATGTAGCAACTATTTTAGATGAGACCAAAAGACTTTCTTTTTCTTACGCTGACCTTTCTTTGCATCTGTTCTTTCTGAACATGTAGAAAGGCCATCACAAGCTTTCTTAGAGAGCATACAGACAAGGTGAATATTTTAACTATTCCCTTACCATCACACCAGATGATAGCTCAATTATTGTAGCTTTATGTAATTTCTATAAGTAAGTAACAATGTACAAATATTTTTTTTGTCAGATGATATTGCCAGTTAGTGGGCGAAAAATAGATGAACTCATTTCTGATAGATGGAGACTTGGCACAACCCAAAATTACATTACAAGGAAATTTGACATCCCATTCTAATTATGTCATTCATGAATGTTTATAACTTTAATTTGTACATTTTATATGGATGGAATGGGAAAAAGAGACCAGTTGTCATTGTCCAGTTTCTTATTTTCCTTGATTTGTGTGCTTCAGCTTTCACTTCTTACAGCTCCTAAGAGTCTAAAAAGGTAACATCCAAGGTACTGGCCTAGAAAATATTTGTTCTCAGAGACAATGGTTTCTTGAATAGGATAAAAGAAGAGAAGAGATGCAAATGCATTTTTCAATAATGTTATTAATTTTTAAAAGAGAAAATGATAGCATATATTAACCTAATTAATTATATATGAAATTAATAATAACTGTTAATGTATCAGTTAATGATATGTGAAATTTTATATTATATACCTTTTAGCTGCTACTCATCTTTACCCTAAATTTCTCAAGGTCTTAGTGGAAAATTGTGGATGAAATTTTATCTCTCTATCAAGAGAAGTGAATAGAATATTTCCCTTGGTAGAAGTTGTAGGTTAATTAATAGGCTAATAAAGGGAAATTAGACTTACTAAAAATAACAAGGGAATATCTTCGTATTGACACAATGTTGAGCATCAGTATGTTAGTTTTATTCGCAATGTCAAAAGAATTTTAGCTACAAACAGAAAAAAGCTTGAAAAAAGACTTTAAGATATAGATTAGTATGTAATATTACTGAATGCATATTAAAATGTATAATTTAGACTCAATTTGAAATAAATAAATATATAAATATATTAGAGGCTGCTTTACATTTTGAATTGCTCAGCAATTTTAAAACCCCAGCAATTCACATGCTGTTGCAATTGGTTTTCTGAGAGAGTTCTTATCATTATGTCAAATGTTGTTCTTACAGAATAAACTGTGACATATAAAGGCTTATTAAAAAAAACAGGAGGTCAAGAAGTAAGGGACTAGATATAGTTAAAAATGATTGGGGTTTACTCTAACTGATTGTAACAAAGAAAGATTAAGTTCAACAGTTCACCAGTTGCCACTTGGAATGTAATGGAAAACAATTATATTAAACTCTTAAATTTCTTGGGGTTTTTTTTAGCAAATGATACTTCAAATATGAAATGGCTATTGAACGGAAATAACCACAAGATAGTAGCCTTTTGAAAAAAAAAACCCCAACCTTGTTTAATGTATTTGCAACTCTTCTGGTTTGGTGACCTTTTGTTGATAGCCATAGACTTCTCTGAAGTCACTAAATGAAACGTCAGTCAAAACAGAAGTTTATCAGTGTTTTCTCTGATCTTTACATTTGCTTGTATTTTATATTCATTTCACACAACATAAAAGCATTCCATTTTCAAAACAGAAGATGAAAATGAGAAATTCTAGCATCAAAGAAGGAACTATGTGTGTGAAGTACAAGAAATTACCAACTAGAATGCACAACATTGTTAAGTAGAAGGCATTCATGCTGTAATCTGTAATGTCTGTTTCAGATTTTTAAGTACATAGAAACACATTGACAATCTCCAAATATTGTTTGGAAACATTGGGGAATTTGTAATGAAAAATACAAATAACTAGTGCTTTGCCCTTTATAAGACTTATTATTCTCCAGTAAACTTTTCTCCATCTGAACAAGTGTTATGAAAAGTATTGAAGTTTTTTAATCACATGATTAACTGTATAGAAGAATGAATTTAGATATGAAATCCTATTGCAAAAACCAAACTGGAATTACTTTGGTACTAGATACTTGAGAATCTGTTGTGGAAAAGCCGTTTACAACGGGTTATAACTGATGAACATTTGCCACCAAAGACAACATATATATACACAAAAAGGGGGAGTAAGTAAGTGAGCTAGACATGAGCTCAGTTTGGAACAATTATATTCATGATGCTCATCTGTGGAAAAAGTATTTTGCTGTGAAATACCTGTTAAATTTGATAAAGTATATGTCAAAATCAGTTGAAGTATGTTTTTAGGTTCAGATTTCAATTTTTAGTCATTTTCTTTAAAAACAATTTTAACCTATTTTGTTGACTTTTTATAAAGAGATTTGTAGATAAGTATACTTTATATAACCTGCTCTATTCCAGTGAAATGACATTATAGAAATGACTGCAAACTAAGTTATGTGCTTATCTTTGCTGATGTGGGTGGTATTTCTACTCTCTGTGGTACTCATTCAAAAGTTAAGTTTAATCATAAGGTTAAAAGAGAAAGTAGTTTCATTGAAAAAAATCTTATAAAAATATCAGATTTTCTGCATGATATAGACTGAATTCTTATTATTGTATTCAAATCAAATGCATGAAATATTCCCATATGAACAAATTCTGTTTTGAGATATGCATGTTGATTTCTTTTTCGGTATGTTTGGATCTGGGTTTCACACAGACAAAGCATAGGCTGCAGTGTGTCTTTACAAAAAATGCTAGTGGAGCAAATTTGTTTGCCTGATATTATGACACTTGGGCTACAAAGATCGCTCATTTCCTCAGGGAATTCAGTCATGATTCACACCATTTTGAAGCCAGAGATGTGGAATGTTGTTTTATTTTTCCGGGGAATTTTCAATCTGTGTACTATAATGAAGTCTTTAGGCATTTCCTAGAAGATTCTTCACTCTGAAGCCCACTTTTCTCTAATGTCTTCCTAATGATTGTGACTTGACAAGTCTAAGATGTGTTTTATTTGTTTTTAGCCTTGAGGTATAAAATTCATTCAGATAGATATTGTTTGGTATTCATCAATGCATTAAAACAATATCACATGGTTTTCTAACTTGCTATTAGTCATGTACAGAAACAGTACGATGGACTCAATGTCAGGATGGATGTGTTCGCTTCACAGCCTTTAGGAAAAATTCTCCACTGTCTCAAATTACTCTTCAGCTCTGGAATAGCACAGATTATTTCTCTCAAATTTTATTAAACCCACCAACAGCTAACATATTCACTGTAGGTTCAATTTGAAGCTAATTTTCTACCGTCTCAAGCATGACTTTTCCACTGAAACATTAATGGGGGAAAATAGCTGCATAAATATAAATCCATAACAATATAATTTATGCAGACATCCCTACCTATGTTTTGTTGTGGTGTCTGTCACTATTACAGTCTCTCGAGTGAACTATAAGAAAGGTTAAAAAAACTGAAGGAAAAAAATCATTAATTATGTGTAATTTTTCAGCACCCAACTGTAAAATTAAAAGTTGCTTTTTCCTTTCTAAACTCTCCAAACATATTTTCACTTACCTGTCTGAAAAGCTTCTCAGGGAAAAATCTTCCATGTCTTCTATACTGCTTTTTGGGTTTTATGTCAATTTTAATATTAATTTAAATGAAACATTTATATGCCATAAGTCCAGATGGAAAATAAATTGCATATTAGACTGTACACCTCTTTTCCTGAATACATAATGCAGACTAAGTTATGCGTATGTCTAAGAATGCAGGCATCAAAATGGACAGTAGTGCTTCTTTACATTGACATCCAAGAAATCCACAGTATTTAGAACAAGACTTCCCTTTTGTTCCATGTCAGTTAATTGCATTAATAGATGCAGTTAATGCAGATGCAACCAGAAAAGCCTTTCTATTACTTCCTAGGAACTCAAGGGTAAAATATTAATATATGAGAATACCTTCAGTATGTGAGATTATGATCTGGAACACTTCACTGTTGAGCTAGAATAACAGAGGAAGATTTCATACATTTAATTTCCTATCAGTACAGTCACATGTTGTTCTTTACAGTATCAATATAATTGACAATGAATAGAAAGGAAGTCCTAAACTTAGTAAAGCTTTGGGAAAAAGTACATTTCATGCAGAGTCCTTTTTTAATTTTGAAGAGAATATTTGTGTGTTTTCCTGAGTTTTTTTTCACTCTGTTAGATTCATACCACACTATCTTCTCTAATACAACTTGGCAGAGCACAAGGAACACAACTTGATTTGGGTAGTCACAGTGCAATGTGTCCTCAAGACAACTTTGAAAACAAAAGAACAAAGTACCATGAGACAGACTGTGGGAAATAGTCTGGGTCTTTTTTTTTTTGTAACAAGCAGTAAAAAGCATATTTTGGAACAAGTACTTCCCACTCTCTTTCTGACTTGTATATTTTTGTTTTATACATTATACAGTGGTGGATCCCTTCAATGAAGCAGTAACAGTACAATCTAAAGGAGTATGTGTCATTCGCAAAATATGCTTGGACAGACTCTTAAAATAGAGGAAAAGAAATCTCCTCTCCATCCTGCCCAGGAGGAAAAAAAGAGGGAATGAGAGTTGCCGGCTGGCTTTAAACCACACCACCTGTCACACAGAATCATAGAATTGTAGAATCGACTGGGTTGGAAAAGACCTTTAAGATCATCAAGTCCAACCATTAACCCAGGACTGCCAAGTCCACCCCTAAACCACATCACTAAGGGCCTTAGCTACCCGGTTTGTGAATGGTTCCAGGGACGGTGACTCCACCACTACCCTGGGCAGCCTGTTCCAAAGCTGATCATCCTCTCTGTGAAGAAAGTTTTCCTAATATCCAATCTAAATCTCCCCTGTCTCAGCTTTAGGCTGTTACCTCTTGTCCTATTGCTTGTTACTGGAGAGGAGACAGACCCCACCTCACCCCTGCCTCCCATCAGGTAGTTGCAGAGATCAATAAATTCCCCCCTGAGCCTTCTCTTCTCAGACTAAACACCTCCAGATCCCTCAGCTGTTCCTCATCATGCTCGTGCTCTACACACTTCACCAGCTTTGTTGCCCTTCTCTGGACTCGCTCCGGCACCTCAATGTCTCTCTTGTAGTGAGGGGCCCAGAACTGAACATAGGATTCGAGGTGCACAGCCATGTCTGCACAGTCCCTCAGCATGCTCCGACTGCCGCTGCTGCTGCCCAGAGCGACCACTGACACGCTAGGGAAGGACGGCCACAACTGCCCAGCTCTCTGCCGCATGCCTTATCAGTTATACTTACCTCCTCTTCTTAAATCACTTTGCCTTCTAAAGAATCACAATTAGGCTTAGTGCTAAGAAAAAAGCCTTTCAGTCTGAAGGATGACTACATGACTATCAGGTAACAAAAAATAAATATCCTTCTGTCTTTTTTAATGTTCATATTCTGCAGATGATGTAGTTTATTTAGGTTACTCACTAAGTGGTCACTCCCTGATGGCTGATGCTTATAATGAATCGTTATTAAAATATGCAATAATTTCATTTTTCTATGAAACCTGTTTGGTCCCATAATCCAGAAAAAAAAACAAAAACCACCAAACAAAACCAAACCACATTCAAAGAATGCTATTTTTTATGATCGTTACTGATTACTGAACCACAATGCATAATATTATTAGGAAAAGAAAATAAATAGTCATGATGATTTTCAGAAAACCTCTTTCCCATTTATTTTTCCTTTCTGCAAATTATGGGATAAGCTAACTAAATGGACTTCAACAAGAAACTGTTCTGAATAGACCCTGTTCAGCAAACTGCATTTTAAGGAAAAGTCAATTATACCATATATATGGACAGAATTGCTGATCAGAAGAAAAAGTGTACTGAATTTGATTTTTTTCTTCCAATATAAGGTTTATATACTAATCTTGCTACTTTCAATGGTCAAAAAAGAAAAAGAGTCAGCTTATTTTGCGTTGAGCTAGTAGTATTTTTCTTAACTCTGTCAGTTTTATATTCTCTTGTTATTTGTTTCTAAGGAGACATATCCTTAAAGATGTCCAAACAAAACACCCAAGTGCAACTTCTCTGTTTCAAGAAACAACAGACTAAAGCTTGTCTGTCAAAGAAGTCGTATTTAACAAGTAATGAATTATATTTATTCAGCAATACCTCAAATATCGGAAACATCTTATGTATGAGCAGTTCTTTAGGTCTCACTGGTATGTCCATCTTTGAGAATATATTTCCTCTCTGATAGTTTCTATCTGTCCTTGTGAGCAAAGAAACCTCATTGTATGATTTCTTTGTGTGCTTAGTGATCATTACATTTGCTACCTTGGGCATAAATAATTATAAACTGCCATTGCTATTTCAAGAAGTTAAACGTCTTTCAAAAGTTTCAGATAACTGGCCCCATCTTATAAACCAGATTCTTCAATTTTCAAGTCCAGACCCTCAGTTACCCTTGTGGAACACTGAGAAAAAATCAGAAGTGAATGATCCTGTTCTGCCACTCCATGGTTATGGGTATGTGTTGCTCTTTTGGTAAAGGTAAGAGGCAAGACTCTTGGGTAATTTAGAAATGGCTATTTCTCACAAAGTTCGTGCCTACAGCTTATCCAAAGGATATATTTCACCACAGTGTAAGGAACTCTTGTAAGTCTGGGTTTGAGACAAGAACAATAACAAAAGAATGAAATTCATTTAGGAACACTGAAGATTTATGAAAGCAAGAGGTCACTTTTTTACAGGGGAGCCTTGTGGCTACTTTATTTTCCTTTTGGCAAACTGATTTGAAAACATTTGTTGCTTTAGATATGGTACTTGTACTATCTATAGTGACAAAAATAACCTAGATAAGAAAACACTAAATGCCACAAAAGCTAAAATTAACCTTTCTAATTGTTAGGCTTGAACTGCCACTAGAAGCATTTCTTACAGAGAAAAATAAAATTGGCTTTCAAGAAGAAAAATTAATTCTTTAAGTCACCATCCCGAAATCTTTCCAAAAGTGTTTGAACAAATACCTTCTCTTTTTAATTGTGTCAGCTACTAAGGCTCTATTTCACTCTTATCATGGAAATGCAAGCCAAGTTATTTCACAGTTTGATTCAGTGTTTCCCAATTGCATTTGGGATAAGATAGTGAAAGCATGCACAGGAGGTGATAAAATGTGGTGGATAAGCAAAACAAGCTCTTATTTTGTAAAAGTGGAGGACATGCTTCTACCCATCTGACTTAAAGAAAATGACAGCAAAAAACAAAACAAACAAAACCCCTACCAAATCAAATAAAATTCCCATAGCTCCTTCTCTTTGACTGTCATAATGGGACTTATTTCTATTTCAACCTTCTGACCACTGCAGTCAGCGCTTTTGAAATACTTTTTAACCTGAAAGGAACTCAGCGTGCTGAAAACAGTTGAATGCTTAAGACAAAGTGAAGGAATTCTTCGCTTCTTTGAAGTTCTTGGAGTTTGTTTAAAACAATGATGTATGACTATATTTTTTTTTCCATGGAACATAACAAAAAATTGGTCAAATATAAAGAGAAATACATAGAAAAATATGTTTGTTCATATATGAAAATATTTGGGAGAATGATGGAAGCAGGAAAATTTTACAGCCCTGACATTTTTAATTAGTATTTAAACTTACATAGCTAACACTGTGACATTCTCTCTTTGTTCATTCACATAAAATCAGTGGATCACAATGAATGACTCATTTAATGTGATAATCATGTAATCATTTTTAAGCAATGATACTTAATTTTTTTAGTATGTTTTTCACTGAACCTGAGTATTTTAGAGTACTAAAATGTTGCAGGAATTTTCATGTGATTTAGACAACAGTCTCTTTTACGAAGAAAGTGTTACCTTGAATTTATTAAAAGTTCTTTTAAAGAAGAGCTGTGTTTTTTCTTGGTCTTATCCATTTCTTTTAAGATCATTCCAAATGATTGGAATGGCCTATTCAGAGGCCATTTTACTATTAGAACAATATTCTTATTTATATCTGGATAATGGGTTCAGCCCTAAAAGAAAATTGTAATTTTATAGTGTTCATTTTTTCCTTGGGGAATTAAAAGTTGATGTTAATTATTTTAATCAACTCTTAAAAAAAATAGATTAAAAATACAATATGTAAACATGGGACAATATAAAATACAAATGGATTGTCAGGGTCCAAAACTTTGTGTAGATACTATTTAGAAATCAATTGAAAATATGTTTTTTATCTCAGACATTAGAACATAATTCTGTTCTTCAAGTAGATATGGTAGTCTTTAAACAGTTATTGCAAATTTACAAGTAAATAAGTTGATTATTAAAACTCATTTTCCTATAGTTGCTCTCAATTAATTGTTGGATTATTCAGTTTGTTGGTAATGGGTAATTCTCAAACTAGGTAAGGTTTTAGTCTGGTGAAACTCACTACTCATCCTCTCTCAAGTAATAACTCACACTCAAAAAAGAGGACGAATTGTACAAAATAATTTTAAAAGCTTTTTCCTATGCTTTCCAACTTCATTGCTCTCTTCTCGAAACTTGCAACATCTTCTTTTTTAGAAAGAGTTATACTTTATCCAAAAGAAAGAATGAGGATCTTATTTGTTACCAATATACATGCTTAAGAGTGCTTTCTCTTTTATTGACAACATTCATTAAATGGAATTTAGTCCCAGTTAAAATCAACAAGAGAAAGAAAGAAGAAAATGGTAGCCTCCTGATGACTGAGCTTGACAACTCTAGTTCAGGAATGTATCCCCATTCAAGGAGCATTCTGAAGCATTTGGAACTGAAATATTGCTAAAAGCGAAGCAGTTGACAAAGTTTTTCCCTAGTAGGAAGAGAGATATATCAAAAAAACTTGATAGGGTGCTAATACCAAGCTGAGTACTTCACAGGGTTCAAATGCTTCTCTCAAAAGCATGCAGTCAGAACTTTCAAGCTGCTTTCTTAAAGCTTTGTTACTCAGGTGCCTACAAAGTACTGTTTATAATTTAAGGGCCTAAAGATCTAAAATAACTGTGGCTATATTATTGTTTCACAAACACTGACTGAAATGTTCTGCCATCCTTACCTGTTCAAAAAAAAAAGCAGACCCCAAACAGTATTTGACCTACAGACTAATTGTCCCTTGAAATATAATGTCTTTGTGTCAAAACCTGGTCGGTTAGAATTACTTCACAGACTTTTTCCTGGAAAAATCAGCTTGATCTGATTTGTCTCAAATTCTTCAGAATTTTAATAAGACAACCAGTGAATCTCTACATGGATAATCAGGTGAAAGCTAATTTCTCTTTTTTTGGAACAGTTAGAACTGTGAAATGACGCCGTCCCATTTCCTCATGGCTTGTTAAAATTAGAGCTGTTCATTACCCAACTGATGGCAGTTATATGTATTTATATTATTTTTTTTCAATTTAAATCATAAGTTTATTACTGCCAATTCTAAATTAATGAAAAACTATGGGAGTTTTTCTTTTTTTTTCCCATTGAATTCAATGGGAACAGATAGTAAATACATTTTGGAGTTTCAGGCCTTAAATGACAACTCAAGGACATTTTTAGTAATCCATTGAATAACAACCATAGAGAAAAAAAAGTCTCTCTTTCAAAGAAATTTGAGTACTCCAGTCATTGTCCCAGGCAATACACTCAGATTTTGTTTTTTTTTTTTGTTTGGGAGGGAGGTACATTTTAGTTTTTATTTCACATACCATAAATGATTTAGCAGGTGGTGTGTGTTCTGTTTGGTTTTGGTTGCTTTTTGTTTGTTTTTCTGTTTTGTTTTTGTTTCTTTTCCAAAAGAGGCAGTTTAATAGAAGCAGGTACTACATTTTCTAACAGGTTTCACAAACAACATTCTTTAGAGCCAATAACTATAGGACTGCTTTCTTAAACTTTCTGTTGGAGTACTCGGATGATTTACAAACTAACTGGAAAAAAAACAACCACCATGTCCTAAAACTGGACATGATTTCATAAGGCTTTATATTGTGTTTGAAAAATTTTATCAGAAGCAACAAACTTATATTGAAAAATCCCAGGAAGAGTGCTCAGAGAACATTTTTTTTAGAAGTGATATACCTTTTGTATGTTTTTTGTTTTTTTTTATTCTGGATACCTAAGAGATACAAACACAAATGAAAACCAATGGTTTCACTCTCTTTAAGTTAAGAAACAGTCTTTCTAAGGCATAAATAGAAGGTGGAAAATAATTTACAGTTTCACTGTAATTTTGTTAATTAATAGCAACTGTATTTCAATTAGTAGGAGAAGAAAATTGAGATCTTAGTGCCTCTGACCTTTAACTTTAACTACAAGGCTTGAGAAACATAGCAAAGTGAGTTAAACTGTTCATTTTCTTAAGCTGTAATATCTGGAAGAGAGTTTAAGTGCACTAGCATGACATGATAATGCATTTAAGCTTTCCTTCTTTCTCTTGACATTTGAAATATCAAGTGTACTACATAATCATTTCTGTCTCCTTTTCCTAGGGGTTCTTGACCTATCTTCAAAGTATGAAAGGTGATAGTGCATGCAGTTGAAGACTGAAAACAAAACAACCCCATTTCATTCCATGCCAGCTGAGTAAAAGATGGCTGCAGTTTGAACTGTAGCCCTTTGCCATGTCTTATATTAGATTCTTCAAAGTCTTTGTTTAGTTCAAATTTGAAATTTTGTTTTGTTTGAATGATAAAAGATTGCAGAATACAAGGGAAATTTATGTTTCTGTCATAATACTACCTGTAACTTCAAAAAATCCACATACAGGACTAAACCTGACTTACACATATAATGTGCAAGTTATTGATGTAAAAAAAACCCACCTCTATGCTTAAAGAGACTAGAATCCTCAAATACTATATTGAAAGAAACATGTGAAAGCACAAACCTTTTTTTAATTATGTACTAGGTTAAAATAAATGGTTCAGAGCAGTGCTTGCTACTTGCCTTTTAAAACCTACTTTTAACTTTTAGCTTTCTCTCTGCCTGTGTTGGTGATGAAAACTCACAAAACTTTCACAATCAGTACGCAGAGCGAAGTGCACCAGATTATAGCTTCAATTTAAGGGGAAAAAAATCCCCACCTTATTGGGATTGTCAGAAGAAAGGTGGAAGAGTGTTCTGAGTTAATTACAGTGTCAGAGGAAAGGTGGAAGAGTGTTCTGAGTTAATTACAAAGTATTTTCCAGTGTAAAGCATAAATATTCCTTCTTTACAGAAACATACATAGATAGGGAGCAAACAGGATTGAGTATTCCAGGGCGCATGCTTTGGAAATGAAGTGGGTTTAGCTCAAAGAATTGTTCCAGTTGTTTCAATATGTTAAAACACTGACTATGAAACAATCCTTCTGGTGATAATATTCATTTTGAATTATTTTGTCTGATTTCTCTTTCTGAACAAGTATATGAATTTTCAACTGAAATGTTTTGAGCATCTGCAGTGTTTTAGATGGTTGTCTCAATTTTTTAGATATGTTCTGTAATCATATGATCATTTCTCTTAGTTCTTGAAAGCCATCACCACAATTTTAAAAATCACCTTACAATTCTGCAGAGCTGTGTGAAACTGTGAAGTCACTCTTACACTGCTTTAAATGACCAGTGAGTGGTGTGAATAATAAATAATCCAAAATCTCCCTCAAAAGCAACTATACTTTTCTTACTCTGGTCTAGGTATCCACAAATGTTGAGACTTGATACTTGATACAAAAAACTATGGATGGTCTGTATCATGGCTTTCCTAAGAGCAGCCACAGTTCTGACAAGTGTAAAAGAATGCTACACAGGTTTCTGACCCTTAGTCAGGTTCCTGACAGTTTCCCGTTGTGTATAGCAAAAGCGAAAACACCTGGAAAGAAAAAGAAGGAAGCTTGCTAACTTTATTTGAGATAATACTATGAGTAAGCCAGTCACTTTAAGTGACACTTTGATGTCATATTTGCAGACAACACATATGGTCTCATGCATTTTCTGCTTAGAATGCTTCATGCTTTAAATGCATGAGAGTTTAAGTCCACATTGTTTACAATAACGAGAGCATTTCATTTCCTGCTAGGTCCCAAAGAAACATACTTTTGGATTTTTTTTCTCCACTGCCTTGCAGCTTAAACACATCATATTCCTTTCATGAATTTCTTAAAATAAATATGTAAATAAAAACTTTGAGGTCAAACTCAGAAAATTTTACTTTGTAGTTTGGATAGATCCATTTTTGTGTTGACTTCAGTGGAGAAACATTGAAGACAAAGTGCAGAACTGAGATGTCACTAAATATGCAGTAGCAGATAGGCTATCAGTAGGCCTATTCAAAAATGTTAAATTAAATGATCATAAAATTCATATCCTGCAGTAGAAGGACTGAAATGAAGGTGATGTTGTGAGACTGTCATTTGTGCTGGAAAATAGTGTTATCAGCTTCTATTTCAATTGGACAAAATTCAGATAGATGCCTTCCTTGCACATGGGATTTCCATGCGTCCTGTGTATTGATGATTTCAAAATCATCTTTATGGCTAAAGATTATCACAGAGACATGCTATCTTTTCATCAATCTATCTCTGTTCTAAAGAGCTCCTTAGAGCTTCTAGTAGAAGTGAATGAGATACTCTGCCACTGTTCCTTGCTAACTTTCTCAGGATATTTTTTTCATTATTTCACTATCTCTTGCTGCAAATTTTAGCTTTTCACAAGAAAAAGAAGTGTAGTATTAAAAAAGATTGACTTAATCTGAAAGTCATAGGGGGAAAATGGAAGAGGAAGAATAGATGAGAGCCTTGCTCTGGGAGAAAATAGGAAGAACAAAAAAGAAAAAATACAAGGGCATAAGTGTGACATGGAAAGTAAAATATGTAACAAATATTTAGCTAAATTAAAATTTAGTTGTTGTCTTCCAACTAATTAAAGTCTAATCACTTCATTTTCTGTTTTTATTTGCTGTAACAATCAGACATGGAAGCTATTTACATTATATGGTATTACAGACCTATTCCAATAAACTCTAAGGATTTGTCTTTATAGAGATGTTCATTTAGATTATCCCATGGTTTGAAGTAGAAGTGCAATTGGAACTGCAATATTTTATTAGCTTCAGCTACGGTCACTGTCTTTCTTAAATGAAGCATTTGTTATTTTAGCTGCTATTCTGTGAATTCAGACTCCCCCCATATCTGGAAATACTTTGCATATTATGTCTGATTCACTTTCAAAGTGAAATAAAATAACTGAAAATAAATCACCCATAACTCAGGGAGTTAGTTTTTCCCTGAAGAACTGATCCAGGTTAACTTCCTCCAGACCTAACTCAACTATCAAACAAACTACTGTCATTTGGTCTGTCTTATACCATAAAAAATTTGGCTGCATAGGCTAATGCCTGGAGAAGAAAAAACACATTTCTTAAATATCTATTTTCTTTCACGTCTCGAAATTCATCTGCTCATTTTTTTTGGACTTCTTGCTGTTTGTTTGCTTCCTCGCTTTTTGGAGGAAAGGAGAGCTTGTTTACAGAAATTCCCTCCCTGCTTAATGTTTACTCATATTCTAGACTTGGTTGAAAACTGGCACAAATTATCAAGGAAAGGTAAAAATATATTTATCAAAAAATAAAAATTAAATAAATATAACAATGCACTTGGATCCTGATGTAGAAAATGTAGACAGTTGCTTTCCTAAGCATGGAAAGAAAATGTGAGCAAGTGAAGTCAGTAACTGATTACAGTTTTTCAAAGAAGATTCTCAGAAAATCTGTGACATTGACTAGCTGGAAGGTTTCACATAAGTAATATGAAAGAGGGGGCCCATGTTCAAACATGAGTTCTCTAAGACCAAAATGAACTCCATTTGGATTATTCACGTGTTAAGAAAGTACATACATAGATATTAGTTTTTGCAGAACTGGAGCTTAGTTAATTAATATTGTAAAGGCTGTATGATGCTAAACCTCATAAGCTCATTTCAAAATACTGTTTACATTTCTTTCTTTTTGTTTTAATCACTATTTTCTGACCAGATTATTTTATTGACTATTGACATCACTTATACTATTACAATTTCTCTGGTATACAGTTGGCCTAAAATATCCTGTTTCCATACTACCTCGTTTATTAATTTTGCCTGAGGTTACTTTAAAATGTCATTGTTTTAGAACACCCTCAAAAAAATAAATGTTAGTGTATAAAGGAAAAAAGAAAAGGTACCTACATATTAGTGGGAGAATATTTTCCTGTACTACTATGTGTGATGTTTTTTCTGTGAAGGAAATCTTCACTACTGTGACATATTTCGTTGTGTTTGGTTGAAACAAATTGAATGAGAAACAGTGCTTTTAATTTTTATGTGACAGGTTTCTTCAACCTTTCATATATGCCAGATTGTACAGATTTCTAAATAGTTTGGGTACATTTTTTAGGAAATAGAAATAAGAAAATATTTTTCTGTTGTCATGGTTTAAACACAGTCAGCCACAAATCAAGCAGTCTCACCCCCCTGCCCCCTTTTTTTGGCCTCCCCCTGCTCCCGGAGGGATGGGAAGGATGATCAGAAAGAATGCAACTGCCATGGGTTGAGATAAGAAGAGTTTAGTAACTAAGGTATAACACAAATCACTACTGCTACCACCAATAATAATAATGATAAAGGAAATAACAAGGGAAGAGAACGCAACACCTCACCACCCGCCAACCGATAACTCACCTCCCCGCAGCCCGACCAAGCACCGACCGATACCTCCTCCAACCCTGCAGACTCAGCCCTTCTGAGTAACTCCCAGTTACATTCTGGGCATGAAGTGCTGTGGTATGGAATACTTCTTTGGTCAGTTTGGGTCAGGTGTCCTGTCTCTGCTTCCTCCCGGCTTCCCCTCCTCCCTGGCAGAGAATGAGGCTCACAAAGTCTTTGGCCAGACCAAAACATCAGGCCGAAAGTCAAAACACCGCACTGTACCAGCTACCAAGAAGGAGAAAAATCACTGCTACTGCTGAACCCAGGACATCTATGAAAACTTGAGGGTTGAACAAATTAAAGTCTGCATCTTGTAATATGGTATATTTAAAGGAAATGGTGATTCACAAGATTGAAAACTCCTCCTCAAGTGCATTTTAAATCCAGACAAGTAGTTTTGGGCAGTATCCAGAAGCTGTGAGGACAGCACTTGTAGTTTCTTTTGAAGAAAAAAAAAAAAGTCAATGGAAAGTCAAAAGAAGTGCAGGACTTCTAACTTGTCCTTTTTAAACTTCATACTGTTCTTACTAGCCCACTCTTCCAACCCACCTGGGTCTCCCTGCAACGTATCTTTCCCTTCTGAAATGTCCACCTCATGACTCAGTTGAACGTCATCAGCAAACTTGGTCATTTATTAAGACACTGGAGCCCAGTATTGATACCTGAGGGACCCCACCTATGACAAGATGTCAGTCTGAGTAAAATCATTGCACTCAGTCTCTGAATGAAACTTGTTAGCCAATTTCCTACTCATCTCACCTACCATCAGTCCAGTCAGCACCTTGTGAGTTTATTTAGCAGAAGGGTGTAGGAAACTGTACCAAATACTTTGTTGAAGTAGCTGTAACTTCTATAAGTTATTTATAAGTTACCTTTTACTATAGTGTGCTAATTTATTGGATACCATTACATTTACTCTCTTAGACTCTTTTGCGGACGCCCCCTTGTCGTGGGGAAAGAGCTTGCGTGCCCTTGTGAGGTTGGGAGCTATGCTGGTGGTGGCACATGCCAGTAGGGTCTCCCATGCCAGACAGGTGTCAACTGAAGGGTCAGACAAAGTGTGTCCATGGGCAGGATGGGCTCACTAGCCTTCAGGCAACCATCCTAGGAGAAGGACAACTCTAACTTCAAACCCGGGCAGATGGAGCTCCTATAGCCCTGTAAGGCCATCCATCTAAGAGAAAGACACTCTAATCAAACCTAAGACCTGAGGACTTTGCTGTCACTGTCCAAGCTTGCTAGGCCCTGGCAGATAAACCTCAGGTGTAAAGGGTGGGGCCAGTTTTGCACACCTGTGCCTCACCTACAAAATCCACTGCGGAGTCCAGAAGGGTTTACCCACACTTGCAAAGTCCTGTAGCGACAGGCATGGGATGAAACCGCAGGTGATAAGGTGCACTGGAAGTCACAAACCCAATCCTGCATGCAGGCAGTTCAGGACACTGGTCGCTCGAGACTGACCCACAAGATGACAGTCTTGTTTGGCAGCATCCTGAATGACCAAGCAGCCTTTTTTTCAAAGAGCACTGCTTGCTCCATATGGACAGAGGTCTAGAAAAGGTGGCCTAACCAAAGCTTATCTCCCCCTCTACCTGGTGGCTAGCCACGGCCAACAGGCATCTTCTGTTGCGGTCAATTAAAGAAAGAGAGACAAGGGCATACACCTGCCTCCAAAGGTGTGTCCAGATTGACACTCGCAGGTTGGAACATCAGAACCATGCTTGATACAGCGAACAGCTGGCATCCTGAGCGTTGTTTTGCGCTAATTGCCCATGAATTGTCACGACTTAACATCAATACTGCTGCTCTCAGTGAAGTTCGCCTTCATGAGGAAGGTGGCCTTAAAGAACATGGTGCCAGATATACACTCTACTGGTCAGGCAAATCCAAAACTGAAAGTCATCTTTCTGGAGTTGGCGTCATGATTAAAATCTCCATCATCTCTAAACTTGAAAATTTGCTGATAGGTCATTCTGATCGTATTATCTCCCTACGTCTTCCACTACAAAATAAGCAACATGTTGCTCTTTTCAGCATATATGCTCCAACTCTGCAAGCTGACCCTGCAGAAAAAGAAAAATTCTACTCTGACCTGCATCACCTCACTCAAAAGGTTCCTATAGAAGATCAGATCGTAATCCTTGGTGACTTCAATGCCCGAGTAGGTAAGAACTTCAAAACCTGGAAAGGAGTACTAGGCAAGCACAGTGTTGGCAGCTGCAATGATAACGGTCGCCTCTTACTAGAGTTCTGTGCAGAGCAACAGCTTACCATCACCAACACTATTTTCCAGCAGAAGGACAGCCAGAAGACAACCCGGATGCATCCTCGATCTAAACATTGGCACCTTATTGATTATGTCTTAGTGCGCCAGAGAAATATTCGTTATGTCTGTCACACCGAATGATGCCTAGTGCAGAATGTCAAACAGACCATCACCTTGTGTGTTGCAAACTTAATTTCCACTTCAAGCACAAACCTGAGAGGGGCTGCATTCTGAGGAGGAAGCTCAATGTTAATGATCTCCAAACAGCTGCAGTGAGGGACAGCTTTCAGGCTAACCTTCAAACTAGGCTTGAAGACCAGTTTATAGATTCTTCTCCTGAAGCGCTTTGGCAATATATTAAAAATAGCATCTTGCAGTCCTATAGAATCCATTGGGCTCTCCTTAAAGAAAAACGAAGACTGGTTTGATGATAGCAAACAGGAGGTCCAGGAATTGCTGACAAAGAAGAGATCTGCTCATCAAACACACCTCACTCAGCCACTTTGCCATGTAAGAAAAGCAACCTTTCGTCTTGCATGTAGCAAACTCCAACAGAAAATTTGAGACATCCAGAACAAGTGGTGACTCAACCTAGCAGAAAAGACTCAATTATATGCAGATCTGGGTGACCACAGAGGATTCTGTGAGGCTCTGGAGGCAGTTTATGGACCCACATTTCAGGTTCAAAGCCCCTTACTTAGTGCAGATGGCCAAACGCTTCTTACAGATAAAATCTCCATCCTGAATCGTTGGTCTGAATCGTTGTGTAAAAGGATGCCTCCCTCTTTTCTTTGATCTGGCAGTCTCTGATCATGTCCGGGTAAGCAAGACAGCTGAGGGGTTCTACCTCTTGCTGTACACAACACTGTCAGAGGAATAATGACTAAGATCTCCATGTATTTTTGACAGAGAAAAGTTTTACAGCTAGATTTTAGGAGGAGGAACTAATTATGTGATCAGGGTTGATTCTAGTTGCTTCTTCATGCAGGAAAAGAGCTCAAGAATTAGAATACTCAGGAGTTTCATTCTCCCCATCTGCTTAGCACACCTGAAATATTAAAAATATTTTCTGAGCCAAAAAGAGAGTGACAATCTAGCCTTGGGGTAGATAGTCACTCTAGTGACAATCAGCTAGTCTGAATATTTACTCACAGATGGAAAATGGACAGAGTTAAGATGTGAATCTGAAGTGGAATCAAATGTGCCCTTGAAAGTGAGCTGTGAGTCTATGCCATTCTACATTTGATTATCATTTATTGCAAGGTTATACCCGATTTATTTTCTGTGCAAGGTAACAAGAATTATGTCAAGAAATTACTTAAATTTACTTAACCTGAGCTATTTTATTTTTTCCTAATCTGGATCAAATCTATTCAGGTTTTAACTGAGAAATGTTTACTTTTTGTGAACTCTCACACAAGGGCATGGTTAATTGAACGTTAAAAGTGCATTCTCAGAATATCCTCTACTCACCTAAACAGATAATGAATGGTGTTTGATATCCTCTTAATCTGAGAAACAGTTAAAAGTAAATTTAGAGTTGTGATTAAATGAAGATAACAGTAGCACCATCTTCAACAGAAAGGGTTTAAGCTGCCTTAGAGTTAATGTCTGTACAGAAACAAATCTTCCCCACCCAGGAAATAAAAATAGGAAGAGGAGGTGAGGGATTGCTTAGATCTTTGCAGAAGTTCCTAAGCAGTCAATGTTTAACAATGGTTTCTTGAAAAGATTATTTATTGCTAAGGTTGTCTTCAGGAGATCAAGAATCCATTCTTTCTGTGGTCTGAAATTACTACACTATATTACAGATATGTTATCTTTTTAATATGTAGTATATATATTATAGTATATACTATATTAGAAATAATCAAAGTCTTTTTCTGTCTTTCCCAGTATTCAGTTTACAGGGTTAAACTTTCATATCAGTTTTTTCTCATGATTTTTTCAATATTTTCTATTTTTTCAGTATTTTTTTTTGGCAATATGTAACAACAGTGAATAAGCTCACTATATACAGTGGAATTGTTCTGTAAGAATTCAAGGATAGTAAAAATTAGATCTCTTACTACTCCTTTCCCAGTTCATTTTCCACAGCTTTTAATTTAGCCTTTTCATTAGCTGAACTATTTATCATGAAATGCAGTGTCAGCGGCTATAGAATTTACTGGAAAGAACACACTAATAACTAGATTACCTGCAAACACATAGGCTGGCCTGATTAATTTAGAGTACTGCTGTTAGTTTTCCTATTTTAATTGAAAAAATATTAGAAAGGTTTTCTTTTTTAAAAGCATTCAATTTTATGTTTTCTATACCATTAGTAATTAGAATATCATGCAATAAAACCTCATCTATTACTACTGGAGTGTTAATGGGTTGAGTTAGAAGAGCAATAGACTATGTAACTTTATAGCTCAGTGAGTGTTTGATGGAAAAATTTATAAAGATGTTTGTAAATGAAGATTAAAATCTGCAGAATACAAGAAAAAATGTGTTGTTTTGGTTTAATTTTTAAATATTCACTGTTTTTGTTTTAAATGAACTATGTGACACTAAACTGAAAATAGCTCTGTTGCTGAGAACACACTACAATATGAAGACAATATTCGTAGGATATAGTATTAGATTCCACTACACTCAAGACACTTGAAAGCATATAGGCTTTTACAGAATTTTACAAAATTTACTGTAGGTTTTTTTAAGAACCTGGATAATTATTTTATTTTTCTGAAATGTTGTCTGGTCTTATTTTTTCTTTTTTTTTAAACAATGGAAATTTTTTTTCTTCACTGATGTTTACCTGCAAATATCAGCTGGGATCTGCTCTTCACAAACTATCATGAATATTCTGAAATGCCTCTATATGTGAAGTAAATAATGCCAAATCATCCAATTCATAAGATTTCATACTGAAAAAATTCTTCTGCTTTTTATAATGATCAGAATAACCTGGGGATTCCAGCTTCTTTTGATTGTTGTATCAGATGTCTTAAAAATAAGCCAAAGGGGCAGATGCAATGTTCTGATGCTAAAAATTGGAACATCAAGGGAGTTAGACTTTGAACATAAATGAAATGGCCTTTAAAAAGGGATTTAAAGATCTGCTACAACTGTCTTTCTCTTTATAAGTGTATATCTATACATGGTTATGATATAGCACTGCAGCAGTTATAAGAAATTCAGCTTAAGTTACTTTGTAATCCAACCATATAAAAATCTTATGTATCTTGGCATGCAAACATAAAGACTAACTTTACTATCTATTATATAAAAAAAATTATAGAAATTTAAGTCTTCTGCAACTTGCTTGATTTTTATGCTGTAATATTACATTTTCAGGTAGATGTAAATTTCACTGGTAATTGTACTACAGACATCACATAGAATTTTAAAGTTGGAGGCCCTCACCTTTTAATGATTATTGAAGTCTAAGAACTGGTGCAAACACCAGTGATGTCAAATATTGCCAAGCTCTAAACTATCTGACTGCAAAAGGCAGCAGGTTTGAATTCATAAGTAGGGCTACCTAAAAATATACAGGTAATTCTTTATGTTACGAGTAGTTTCCTGTAGATTTTGCACACATATGTGTCCTTAAATAAGTTTTCTCTTTGCTTGGGATTTCTGTAAATCTGAATTTAAAGAATTAGTTTACTGAAGTCAACAATGCTGAAGTTGCAGTCCTGTCATTTTTGCTCATCTTATTCAAGAAACAAATAACAATAATTTTTGCATGTCTTCTTACTAGGGACTATTTCAACTTGTCTATCATTAACAAGTTACAATTGCATGTTTGATTTTTTTTTGTGGTTTGTTTTTTTTTTTTTATAGAGCCTTTTATATGCTGCACAGCAACAGCTTTAAATGCCTTACAAATCTTACACAAAAAAACAGCCAACAAAACCTAGTAATATTGTTCAAGGTTAGATAAGAATAACAAAATCAAGTTTCTTTCTGGGCTTTGTGGTATTGTAAGTAGGAACAAGATGAAAAGCACATTCATTAGTATTTTAACTAGTAATGGTGATAATTAATATTATCAACCCTTCCTTTTTAAAATGTTGTTACAGTTACACCAGTCTCTTGCAGACATTGCATTAAGCACTATTTCTGTATTTGCTATTATTCACTGAAGTTTTATGAAGGTCTTTGAAATTGAAACTGAAATCAAGGTCTCCTTCTTTCTGTGATTGGTATGATCTCTCTTGCAGTCTCTTTGTCCTTTCTGGTTCAATGAACCATTAACTCCTTAATGCAAAGTGAATTAGGGCAGGAGTAATGATACCTTGTTATAAGAGTTTATAATCTCTTGGCCAGGGCATCCATACTGGATAGGTAGTTTTCAATAATCTTCTTAGGTGGTAGGAGTGGTGGAGAGAGAGGAATAAAAATCCTTGATGTGTATTCAGCAATTGATTTGTCAAATAAGATAGGATTGAGGAGGTGATAAAAAGGAAAAGGGAATTAGCACAACTTCTTTTCCTAGAACTATGCTTTAAGGTGTTCTTTTTTTCTTTTTTCTTTTGCCTTTTTTTTTGTTGTTGGGTTTTCTTTTTGTTAGTTTTGGGGGTTTTGTTTATTTTTTGTTTGGTTTGGTTTTCTGTTTCTTTTTCTTGTGTGTTTAGTTTTTGCTTTTTTTTTTCAGGGGGTGTTAGAAATACAAGTGTGTGTATATAAATGTGTGTGTGTAGTGTTGATTACTAACAAGAAATTGGGAAAGTTTTTATTTGTCCAACCTTTTTTTTTAACACTGAGTGGCAGCTTCTCAGAGGAGACAGAAAAAGAGAAGACTGTGAGGAAGTAAAATGGTCTATAATCTGGCTCAGTAAAGATCTTAAATAAATTTCTTACCCCTAAATTTCTAAAACTTTTTTTTTCTTTTTTTAGGTTCAGGGAGTGTGGTATAAAATAAAAAATAAATTAAAATAAAATCACTCCTGTAACTTCCAGTCAGTTAAGAGTTAAGAATTTCTGAAATTGTGCTCTGGTGAGAACAACTGTATCTCTTATTTTATATTCTCTGCATTTCATTCCCTTTTTGCTTATTTTCATCCAACATCTTTTTTATCATAAGGAATAGACACAGAATATTTTTAGCTCAAATAATCATACCATTTTTTCTTTTCTATCTTTCTTTTCTACACCCCCCTCCCCCCTTTTTCTTTTTTCTCCTGGTAGGAATGCAGGGTCCCAAAGAAAATAAACTCTCCTGTAGACACAATCCACTGAAATTATTTTAAAAAGTCTTCTCTGGAAAGTGGTGAATATATTCTGAAAAATATCCAATGCTTAAATATGCTGGCATGTATTTTTCTTGTGTGTGAAATTCTACTGCATCAGAGACTTTTGTCAGTGTATATTAGACAAATGAAACAAAAAGTTAATTTGAAGTATTTTTTCCTAGATTAAATGTTATCGTCTCATATCTTACTCTCTAAATATTATTTTTGATGACCACTTCTTTCTGTCGAACAGAAAAATCAAATACAGTGAAGATACTGCTGTGGAAACCTTTTTACCAATCCTACACGTTGAAGTATTTCCAACATCTTAGGGTTTATATTGTGCCTCCAAGCTATATGCATGTATGGCAAGGTTTTTATTATAATTTTACTTCTACTGCATTTGCTCTGGGTGTTATCAGACATAATTTTCAAACACACTGATCAAAGTGCGTTCAGAATATAAGTGTATTTCTTCACAAATCGATGGTATCTCTGTTTATATAAAATATAGAACAAAACATATGTTTTTTTCTTTCAGTATCTGTCCTTCCTGCCTGGCCTCATTTTCACATAATTCATCCTAATGACTAAAGTAAAGCAATATACTCTTTTTTAAATGTTTTTCTTCAGACAACTGGTTTTGTTTTTTCATTCTTTAAAGTGATAGAACATGCGTAGGCTAGTACAGGTTAGTAGAAGTCTGGACCTTTATCACATATGTAAAATATTCATAAGTTTGATATACTAAATGGAGCTTAACCAAGGTTGACCTGGAAAATAGGCAGAGTTTTATCACAGCTGCAGACAGCTCAGATTCTGTAGATCAGGACATAAACCCTGAAATGAACTACAGGTAATTTCACAAATTATCAGTCTTGTAAAAAAAATTATTAAAGTTTCCTCTTTTGCATTTATCTAATTGCTGAAGTGTAAAAGCATATTGGAAGAGGTGGATGCACCTAAAAAAGCAGTAATATATTTTAAATCACAGAATCACAGAATCCTAAGGGTTGGAAGGGACCTCAAAAGATCATCTAGTCCAACCCTCTCGCAAGAGCAGGGTAACCTAGAGTACATCACACAGGAACTTGTCCAGACGGGCCTTGAATATCTCCATCGTAGGAGACTCCACAACCCCCCTGGGCAACCTGTTCCAGTGATCTGTCACTCTCACAGTAAAGAAATTTTTCCTGATGTTCACATGGAAACTCCAATGCTCCAGTTTACACCCATTGCCCCTTGTCCTATCACTGGACATCACTGAAAAAACCCTAACTCCATCATCCTGACACTCACCCTTTACACATTTGTAAATACTGATGAGGTCACCCCTCAGTCTCCTCTTCTCCAAGCTAAAGAGTCTCAGCTCCCTCAGCCTCTCTTCATAAGAGAGATGTTCCATTCCCTTAATCACCTTTGTTGTCCTGCGCTGGACTCTCTCCAGCAGGTCCCTGTCCTTCTTGAACTGTGGGGCCCAGAACTGGACACAATATTCCAGATGTGGCCTCACCAAGGCAGAGTAGAGGGGGAGGAGAACCTCTCTTGACCTACTAACCACACCCTTTCTAATGCACCCTAGGATGCCATTGGCCTTCTTGGCCACAAGGGCACATTGCTGGCTCATGGTCATCCTCCTATCCACCAGGACCCCCAGGTCCCTTTCCCCTTCACTACTGTCCAGCAGGTCAGCCCCCAACCTGTACTGGTACATGGGATTGTTCTTCCCCAGATGCAAGACTCTACGCTTGCCCTTGTTGAATTTCATCAAGTTCCTCTCTGCCCAACTCTCCAGCCTGTCCAGGTCTCGCTGAATGGCAACACAGCCCTCTGGTGTGTCAGCCACTCCTCCCAGTTTAGTATCATTAGTAGTGGTCTCCAATTTACAGATGAAGGACCTATGCTAATTTATTTTCTGCTTTAATAAAGATTTTCATATATTGGTATTATTTTCAACTTTCAAATGGTTATTGGTATATTATTATTAATGGTATAAGCTAATTTTTCTGCATAGTTAATATGTATAGCAAAGTCTGTGTTATAAACATCAGTGACTTACCAGTGATATAACAGAAATTATCAATAGATAGAATTAAGAATTTAAAAGGATTAAATGATGGAATCATGTGCCAGAAGTTTTGCAAAGTGAATTACTGGGACATAATGGTATAGCTCTGTATTCTACAGTTCAAGAAACTTAAAAGCTGTTGAATTACGCATGCATTCACAGAATCATGCATGACAGTGAGGAAATTTTCAGAAAACACAAAAACACCATAAAGAGGATGAAGAAGAGGAAAAGTATAGCAGAGCTAGAAATTAAACTAGACTGAGAGGAACTCCTTCAGCTCATCACTCCATGAAAGAATACACATATAAAGAAATAAAAGCAACATAGAATCATGTAGAAACATATAATAATGCTTTGATGTTTTGAAATATAAATTGCCACAGTATTTCACACATGCTTTCCATATTCTAATATGCTCTCTCGAAGATACGAGGAGTGTATCTGTAGCTCTGGTGAATTTTGTTTTGTTCCTTTCTGATTGCTTATCTTCTGGGAACTGTACTTAACTCACTTCTGAAAGGTTACTGCTCATTCTGACATGAAAATTAGTTTGTTCAATTTAAGTGGCATCATTTTTTGTGGGAATTTATTTGTTATATTTAATATTAAGGGATTTGAGCTTCAGTATAAAACTTGATTGCAACTGTAAAGCATTTACATCCTTCTGAAGTCTGTTGATATTGAGGTAACTTTTAAAAGGTAGAAATTCTGTTTGAATTCACAGTCTTCTTTTTTCTTCTTATTGGAAAGGTTATTCTTAAAAAGATTTGATGAAATTATACGCTCTGATTACTCATTTTATTTCAAAGAGTTTATTTCTGATTTTGTTAGATAGATTTTTGGTGAGACCTACGGATTAGGGCATAAATCTGCTAAGGATTGAAGTGTTGCTTTCAGCTTGAATATTTGCAGTATGTGGATTTAGAGGTGGAAAGACAGAAGCAAAAGTAAACTTATGTTTTTCAAAAAATCTTAGCTTTTGAGTCTTTTCTACACTTCTGTGGACTGCAAATCAGGATTTAAAAATCTTAAAAACTAAAAAAAGTTCAGAGATTTTTTTCCAGCTTTTTGCTATCCGTACTGTTGAATCTGGGTAAATTTCCAAAGGAAGATAGTTATTTAGAATCCAAGAGTTCAAATCTCTGAAAGTCCTTTAGGAGACCTAGAGAGGCACAGCTTCAAATAGTTGCTTCATGCAACCACCTTGATAGCTGCTATCAAGCACAGTATAAACCACTGTGAAGTACTAAAGGCAGTAAGGTCTAAATGTGGTAATAAGTGGAAGAATATTCAATTAATATTTCTGTGTTCTGCTCTCTACTCAGTTATCCTTGGGCGGGGGGGGGGAAAGTGGAAAAAAGTAACATATAAATATAAAATAGGCTTATAGATTTTCGGTTAAAAGGTAACAAGCAATGTAAAAACCAGACCTGTACAGGATTATTTATTGTGCATTAAAATGCTAATTACACTAAGTCTGTGTTAATGATGATGCCAGAAGGGCGCAAGTTTAAATTAAACTAATTAAATATATCCTAAAGGAAAGAAGAAAAAAGAAATTGAGATTCTCTGGTGCTGAATATGTATAATTAAAATGAGAAGTAATGATAGAATGTAAATAAAATTTCATATAGATCTATAATGGGGAGATTGTGCTGTAAGACATTTAAGGTATTAGATTTATATTTTAGAAGGCATAATAATCAATTATACAATGCTCAGAGCACATGAATTTACATAATTTCATACCTAAGTAGAAAAACATCCATGAACATTACTGATACAGAAAGTAAATATAGCCATGCTACACAAAATTTTAGAAAACAGTCCTTTTCCTTCTATTGTATCCTGTTGTCATTGTGGACAAACCACTAGACCCAGTAAAAAGTACTCATACAAAAGGAACTTAGATTAATTCCTTATGATAAATGCATGTGGATCGTAAGACAGAATGAAGAATTGGTATGGCAAAGTTAACAATGCAGAATATATTAAAATAAAATATAAAATAATACATTAAAATAAAGGTTTATTTTATGTTCTAGCAATTGTATATGGTGCATAATATTTGTAGAAGTAAGCTTTTTAACTGAGTCATATGATCAATAATTTATGACTTCTAGTTAATTCAAATCAGATGTCATTAATGGTCCTGTTTTCAGTTAAGTCTGTTAGTTTGCAGAAATTTGCAATGGAGAAAAAGTTTGCTTCTCCTCAAAAATACATTAAATGCAACACCAAAGAGTATAAAAATTTAACTGGAAGAGGATGTTAAAAGAAACACACCTAAAAATAGTTTGAAGAAAATAAGATCTGTGGTTAGCAAAGGAAGAAAGCCAGTTCTCACTTTGAGGTATGACAGCATTTGTGTTTCATATCTTCACAAATGAAAGTCTAGATACTTGTGCTAATTGGGATTTTATAAAGTGTTCTATTTGGGGAAAAAATAACCAGATGATTATTATTATTAAGTAAATTATTAGGTTGAAGGAGGTGATCCTGACCCTCTACTCTACTCTTGAGACCTCACCTGGAGTACTGTGTACAGTTCTGGTGTCCTCAACATAAAAAGGTCATGGAACTGTTGGAACAAGTGCAGAGGAGGGCCACGAGGATGATCAGGGGACTGGAGCACCTCCCGTATGAAGACAGGCTGAGGAAGTTGGGGCTGTTCAGGCTGGAGAAGAGAAGGCTGTTTGGAGACCCCATAGCAGCCTTCCAGTATCTGAAGGGGGCCTATAAGGGTGCTGGGAAGGGACTCTTCATTAGAGACTGTAGTGATAGGACAAGGGGTAACAGGTTAAAACTTAAACAGGGAAAGTTTAGATTGGATATAAGGAGGAAATTCTTTCCTGTTAGGGTGGTGAGGCACTGGAATGGGTTGACCAGGGAAGCTGTGAATGCTCCATCCCTGGCAGTGCTCAAGGCCAGATTGGACGAGGCCTTGGGTAACATGTTTTAGTGTGAGGTGTCCCTGCCCATGGCAGGGGGGTTGGAACTAGATGATCTTAAGGTCCTTTCCAACCCTAACCATTCTATAATTCTATTATCTTTGAAGACCCATTATCTTAATAGAAATTTGTTATTTTGATGTTGTCTGTACCTTCAAGTTACTATACACCACAATGGACCTAAAGTGGCTGTGTCAAAACATGGACAATTTAAACTCAAGGGTCAGAGAAAAATGTTTGAGAGAGATGAATCTTTTTTAAATTTTTTAATACTGCAGTTTATGTTGCATCAGCCATGTGCAAATAAGTCAAATCTGTTTATGCTTTCCATGACACTCCTGAAAGAATTTTACATTGGTATTTATTGTTGCGTTGATTGCATTTGTACGCTTGATTCAGTGTTTTGGAGCTGGCTTTGGAAGAAACTAGAGTTTGGATCTTAAAGGTTTTATATAGCACTGGGGGTGAGGGAGTGGATGGTCTGAAGTGAAAGTAGCAAGGCAGAGAAGAGGAAAACATAATCTTACCCCTGGAGCATCCAAAGTTTTGTTTTTTAGTTTCACAGAGGGATTTTGTATTCAAGGAAAAAGAAACAAAAAAAAATATGTCTCCTATTATACGTAATTTCCAGCAACTGAGAATGACTACCCCCACCTGAAGTATTGCAACCAGCTAGAGTCGTTAGTACAGGAAAGATATGGACCTGTTGGAAACGATCCAGAGGAGGGCAGCAGAAATGATCAGAGAGATGGAACACCTCTCCCAACAGGAAAGGCTGAGACAGTTGGGCTTGTTCAGCCTGGAGAAGGCTTCAGGGAGACCTTACTGAGGCCTTTCAGTTCTTAAAAGGGGCTTATGATTGGGAAAGACTTTTTAGCAGGGCCTGTTGTGACCAGAAAAGGGCTGACAGTTTTAAATGAAAAAAAGGGAGATTCTGGGTAGATGCGAGTAAAAAATTTTTTACAATGAGGGTGGTAAAATACTGGAACAGGTTGCACAGAGAGTTGGTAGACACCCATCCCTGTAGACATGCAAGACCAGGCTAGACTTGGTTCTGAGCAAGCTGATCTTATGGAAGGTGACCCTGCTTATTGCAGGGGGCTGGACTAGATGACCTTTGAAGGTCCCTTCCAACCCAAATTATTCTATGATTCTATGATAATGTTAGTTGTCTTCTGGATCCTGCTACGGATCCTCTTATTTTTCCAGTTGAAGAAAAGTGCCTTGGGTTTTTTCAAGATTGTCATAGCATAGGTAAAGTCATTTATACCACAGAGTTAATAGTGCAACACGTGCAAGAACTTGCTCAGACTGTAGCTAGGCCTATGAAGTAACACATTTGTGTCATGTCTACACTGCATCTTCAGAGACACTCCAGGATTATTGCCCAAGTACCTGCAGTGTGGTTACAGATGGGGTTGTCAAGGATTAAATAATAGTATGGGGTTTCTCTAACAAGGGGATAAGTGTTTGGTAGCTGTGAATGCACCTATTTATCCCTGCTTTTGTAAATTTTCAGTATAAAAATATTGGGTAAAATAAGACCCAAAGGGCATCTGTGGGGAACAGAGCTGGACATTATTTTCTCATCTAGGTGGACGTGCTAGAGAGTTAGAGAGGGAGCTTTAGATTCATTTAATTGTATTTCTCTCAAAACCAATTTGATTTAACTTCCCCATAGGATATGCTGTGTGATAGTATCAAATACATTTTGAGAAATCCAGACAGATCTCCTGCATGCCTTTCTAATAGTTCTGTAGTTGTAACAGCATCAAAAGAGTGAACAAGATGCTTTGGGACATTCAGTGTCTATGAATACATTTATGTTTCTATCTTGCAACAGATTCCGCTCTTTCTGAATATCAGTTCCATACATTAACAAGTAATTCTGTGTGAACAATATTAGGTACTAACATCACTTTCTTTCACATTTTTGTATTTTAATATTGCAACTTACTAGTGCTAAAGGCTCAGAAAGTTATTCTGTATTCTGCAGTTTGGTTCCTGTGATTTTTCCCCAGTTTATAGTCATCAGGTATAACATAAATAGATCTTCAAAGTTAACCCTTGTGGAAGGCTTTGATTTGCTTGATTTTAATCTATATTATGCTTTGTGCACTTCTGATTTAGCTTCACAACTAATAATTTAGCCTTGGATTTTGGAATACTCAAGTGACTCCTTGTAGCCTGATCTTCCCACTTAAGATTTTCCTTAACTGCAGGATGTACTCACTAAGTATTCCGGTCTCCAGCCACCTGTGGGGGCCACCCCCTGCCTTGCTTGCACAGTCCTCCAGAACTCTATGGTTCTGCTCTTAGAGTCATTCTGCAACAATTCCCCCCTTTTTCTTTGTGCAAGCAAGGCATTATGGGTTATTCTGTTCACCTGTTTTATCACACAACTATAAACAAGTCTAATAGCTACGATGATTAACCTAACAATGATACATAAGTGCAATACTTCAAACAACAGTGTTTGACTCAACCTGTAATGCCCCATGAAGACAACCATCTAGTTATTAGGATATTGCTCATTTACTATTGCTGGGTAAGCTGAGCCAGGGTTCTCAGCTGTGCGTGCATCGAATTAGCATAATCAGAGAGACTCATACAACACATTCCATCAAACTCTTCACATCCATGTCCCTGTTCCAACAACAAAAGGTTCTGCAGTGTTGCATGTCTTACAGAGTCAACATTAAAACAAATCAGAAATTGCCTTCGATGTAGAATTGTCTGCTTAGCAACTCAGCAACCCAGTCTGCTTAGTTGAGCCAAGGCCCTGGCTGAAGCACTTACAGTGATTTGGCATATTATGATTGGATACATGTTTTGAAGACCCTTAGTGACTAACATATAATTGGTTAAACACAGGTGTGAGAACTCAACCTTGAAAGCTTGCCAACAGTCCACAGTTCTCATTAACTTGGTGAATTCCAGCCTCTTATCTTGCTTGCTTAAGCTTCTTCAGGCCTCTCATGGCCTTGCTGTATCTTTCAGGACTATTCAAAGTTTATGTACCAATTATGCATTCTCCTGTGAGAACACTGTCTCCACATCTTCCCCCTTTTGTTTTATCCAGTAACAAGTCGCTACTACAGCAAGGCACACACACATTTACATTAGCAGAGTAACTATTACAGGGTGCAGCAGCATGTCAAAGATGCTGATGGCAGTGAAGGACTAGCCAAAGAAATTTCTTACCAGTGGAATTCTCCCCCCTCTTAATTTGTTCCATCACCTGCTTTATAACACTACCATTGTATTAAAATTTTTCTAGCTTTTGCCTTAGCATTTTCTAGCAGCTACTGCAAATTTCCATACTCTAACATCTCTTTTACAAGTGACAAATCTATACAATACAAGGTGCAGTTTCTTATTAGCAACTAGCTAGTAAATACAGGTGGTTTTATACACAAAATCACAACCTCTAATAATAGCTATTTTACAAGCACACATATTCAGGATGTTACTTTTCAGTTGCCCCCAAGTGATGTTTTGCAGTTATTTGTTCTTTCTCTTCCTCTATCTCATTCTGCTTGGGGTAATCACGGTCAGCTCCTGTAGCTGAGGCATCAGGTTTATCCATTCGTCTGTCCAGCTCATGGCAAGGCTTCACAAACTTTGCAGACAGTCGCCATGGACCTGTAGGCAGGAGGGCACAAATATACCCCCTCCCCCAGGTTATCAGTTCTTCAGAAGTAGACAGGTTAAAGTTAAATGTAACATCATTACTCTCTCCCTCCCCCCTCTTTTTTTTTTTTAGTCCCTGCAAAAGCCATCATTATTCCCACTACAGTTCCACGTACAGAACGTGGCACAAGGACCCTGTGGAGACTAACAGCAAACCAGCTCCGAGAAGCATCATTGCAGTGCGAGGTGGCAGGCTCAACCTTAGCGGGCATCCCCGCAGAGGCTCTGCCTCCCCCACATCGTATGAGGCTTGGGCTTTTATACTGACCAAAATGCACACTCATTCCGACACAGGTGGCCAGCCTGTGCTGGAAGAAGTGGCCAGCAGTATCTACAGAGGTCTCCAAGGGTTGATAGAAACCTGGACATACTTATATTTACCAACTTCTAGTACATGAGTATCACAGAGAAACTGTATGGGCTCCCCCTGTCAATTGCAAGAAAAAAATCATAACATATACAGCTTGAGTATAAGAGGATTTTAACGCATACGTGGTCACTGTTTGTCAGGCCTCCTTAACTATTTTGAGATCAAGAGCTTCCCACTCTTTAGCCCCCTGCTGTGTAGTAAACACAGGATATGCAAAGATGCCCATTGCAGAAAATTCCCCAGTAATGTTCACCTCTTTGGTTACCCATTGTTACAACTGAGCGTCTCCAGGGCCAGTAAGTCTGAGCAGACCGACCCGGGAGACAAAGAGTCAGGGTCTGGAAGCAG
This sequence comes from Pezoporus wallicus, assembly GCF_028554395.1. NCBI lineage: Eukaryota > Metazoa > Chordata > Aves > Psittaciformes > Psittacidae > Pezoporus > Pezoporus wallicus. The sequence goes on along the minus strand of NW_026642986.1, from coordinate 1,074,843 downwards.
AGGATATAAATCTGGCTCGGATTCAGGGGATTCGGGGGCTGATCCTGCGCCGAACTCGGGGTCTCCGTTGCTCGCAGCTGTGTCTTTCTTATCAGATGTCTCTCGTTCGGTATGTGGCCATCTGCAGACCTGGCTCCTCCGTGACTGAGTTAAAAATTTTTTCACTCTAGGGCGTAGTGGGTTGGAGAGGCTCGCGGTTCCTTTAAATCTCCCGCTAGCGCATGATCCCTATTTTCTACTGCGTGCTTCACAGTGGCGCCGCAATCGATCCGGCGCCGAGGCACCGCCCTCTTTCTTTCGGATTCCTCGACATTTATCATGCGTATACCTTCTAATATACTTTCTCTGTCCTTTTCAAAGTCCCTACTTTCGGAACTGGGGTGGTGGGGGAGCAGGGGGTTACACCTCCTCCGCGGCACCTTCTGATGGAGGGGGAGAAAAGGAAGGGGGGGGTGCGGGGTGGGGGGGGTGGGAAACCCTGTGCTCCCGCGAGTTGGGGGGGGGAAACGAGTTGTAATCTTCCCCCGGTTTCAACCGACCGGGGACGTCTGTTCCTAGTTTCTCCGTTGCTACCGCGGCAGTTTTCTTTTCTGCCTTGTATCTTTTTATACAGTTCATTACTTCCCTCCGTGGTTTACCGAGTTTCTTTGCCTTTTTATAATCATTAAGCACTGAGTCAAATAGTTCATCACCAAACTTTCGCCACTCACTCTCCTCAAATATTGTATTAGGATCTGCAAAAAAAATCTCTTAGCCTTCCCTAGCCACTAGACCTGCTAGCTGCTTTAGAGTCTCAGGCTCAATTCCCCGCTTTTATAAAAAGCACTGTAAAAAGTTCAGGGCTCAGTTCCCCGCTTTTATAAGAAGCACTGTAATAAGTCCAGGGCTACCTCTCGGTCCATTTTCATGGCCAGCCTTTTCCGGATCGTCTTCTTCTGGGTCGTCCTGTAACCTCGGTCTCCGGATCGGCCTCCCGACGCAGCAGTGTCTGGTTCGCCCCAGCGGCGGATTCTTTCGGTTAGTCGAAGCACCCGGGTCCGTCACGCCACCGCAGCAGCATTGCCCGTGCTTCCCGGCCGCTGCCGCCGCTCACTCGCCGTTCCGGGTCCCCGTCGACCGGGGCCCTGTATCCCGGGTCCCCGTTAGTCGGGGCCCTGTATCCGGGTCCCCGTCGACCGGGGCCCTGTATCCCGGGTCCCCGTCGACCGGGGCCCTGTATCCCGGGTCCCCGTCGACCGGGGCCCTGTATCCGGGTCCCCGTTAAACCGGGGCCCTGTATTCCGGGTCCCCGTCGGCCGGGGCCCTGTATCCCGGGTCCCCGTATCCGGGTCCCCGTCGACCGGGGCCCCGTTAAACCGGGGCCCTGTATTCCGGGTCCCCGTTAAACCGGGGCCCTGTATTCCGGGTCCCCGTCGGCCGGGGCCCTGTATTCCGGGTCCCCGTCGGCCGGGGCCCTGTATTCCGGGTCCTCGTCGGCCGGGGCCCTGTATTCCGGGTCCCCGTCGGCCGGGGCCCTGTAATCCGGGTTCCCGCTAGTCGGGGCCCTGTATCCCGGGTCCCCGCTAGTCGGGGCCCTGTAATCCGGGTCCCCGTCGACCGGGGCCCTGTAATCCGAGTCCCCGTCGACCGGGGCCCTGTATACCGGGTCCCCAGCGACCTCTAGTCCGCGCCCCTGTTCGGGCGCCATTTGTAAGCGGCGAGGAGAAGCAGACAGGCCAACCCAATATGGGTGATAAGCAACTTCTACCTTATTTGTGACGCAGTTCACACATATATAGGAGTGGTATTCAGCCACTCCTTCTTGGCATAACAGTATTGGTTAGCCCCCACAGCTTCCTCCACATTCTCCTCCCAGGTCCGGTCTCCGGCCACCTGTTGGGGCCACCCCCTGCCTTGCTTGCACAGTCCTCCAGAACTCTATGGTTCTGCTCTTAGAGTCATTCTGCAACAGAGAAAGGTATTGAAAGGCACATAATTTATCTCCTGAAACTGTTATCGGCCTAGATGTAAGAAACATCATAGAGGCTTCAAGGTTAGGCTTAAAAATATTTAAGCTTATTTAGAAAAAGTAATAATAAAAAAATTACGTAAAGTTTCCTGTAGATAGCTATATTTTGAAACTGTTAAAATAACATTTTATCTATCTTTCACATGCAGATTTAAACTACTTTTCTTGTACAAAGGGGCCTAGTTTCTAATATCTGTTTTTTAAAGACAATGAAAAAGTTAACAGCATATAAAATTTTTGCTATGTTTAGAAAAATTTTGGAGAATCGTAGATAGTTATGCATGTCAGATTAACATCTTATATAACAGACATCATTGTTTATTATCTTGATAAAAGAATATTTCTTATAACTTACATCCTTATTATCTATTACAGAGATGAAAGCTTGTTTTCTGATAAATTTAAACAGTATAAGATTTGTTATTTCTTATTTAATAAGAAAATTAAGTTATGGTTTCCCTGTTTTCTCAGCTGCAAGTGGTACCCACCAAGGAACATCAATAATACTAATGTATCATTTTTCAACTCCTCATCTAGGAACAAAATAATTTTGTTTTATTAAACTGTTTGTAGCAACCAGCAGTGACCATACGCTGGAAGCAGCATATGCATTCCTGTAAACACTAGGCAAAACATCAGAGTTTTGATTTTTATTTAATGGGTTTTTCTCTTAAATAGTGCAAACATAGAAATCTAGTACTCCTGAAAGCTCTAGTCTAAGATTAAGGCTTTTCTTCAATGTATATAATTGTTCAGAACTGCTCTTTTTAATTTTTCAAAGGTTTTTTTCTTTAGAGCAATAAGGAATACATAAACAAAAAAAAATTTATTGAAAAATCATTTCATGTTGACAAACAAGTTTCCCTTACTACACAGTTCTACTTCCAGATACTTGCAGTAGAAAGGAACAAAACGTTTCAGCAATGGCACAGCTTCCAACTTTTATGAGTTTAGTCACAGCCTAGTGCTATTTTGGATATCTATTTTGTTTAGCCTTTTGAGTGTTCAGCATCTGGTATAACTAGAAACTATTTCCGCTCCATGTGGCTGAATTAATTGGATAATATAACCAATCACCCACAGAGGTATGTTTGCTAGATTAGGTTCCTAGTTAGATTAGTTTAGTTCCAGGTATTAGGTTAACCTTGAATTATATTGTTGTGGTCAGTGGCAAGCAGTTTGAATGTTAACTGAAGTTTGAAAAGCAAATATTATCTGCCCCTCAGTCCGTAACCAAGAAATCTTAATATTTAAGAATTGTTAAATATATGAAGAAGATCTTCAAATATCTTTTGATAGCTAGAATTGGAAAAAGACTCTGTATCATAGGATATTTACACATTTAAGTGACCCCATTAAGGAAATTTTATCCCATTTCCTTAGGAATTTAAATTATATTGATTATAAGTATATAAAGTGATCATCAGTAATTCCACTTTATAATAATAAAGTTCTAGATTTTAATATCGTATTTCACACTTCACATATTTTTTATATTAAACATTGGGGAAGTTGTTGTATATTTGCATCCAAGTAATTTTATCTAGACAACATCTTTCAGGGATATGAGAAATAAGACAGATCCATTATGGAAGTTGATTCCAATGCTAAAGAGCAGTTCTGGGTGGCTAATAATAGCTGTAATGATTCCCGTTTAAAAGATAAGGGCAACTTCACAATTATTTTGCCATATTGTTTTATTCTGAAAGTATGTGTTTAATTTCTTAGTGCAAGATGCAGAAAGATGACCTTTTCTCCTCCACAAACAAAGCAATATTTCCCAAGAACACTTTAATTGAATTTGTACCATATCATTACCATTCCTGTAAGAAAAGTGCCTTAAGAGAAAATGAAGATCAAGGGCATGCATATATGGTAAAACACTTTATTTTCGGGGGGAAAGACTTTTGTGAAGAATAGAGGAGATAAAAAGTCCTAAATTAAACACACAAACCAAAACCATGTGTACTTATGTATATATGAAAGAGATATGAGAATTGGAATAGACGTACCAAACCATTTTCTGGTTCTGAGTTTGAAGAATGGAAATGCAATTTTGGGGATACTTCTAATGAAAGCTGGGGAAATAAGAATTAGATGAAAAATTATGTGAAGTATTAGATCTAAATATAACAGTTCCTGAGCTTCAATTATTAGGAGAAAGACTAATGGCATACTAAAAGTAGTTTCATAACCATAAATTTGGCCATAAATTGTGTGACCACTGATGTGGCATACTTACAGTAGTCTGTACTTATTGCCATTCATATTTGTGTGCAAATATCCTTTTTACATATCTTAGGTGGTTAGTGACGTTTATTTCCTTGCTTGTTTGGTTTTGGTGTGGCTGCTTTTGTTGAGTTTGCACTTAAATTTTTTAAGGGTTTTTTCTTATGATATCCAACATCTTCCCATTATTTTAGGCTGGTACCTAAACTGATCCATAAATAGAAAAACAGAAAACTTTCACCTTACAAAGCTACTTTGCCAAGATGGAACCTAGTGTAAACTGAAACAAACAAACAAAAAAGGAGAAGCAAATGCTTTTGGAGAAGGCTTAGAATTTGGTACAGAGATCTGACTTACTAAAGGAGCTGCTAATGCAAAAAAAAATAAAATCTATATGAGGCCAGAGGAAGTGAGAGAGAGATTGTGTGAACCAGTTTTGTAATCCTCTTAAATAGTAGAGCAGAACACAGTATCAGAGTAAAGTGCAAACTCTTTTATAAGGAAATTAGAAAGGTTTGGCTTTGGGACTAACAATGTGATTTTATGTTAATGGATTTGGAAGCTGAAGTTAATAGTTGGGAATTGCAATTATTTTTCTGAAAGAATGAGTTAGTTAAATATAGCTGGTGACAGCAGGGAGATAATGTTTAAGTCCCCAAACTAGAATACAATCATTATTGTGTATCCAAAGCATTACTTGGTGAAAAGCAAGAATGATAAATATTTACCATTTGTTTAATAGAATAAGAACATAAACAAATAACTATTTCAAATGACCCATGTGTAACTTTTTACTTACAAAATGAATAAAGGAAATTAATGAGCAAAAAAATTAAAAAGAGAATAAATAAATAAATATTAAGCTCTTTTTGAAAATAAGACAACTCATAAATATAATCTCCCATTTGTGTTGGTAATTAATCCACACTTGTCAAATCCCCCACAGTGCTGCAATCTTGCTAAGGTTGATAATGATCCTGTGAAATGACTTCGAGCTCTAGTTCACAACAAGTGATATTGTCATAAGTGGCTTTGTGACTTTCTCAGGCAAATAGCTACAAAATAAAGAGTTTGGCTGTATTATTGCTTCTCACCCTCACTCCTGAGGAAGAATTTTTGTAGATGTGATTAACTTCAGCTGAATTAATTCACTCATTGATTTCAGCTGAATTGTTGACTTTATAGTTTTGCCCTGGGACAACATGGACAACTTTCTCTGGGGAAGAATATTAACATTTTGCAGTTCTGTTTAAAACCTATTGTTTTTTAATTTAGGTTTTCTTTGCAAGTAAGATATATGTGGATTTGTATGCACATCTGTTTTAAGACTAGAGATTTCTCTTTGACTTTTGTCTCCTTTCTGTTACTTCAAAACTCAGTGCCTTGTATCTTCTTGGGCATTTTTTTCTGTTAAACCACGATATGAGAAGAGACAGAACAGAGCATATGTTCAGGATTATCTCCCTCTGAGGACCAAAAGTTTCATTTGTGATGATGTCTATTTCTTAATATATATATTTTTGTAGTTGGACTTGCAAACAAGTATCTTCCAAGCTTGGACTCCATTTCGTTGAATATCAGAACTTCAGGTGTGATACAGTTGCATTGCTTGCAATAACTGACACAATTAATTCTTCTGAGTGACCATGCTTTAACACACCTTCATAAAATTATCCAAACACCTTTTCCACAATACAGAAGGAGGTGATAGATTTTTATTTATTTTGTTTTGCTTCATGTAAAATGCCTTCTGTGTGGGTTTTGGCATTTGTGGGGAAAAAAAATCTAGAGATTACAGATGGGAAAGTTTTTCCATTTTTAGACTTTCACTTAAATTCATGGACAAGGGGAACTTGTTGAGTTATTGCACTTCTTTATTCTGATATTTTAAACAAATGAAACTTAAATGCTCTTGTATAAATTTAGTTGCTTTGAGTGACCTAGAAAAATCATTTTTGCATCAAACCTCCTGCAAAATCAATAATACTTATAAATACCTTGAGAATCATTAATCAAAATGATTACATTTTTAAAGACTACATGAAAAATATGGATAGGATTGCTCCCATTAAATTATGATGGAGTACTCTATAAAAGCATAATAAATTAGAGGTTTCCATTTTATTTAGTTATGACATCAATATGTTTGACCTTACTCCAGTCAGTCACCATCAGAAATATTTTTAGGATTATAGTAGTGTTTTTAAGGTAGCAGTGTATCTTCTAGTATTTTAGATACAGAACCATGGTATTAATTTTCTTTAGAGTTTCATGAAGACATTGAACACCTTTGCTGCATAGGTTTAGTATCTTTACCAAGGAATCTTATTAAAGAAGGAAACTGTTCTGATGGTAGAATATGGTTTTTTTTCCTTTGTGCCAGTTATAATCTCTGTAAAATAATTCCTAGTTCTAAAAACTGTTAAGATTATATGGACTAACTTTACTAACAAATAATTTTTTCCCTAACACCGGTTCATTAATGAACCCTATACCAGTAGGGTATAGGATTCATTATATATACTAAACCAGATATACTAAACCACAGTAGTAATTTTGAAAATCTTCTTGTCCATGACTGAGGTATTTGCAACAAACATGCTTATTAGCCTCATACTTCAGGTAGCCTGCTGGCTGTTTTCAGGGACCAGAAAAGACGTATTCAAGTTAAGACCAAAAAAATGTGGCTGATGTCCTTCTATATGCCTCTGAATAGAAACTAACCATACCAGAATATAAGAGGCAGAAAAGATTGCACTCCTGTTTCTACTGCTGAAAAAAAAAAAGACAAATCAAGTTGGTAATTCTTGTTCTACTGCTGGTAGGATTTGAAGGTGAGACATAAATCAGGTGTAACTTGCCTCTCTCCAGAGACTACCTTGGGTTGATTTATTTTTCTTTCTCTGTAATGTACAGAGATGTCTTTTCTGCATGCTATTTGGACAACATGACTTAACAAAGCAGAGAAAAAAACATATTACAGGAATGTAGAAAGTTAATGTTGTTATTTTCTACTCTTTTTGTAGGTTACATCGATTTATAGTGTTTTGATGTTTCCTATTTTTTTCCTGTTTTTTTCCACAGGGTATTCAAACCCTTTGTTTTGCTTAGTGTGGTGTATGGAATAGGCACCGGAGTAGATGTTCTAAAAACCTTTCTAGACTGGACAATCACAAGTAGTTGCAAGGGAAACCCAAAAGTGACAAAATCCTGTAACAAGGGTCATTTAGCACCAGAAGGGCCTGTTTGGAGATGTTGGGGAATATCCATCTTTGGAGTTTTAAAACCTTAAGTGCACATAGACTCGAGCAAGACAACCTAGCTTCTACATAGCCTACCTGCAAGTTAGGCTTTGAGCAGGAGGATGGATGAGGTGACTTCCAGAAATCCCTTCCAATGTAAATTATTCTTTGAAACTAGGTAAAGAAGTACTTAATGAGACAGGCAAACTCTGCTAGAGGCTTGCTTGATTATATGGGTGGGGTTTTTTTTGGTTGGGTGGGGTTTTTTTTGTTTGGTTGTTTTTTTTCAGGGTTTTTTGTGTTTTGTTTGTTTGTTTGTTTTGGTTGTTGCTGTTGTGGGTTTATTTGGGTTTTGTTTGTTTGTTTTTGTTGTTGTTGGTTTTGCTTTTTTTTTCCTACAAATAATGTATTACTGTGAAATGCCTCCCTGAAGTGTTCAAAGTTTTAATTTTTCTTGTTACGAAATTGTGTATATACTTTTAATCACATTAGATTCAATCAGGAATGTCTGGCTTAGTTAATTGTCTTTTTATTAGGGCTCTGATGAATAGTTACGGTCACAATGTGTTAGTGAAATTGTCAAGAGACCCTTTTTGTGTGTGCCTCAAAACAACTCAAAAAACGGACCTGACAGTTCGCTGTCGCTTGGGCAGACAGCCAGGGGGCAGAGCAGGGATCCTGCTCCTCCAAGCTGGGGGGATGCTTCTCTGTGTTGCCTTCCCTGAGGCCGTGAATATCAACTGGCCGGGGAACTAACTGCCCAGTGGCAGTGGTGCCTGCCAGCGTACAACGTGAGCTGGGTCCGGGGCTCACCAGATCCTGGTGAGTGACCTGTGGGAGGGTTCCGGGAAAGCCCGACCCTAAAAAAAGGCACCGTCCTGCAGCTGTGTGGGGCATTCTTTCACTCTGGAGCCCAGCAGGGTCACTGACTACAAAGGACTTAGGCTCGCTGACCAATAAGACGTCGCTGGACCCACGGGGTCTGTTTTCTTTCCTTTCTCCTTTGTTTCTTCTACTTCATGTCTTTTGTAAGACTAAGAACCTGCCAAGACTTTTGTTGCTTCTGGCACAGTTTTAGTGCAGGTTATAATAAAATTAATTGTTGTTTCATTTCTCAATCTCTGAAGGGCCTGTGATTTCTCCTGTGAAGAAGGATGAAGGATCCGCTCCCTCCAAACCTGCTGGGTGGGACGGGACAGTCAGTAGTAAGTGCAGAAAAACCCGACTTGCATGTTGCTGTTCTTTTGCTGTGACCACTGCAGCTAACATTTGTTGAGTAGTATTCATGTTTTGCATCCCAGCAGCAGGGTGAGCAGTTTGATCTGCATTCACAAAATCCATTTTGTTCCAAGCTATGTGGAAAGTATCCATTGATGCTGAACCTGTTTCTTACATAGATGGCTACTACATTACAGGCAGCAAATGTGTGTCTTCAGATGCATATATTTTTTTATGTTTCCTGCAAGTATTCATGTATAAGTGGGAACAGCAAGTGTGAGCTCAGTCTGTCTGTTTCAATTTGACACCTTTCACTTGTACCTTTATCTAGAGTCTTACTGTATCTGCTCCTGATGGCAAATGAAAAGAAGACCACTGTGATTAGAGAGGTCTTCTTTCCGTTTGCCATCAGCAGTAGAGGTCTGGTGTATGAACATTCTGACACAAAACACACTTTGGAAGTGTGGTGTTGAGAGAGATCAAAAAGCAATTCGACAGCACTGAGGTATAAATCGACTCAGTGCAGACATTATCTCAGAAGTCTTACAGAACTGGTCCATTGAAATTCCCAGCTGTTGCTACCAGTAGCTGAGAAAACTTATCCAATGCAAACATTATACCGTTTTTTCCCAGTTTTCACCAGGGTTGTATTTTGACAACTGAATTTAATTCTAGCAACTGGTTAACACCAAAAGAAGATGCAAGGAATGCTTTTCAGCATGACTTTATTTTTATGATGCCACTACTGTTTTATAGTTTCATGTGAGGGAGAAACTAAAAGCTCTTGTTTTAAGATATAATTCATGTACAGACAAATGAAGGGGTTATCTTGGGACCATTTTTCATAGTACTTTTTAGAAATAAACTGCAGGCTTACATATATTTTATATTTTAGTTTGTGTCTTTACATTTTTATTTTTTTTTTCCTTTTGGAAACGTGATTTGCACATGGCAGGCAAAGAAAATATGAAATGTTAATAATTTCCATGCTGTGTTCAGTTACCTAACATAAGCCTCTCAGGAGTGATCTTATTAATTCTGGGGTCTTGTCTGAACAATGTGCTTCTTACTTCATCAGTAGATTTTGCCTTAAATGCATTCTCTTCCCATTCTCAGTCTTAACTGAGCTACTGACAGAAATCTTTGCTATTTTCTAGTGTCATGAATGCCATCTTGCTTCCTTGCAAGCAGCCTGACAGAAATTCATAGATCAGAAAGGCTGCTAGTATAACCTTCTAGTTCTCAAAGCCCATGGTCTCATTCCTTTATTCCAGTTACAGTGAAATAAAACCCATCACTGTATTAACTTACTTATTTAATTTTTAAATTGATATTAAAAGAGAATAGGTAATAGTCTACTGTTTAAATATTTTATGCATGTGCACTTTCCAGAAGCACTGAAGATAAATGAATGGCATGTGTGACACCACACAAAACGGGAAAAGAGCTGATATATGCACTTTTTATTCATCAGTTGTGACTACTCAGAGTTGTTTAATGCCTTCTATAATCTTTTAAATTAAATTTGGTAAAACTCGATGTCAATTTTTTGTGAATTTTACATTACACATTTTAATGGGAATATTCTTTCCCTAGAACTTAAAAATTTGCAGGTTGGTGTTCTCAGACAGTTACTATTATCAGGCGAATGTCATACTTAGTCCAGTCACCCATGTTTGCCATTCTGTTATCTGATCACATTTCTCTGTCTTATGCTATCACTGATGACAGAAACATGCTCTGCACAGAGTGAGGTCCTGGAAATGCTTAAAGTTCTGGAGAAACCACTAAAGGGAGCACTGTGAAACGTATGCACACCTGTGTCAGCTGACAAGTGGTAGCTTGCTCCTGTGCAAGGCAAACATTTTTGTAGTTACTTGGTTTTATGTGCATGTCCCTTGCTGTTGAACTTGGAACAGGTTTGTTTTGGGCCTCAGTCTGCACAGCTGATAAGTCATCTGAATTATCTGTTAGTTACAGCTTGGCTACCTCTGCACAGAATTTTTTCAGGGAAATCTTCCAGCACCAGCATGATCCCTGAGAAAAAAAAAGCCGTTTTGTTTCTAATTTGTGTAGCAATTCTCACCAGCTGAGCAGATCTCCCTAAAGTAAACTGGGCTGATCAGCCTCTTTTCTTACTTTTTCTCTTTTTTCCTCTTTTTTCATTCTCTAAAATTTTTCAGCAAGGCCTCTTCCTGCTCTTTGAGTAGCTCACTGGTCAGCTGAGGTATTATTAAGGCAATGAACTTAAATAGTGAGGACAATGAGAGTGGAAATGATGCTAACTATTGAAGTATTCATTTTAAACTTTCATATTTAATTAATATAGTTTCATTATGTATATACCCATGCCTATGTTTGTGTAAGAAATAAATTGTTATTTATACACAGGAATTTTGAATTCATCATTCACAACAATTGGTGAGGAAAAGTATTAAATTGAGGAACCTTTTATTACTTCACGGCAGCAGCTTGGTTGCACACATGCAAACATAACTTCAAAGGTTGCTACTTTTATGACCTTTTCAACAGACTGGGGGCTAATTAATTCTTGAGGAGTAGTTCTCTGATCATAGTTGAAGGTGAGTTGTCTTTTTTTTGTACCTCAGGCTGCCTTATGGTATTAGGAAGCACTGCATCTGGTTCTTAATAGCCATGTCATACTGTATTAAGTCATACAGTAATATCCTGAAAAGACTGATACAATAATTTGTGGCATGTTGTATCTTGATGAGTCAGGCAAGGAAGCAGAGAATATGTGGAGGGATCTCATCTTTAAATGCTGTGTACATGTGGAGTTTTGAGAACAATAAAAACACATTTCATGAAATTGCACAGAGCATAAGAAAAACTACTTTATGTACAAGGGGGTTTTACAGGGGGTTGTACAAGGGGGTTAGAGGAATTTGCTTGCTTAAACAAAAGTATTGTCTGTACCTATCATTCCTACTAAACAGAACAAAAGCACTAACTATTGATAAGGAAAAGCAGACACCTGGTTCTGTTGACAAGGAACAGCAGAGGCCTGATTCTACTGATAAGCAGCTATTGATAAGGAAAAGCAGACACCTGAATCTACTGATAAGGGGGAGAAGCAGATGGTTTATGGCTGGGACACCGACCAAACCCTAAGGCCATACATGAAGACTAAAAGGTGAAAAGTTCAAGAAGAGGAAGACCCATTTGCTTCATCTTGAAGATCCCTACCCACAGGAGGAAGACTCAGTTACTTCATCTTGCAACCCCTGCCCATGACCAGAGCAGGCACTGTGCAGGCACAAAGGATGTTCTAGCTCATTATAATACCAAGCGGGGATAGGACATGAATATGTATAGGCGTATTGTGCAACCTTATGAATATATGTAACTTTAGGGAATAAATGTAGAAGGAAACAACACTGAGGCACGCATGACTTTGAGGAATTATCCCCGTGCGTCTCAGCGCTGAATAAAAAGCATACCTACTTTACAACTTTAACGAGTTGTGGAGTCAATCCGCGTATCACTATAATGTCTGTTAGACTGCCATATCTTAGGCACTTCAGAGCTGTGAGTATTGGTAAACTTATGTAAAAAAGGATTATGGGATACATATGACAAATACAGAGTCCTTGCTGTAGAAAAAAACTATTAGGGATCCATTTTGAGCAATACACATTAGGAGTATTCTTCACAGTAACGTGTGAGGCTCTAGTAGAGTCTAAGATCTTAAGATTTAAGAAAGAAATGTAGTTAGTGGTGGGGAAAACTCAAACCAAAACTGTATATTGGTGCATTTATTCTTGTATAGTGTTCCTATTGTCAATACCAAAGGATATTCACTGATTCACATAAATGAAAGCAAAGCCTCAAGTTTTATTTTAAAATTTCATCTATAAGATGACCAGCAGGCAAAGTTACCTGGATACAAACCATTTAAAACCAACCTGTTTGGTATTAGCTACCGTATACCATATTTGGTATATGTACACAAACTCATTTCTGTTAGTAGATCATTAGTTAGTTTTTAGAAACATTTAAAAGCAAAGGAACCCTTTCTTCAATAGTCTGTGAGTAACAAACACTGAGGGCATTGTGGGTAAGGACAGTTGGCATCTGACGGATTTGTCTTTTGTTTCTGAGCTGGAAGATTTTATGGTAAGTAATTTTTCAGTCATACAGCTTGTGTGTAGTAAGCTATATGACTTTCAAGAGCTTTTGAACCCAGAAGAAGCAGTAAGTGCTTAATACAAATACGTAAAATTGTATTTCAAATACAAAAGGCTGTAAGACCGTAAGGCTACAATTAGCTATTAACTTCATTGCCATGTCCTAGATTTTTGAAGGACATTGTTCAGAATGAATTGTATTTCGATGTTCTAGTACAATTTCTTCTAGTTATATACTCTACGTTTTCTGTCATATTGCAACACTTCTTAGAGATTAAAAAAGCTGCTTGCGTTTAAGCTATATTCTCAACTGTGAGTTTCTTTTAAAAGATCTGAAGAGAATAATGGCTGAAGGCAATGAGGTTGGTGGATTCTGCTAATGTGTTACTCTTCCAATTACTTTAACTAAATCACAGTAATTTACAAGGAATTGGTTATAAATATCTTATATTACAGATAAAATTCCTTGAATTAAGAACAGGAGTTTCTTAGCAGGGTTTTGGTTCTTTCTAAGAAAACAAACTGTCCTTGATGATTAGGGGGAAATTTGCACGTGTTAATTTTTATGCACCTTTATAGAAGTATTGTGGTAATACTAGTTTTTTAATGTTTCCTGTCCCATCAATTACCTGGTCCTGGATTTTATGAATATCACACAATTTGAAGATTACCCTTGTTTCCATGCTCTGATTTTATATCAAATGGTGATCCATTTCTCTTACTGAAAGAAACATTAGCAGCAACTTTTTAGAACATCTCAGCTGCAGTGAGAAGTGTGCTTTTAAAATACCTTGACCTTTTTGATTTATTAATAATAAGTAAAAGTCACTGTAGTTGATTTCTTGAAGAAAAAAGCATGTACTTTTCCTGTCCTTTTACATCTGTATCTTCTAAATTTTCTCAGTCTACTAAGGTCAGAAAATATTAAACAGATACTCCTAATGTTTAACTTTAAAATCACTAATTTACTATGATAATTGAATTGATATCTTCCTGTGGCATATACAGAGTAAATGTACATTTACCTGGTATTAAGATGTCTTTTTCAGGATGACTATTGTACGGAGTTTTTTTTGAATGCCCTAAAATGAAAGTGCTTTCAGAAGGACAGTGGACAATAGGTAATAATGAGACCAAAGGCATAACAAACTAATAAAAAATAAATGAATATAACATTAAACCAAATAAATAAATGGAAATATTGTTCATACTTAGGTAGTTCTTCAGACAATAATAGCATATGAAGAAAATAGCCCTCTCTAACTTTCTTCTCACCCCATTTCCTTCTTTTTTTTTAAAAAAAAAGAGATTTTTCCCTGATAACTGATGAAGAATAAAACAGTTTGTTTTTGAAAGTATCAGTATATTGTTGTATTTGTTCACCTATACATAAGCTTATGAATTTCCACATCAGTTTTCACTAGGGAGATGATTTGCAGTTAGAATTTTATACTGTCCAGAGGGTCTGGTTTTGAACTATGTTTTTACCCATAGTTGTTGGTTTTTTTTTTAACTATGTTTTACCCATTGTTGTTGGTTTTTTTTTACCCATGTTTTTACTGTTCCCCGATGTTATGGAAGTATTGTTCAATTTTTCTTGAACAGCATGTTTCATATACGCTTCCAAATTCAAGTAATCTAGAAAATGAAAGCCCTGATCTTGCATATATATCTTGGACTGACTGTCCTACATTTAAGTCACATGGATTTTAATTTTCCTTTGGGAAGGAGCTATGGAATGTGTATGAGCTGATGAGCAGGCTTACAAGAAATGGTCCTGTTTCTAGTAAATGCTCTCATTGTCATTTGGACATACAGTGATACCAAATGTAGTGATGGTACCTGAACGCATACCAATCTGAAACTGGTGATGTCACAACCCCATAGTAGGTCACTTTTCATATTCAGTCTGGCAGTGTTTGTCAGAGCACTTGCTAAATCTATTATTGGTAAAATATGTAGGACTCAGCCTACCACAGAGAATTGTTTACAATAATTTTAACTTGTGAAATACTTATATCGTATTAACTTTGCTTTTCCCAGAATATGCTTATTTGGCATGTTTACACATGGCAAGTGTATATCTCAGTACAGATAGTGAGTCACCTCTTTAAGAACAGAAATTAGATTTAGTTGGAAAACCTTCCCGTTTTTTTTTCATTGTTGAGGTTTTTTTTTTTGTTTTTTTTTCATTTTTCATATCCTTCAAAGAAAGGATGTTACTCACTAAGAATGTAATGATGTATTTTTTTCTGCCTGAAAGGGCTCTTACCAAAAAATCTTTTACTATACATTGATACAATTTTTGATAATACATTAAAGTTCATTATTAAAAGAAAAATACAGCAAAGAGAACAGCTTGAAAAAACTGTATAACAATTAGGATTTTAAAGCTGAGCTGAATGGAAACTATAGAATTGAACTAAAAAGCTATTATTACAGAATAAATTTGTAAATCTTAACTTACTTTTGCACATCAAGTTTGCAAAAACAAAATTCTAAAGCAGATTATTTGTGTGACTTAATGTTTCCTTTGATTATTTGGTATGGTTTTGATAATGGAGTGTCGTGGTTTAAGCCCAGCTGGCAACCCAGAAACACGCCGCCACTCTCTCACTCCCCCTGTCCCCCCTTCCTACCCCCGCTCAAGGAGCGATAGGGAGGAGAATCAAAAGAATGTAACTCCCACAGACTGAGACAAGAACAGTCCAGTAACTAAATTATAACACAAATCGCTACTGCTGCCACCAATAATAATAATGACAAGGGAAATAACAAGGGAAGGGAATACAACTGCTCACCACCCTCCAACTGATACCCAGCCCGACCTGAGCACTGACCTAACCCTTCTGGATAACTGCCCCCACTTTATATACTGGGCATGATGTGTTGTGGTATAGAATACCTTTTTGGCTCATTTGGGTCAGGTGTCCTGTCTCTGCTTCTTCCTGGCTTCCCCTCCTCCCCGGCAGAGCATGAGACTCAGAAAGTCCTTGGTCAGACTAAACATTACTGAGCAACAACTAAAAACATTGGTGTTATCAGCATTGTTCTCAGGCTGAGAGTCAAAAACGCAGCACTGTGCCAGCTGCTAAGAAGAAGAATGACTGCTATGGCTGATCCCAGGACATGGAGTTTATGAATTCCATTGTATCTGCTTGTTGGTTTGTTTGTTTCTTCTATGGCACATTTAATTCCATTTCAGTCCCCCTTCTGATGACAGAGAAGCCCTTACTGTCATTTGTGGAAAGCTGATGATTCATAGCTTGTGGACAACTGCTATGCTTCATCTGTTACTTCTCCTTGAAAGACTTTTTGGCAGCTGGTCCCTTTGGAGTTTTTGCAGTTTGAAACTACAGCAGAAAAGCTAGAAGACAATAGTTAGATGATCTCCACTACTGTTCTAGCAAAATGTACATTCTTACTTCTCGTTATGTGAAGCTAAGAGTCTACAAAGTTTCAGAGTTGCACCTGAGGTGCAAAAACCGGTCCTTCAGCAACTATACATATCTCCTAGGCACTTATCATCTAGATATTCAGAACTGATTTAAAAACAAAACAGCTAAACAAGGAAGCTACCATGAAAAAATGTTTTTAAGAGGAGAGCCCTGTGACAGCAAGATTTCTCAGGAAGAGAGCCAGCAGAGATGGTGGGGAACTGGAAAACAAGCTGCTAGCTATGCTGTGAAAACAGCAGCTCAACTTAAGCTCAAATTTAGAGTGAAAACAAACAAGGTTGCAATTAGAAGTTTATGCTTATTGTTGTCATAACCAAGTTTAGCAACTAATATCAAGAGACAGCATTTTTTCTTTTTATTTTCTTTCATTTAATAGATCAAATTCAAGAACAATGAAATAATACTTAACTTCACATGTGGGAAGAGGAATAGTATACAAAGGCAGGCGTTGTAGCATGCTGGTCATAAAGAGAGTATTGCATCCAGTCAGATTACCTGAACTCAGAACTCTGTCCAACTGATAAACAATGTGTAAATGTTAGAAAATTGTATGCTTTGTGTGTAACCTTCACAGTTTAAATTGTAAGGTCATGGGTACAAGTGTAACATATTTGGAAAATCAGGAATACTGGCTTAACCTTTACAGCATGTGCATGGCAAGAGACAGACATTGTAGCTCATTCATGCAAAGTAGGCTGAAGTTTAGTGTTTGATAACTTATGTAGAAGGCACTACTTTGTAGTTTGCTTGACTGCAAAAGAAATATTCTTGTGAGGGGATACTGTGATATATTAGGGCAATTGTTGCTTTTATGGAACTTTTTCGTGAATAGGTTGTTGAAGTTAAGAGCAGAATTTTACTCTGTAACAGGTACAAAAATATGCTTTGATTCCCTGCTGTTCAGAGGCTCTAATATCTGAAGATACCTGATATTCAGAGGGTTGCAATCCTTTTAAGTCTGGCAGATTGATTTATCCTGTTCAAAGATAAATATGCCAAAATATTAAGCTTCCTCACCTCTCTGGCATTAACAATTGCATTAGCCGGTTATTGTGTACTTGAAGCTTGAAGCTGCTGGTGGTACTTTTGCAAAAAAGGTGAAGTAAATACCTGCTATTTACAAGTTCAAAGTATTTGCATTCTAATATGTGGAATATTATCTTTTCCTGCAAGTTTGTGAAAAGGAATTAAATGAAGATACATATAAAACTCTAAAAAAGACAACTTAACAAATGTTGGTCTCTGCCTAATAGACATAAATATGTGACTGGACTTGTATATTATATATACACTTATATTGTACCTCTGAACATTTTTAACTCCCATCAGTAACTAGACTGTCATTGTAAAGCATGAGTGTTTAATCTTTTTATGTTCTAAAATTTCATTAAAGAAAAACCCCACTTTTTATAATCTATTCGTAGATCAATCTGTCAGATTTTTCTTTGTAAATTTGCAACATGCTTGCATTTTGAAAGTCAAAAGATTTGCAAAGTGTCACAAGTTTATGTAGAGTTTGAAGTGGGAAAATACATCAATTCTTAAAAAAATTCTACATTAGATCTATTGAAAAAAAACAATCCCCCTGCAATTTGTCAAAATAATTTTTTTAAAAGATATTTGGTTTCAAAGAGAGAAAGTAGCTACAATTGTCAGTAATACTGTTTCTTTTTTGAAGACAGTATTTATAGTAATTTATAGGAATTAATGTGATATATTTAGAATGTTCTTCAGACAGATCAAGAAGAATAATTTTGTGAAACATTTCTAATGAAATTAAGTATTCCACATACCCTCAGACAAGTCTTGCCATTTATTTAGCACTTAGGCATAGAAGCCCAACAACATCTTGATTTTTATGCAATATGAATGTCAGTTTAAGGAAATAGGCAATTACGTGTTAACTCTGAATTCTCACTTTTTTTTTTCTTTTACAAAACGTACAAATAAAGAGGCAAAAGTAGATGAAGATACACAGGAATCGCCTGCAGGCTTCCGGTATGTTTTTTTTTTAGATGGTTTTCTTACATTTTTAATGTGACCTGACTAAAATATTAGCCAGCTTGTCTCCTTCATTATGTTAAATTTAGCCTTAAACCTTACTGGTAAGATCTTGAAACCATATGGTCTTGTTAGTATTTAAATAAGAGACTTCCCAAGAAAATTCAGATGCTACTGGGTAAGGCTGTTTCAGCTTCCTCCCCTTCTGTTTTTCTCAAATTAATTCTTTCGAACAAAGGTACTGGCAGTGCTTCCCTTGATAATATTCCGATTGAGGTTGAAGTAATTTGAGATTCAGACCTTCAGTAGAGTAGTTAGTAACCTTAATGTTACTCCTTTCTTTTCCCGAAATCTGTCTGGTTTAGTAGAATAGTGTTTTCTCAATTCTGTGATTATTCTTTGATTTGATTCGATTTGATTTTTTTTATTACCTGTATGCTAGACACCTTAAATCCATACTGATAATTGCTATGTATAGGCATTGATGAAAGGCTTAACTTTTCTGAGACAGTTAGGATTCTTTGACAAAATGTTTGTCTGAACATGGAGCAGAGGAGGCAATAGATGGAGGAAAAACTTGCATGCATTGAGTAGAAATTATTGAAATAATTTTCTACATTATTAAGTAAAATATGTTTATCTTTGGTAAAAGATTAATAATTTCCTATTAAAATTTAAAAGATAGAATCTACCCTTAACAAAATCCGAACAAATTCTGTAGTGGGTAGCATAGATTATAGTACTTTTAAGAACACTATAATAAACTGCGCAAACCATATCAAAGCAGACCATAATGTATTAGGGAGGGGGAATAAAAAAGGGGGCAGTTGTGCATGTAAAATCTGCATCCAGTTCAATTGTCTTTTATTGATGTTTACTCAGACTAGTTTGGGTGACACTTGGCTTTGAGGATTTGAGATTTTGCTTCAGGTGTGGCACTTTTTGGCCTGAGAATCACTGGTGATACCCCAAAAGAAACTGAACACCTGCTCAGAATAAGCTTCAAGTCGCTTAGCTCCTATAGGCTTAAGTCTCCTTTGAAATGTAGCTGAGGATCTTGCTTTTTTGATATCTACACAGGTATTCAAATAACTGGGTTTGTTTAAGTCTGGTGCAAAATTATCTATTAGTGGAAAAATTATAAATTTTCAAATAATTACTAGGCTTATGTAAGGGTTTAATCTTTTGTATTTTAGACACCACTGATGATTTCAATCAAACATTAATGATTTCAGGGCATAGAAAGAAAGCTGAAGGAGGTATTTTGAGCCTCCAGTTTAAAGATTTCAGATTCTTGTATGCTGATTATATTAGATATCTTAATCCTGTCTTAAAATAGAAATGTATTTTCCAATCACATTTTAATTAGATTAACTGAAACTGCTTTGTTTCCTCTGCCAGTTTCTAATGAAGAAAGAAAAAGTTATTAGCTATGATTTCTAAGATTTATACTGAATATTTGCACACTGTGCAACAAACTAAAAAAAAAATTATTGGACTTCTAAGAGATCCATTTAAATAAGTGATTCAGCTTCTGAACTAGGTAAGATTAATCTTTTTTCCCAAAAGTCAAACTTGCAAATAGACTGTTTCACTTTTATTGCTTATCTCGGTTCAGATTCTTCTATATTGAATGCATTGAACAGAATGAATGCATTTATTTTTATTTTTTATTTCAGGCACTACCTTTTACAAATAGCCACAATGATTAATTTAAGGTATTTTTAAAATTACTTGAAAGAGAAGAAGGTGTAGGCCTTATGATTCTTCAGAAGGGGTAAAAGACAGAAAGAAAGGATAGTAGCTGGATGCAGTACCAATACAGGGAGCAGAGACAAGAAATGTCAGAAATAGGAACTGTGTTTGGACTATTAATGTGTGGTGGGTTGACCTTGGTCAGCTGCCAAATGCACACACAGCTTCTCTCACATTCCCTGTCCTCAGCAGAACAGGAGTAGAAAATGGTGGAAAAGCTTGAGGGCTGAGATAAAAAGAGAGAGAGAGTACTTATTACCATCATGGGCAAAACAGACTCAACTTAGGGAAACTTATTTTAATTTCTTGCAAATGAAAATAGATTTGAATAGTTTGAAAGAAAGACCATGTTTTCCTTGCTCCCTCCTTTTCCCAGGCTCGATGTCCATCCCTCATTAACCAACTCCTCTACCTCCTTCCTTGACAGATGCAGGGGAATGGGGAACTGGGGAGGTTGTTGTTAGGTCATAACAGGTTTCCCGTGCCATTGCTTCCTCTTCACCCTTTTCCCCTACTGTAGCATGGATATTTCCCATGGATGAAGTTTCCCCTAGGACGTATCCACGTGCTCCACTGTGGTGTCCTTTGTGGACTGCAACGTAGATATCTGCTACGGCCATCGTTCTCTCTGTTGTCTGCAAGGCAGTACCTGCTCCTCCTTGATCTCTCTATGGATTACAGGGAGAATCTGTGCTCTGGCATCTAGAGCACCTCTTCAGCCTCTTACTTCTCTCATTTAATTTTTTATGGTAAGGAGATAATTTCATTAGTTTCTCTCTCTGATTTCATGATGTTAGGAGAAACAGACTTGCCATTAAATTTATCTTTCCTTATCAGAAAATTGGAAATTCTGGAATATTCTCCGGTGATATAGCTGTATGGTCTTTGAAAGGATAAAATGCATAAAGTCATAAAAATAACAACATCAAATGAAAAGTAATTTATTAGTTTACAATTTCTTTACAGTAGTCATATATTTAGTTATCCAGTCTGGCACAAGTTGGAAATCTGTTTAGATAGTTGGCTATATAAACAGATTTCCAGAAATTATTTTGCTGACAGAACTCTGGCAGGTAAAAAGCAAAGCTCTGTCAATCAAATATAACATTTAATGAGATCACTCTTTTAAATGCCGTCGTTTCATAGAAAACATTTCCCAATTTCTGCTTGTGCTGTATCTACATTGTTTGTGAAAGGCATCCTCTGATCTTGTCTAATTTTTGAAAGGATGATTGGCAGGGAGGCCAAGGTATGCCTCCAGTGGTCACTGACCTCTCTGTGACTGATAAGAACTGGCAAGTAAACACGCTTCCAGCAGACATTTGGCTTGGAATAAACATGAACAAGAAATGTGAAGTGCTTTGAACTCTCTAGTCTTACTTTCTTCTCTTTGGAACACAAGCACCAACTTAGTGTCAGTGTTTTGCTTTTTCAGAGTTTCCTTTTCTGCCCTCTCTTGGCTTCTCTCATTCCCCAAGAACATCTTGGGAAAGATACTGGATACTCTCTTTCCAGCTGAGATTCCTGGAGGCTGCCAAATGCAGAGCAAATTTCCTGAAGCTTCTACTATTTTCTGAGGTGTCTACTCTTCCCTTTCTCAAAATTGCCATGTATGTAAGAAGTCTAACCCCGTGTTTGATTCACTTAGTTATGTGCATGTGGTCATGTTCTATTTGATTAGCAATTTTCCAGTACAGCAGAGTTTGAATTGTAAGTCTGTATATGCAACAAACTTTCTTTTATCTTCTCACCAGTCACTGCTGAAAACAAAATAATCTACATCCCTTAGAAGTAAGGGTGAATAAATAGCTATATCCCAGTTACTGATGTTTACTCAAGTACTGTCTCTGATATTGACATTTTCTTAGAACTAGATTTAAAAAAAAAAATAATGTAGAAAATGCTAGTGTGTCTGCCATTCATTTATATCTTTCTAAATATAAAAATACAGAAATTTTAAATTAATAACATATTTTTCATTTGGTGTTTTGAAACACTTTAGTGATATTCCTTTAAATGTTTAAGCAAATAGGAATGAATAACAAGAAGAAACTGAAAAATCAATGATGTGGAAACATGGAAAAAAATGAAACAATATATGTAGTAATCTGATTCTCTACTTGAAAAATAAAAAAAAAACACAGTATACCTTCTTGAAAAAAAAAGTATACAAAGGTCTTGAGATGTTTTTAAGCTTCAAGCTGAACATTTTAGCAGCCATAAATCCTTTGCCCATATAATTACTTTCCTAATGTCAGCTTCTGTATCTGCCTCTGGATCATATTCCACAGTTCATCACTGATTTTCAGCAATGCCTGCAAGTGGCGGTAGCACTTCTTAGGAAACTGTATTGCATCTTCACATACAAAGCTGTTCGGCTGCCTTTATAGATTTTCCATCTGCAGTATCTGAGATCTTCAAACTGTGGTGACTTGACAGAGCCTCTTAAAACAGACAAAAAAAAACCAAACAAACAAAAAAACCACAAACAAACAAAAAAAAAATCAAAAAAACTAAAAAAAACAAGCACAAAACCCCACCACAAAACCCCACCAAAGCAAAAAAAAAGCACACCAAA
The DNA here is from genome assembly GCF_028554395.1 of Pezoporus wallicus. Classification (NCBI taxonomy): domain Eukaryota; kingdom Metazoa; phylum Chordata; class Aves; order Psittaciformes; family Psittacidae; genus Pezoporus; species Pezoporus wallicus. The sequence goes on along the minus strand of NW_026642986.1, from coordinate 1,052,206 downwards.
AAACCAAAAAGTAAAAACCCCCAACAACTTTCAGAACATAAGTACAGAGGAAAACTGACAAAACCTCATGAGTGAAAAAGGTATATTGTTCTTTCTTTGCTCTTACTAGTCTTCCACAACCTCAAGCTTTTTTTAAAATCTGAACTTAGTGGTTTTATTCTTCTTTCTAACTAAATAGCATGCTTTAAGTCTCTTCACAATTGGTTTATTCTACAGGACATATTTTATTGCCTTCTCTTGCTAGCACAAATGTGTACCTAATAATTTATATACTTTTGGTGCTTTTTCTCAGTTGTTAGAGTTAAATTTCTTTGCCTTTCAATCTGATGCACATATGAGAGGCTTAAATGGCTGTGTCAGCTAATAATTTGAGATGTCAGGCTTGTTATGTTAAATAAAATAGTCTCCTCCAACTTCAAAATAACAAAGAAAAAACCCAGTAAAATCAGTGTCAAAATCACATACAGCAGAACCTTTTGGAAATGTGTGGCAAGACAGATTTTGATTTGGTGTTAAAACATGAAGTATTGTTCAGGGTGTCCTTTTCTGTCATGTGGACTGAGTGGTAAATTTTCACAAAGACACCAGGTTCGACATTGTCAGCTGCCCATTGCGCTGCAGTCACAGGTATTTTAAGTAGTGCGGCTTTATGTCTGGTTATTTTGCAATTCAGTGTAAGAGCCAACCTGGTCTTCATTAAAAGATGACTGTTTTTATTGACTTAGATATAAGGGCTATTGAAGCTACTTAATGTACTGTCATCCCCCTGCCATGCTCTTGCTTTTTTGTTGGAATACCTGGCATAAGAACAGAAAAAAGTTCACCAAAGTACATTGTCAGCTGGGGAACAAATCGCATGTTTGGTTACAGGTGCCTGAGATGACTCAAATCTACAGTGATTCAAATCACTGAAATGCTAAAATGACATACATGATAATGGGTGAAATTACCATAATGTGTCTGTTTCAAAGTAGTAGTAAGCAATTGATTGAAGAAATATCTGGTCACACTGACTTTTTATTCGTATGATAGCTTTGTGTATTGCATGGCAAAAGGACGGAGCAAATTATGTTGTCATCATTAATTATGTATATTCATTATATGATGACATTACATTCATTCATACTGATGACTAAATTTGCTAAAGTTTATTATAGTAACACTCAAGGGAAGGGGCATTTTCTGCTTGTAGTAGAAAATGAGACAAGATTTTTGTCCTAAACAGAAACAAGCCATAATTTTGTGGAAAAACCGCACCATGTGTCAAAGTTCAAAATAAATGTGCACAGCTTCCAATTCTGCTGTTCTGTGTGGCAAATAATTTTAGAATATTAGCTTCCAACTTCCCATATCCTGATTAATTGCCTTAATTTTATCTTTAAACTCAATACTGAAAATGTTCAGATCGTTTTCTCATAGGAATTTTCAAAAGAACTAATTAAAATATAATGGAATAAAGTGGGGGTTGAATGGTTTTCTGAACTAGTTTTGCTTTTACCATGGAGAGGAGCCTGGCAGGGTGCACGTGGTGCATTCCAGGGGACCGAAAGTGATGTAGGAATGCTCTGTGAATGGTGTTAATTCATTTAGCTCCAGGAAACCGGTTATACTGCTAAGAAATTTGCCAAAATGCTGATTGCTTCTTCTGAGACAAGAGAGTCAAAACAACTTCACAAACTTTCCATATTAAATTCAGCACTTTTGGGGTTTAAAATCAGGAGTCCCAATTCTGGGCTGTGATATCTTATCCCCTGTGGTGCAGAGGGTGTCGTGGTTTAAACCGTAGCCAGACAGCTTGTTCACTCACTCCCAGTGAGTGGTGCCGGGCTGAGAGCAATCGAGCTCCCCCCCCCCTCCCCCCCGAGCTCTCCCCCTCCCCGCTCCCGGAGGAACGGGGAGGAGGATCGAAAGAGTGCAACTCCTATGGGTTGAGACAAGAACAGTCCAGCAACCAATGTACAACACAAAGCACCACCGCTACTGCCAACGACAACAATGATGAGAGAAAATAACAAGGGAAGAGAATATGATACCACCGGCCAAGAAACGAGTCCCACCTGGAAGCCCCTGTCCTTCCAGGTAACTCCCAGTTACCCCCCACCCGGGGCATGACGTTCTGTGGTATGGAATACCTCTTTGGCTAGCTTGGGTCAGGCACCCCATCTCTGCTTCCTCACAGCTTCCCCTCCTCCCTGGCAGAGCATGAGCCTCACAAAGTCCTTGGTCAGAGTAAACATCACTTAGCAACAACCAAAAACATCGGTATCACCAGCACTTTTCCCAGGCTGGAAGTCAAAACACAGCACTGCACCAGCTACCACGAAGGAGAAGCATCACTGCTACTGCTGAACCCAGGACATTATTCACCCCTTATTCCATACCATTCATGTCATGCTCAGATCCCACATTTTCAATACACTATCGCTCTCCCGCATATATACATCCATATACACACAGACCAAGAGAAAGAGATCATTTTCTTAGTGCATGGACCAATCCCTATAACGCTGCCGAGTCCATTCGGTCCATGATGTCAGGTTCCATCTCTTGTAACAATCTTTCAGGGCAGGAAAGGCTGTGTCCAGTATTGGATCGTTGCCTGCTGATGCTGGTCATTCCTTTACTGCGGAACTCATCCAGTTCTATCAAAGTTCATTCTCTGTTGGGATGATTGTTGGAGGGAAGTCAGGGCCAGTCGCTGGTGACCTGAAGACATCTAGTTGATGGGCTATAAAAGTATTACACAGCAGGCAACAGCATACAATTGAGTTCACTGGCTGTTTTCCCCTAAAATCAAATCCCCTTGAGGTATACATCGGACTTCCCCATCTTCCCGCATTACCCACCAAGTATATCCAGGTCCCTGAGCAAAAGCAATCCCACGAGTGGGTTTGCCTTTACCTGAAACAGGAATAACCCAGACTGTCTTCCCCAGCAAATTCTTCATATGCACCACGGGAACTTTGTCCCCCTCTACAATATGTAAAAGTTCTGACTGGGCTGGGCCAGCCCTGTTGGCAGATCCTCTGGTGTTGACCAACCAGGTGGCCTTTGGTAAGTGTGTATCCCAATGCTTGAAAGTTCCCCCACCCATTGCTCTCAGTGTAGTTTTTAACAGCCCATTGTACCGTTCGATTTTCCCAGAGGCTGGTGCGTGGTAGGGGATGTGATATACCCACTCAATGCCATGCTCTTTGGCCCAAGTATCTATAAGGTTATTCCGGAAATGAGTCCCATTGTCTGACTCAATTCTCTCTGGGGTGCCGTGTCGCCACAAAATCTGTTTCTCAAGGCCCAGGACAGTGTTCTGGGCAGTGGCATGGGGCACAGCGTATGTTTCCAGCCACCCGGTGGTTGCTTCCACCATGGTAAGCACATGGCGCTTGCCTTGGCGGGATGTCGGCAGTGTGATATAGTCAATCTGCCAGTCCTCCCCATATTTATACTTCAACCATCATCCTCCATACCAAAGAGGCTTTAACCGCTTGGCTTGTTTAATTGCAGCACATGTTTCACACTCATGAATAACCTGGGCAATAGTGTCCATTGTTAAGTCCACCCCTCGATCACGGGCCCATCTATATGTTGCATCTCTGCCCTGATGGCCTGAAGTGTCATGGGACCACCAGGCCAAAAATAGTTCACCTTTATGTTGCCAATTTAAGTCCATCTGAACCACTTCAATCTTAGCCGCTTTATGCACTTGTTGGTTGTTCTGGTGTTCCTCAGTGGCCCGACTCTTGGGTACATGGGCATCTACATGACGTACCTTCACCACCAGGTTCTGCACCCGGGCAGCAATATCTTTCCACAGTGCAGCAGCCCAGATGGGTTTACCTCTGCATTGCCAGTTGCTCTGCTTCCATTGCTGCAACCACCCCCGCAGGGCATTTGCCACCATCCATGAGTCAGTATAGAGATAAAGTACTGGCCACTTTTCTCGTTCAGCAATGTCCAGGGCCAGCTGGATGGCTTTCACCTCGGCAAACTGACTCGATTCACCCTCTCCTTCAGCAGTTTCTGCAACTTGTCGTCCAGGACTCCATACAGCTGCCTTCCATCTCCGATGCTTTCCCACAATACGGCAAGAGCCATCAGTAAACAAGACATACTGCTTTTCACTTTCTGACAGTTTATTATATGGTGGGGCCTCTTCAGCACGCACCACCTCCTCCTCCAAAATCTTTGCCCTCTGGCCAGTCCATGATGACTTCTAGAATGCTTGGACGACTGAGATTTCCTATTTGAGTTCGTTGTGTAATTAGTGCAGCCCATTTACTCCATGTAGCATCAGTTGCATGATGTGTAGAGGAGACCATGCCTTTGAACATCCAGCCCAGCACGGACAACCAGGGTGCCAGGAGGAGCTGTGCTTCAGTGCCAATCACTTCTGAAGCAGCTCGAACCACTTCATAGGCTCCCAGTATCTCTTTCTCGGAGTATAGCTGGCCTCAGATCCTTTGTATCTCCGACTCCAAAAACTGAGGGGTCGACTTCGAGTGTCCCCTGGAGCTTTCTGCCAGAGGCTCCAGGTAGGACCGTTCTCCCCAGCTGCAGTGTACAGTACATTTTTAACATCTGGCCCGTTCTGGACAGGTCCAAGGGCTACTGCATGAACTATCTCGCATTTAATTTGCTCAAAGGCTTGTTGTTGCTCCGGGCCTCATTTAAAATCATTCTTCTTCCAGGTCACATGATAGAGAGGGCTTACAATCGAACTGTAATTTGGGATGTGCATTCTCCAGAACCCCACAGCACCCAAGAAAGCTTGCGTTTCTTTCTTATTAGTTGGTGGAGTCATTGCTGTTATCTTGTTGATCACATCTGTGGGGATCTGTCTACGTCCATCTTGCCATTTATTCCCAAAAATTGAATCTCCTGTGCAGGTCCCTTGACCTTACTTCGTTTTATGGCAAAACCAGCTTTCAGCAGGGTTTGGATTATTTTCCTCCCTCTCTCAAAGACTTCTTCCACTGTATTGCCCCACACAATAATGTCATCAATGTATTGCAGGTGTTCTGGAGCTTGCCCCTGTTCCAGTGCAGTCTGGATCAGTCCATGGCAAATGGTAGGGCTGTGTTTCCACCCCTGGGGCAGTCGGTTCCAAGTGAACTGGACACCTCTCCAAGTAAAAGCAAACTGTGGCCTGCACTCTGCTGCCAAAGGAATGGAGAAAAATGCATTGGCAATATCAATCGTGGCATACCACTTGGCTGCCTTTGACTCTAGTTCATACTGAAGTTCTAGCATGTCCGGTACGGCAGCACTCAATGGTGGTGTGACTTCATTCAGGCCACGATAGTCTACTGTTAGTCTCCATTCTCCATTAGACTTTCGCACTGGCCATATGGGGCTATTGAAGGGTGAGCAGGTCCTGCTGATCACCCCCTGACTCTCCAGTCTACGGATCAGCTGATGGATGGGAATCAGGGAGTCTCGGTTGGTGCGATATTGCCGCCGGTGCACTGTTGTGGTCGCAATTGGCACTTGTTGTTCTTCGACTTTCAGCAACCCCACACCAGAAGGATCTTCTGAGAGACCAGGCAAGGTGGACAGCTGCTCAATTTCCTCAGTCTCCAAAGCAGCAATACCAAAAGCCCACCGGTACCCTTTTGGGTCTTTGAAGTACCCTCTCTTGAGGTAGTCTATGCCGAGGATGCATGGAGCCTCTGGACCAGTCACAATAGGGTGCTTTTGCCACTCCCTCCCAGTCAGGCTGATTTCAGCCTCCAGCACAGTCAACTCTTGGGATCCTCCTGTTACTCCAGAAATATAGATGGGTTCCACCTCTTGACAGCTTGATGGCATCAGGGTACACTGTGCACCGGTATCTACTAGAGCCTTATACTTCTGTGGGACTGATGTGCCAGGCCATCTGATCCACACAGTCCAATAAATCCGATTGTCCCCTACCTCCACCTGGCTGGAGGCAGGGCCCCTCTAATGGCCATCACAGCATTCGACACTTGAGTCATGGTAAAAGGGATTATTCTTCGTTATCACAGGAGCTGGAGTAAAATCAGCTCTTCCATTCCACCTGGGAAACTGCTCACCAGAGACTGAAGCCGTAGCTCTCATGGGACGATCAGTCTTGGCCCTTGCTCCCCTCTTCAGTTCGCTCACCTGTTCCTCCAAAGCTGAAGTAGGTTTTCCATCCCACTTTGTCATGTCTTCTCTGTGATACCGCAGGTAAAACCATAGGGTACCCCGTGGCGTATACCTCCTGTATCTCCTCTCTTGAACAATAGGACGCCTTTTGTTATTAGCTGAGACGTGTGTTGGTACACGTGAGGAACTGGATAAATCAGATATATCATCCCTCAATTGTTCGAGGTCCTGGGACAGTTTTTCCACAGCTGAGATGATGGAATGGATGCGATTGTCTTCGAACTCTCGGAGTTTATGAACCATTTTATCCACTGTTAGTGGTACTATGTCATTCCAGGTTACTGTTGCCAATGATGACGGTGCATTCCGTGTAAGTTTTTGCCACATGGGTCGTGTACATTCAACTTCATCTGGATCTATAGGTGTATCCCCGTTATTCGGCTTGATGTGATAGATCATCTCTACGATGGCTGATTCCCTCAGAGACTGGATGCCTTTGTCTATAGTAGTCCACTTGGCCAAACGACTCATAACATCATCCTTGTATGGAAACCTTTCTTTCACAGCTGCCAAGAGCCGCCTCCAAAGACTGAGGGACTTTTTCTCTCTTGCAATTGCTTTGTCAATTCCCCCTTCTCTAGCAAGTGATCCCAGCTGCTCGACTTCTGTACCTTCTAGTTCGTGACCATCGGCCCCATTGTCCCAGCATCGGAGTAACCAGGTGATGATGTGCTCCCCTGTTTGATGGGTAAAATCTTTTTTCATATTCCGTAGCTTGGTTGAGGTCCGAGGTTGAGAAGTTACCTCTTCTTCTTCTTCTTCGTCATGTGATGATGATTCCTGATCAGATGCTAGACCGGGTAGTGAATTCATTGCTTCTTCATCTCGCTTCACCCTTCTTCCCTCTTTTTTGCTTGTTCTCTTGCGTACAGGGGCAACCGATATTGGTACGAATTGGTCCTCTGGTTTGGCAGCAGTGATTATCACTGTGGTTTGAGTAGCAACTGTACTTGTTGCTGGGGGTGGTGTAGCTGCTGTGCTTGGAGCTGGGGTAACTGCGCTGCCTGTTGCAGTCGAAGTTTAAGCAGCTGCTGTACTTGCCACTGGGGTAGCTGCTCTGTTTACTTCAGCCAAAGTTTGAGTAGCGACTGTACTTGTCGCTGGGGGTGCAGTGCTGTGTTTTAACTTCCGGCCTGGGAACAGTGTTGGTGAAACTGATGTTTTTGGTTGTTGCTAAGTGATGTTTACCCTGACCAAGGACTTTGTGAGGCTCATGCTCTGCCAGGGAGGAGGGGAAGCTGTGAGGAAGCAGAGACAGGGCACCTGACCCAGGCTAGCCAAGGAGGTATACCATACCACAGCACGTCATGCCCGGGGTGGGGGGTAACTGGAAATTACCCGCAAGGACAGGGGCTTCCAGGTGGGACTCGTTTCTTGGCCGGTGGTATTGTATTCTCTTCCCTTGTTATTTTCTCTCATCATTGTTGTCGTTGGCAGTAGCGGTGGTGCTTTGTGTTGTACATTGGTTGCTGGACTGTTCTTGTCTCAACCCATAGGATTTGCACTCTTTCGATCCTCCTCCCTGTTCTGGGAGCGGGGAAAGGGAGAGCTCCGGGGGGGGGGGGGGGGGGGGGCCTCAATTGCTCTCAGCCCGTCACCACTCACTGGGAGTGAGTGAACAGGTTGCCTGACTGGGTTTAAACCACGACACCAACCTAAAAAAAATACTCAACATTTTGCCTTGATTTTCTGCTAACAGTTTCAAAAGCAAACAATATATAACCCAGAGAAGTTATCCATGTGCTGAATTACTTTAGTACTTGGTATTATTTTGCTTCATGCTGAAGTGCCAAACTATAGCACAAAGTTGTGAGCCATCTCTGAATACAATTTCTTGTTTCCTGTCTCATGAGAAGAGAGATTATTGCTCTTTCTACCCTGACTTTGTATGTTCTGAAGTGTGATCTTAGTAGATTTTGTAGCAGGTGTTACTTATTTAGTCTTAATGGACATGTAATGATGTTAGTAAGGACATCCAAAATAACATGTGTTTTCATGATATTTACTGTCTTGCAGTAAGGCAAATATAAAATACCAAAATGGAAATACCTTCTTTTGGGGAAAGCGTGTTGTGGAAGAAATTACACTTTTTACAATTGAATGACTTTTTTTTTTTTCTCTTTTCCAACCTATCTTTAACCTGGCAGTATTGATAGATCTCCTTAACATGCAACTTCTTTGACAGTTTAGGGTACTTCACATAAAGTTTCCTTTTACTGTAGTCTTTCGTTCTTCCATATTCTAGATTTTGGTTTTATACTTTTCCTTCCCTCCACCACTATCTTCTTTTTTTCAGGAAAAAAAAAAAATCCCTTGGCAATAGAATACACCTCTCTAATATAAATTGTCTGAAACAAGCTTTTCCTAGACATTGCCATCTTTAACTGATCCTTATGTTATTACTACTTACTCCCTTTTGGCTTGCTGCAACTATTGATACATCTCAAAAAAACGTTTATTTGCTTTTTTACAGTTCTGGGTGAAAACAGTCTATGTGTGACATAAAAAAAAAAAAAAGATGCATCAGGAGGAAATCAATTCAGGCCTTTCTGATTATTGGAGAAAAAATCAGGGAAGCTGTTCTGGTTTTGGCTGTGGTAGAGCTAATTTTCTTTATAATAGCTAGTATAGGTCTATGTTTTGGATTTCTGCTAGAAACAGTGTTGATAAGACAAGAATATTTTAGTTACTGTTGAGCAGTGCTTACACAGAGCCAAGACCTTTTCTGCTTCTCACCCCACCCCACCAGCACAAGGAGACTGAGAGGACATACAGTGAGGATAGCAGACCCCAACTGACCAAAGGGATATTCTACTCAATAGGATGTCAGGGTCAGCATATAAAGCTGGGGAAGAAGGAGGAAAGGGATGTTTGGAGTGATGTCATTTGTCTTCCCAAGTCACCATTACACATAATGGAGCCCTGCTTTCCTGGAGATGTCTGAATACCTACTTACCTGATGGTGGGAAGTGGTGAATGAATTAATTGTTTTGTTTTGCTTTGCTTGTACATGCAGAGTTTGCTTTACCTATTAAACTGTCTTTATCTCAAGCCATGAGGTTTTTCACTTTTACCCTCCCAGATCTCTTCTCCCCATCAAGCTGGAGAGGGGAGGAAAAGGTTGTGGGATGGTTACTAGCCAGCTGGGTTTAAACCATAGCATAGTCAGAAGGCATACATCATTACCTCAGCTTTTCCTTAGAAAGGGAAGATTCAGTTGCAAGAATGGAGATAACTTTTGGCTAGAAGTTCAAAATGAAAGTGATCAATGAGGTGATAAAAGCAAGGTACAGGATTGATTAGCAAGGTTAGTTTTCTTCAATAGACAGCTAATTCTTAAAATACCTACTTTTACTGCCAAAAAAAGACCCTCAAACCTGTAGCAGTCTTCTTAAGTCAATTGGTACCATTAATTTTTCTCATTAATGTGTTTGAAAAAGAAATAGGAAAGGAAATAAAGAAGTTGTTTAAAATGAAAGATTCATTCTGCCAAAAACCTTCTGTAGTATGTGTCTTCATAATTTAATGATTATTTCTTCCATTTATTCCTTCATCTCACACAGAAAAATGTGGCTGTTCTGACAAGTACTAGTTACTGATGATGGCAGGGCACAACATATTTCCAATATTTTTTCTCATTTTGATCATCAAAAGTTAACATCTGTAAAAACAGCTGTAACAGATGCAGCTGCTCTGATGCTTCCCAAGAGCATTCTGAAGCAATGCTCAGGAACAGACTGCCACAAGGGCAAATTCTTGGGGTTAGCTCTATAGTAATTAGGTAAATGTACACTTGAGGTTACATTTGAACCATCCATTCACGCCAGTATTTCAGATTTGATTAATATAGTCACTATGTCTCATAGTTACTTTGAAGGCAATTATTTTGACAATTATAAAGAGACTTTATAAATAATTCAGGGCATAATAATGCAAAATAAATGCATCAAGACTAAAGCCCTAGAGCAAAAATCCTGGCTCTCATGGAGTCAGGAGCTTTTCCTGAAGGCCAAGTTTCCTACCATGTGACTGTGTAGAAGAATAGCCAAAACAGGTTATAGTTTGTGTAATATTATAGTACTAACATGGTAAATCCTAGGCTCAACACATGCCTAATGTAAATAACGGAAATGTGATTCCTTCATACTCAATAAACAGAAATATTCTCTTGGAAAATATTAGGTAAAGTTGATGATGTTCTGGTATGAAGACGGAAGACTTAGCAGAGGTGAGAAGAAGGGCTGAAGGAGGCATGGGTTACATTCTGAAGACAAATGTTCAGTGTGCTGGAAGCACGATAGTGCAGAGCCCTCTGCTTGCTCTGTAACAGCTAGCAGAGAAAGACAATTTCCTGGATGTATGTGGAGTAATCATTTAAATATTCCTTCAAGTAGCTTTAGCCTGCTGATTTTAAAATCTTCAAATAAAGATAATGAAACCCAGGAAGAAAAGCAGCACCTGAAAAACAACCGCTTGCACACTGCATTGTTTTCTTTCAAAGCATTCTATGGGGTGACTGAGTCAGGTTCCGTTAAGTTTATAATTTGAAAGGATTTAGTGTAAAACAATACAGCTGTGCACAGCACACCCCGCAAGAAGACTATTCTAGATGTAATCTGATTTTCTAATAATACTGAGCATGTTTGCTTGCACATTTTAGGAACCCTACATTTGGTACAATAAAGTTGATTAATATACTCATAATTCATTTTAATTGTTTACAAAATAGTCTGATTAATGTAATAGCCAAGGCTTAATGATATGTATAAGATGCACAGTTGTTTCCATGATTCCTGCAAAAGCTTTGCAGCCAAAATATTATCACATGCTTTTCTTTCTTATTTTTATGAATAAGATTATGCTGTTGCAATCCATCTGTGCCTCTTGGATCTTATCCAAAGGCTGTCCATGCTTCATTGCCAGTACCTATATATTCTATCATAGGATAAAATAAGTGGACACATACAGATACTGATTAATATGTGGCATATTTCCATGAAAAATTATAAATTGGAGAGATTATTCATTAAAGTCTGTCAAGGCATGGTTTCTAAAAAAATCCCCAAAACAGCCAGCTAAAATGATTTGTGCTTCTTTAAGGGATGAAAAAAAAGCCCCAGTGCTGCACTTGCTAGGGAAATATTAAAAAGGCTGACTTTATTATGATTTTTCAATTTTATATTGTCAAAAATAGATGAGGACTTGTGAACAAATCCTAATTAAAAATGATTAATTAAGAAGTATTTAATTGTACATTGAGGATGTAGTTGCTGATTGGATTATTCAACTTTCTGAGACTCAGTAGCCATCACGAATTCTGCATGTTGAATGTTAAGTATATGATAAATCATTTACTCCACTCTACCACAAAAAAAGATTAAAATTATTATTTTAAAATTGTATGCCATGATCAGTGGAAAAGAAATGTGTATCTTTGCTAATAATTTCTATTGCTTAACATCTTCTAAGTGGCTACAGTTTTTTCAGTGTATCTCCTGGCACAGGAAGGACAAGAAAGTGGCTGAGCACAGCCAGCTGGATTTATCAAAGGCAAATTGTGTCTGGGCCATTCAGCTGCCTGTTTTAGTGAGATGACTAGTTTTGTGGGCTGGGACAGAGCAGTGGATATATATGTCTTGACTTTACCAAGACCATTAGCAAAGTGGAGATACTGGATAAACAAACACACTTTTTCTCCAAAATGATTATTTATTGTGTGATTTCCACAGAACACATAGCAGCCTTCCAATACCTGAAGGGCCTAAAATGGATGCTGCAGAGGGACTCTTCATCAGGGATTATAGTGATAGTTCAAGGGGTTATGGGTTTAAACTTAAACAGGGGAAGTTTAGGTTACATATAAGGAAGCAGTTCTTTACTGTGAGGGTGGTGAGACACTGGAACAGGTTGCCCAAAGAAGCAGTACATGTTCCATTCCTGGCAGTGTTCAAGGCCAGGGTGGACAGAGCCTTGGGCGACATGGTCTTGTGTGTGGCATCTCTGCCCATGGCAGTGGGGTTGGAACTAGATGATGTTAAGGTCTTTTCCAACCCTAACTATTCTGTGATTCAATAATAAATCATTTTGAATATCCTCATTAAAAAAGTGGGAGGGTTTGTTTGTCTTTTTTTTTTTTAATGGTTTTTGGTTTTGTGTTTTTTTAATTCTACTATTTGTACAATTTCATATCTGTATCCAGGCATTTAAATTTTGTGGAATTATAGCAGCCATACTACCAATTGTTTGTTTTCCCTTAATGTCACTTACTTCAGCTGCTGTTCTTGCAGGAAAAAGATCAGACTTCTTGAAGCTATACTGGTACTGTTTTAAGAGATTTTATTATTTCTACCATATAATGGAATTTCAATACAATAATAATAATAATCTTGATTTGTTGTAAATCGTGGCTCTTGCAAGTGAAGCATGTTATGAAGCTATAATAATATAATAATTTGGAATCCATTGAGCTCGGGGGCAGGGCCAGAGAGAGAGAGAGAAATTTATTTCTTTTTGTTCTTTGCAGATCATTAGGATACTAATGGTAAGTCTCCTATTCTTTCTGTTATTTACATATTTATCAAAACTGACCAAAACAATTATATGAGGAAGTGTGACCTAGAAATAAGAAATTTTCCTGGAGCTGTTTTAGAAATATCTACACCTGTTTTCTTTCACTACTGAAAAACTGTAGTAAGTGTTATTTTGTAGATTTTGGGGAGGGGTGTTCAGAAAAAATCTTTATTCAGAATAATACTTTACTGCCAAAACTAAAACATTATTTCATAGCGAAATGTTCAGCATTGGACTTTTCAAGATAAAAACAGTATTTCCATTTTAAAGTGCTTGAAATGTTGAGGCTTTTAATAAAAAACGGTTTACCTCTGTTTTAAGGACATTTTGTGGTTTCAAAAGTCCAGTTCTTTCCACATTTCAGATTTTACACAGCAGTTGTAGAGAGCTGGTAACAACAATATTTTCTTTTAAAATCTTTTAAACTTTTAATGAATCTGTCCAGAAACCATTCTGAATTTTAAAAGCAATAATAGCGAATTGAAATTAAATGGCAAAAATGTGGTAAAATTATCCAGGAAAAAAATGTTTTGAAACTCTTAAGTCTTGATTAAAGTATTGATACTTCTATTGAAAAAGCCATGCAAGGGGAAAATTAGATTACTAATCTTTTTCTAAATTAAAATATGTTGGAATTGTTATTTCATAAATTTTAGGGAAAAAAAAGAGTATTTCCCTATGGAAAGTATTCTTCATTCTTTTTGAACTGGTTTTAGCCATTTGCATACTTCGCCTATGAGTACTTCCTTACCTACAATAGGTTTAAATTCTTTTGCTGCTACTACTACAATAACATAATAATAAATAAAAAAAAAATGTTATTCTTTTATGGTTTTCATTGTTCCTCCATCTTCTCAGTCCCACACTTTGAGTAACTTCTGTCCATAGATACATATGCTATTTACTTTTTTGATTAGATAATCTAATTGTTTTTTTCCATGAGTATGAGAACTTTAAACCACCCCACACACTTGTTAGCTCAACAGGGCATACATGAATAAGAATCCCATGAGAAATAAAGGAATATTTGCTAAGCTATATTGCTTCTGCAGGACAGACAAATGTTTGCTGAAACCAAGATTTTTCACATCATTTCAGTAGTCTAGGCCTCTCTCTTTCTGTCTCCATTCACTGTAACAGCAGACAAATAAAGAGGTGGTAAAATACGGTATTGCTGGTAGATGCCTGTTACCTGATCTTGTGAGTCTGACTTTATTAAAAACCTTCCAGATTAATAACCATAAAAAACTTTTACTTAGCCATTTTTTATACAGAGGAAGAACAGACCAATAATTAGAGCACTACTCATGAGTTTAAAACATAGGATTCAATTAGATATAATACCATTTATATATGACCTTAGATAAATTTCTTAGGTTAAATTTTCAACAGTGTTTGGTATCCACTGTGGAATTCATCTCACTTAAATTTCACTGTCAAAAATGAAAGCATTTAACCTAAGTAGTTGTATCAGATCTCTTTATAGTCAACAAAATAGAAAGATATGTCCCTCTAGAGCAAATGTCATCCCTCTTATCCTTTTCTGTCTTAGAGAGAACCCGTTTAATTAGCTTGAACTAAATGCTTTGCTCTTATAACTTTATCCAAAATGAACTGATGATGTCTGTGACTAAGTTCTCTAGTGAGTGATACTTTTCCTATGCCAGCGATAACTTGAGGATAAATGTATTATGACAAATGAGCGAACAGATTGGTAACAGGTGACATGTTTGCCCTAGAAGAAAACTGCAGTTTTAACATTTAAGTGAAACAGGATTCTGAAACTGGGTAAACAGCCAGTCACTTAAAATACACAGAAGTCTCCTTTTGAGGACAGGTATTATGTATGTAATGTATAAAAATACACACATATGTGTCCACATACATACATATGCACAAGAATGCAAACTAATATGACTAATACTTATGCATTGATTTTTTCCTCTGGAACATTGCATTTGCCTTCATCTTTGCCACTGCAAAAGAAGGACATCACAGGATGTTTTTCCTGAAGGATGTGTCAAGAGACTCTGGATGTTGAGTGTATATGTGCTTTAACGCAAATGTTTCAGGTACTCAACATAAGCACGATAGAACAAATAAGTAAGTCAGGGTAAGAGGGAGAATAGGGCTTTTGGAGCCTTATATAACATAATGTGGCACTTGACAAATTATATATTGAGTACTTAATTACGCAAACAAAAACTGAAAGAATATGATTGCAAGATTTTCCAGAGTGTTCATTAGAAAACAAAAAAAGGACAATTAAAAATGCAATATATATACCACTTAATAGAAATAGATCTCTTTTCTCAGCCATTAAATTGTATTTTGCATTTTACACTCAGTAAAATTATGAACATATTTCAAGTTAGTGTTATTTCATTATTGATCTGCAAATCATACTTCCATATTGAAGTTCTCACTTTGTATTCTGCAAGAGCTGGGTTTACTAGGCGCCCTGTGGCTAAGTGCCCATTTTCCAGTCTGTCTGAGCCCCAGCTCTGTGAGTGTTAGCCTATGGAGGTAAGAAGCCTGGGGGAGCAGCAGTAAGGGAGCAGGCTGGGAATAAAAATGGTAATGAAAACACCCCTAAGCATCCCCATGACGTAGGAGGAAAACTCTCCCTTCCGCCAGGAATGTCACACTCCTCCTGGCAAAGACAGAAGCATGAGAAATACCAGTGCCTTGGTATTCTTCAGGAAGACTGCAATTGTCAATAGGAAATGTCCAAGAGATGTGGTGGAATTTTGAGTGTAAACTAGAGAAAAAATAGGCAGATAATAGGAGAGATTTTTCTGTAAAAATTTGATAATCTATAACTCTGTCAATGAGTTGGGTTTTTTTTTTTCTGATTTAATTATGTGATTTTGACTATAAGTATTAGAACAGTAATTCTGCTGACTAAATTTGTGGGTCTGTGGCATATTCTAATTTTTCCATAACAAGAACTCTAGTAAAATAACATTTAAATGTGAGTTTGTAAGCAAGAGATTTTGCTATATACTTCAACATTAGTTGTACAATAATAATTGATGTTATAACTTTTTTCTCTGCTCTTATTTAGCACTTTACTCTTGGCAGGAAATGCATCTTTTTGTAGTAAAATCTGAATTAAACAGCATCCCAGTGTCACAGATTTAAGATATAGGTCTAAAAGGTACCCATGCAATAACGGGCTTTTCCTTTGTTGATGCTCACTTTGCAACACAAATTAAAATAAGGTAGATTCACATTGCATGTTAAAATATTCTGCCCTGCACATCCTCCGAGCAGTATATTCAGACACCAGTGCAATAAAAGCTGGTTATGGCCCATATGTTGTTCTAATTTTCCTAATATCAAGATAGCATATTGACTATAAATAAGTTATTAATATTTCATTTAACATAAAATTTTACTCTACTTCCAAGTTCACAGAAATCCCTGCATTTTCAATTCTGAGTTCTGCAGGACCTGGAATTAAAATACATTTGTTTTTTAGCATCTTCAAATTCCACACTTATTAAAATTTCATAATTCTGGAAGCAATGATGAGCTTGCAAAAATTGACTTTCATAGCAGCTGGAGAGTTGAATGTTAGCAATTAGTCAGAAAAGCTGAGTATAACAAGACCACTGAGAATGCATAGATGGTCTTAAATCAATTACTTTCCCATTACCTTGTTATGCATTTTCATCTTTAGATTTTTTCCTTCAATTATTATAGCTAGTGAAAGAATAATTTCCTCGTCCATTAAGAAAAATACAATCATAACCTGACAGTATATTAGAACACATTAAAGAATATTTTTCTTCTACAAATTTAGCCTTGACAATTAAATAAATACTTATTGTATTAAATGGAAAAAAAAGTAAATATGCTGTACTCCAGGGAGATAAAATAGTTCTGCTACAGTGAGCAGAATCAATGGGTAGAGGATGATCTAAAGGAGGCTTTCATGTGAGCTTGGAGTTGGTTGGTACATTATACTTTGAAGAATGTTTTTACTTCTCTTTAGAATGTTCCACGTTTCATAGTTTTATTTTGTTTCTAGACAAACAATAAGTGGAATTTTGAGGTGGAATACAGATAATTCTTCACTTTCCTGCAAAACAAAATGCCTCCTACTTCCCTCTGTTGTGGCCAGATTATGGGCACCAGATATTGTGCTAGATATTTTAATATCATCTCTTTATCCAGCATGAAATCTGATTAGATAGGTCTACTTTAAACCGTTTTCCTTTTGTTCTAAATTACCTTACTTATCTATGAACATGTAAGATGTTCTATGCCACCTTCTTAATTCCTTAGAATCTCAGAATAGTTAGGATTGGAAAGGACCTAGAATATTTCTTTAGCTGTGAAGCTGCAGTAAATTTTTACTTTAAGTTAATAAATTGTTCATTTTAGTAACATGGGATGCAGACACTGAGTGTAAATTTATATTCTGCCTGTGCAACTTGGCATTGCTGCTAAATTGTGAAAGAACAGAGCAAAAAATATAAAGAAATTAAATCTTAAGTGGCAATGTTGCACTGAGAAGATTTTAAAGGCTGCTTTTGAGATAAATCAATGACAACTTCTCCACCTTAGAATTATTAATAACTTTTAGTACTTAAGTGGTGTGTGTTTTCTATTAATCAAATTTTAAATTATTAATCATTATTAGCTTCTAAAGATCTTTCACCTTGAGACAGGCCAAGCAGTTTTGGTGATAATAAACAATTTTAGTGAGCTATTACTCATGTTTGCATTTAATTTTAAAATATTACCTGATTAGGTATATTTTTGTTCTTGGTAAATGGTTTTACTTATTAGACTCTATCTTTCTTTGGATAGATGTATACACATATCTAACGAGAAGTAGTAAAGGCTGTAAATGCACCACCATGCAGGCATTTTAATATATGAAGTACATGATCTGTTGATAGCTTTTGTCTTATCCTGGGAAAAGTAATACAGTTTTTCTTATTTCCAAATTTCTTACTTGTAGGTTCTGGCTGCTTTTTTTTTTTTTTTTTTACATTTAATTATTTTTTTTTTTTGCTTCACTTAGGATAATCAAACATTGTTTCATATGATCCCACAAATAGCAAGTCAACTATATGGATAATATTTTCTCCTCTGTGTAAGATTATGAAATGGTTTTCTAACTGTTTTAATCAGATCAAGATCAGTGCTTTTATGAGACTTTTTATCAGACAGCAAGTATGCCCTGATGAAAACACTCAGGAAAACTTAACACAAATCATTGTTGTTCTGTTTGCCTGATAGAACTATCCATAATTCACAGTGGTATGTGTCATGAAAAGTTAATGATTAGTGTATTTTTAATCTGTTCTTTAAATGTTATTAAATAATGTGCTTGCATAGAAAAATTAGAATAAGCCTCTGATATTTTGTTTTACATTAATGTTTTGCCACTTTCTGTTTGGTGATGTTCCTATTAAACAACATGCTCTTGCAGTTTTCTTGGTGCTGCTGAAATCACATGAATTGTACTAAAATAAGGACCACAACAAATTATGTCAGTGGTTTTAATGTAGTAAACATGGCATCAACAGTGGTTTTATTATCTTTCTGCTTACATTTATAATATATCAGTACTGAAGACTAGGCTTACTCAGAATGGTTTAGGGATGCTTGCCACTTTGTTTGGATATCAGACACTTAGAAAACAATATTTTCTTAAAAAATAGTGAATATTTTTACAAATGCACTAGAATACTGGAAAGACCCTGAAAAGGAAGATAGCATGATAAATCTCTCTAAATACAAATGTACAAAAATACAAGCTGTTGATATCTCTGTTGTTTGTAAAGGATGTCTCATGTCCTTGGTAAATAGGTGTTTTACGTTTTTAACAACCAAGCTATTTGAATGTATACACACTTGGGAGAACATGTAGATTTTGTGGAAGGAAATGGGAGAAAAATTATCCAGGTGTTTTCAGTACAGTTTATCATTCCGTCTTTTCTGCTTGTGCTCACAGCTGGCAGCCTGCAGGATTTTAAAGTGTGAAAGTAATTAGGTAAATTTAGCAAGTTTGTTGTGAAAATTACTTTTAAGATTTGGAATCCTTAAATATATTTCAAAACACCGATGCTGAAAAAAGAGTAGAAGAAGAAAAGATAGTATATAATGTATTTAATTCACCCGAGACTAAGAAACCTAAGGGACCTCAAAAGATCATCTAGTCCAATCCCCCTGCCGGAGCAGGAACACCTAGATAATGTTACACAGGAATGTATCCAGGCGGATTTTGAATGTCTCCAGGGAAGGAGACTCCACAACCTCCCTGGGCAGCCTGTTCCAGTGCTCTGTCACCCTCGCTGAGAAGAAGTTTCTTCTCAAGTTTAAATGGAACCTCTTCTGTTCCAGTTTGTACCCATTACCCCTTATCCTATCGTTTGCCACTGAGTAGAGCTTGGCTCCATCCTCGTGACACTCCCCCTTTATATATTTATATACACTAATAAGGTCACCCCTCAGTCTCCTCTTCTCTAAACTATAGAGACCCAACTCCCTCAGTCTTTCCTCATAAGGGAGATGCTCCAATCCCTTAATCATCTTCGTTGCCCTGCGCTGGACTCTCTCCAGCAGCTCCCTGTCCTTCTTGAACTGAGGGGCCCAGAACTGGACACAATATTCCAGATGCGGTCTCACCAGGGCAGAGTAGAGGGGAAGGAGGACCTCTCTCGACCTACTAACCACCCCCCTTCTAATACACCCCAGGATGCCATTGGCCTTCTTGGCCACAAGGGCACAGTGTTGGCTCATGGTCATCCTGTCGTCCACTAGGACCCCCAGGTCCCTCTCCCCTACACTGCTCTCTAACAGGTCGTTCCCCAACCTATACTGGAACCTGGGGTTGTTCCTGCCCAGATGCAAGACTCTACACTTTCCCTTGTTATATTTCATCAAGTTATTCCCTGCCCAACTCTCCAGCCTGGCCAGGTCTCGCTGGATGGCAGCACAGCCTTCTGGCATGTCAGCCACTCCTCCCAGCTTAGTGTCATCAGCAAACTTGCTGATAGTACACTCAATTCCCTCATCTAAATCATTGATGAATATATTAAATAATACTGGTCCCAGTACTGACCCTTGAGGCACTCCACTAGTTACAGGCCTCCAACTAGACTCAGCCCCATAGACTACAACTCTCTGGCTTCTCTCCTTCAGCCAGTTCACAGTCCACCTCACTACCTGATCATCCAGACCACACTTCCTCAATTTAGCTGTGAGGATGATGTGGGAGACTGTGTCAAATGCTTTGCTGAAGTCAAGGTAGACCACATCCCCCGCTCTGCCATCATCCATCCACCGTGTTATATCCTCATAAAAGGCTAAGAGATTGGTCAAACATGATTTCCCCTTGGTGAAGCCATGTTGACTGCCCCTCCTAACCCTCTTATCCTTGATATGCCTTAAGATGGCACCAAGGATAAGGCGTTCCATCACTTTCCCAGGGATGGAGGTGAGGCTGACCGGTCTATAGTTACCCGGGGCCTCCTTCTTGCCCTTTTTGAAGACTGGAGTGACATTTGCTTTCCTCCAGTCCTCAGGCACCTCTCCCGTTTCCCAAGACTTGGTAAAGATGATGGAGAGTGGTCTACCAATGACTTCTGCCAGTTCCCTTAGCACCCACAGGTGCATCCCATCTGGACCCATGGATTTATGGATGTCCAGATTGCTCAACTGGTCTCTAACCCATTCCTCATCGACTAAGGCAAACCGCTCCGTCGACCTGACTTCATCTAAGGTCTCAGGGGTACAGGACTCTTCAGGACTCTGCAGCAGAGTAGACAGAGACAAAGAAGGCATTCAGTAACTCTGCCATCTCTGTATCTTCTGTCACCAGGGCACCCATCCCATTCATCAGTGGGCCTACATTGCCTCTGGTGTTAGTTTTATCTGCCATGTATTTGAAAAAGCTCTTTTTGCTGTCCTTGACCCTTCTCGCCAGGTTTAATTCTAAGGAGGCCTTAGTCATCCTAGCTGCCTTCCTACATTCTCTAGCAGGCAGCAGCCTTATATTCCTCCCAAGTGGCCAGCCCCTCCTTCCATGACCTGTAAACTCTCCTCTTCCACTTGAGCATACCCAGCAATTCCCTATTTAACCACGCAGGTCTCCTGGCCCTCTTCCTTGACTTCCTACATGTCGGGATGCTCTGATCTTGAGCACGGAAAAAGCAATCCTTGAATGCCAACCAACTATCTTGGGCCCCTTTACCTTCAAACAGCCTTGCCCATGGGATTTCCCCTAGCAATTGCTTGAAAAGGCCAAAGTTTGCCCTGCTAAAGTCCAGGGTTGCAATTCTACTTGCTATTCTACTGATCCTACCACACAAGATCCTGAATTCCACCATCTCGTGGTCGCTGCAACCAAGGCAGCCCTCAACCTTTACTGCTTCGACCAGATCCTCCTTGTAAGTGAGGATGAGATCCAGCAGTGCTCCTCTCCTGGCCGGCTCATCCACCATTTGCAGGAGGAAGTTATCATCCATACACTGGAGGAACCTCCTGGACTGTGGCTGGGTTGCTGAGTGGTCCTTCCAGCAAACATCAGGGAAGTTAAAATCCCCCACGACGACCACGGCCTGTGACTGTGAGGCCGCTCTCAGCTGCCTGTAGAAGGCCTCGTCAACTTCCTCACCCTGATCTGGTGGTCTGTAACAGACACCCACAACAGCATCGCCCCTGCCAGCCTGCCCCTTAATTCTCACCCACAGACTCTCAACTCGCTCGTCATCTGTCCCTGGACAGAACTCGGTGCATTGTAGTTCCTCCCGCACATAAAGAGCAACCCCACCACCCTTCCTGGCTGGCCTGTTTTCCTGAAAAGGACATAGCCCTCCATGACTATATTCCAGTCATGTGAGCTGTCCCACCACGTCTCTGTAATTGCCACCAGATCATAGTCTCCTGACTTAACACAGGTTTCCAACTCCTCCTGCTTATTTCCCATGCTGCGTGCATTGGTGTACAGACATTCCAGGGAGCGAGCTGAGCACACCGATTTTACCCTAGGATTATAGGAGGCCTCCCAGTCTTCATCAGTTCTGGAGTGATTCTTGATTCTGCAAAAAAATCCTAACAAGAATGTTTTGCTGGAGGATGAACTCTGGTATTTCAATTTTATGGGTTTCAGTTATGTTTCTAATGAAAATCCTACTTTTCTAAGAGGGGTGAAAAATCTCTTATTCCTGGCCAAGTATATCTTCTGTTTACAAACCCAGGCATTGTTACAGTTATTGGTAGTGCCAGTTGATCATATTTTATAAGTAGTCACACAAATTACTATTTTATACTATTTTTTTGATATTTTACTTATTTTAATATTTTATTTCATTTAATTTTATTTCATTTTATTTCATTTTGCCAATGATGTCTTTGAAAGGAAATTCTTTGTTGATTAAAATTAATTCAGAGTAAACAACAGTAATTTTTTTTTGCAAAACAAAAATTGAAATTCGGTTATTTTATAGGGCTTTATATAAGCATGCAAACTTGTATTTTCTTGGATTGTGAGACAGTTGTTTTTAAAGCCTGTGAGCAGTTTTGAAAGCTGCTGTTTCCAGCCTCTTTTGAAAATACTAGAGAACAGCAGCCTTCTGGCTCCTTCCCCTTCAGCATTTGGTAACTGTGTCTCTCTCAACACAGATTCAGGTTATCTGTCATCATTAGCAATAACTGAAGTTATTTTAGGCTTTATCTGTCAGCTGGGGACACACAAGACAAGCATGTTAGTCCAGGCTTTCTTTTCGAAGTGATTACTAGTTTAAGTGCAGACTTATTATGTTTCCTGACCTATTTTTGAAAATACTTGCGTCTGAGTTAATGCTAAAGTATTTTAATATCCTGTGAATTTATGTTATAGGTAATAGTTTTATGCTTGTAAAATGAATATTCAGAAAGTTTAGTAATTTTACAAATGTATTTGAACAGGTTGAAGTAATAACTATATGTTTAGGGCTAAATTAGTTGAAAGAAGTCAAGTGTAAAGAGCTAATTAAAAAGTAGACAAATACTTTTAATGATTAGTTCATTGGCTAAGAGTAATAATAAGTGTTATATATCTAATAGAATTTTAATGTGCTACAAGTTCCCTTGTGATTCAAAATGTCATGTCTGTAGTTAGAGACTTGAGCAGACTTTCACAGCTAGACCTGATCTTGAGCTTAGCTTTTATCTGAGACCTGTGCTGATCATAATCTTACTCAAATGGATGCATTTGTTCTCACAACCATCAGGAAGCCGAACAACAATTTTGTCTTCATTTTGTCATGAAGATTAGTGAAGCAGGCTTCTCAAAGAAAAAAAAAACAAACAACAAACGACAAGAAAACCAAATGCAACACCTCCCCCCCGAAACAAACTTAAGAATCCATGCTAAAAACAGCTGTGGGAAAAAAGGGCAAAGGCTTTGAAGAAATGATGCAAACTACACCACTGTTGATCTGTTTCTGTCTTGATGCCTGAGTGCCTTTTTTTCTGACTTAACCCAGTGTACCAGGTTTTTGAATGATTGCAATGAAGTTCAATGAGGATTACCTCCTATGATTTTTTTAGTGGTTAGAAGATTAATTCTATTCTCACTTAGAATGCTATGTATAATGAAGGATAGTGCATATTCTTCAGCAAAACACGTACCTCTCATTGCAAGTATCACGGGTAATTTTAGTCAACATGGGTGGAGCGCTCTGACTCAAGTTTTTTATCATAGTTTTCCATGTTTGTAGAGATATCTTGGCAAATGCTCATTTTTTTCACATCTCATCAGGATGAGATACTTGGGGAGTATTTTTGTCAATGGAAACTTTTGTGGTGACTGATAGATATCTTACTACTGGGATGATTCAGCACCTTGACAACTGTGAAGCAACATACAAAAGATATTCCCAATATTTTCTCAACCATGGGAGCCACATTCTGACGGGAGGAGGGGGGGTGGGGGAGGGTGGAAGGTGGTGGATCTAGCTGAGAAGTCCATTGCTCAGGTAAAAGAAAGAGGAATGATACGATTTTTTTTCCTGCTGCTTAGTAGTGCATTATACAGATATTTTCTGTGTTGACACATTTTAAATACTTAGATAAATGACTGTTTCTTAAAAGAAAAGCCTGCCATACATAAATAGGTTATTTAATTTTTTGATAAAGTAGAAGGTGTTATGTTACCAGTCCTTCTGTGTGGGAGCAGGAACAACAGGAGATGAGAATGAAGTAATATGATGGTTATTCTCTGCACAATACCTTCTGTAGGTTAAGTTGACAAATGCTGCTGCCACTGCTAACAGTGATAACGCATTCAATACACTGCACCACTAAATTAAAATAAATGCTACATTTCTTCAATAGGTACAGTGAGGTGGTGAGACTGAGATGTACACTCATGACTTATTTCACACCTTCTACTATTTCAGTTCATCTTTCCTTTGTCCTTCAGAAACAACAAAGGAAAAGTGTTCTTTGAATAGGATATTTTCTCAATTGTTATTATTCTGCAGAGATAAAATCTTCAACATTTTGAGATGCAGAAAATCATCACTTAACTATCATGTGATTTTTTTTTTTTTTTCCCTAAAAGATGTAACATGGTTTAAAACAGTTGGATAACCATCTTTTTTTCCCTGCCTGTCTTTATAGCCTGCATTCAAAGACCATTAAAATTTCATCATCTATTTGAAATTATTTAAAATTAAATTAGAAACAACATGAACAATTATATTGTGCACACTGTTCTAATTACTGAAGTTCTGATAGAGAATAAATTAACTTTTTATTTCAACATTATTCAAAGTTATATTTTTCACTAAATTGGCACCAGAAGGGGATTATTCCTGTAATAATTGATGTCAGTGCAGCTGGCAGGAAAAATGTCTGGTTTGAGAGTCAGGTGGAAGGTTGTGAACTTCTCAGCTAATTTCCTCCCTTCTGTTCATTTTATAAAAGAGTGGGAGGAAAGAAGGATGGAGAATATTCTTTTCATTCTAATGTCAGTTGGTGTCAAAGTCTGGAGCCCAAAATGATGAAGTAATGTAAGCCATTAGGTTCCCAGGCAGGGTACAAAAATTACCCGCTGAAGTTACCATGAAAACTGCTATATTGGCACTAGTGTTGCCATTGTATGGTATAAGAAACACCACAAAAAAAAAACACCAGACAAAACCCCAGCTAAAAGCCAGCCAAACCACACAATCAGATACAGCACACAAAAAGGAAAGGCAAGGGAAAAGAGAATGAAATGTTTGTTAACTTTCTTGTTGCATTTTCACATTTATTGTAACCTGACAGTTTAGACCAATGTGATTTTCTGTTGATATCAGGCCATCATATAGGTGTCACATTTCAGCAAATGGTAGATATATAAACTGCTGTAGATGTACAAAGTGTATACAGCGTGTTATACATGTATGACACGTAGCCCATAATCACACATCTTCATTGTGGATTTTGATAAATTATTGCCTTGAATGAAGACATAATAGTAGGATGCACATTTAGAGCAAGTTAGATAGCATTGCTCTCATATTTGATCATGAGTGTATACTAACACCAAATATGAACTGTATTTTTTTTCTCGCACAAAGATAGTTTAATGACCACAAAATATTATTTTCAAGTAAAGAATACTGTGAGGTAAACAGCCATCTAAATATCTGATAAGAATATCTTGAAACAGTCAGAATTCCTATCTCAGATAAGGCAGGCTAAATTCTCGACCCCACACCACCCCCCCCAGCGTATTCAGGGCAGTGAGCAACTCTCCTCTTCTTAAAATAGTAGAAGGTGGAAAAAAAAACAAAAACCTTAATTTTTAGAACATGATTTTAATTCTTTTCCACTAAAAGCTTTAAAAACAGACTTTTAGGAAAAAAAAAAAAATTCCCTAAGTGAATTTTTGGGTGACACACAACAATGCGTTTGCCAGTTGTAAAAGACAAGAGGGATGCATAAATTCCATGAACTGAATTCAAGGTGTCTTGGATCTTTTCACAACTGTCTTAAAATCAGATCCATTTTAGAAATTCTGCCAAGGAGTAACACCTGATATTATCTAGCAAGTGAGCTTCCTATCACTACTGATTAGGAATATTCCATGTTACTTCTCCCTAAGCCCCTAAAAATATGCAGAGACCATTTCTCATAGAAGGCAAATGGGCTCAAGCATTGCCTGTTTTTCCAATTTTTACCATTTCCAATTTATTGTACTAAAATAGGTTAAAAATAAATAGAAAGGCTGCCTCTATTTGATTTTCAACAAAGTATCTATATTTTGGATAATAATAGGAATGATAATTGTGTTAAGGCAGACACCAGTGGAAATGTGATATTTAAAGGCATACTTTTCTGCTCTTTTTTTTTCACTATTTGGTTAATCATTTACTGACCATTTCTCTTAAGAAAATGGGTGTATTGCAGCTGTTACTTACGTCCATGTGGGATCAGACTTCTACATCTGTCATGAACAGTTAATACTGTAAAATTTAAAAAGTAGCTAGCTGGTCTTCTAGGCTGTCCTGCATTGCATACAGCTTTAGGCAGGTCAAGTTAAATTTTGTCAAAAATCAGAAAAATAATAATGCTTCTGAAATAATGCAATTATTGAAGCAAGCTTGATTTCCTTCTCTGTGTCAAAAAAACCTACAAAATTCAGACAAGAATATATTCAGATATACTTGGACATGGAATAAGGAAAATACTCAAAACAGGAATGTATATGCATAGATCAACACATTTGTTCTCACCATTACAAAATTAAGACACCTAGTTCTGTATCTTTTGTTTCTGATGGTGGCCTATAAGAGATACTTAAGAAATGAATAAAAGTATGAAATAATTACAGCATGATCCCTTATCTGGCAGTCTTCTGGTACTGCTAATTTTCAGCATATCATTACTTGAGATGGAAGCTCTATTCACGTGTCTTCTGTAAATTTTCATTATTGTTTCATCAATTTGTAGGTTCCCTATCCAAATATTCTAAGAAGTCCAAACTTATTACACATTCTGTGGCAAAAAACTGATCTCCCCTTCACTGCCACTTAATTATAAATATTATCTTCAGTATTTTCTATTATAAACAATTATAAAGAATTACTTTCTATTAATATATTAATATTTTCCTGCAACTTGATTTTTGCCATGGACCCTTCTAGTTGCTTAGGTTTTAAACCGTTTACCAGATGAAATCTCAGAAATTATTTGGCTGTTCTCACGATTATTTTTGTTTTGGTGTTGTCAGTGTTAAGTTTTAAAGTCTTTTTGTTAGAAACTTTATTTTAAAATGAACTTACATAATTTTTAATGGAAAATTTTAAGTGATAGACCTGATATTATTTTTAAGACAAAAAAATAAAAAAAAAACACAAAAACATCAAAAAAAACCCACAACAAAAATCAACAACAACAACAACAACAACAAAACAACAAACCCCCAAAGGCTTTGCGAAAAACAAAAAGTAGGAAATCATTTATCTAATTTTGGACAGTTGCTGTGACTAAAACTGGAAACCATGTCAAAAGCAATTCCTTTTTTTGTTTGTTTGTTTTTAATTTCCTAAAATTTTAAAATTATTACAAATGAAGAGTTAATTTTATTTGGTTGGAGATTTCTTTTTTACCCGCAAAATCACTCCCTCAATAATTAGGTTATTTTCCTAATTTACAGTTGCTGATTGCCAGCTCTTTCAGTGCAGATTATGTTAATTTCATTTCACTATAAAGATATTTCAAAATCTCAATACATTGCAGGATCAAACTTAACATAGTATCAGATAGGTTTTGGTCTTTTTAAAGATTTTGGTTTATATATTAATTGTTGAATCTTGACAAAGAATAAGTACAGCAAAAATCTTGACAATTAATAACTACATCAAAAATCAAATCTCATAATAAATACTTCAAGTAGGATGTTAGGCAAATACAGAATCATTATTACATTGTAAAAATTAATAAAATGTCATTTATATTTGGGCTTTTCCTTAAAAATTAATTTTTATTCTAGCTCTACAGTGTCTGGAAAGAAAATTTATGTTAGGAATGGAACTGTGGAAAACACGTAATTAGTCACAGAACCCCATTTTTATATTAAGCAGTTTCTGACAAATGACTCCAAAAGTGCAAAGTTTATGAAGACACATAAAAAATCTTAAAAATATTTTTTAATTTTTGTAGGGAGCCTATATTGATGTGAATGAAAAAGAAACCAGAAAATATCTATTATAAAATTATGCAAGTAAATTGATTGTGCAAAATTGCAAACCTGAGGCTAAGAGGAGGTAATCATATGTTAGCCTGTAAATGCGTCTATAAATGAACCTTTGGATCCGCAATATTTTATCTAAAAATCTCAAGGCAAAGCAAGTTAAAAAGATTATGAAGTATTCTGTGATGCTAATTTCAGCATGAAGCTATTATGTTTAAACAGAGTCTCTTTAGATTACTAATAAATTATGTTTTTCTTCTTGAAATGGCTCATGCCAGGCACTCAGACCCACATTTATAGATATTACTAAACTGAATTTTTCACTTATTGCAGAAGTTAAATTGTTATGAATAATAGAGTCTATTCACTACAGTCATAGAAATTGTTGCTATTTTTTGATATATTTAGTATTTCTAAGAATTTATGTATTTGGTTTGAATTTCAAGGTTTTGGTAGTGGGGACCTACACGGGTGGCTTCTGTGAAAAGCTTCTATAAGCTTCCCCCTTGTCCAATAGTGCAAATGCCAGCTGGCTCCAACATGGACCTGCTGCTGACCAGGGTCGAGCCCATTAGGGTATCCTGCCATTCCCACCTGTCATTCCTAGACTGGTTCACTATTTCACCAACCCTTCCTGGTCTTAAAGGCTGATTCACAAAACTTGAAAACAGTTCAGTCCATGTGGAATTTCCTTGCAGTAAAGTAATATTCTTCTTGTTATTGGAAAAAATGTTTTAGCTCACATAAAGATAATAAAATTAATGACAGTGTTAAAAAAAAAAAAAACACCAGAAACGAAAAGTCTATCATTTAGAACTAGTACCTCATCTGGGGAAGTGGAATTCAAAACACAATTCACTTTAGCATCCCCCGCACAGCAAGTAATAGAAGTTTTGCGCTGAAGAATATGATTCACATCTCGTAGGCACATTGACTGAGGTGATATTTGAACTAACTGTCAGGAGATGTTGAACAGAAATGTGCATTTGAAATGCCGCTCTCTGCCTTTTTGTTTTCTTTTTTAATTCCCTCCCTAAAGCACATCCTCACCCTTTAGGTCAATTATAAAAGTTAGTCACAACATTAGAAACATTCTCTTGTAGTTATTTCAGTGGTAAATTTCAAGTATGCTGTTCTTTTTGGTTCTTTTGTCCTGTTCTAGATATACATGAATCATCAATCCCATCCCACTCCTCCCAAGTTTTAGTGTTACAGTTGATAAAGAATTGATAAAGGATTGATAAAGGATTGGCAAAGATGCTATTTAGTACCTGAAGTAGTCT
Organism: Pezoporus wallicus; assembly: GCF_028554395.1. Taxonomy (NCBI): domain Eukaryota; kingdom Metazoa; phylum Chordata; class Aves; order Psittaciformes; family Psittacidae; genus Pezoporus; species Pezoporus wallicus. The sequence goes on along the minus strand of NW_026642986.1, from coordinate 1,022,995 downwards.
TTTACCCTATTGAGTATCTGCTCCAGAGCCTGTCATTATGTCCTGTAAGAGATGTCTATTGTGCTAGAGAAGAAAACTGTTGATTATGGTCTTCAATTTAGTGATACAGGCCTATGAATACCTTAATTTTAGTAGTTCTTGCTGCTTAGATGTCAGACTGACTGCATGGCTTTCTTTTCCTGCAAGCAGTCATTGTGACAAGAGCATGTTTTGTTAAAGACAGCCAAGTGAAGGGTTTGATGACCTTTTCCCATACTCTGTGATCTCAAGGAGAAAATTTTGTCCATTGTGACCAAAGAATGTGATAGGAATAGAAAATAGTTCACACAAAATGAGGCTATGGCAACAATATAAACTAATTATTAGTTTATGTTACATTAGTTTATATTATATTAGTCAATTGCTTTACCAGAAGTTTCTACAAGTTACTGGTGTTTCATTTCTAATGAGATTATGAGATACAGGAATTCAAAGTCATTATTTTTATAAGAAATGTATGACAAATGAACTGATTTTTTTCCTCCTGGAGGCTTGCATCAAAAATGATTTTAGTGAGGATCTGGGGAGAGAAGATGCAGTTTTGTACCCAATGGCATTTATGACCATATGAACTAGAGATCAGAGAATTTGAAGCCTAAATAAATAGAGGACATGATGTTATTCTACATGCTAATTAGGGAGAGTAGGGTGAGAATGAACGGGAAAATGATGACATGGCTGCACTTCATACTTATTAGTATGTCCTAATGATCTCTGCCTTGATAAGTTGTGGAAGTTACTCCATCAAATATGATACTGAGAACATTTTTCACGCTGAAGAGATCAAGAAGTACTGTACAATGATAAAAGAATGTCATGCAAACAGAGCAAAACCTATATTCTCTGCATGGTTTTTATTTTCAGTCATGTTTATGAATATATATCTTAAAATATTTAGTAATTTCTGAACTCTTTTGCCAAGGATTTCCTAAAATGTTGGTGTGCTAAATAAAAGGACTAGGAGTGCTGAAATTACTTTGATGCATAAAGTATTTTTTCTAGTATATTTCTTTTCACTGTGTTCAAAATGTAATCTGTTGCAGTCCATAGAAAGCCTCTAACAGACTGGGATGTGCTTTTGGTAAAAAGTGAAAAAGTTTTCTTTCACTCACTACCCTATTGTTCTGAATTTATCCTATTCAGGTAGATTAGTCTGGACAGAAGTGTGGATGAAAATGGGGTAGCTTGTCCTGTGGCAACTGATGATCTTTCCCTCCAGCAACCTAGACCTTACTGACACACAAACCCTCAGGTGCTATTTTTAACATTGCAGAGTGGCTTGGAGCTTGGGAAAAGCAGAGTAAAAACTGAGAAAATAGACATTATTCTTTGGATTTCTAACAACAATTAGATTAAGAACTCCCTGGATTGTTGCATTTACTCTGTGTTTCTTTTTCTGAATATGTATTGAACTCATGTATTGTTATTTCAGAAAGTTGTCTGAAGTGTTTTAATTGTGAATAGGGCTTTTTCAGCCTGGAGAAATGAAGGCTCCGGGGAGACCTGATAGCATCCTTCCAGTACCTAAAGGGCTAGAAGATATCTGGAGAGGGACTTTTTACAAGGGCATGTAGGGACAGGAGAAAGGGGAATGGCTTTAAACTGAAAGTGGGTAGATTTAGATTAGATGTAAGGAAGAAGTTCTTAGCTGTGAGGGTCGTGGGGCACTGAAATGGGTTGCTCCACAAAGTTATGGATGCCCCATCCCTGGAAGTGTTAAAGGCCAGGTTGGATGGGGCTTTGAGAAACCTGGTCTAGGGGAAGGTGTCCCTGGCCATGGCAGTAGGCTTGGAATGAGATGATCTTTAAGGTCCCTTCCAACCCAAACCATTCTATGATTCTATATGTCAAACTAAAATGTGCTAATAACTGGAATTACTAAATTAATTTTCCTATAGCACTTTGTCAGTGATTCAATCTTTGCTTTCGTTATCTAAGCTACAGAGGTTACTTTGAAATGAAAATAATGATAAATGAAGACAATTCCTACTTTATGCAGTTATATTGATTTCTCTGTATTAGGTCCATTACAGTACAGCTAGTTGGATTTTTAAATAACTTAAGTAATTCCCAAATATTTACATGCAAAGATATTTTACTGTACTTGGGTCATAGTACAGAAAGTTGTAATATACCTGATATGGGTTCTGTTCCTTCACCGTCATTGTATAACTGCATCTAGTCAAGCAGTAAAACTTTTTATAGAATCATAGAATCATAGAATAGTTAGGGTTGAAAAGGACCTGAAGATCATCTAGTTCCAACCCCCCTGCCATGGGCAGGGACACCTCACACTAAACAATGTCACCCAAGGCTCTGTCCAGCCTGGTGTTGAACACCGCCAGGGATGGAGCATTCACAACCTCCCTGGGCAACCCATTCCAGTGCCTCACCACCCTTACAGGAAAGAACTTCTTCCTCACATCCAATCTAAACTTCCCCTGTTTAAGTTTTAACCCGTTATCCCTTGTTCTGTCACTACAGTCAGTAATGAACAGTCTCTCCCCACCTTCCCTATAGGCCCCGTTCAGATACTGGAAGGCTGCTATGAGGTCTCCACGCAGCCTTCTCTTCTGCAGCCTGAACAGCCCCAACTTTCTCAGCCTGTCTTCATATGGGAGGTGCTCCAGTCCCCTGATCATCCTCGTGGCCCTTCTCTGGACTTGTTCCAACAGTTCCATGTCCTTTTTATGTTGAGGACACCAGAACTGTACACAATACTCCAAGTGAAGTCTCACGAGAGCAGAGCAGAGGGTCAGGATCTCCTTCGACCTGCTGGTCACGTTCCTTTTGGTGCAGCCTATGGTACGGTTGGCTTTCAGGGCTGCGAGCACACACTACCAGCTCGTGTTCATTTTCTCATCGACCAACAACCCCAAGTCCTTCTCTGCAGGGCTGCTCTGAATCTCTTCTCTGCCCAACCTGTAGCTGTGCCTGGGATTGCTCCGACCCAGGTGTAGGACCTTGCACTTGTCATGGTTAAACTTCATGTGGTTGGCATCAGCCCACCTCACAAGCATGTTGAGGTCCCTCTGGATGGCATTCCTTCCCTCCAGCGTATCAACCGAACCACACAGCTTGGTGTCATCAGTAAACTTGCTGAGGGCGCACTCAATCCCACTGTCCGTGTCAGCCACGGACAGATGTTAAACAAGACTGGTCCTAACACTGATCCCTGAGGGACACCACTCGTTACTGGTCTCCAGCTGGACATTGAGCCCTTAACCACAACTCTTTGCATGTGGCTATCCAGCCAGTTCTTTATCCACTGAGTGGTCCACCTATCAAATTGATGTCTCTCCAATTTAGAGACAAGGATGCTGTGTGGGACAGTGTCAAACGCTTTGCACAAGTCCAGGTAGAAGACATCAACTGCTCTACCCCTGTCCATCAGTTCTGTAGCCCCATCATAGAAGGCCACCAAATTGGTGAGGCAGGATTTCCCCTTGGTGAAGCCATGCTGGCTGTCACCAAGCACCTTGTTGATTTTCATGTGCCTTAGCATGCCTTCCAGGAGAATCTGCTCTAAGATTTTGTCAGGCACAGAGGTGAGACTGACTGGTCTGTAGTTCCCTGGGTCATCCATTTTCCTCTTCTTGCAAATGGGGGTTATGTTTCCCTTTGTCCAGTCATCGGGGACTACATCTGACTGCCATGATTTTTCAAATGTGATGGACAGTGGCTTAGCAATTTCATTTGCCAGCTCCTTCAGGACCCACAAATGGATTTCATCAGGTCCCATGGACTTGTGCACGTTCAGGTTCTTAAGATGGTCTCGAACCAGATCCTCTCCTACAGTGGGCACAAGGTCTTCATTCTCACAGTCCCTGTGTATGCCTTCCAAGACTTGGGTGGTGTGGTCAGAGCATTTGGCAGTGAAGACCGAGGCAAAGAAGTCATTCAGAACCTCAGCCTTCTCCAAATTCAGGGTAGCCAGTTCTCCCAATAGCTTTTGGAGAGGCCCATGTTGCCCCTAGTCTGTCTTTTATTTGCAGTGTTCCTATAGAATCCCTTCCTCTTATCTTTAACATCCCTAGCCAAGTTTAATTCTAACTGGGCCTTAGCTTTCCTAACCTGGTCCGTAGCTTCCCGGGCAACATCCTTGTATTCTCCCCGGGCCACCTGTCCTTGTTTCTACCTTTTATATGCCTCTTTTTTCCTTTGAAGTTTCCTCAGCAACTCCTTATCTATCCAAGGAATAACTGGAAACTGGAAAACTGAAGGAGAAAATTTTAACAGAAAATTCTTTGTGATTTCCTTTTTAGGAAAAGGTCATATGGCAGAATGCTGGAAGGAGAAGGGGAGGCTGAAGGAGTGGGAGAAGGTGAAAGGAGTTTCAAAGCATCAGATATTTTTTATCAATCAACATTAGTGTAATATGAAGACCACTTTTGTTATCAGCCATATTACACGGCACAACAAGGAGCAGGTTTTGACATTTAATGCATGCTTGCCCAGAAGAATAAGTAAAGGCATTTTTTTGTATACCTGGGATGTTAAAAAATATACTTCTGTATCCACATTGGTAATTGCTGCAAGTAGAAGTTACCTTATTATGAAGAATATTGGAGGCTTTTGTTATATTATATTACAACTAGTCTGCTGGTCATGCAAGGAATTGAATTAATAATCACAAAAAAAATAATGAGTAGCAGTAATAAAATGCAGCCATAGAGAAAATAAAATAAAAAAAAATTGACACAAGAGTATTGATAAGAAAACATCACTGTTCGTCATTGCTACCTGTAGTTGCACCCACAGAGCTAAGTTTCCTTTTTTTTTTCAGAGAAATCAGCTTATGTGGCAAATTCACATTTCTTACCTAGGATCATGGTACATACAATATTATGCTTGCATTTGTGATTTAAAGGAGACATATAAGCAGCAAATGAACTCAGCAATGCTTAGTTTCTGGTGCAAATTGTCTCATCTTGCTCATGTTAGGTTGTCAACATGATCCCCTGTGTCCTGATTGAAAGGTTGCTGATGGCAGCAAATGACAAATGCTATTGCATTTCATCTCTGGTGTATGAAGGTCACTGCAGGGAAAGATACTGTAGCATGTTCAAGCCTTAAGACCTATTTTCCTCAGTACAGTTTCACTTACAAAATAGATAAAATGAAGATATGAGTGTTATGAAAAGGATATTTTAAAAATTGATTTAATATTTTTTATGCAGACTCATATATTAAATCTTAATACATTTAACTCAGTAATAGCTCATATTATTGTGCTTCATTGCGTATACTAATATGTGTATTTATGCAAAATGAGAAAGCAGCTTTTGCATGACAATCAAATAAGAGTATGTATGAGTAAGGAGTTATTATTATTACTTGTAGAAAAATAGGTTATGGCCTAGTGGTAGGGGAGCTCAGAGTGTTTAATTTTTTCATTATAATTTCAATGGTTATTTATTAGACTAATCTGGATGGGTTTCTCAGGCTTTCTGAATTTCCTTTAAATTTCTCTTTCAATAGGAAAATGCACTTATCCTGGAATCTCATCTTTTAGTATCAGCAGGTATGACTGGCTGAAATTTCAACCATCTATTAATAGTTTGCAAAATATCCCCAAAATAGTTACTAAATAGAATTTTTAAGAAGAAAATCATGCTTGTTTTATGTATGGCTGTTATAAAAATTGAAATGTGAATTTGAAGAAATCTGTCAGGTTTCATATTTGTACCTGTTTTTCATAGTTAATAGTACAGTAGCTATATATTTTTTTGTCTTTCCTTCTTAGATCTGATCAGTATATGTTGAGCCTGAGTAACTTATATCGGAAACATTTCTGTGATCTTTATTACACATTAGAATCATAGAATCATAGAATGGTTTGTGTTGTAAGGACCTTAAAAGTCATCTAATTCCAATCACCATGCCACAATCATCACCTTCCACTAGACCAGGTTGCTCAAAGCCCATCTAACCTGACCTTGAATGTATACACAGATCTGTTAAACTAAGAAAAATACTCTGGAAATACAGCAGACTAAAAAAACATGAACCGAGCTTATACGGCAATTGCATCACCAGATACTTCAGAAGATAGATACAGTGGAATGATAATTATTTCTGGTTTTATAGCTCAGAACCATAACCTCTTCCAATCTATCGTGCTTTCTTAATAGAGAGCTGAATAAAGGAATGGAGGAATGGATGGGTGGGAGATGGAGGATGGCTATAGACATTGAGAAGAACATTTTGCTTGAACCTCATCAAGAATCTCTATAATTTCATGCCTCGTCTAAACAAGATAAGCTAAAATATACAAGAGATGCAATGAACCTATGGTGTCTGTTGCAGTGCCAAATCAACTACAGTTTAGAGTTGCATGCTGAGGTTGTTAAACGATATTTTGACCAAAGAGATAAATATAGATAATTACTGAATATGAATAAACAAGTAAAAAAAAAAATATATATAGTCTAGTCTGTTTTCTACAGGGATCCAGCAAGATGCTTAGAACAGATAATACACTTGTGTTCAGGATTTCAACTGGCTCCAGTAAATGTGTTTAAATGAGTTTGAACTATAGTTACCAAGTTTCAAATTAAAACTCAACATAGTGGTACAAAAGCTACTTCTTTATTTTAATAGAAATATCGATGTTAGATGTGATCAGAGAGCAACTAGAAAAGTCAGTATGTTATAAACAAAATTACATTTAAGATACTTTGCAGTATCCAGTAGTAAAGACACGACCTACTAGTATCTTCATATGGAATACTGTCAGATCCTCCTATCACCTTCTTTCAAAAAAGACAACACACCACATGAGGATAGAAGCCAATACAGATCCAAAAAGGGTTGGAAACCAAATTATTAAAATGATTAATGGCCTAAAAGGTTGAACTGTGCAGATCTTTCTTCTATTAGAAAGAAAACAACAGAAACATTAGTGAAATAAAATAACAATAAAAAAAAAACAACAAACCAACCCATAACAATTTAGAAGTTAACAGATAGACTCAGGGACAGAATGTACTCCTGAAGTTAAATAATAGCAGATTTCAAAAAAGTTACTGAAAATCTTTGTGGCCAGTAAGTGGGTTCATAGAATCATAGAATCATAGATTAGTTAGGATTGGAAAGGACCTTAAGATCATCTAGTTCCAACCCCCTGCCGTGGGCAGGGACACCTTACGCTAAATCATATCACCCAAGGCCTCGTCCAACCTGGCCTTGAACACTGCCAGGGATGGAGCATTCACAACCTCCCTGGGCAACCCATTCCAGTGCCTCACCACCCTTACAGGAAAGAATTCCCTTCTTATATCCAATCTAAACTTCCCCTGTTTAAGTTTTAACCCGTTACCCCTTGTCCTGTCACTACAGTCAGTAATGAACAGTCCCTCCCCAGCATCCCTACAGGTCCCCTTCAGATACTGGAAGGCTGCTATGAGGTCTCCAAACAGCCTTCTCTTCTCCAGCCTGAACAGCCCCAACTTCCTCAGCCTGTCTTCATATGGGAGGTGCTCCAGTCCCCTGATCATCCTTGTGGCCCTTCTCTGGACTTGTTCCAACAGTTCCATGTCCTTTTTATGTTGAGGACACCAGAACTGCACACAATACTCCAGGTGAAGTCTCACGAGAGCAGAGTAGAGGGGCAGGATCACCTCCTTCGACCTGCTAGTCACGCTTCTTTTGAGGAGGAACCAGGATAGGGTTGGCTTTCAGGTCTGCGAGCGCATACTGCCGGCCCATGTTCATTTTTTCATCAACCAACACCCCCAAGTCCTTCTCTGCAGGGCTGCTCTGAATCTCCTCTCTGCCCAACCTGTAGCTGTGCCTGAGATTGCTCCAACCCAGGTGTAGGACCTTGCACTTGCCATGGTTAAACTTCATGCGTTTCACAGGTAAATGGCTTAGCTTGAAGTAAATGTTCATATATTTCATAACGGGAATTAATCCTTGTCAAAGTTTAAAAGGAAACTTCTGACATAGAAACCACCTGAATTCTTTTTGTTGTCTTCTGAAGCAGTTGGCACTTTTCACTATGGGAGTCTGAAAACCCGACAGGTCTGTTTAAGGCTGACCATTTCTTCGCATTACTGTCAAAGTTTTCAAGAGCCCACAGCTCAGTTATCACAAGAGGGCACTATAGGAATGCCTGCTAAAGAGTACTCAAACGTGCTCAAATTTGTGAAGCATGTTGGTTACTTTCTCCTTTTTTATCTTTTTTTTTTTCCCTCCTTTTTCTCATTTTCTCCTTCCATAAAAGTGAAATAAACAGTAAAAATGCTCAGGGAATTACCAAGATCTCACAGCTTGTTAATGAAATCTAATATTCCTCTCGTAAAGATGTTTAAGAACTGTGTTGTCAAATCATTAGTAAGTTACCATTCTTTAAAGGGCCAATTCTTTGATCTAAAACCTTTCTTCCACTCCTATCTTGACTATACCATCTTTTGTGTGACCAAGTGTTCTTTTTTTATGTGTTTAATAGTACAATCAATAACCCACCTGAAGTGCCTCTATACCAACACATGTTACAAAAGTTACAAGCTGGAGGAACTGAAAGCTACTGCGCAGCTAGAAATCTTCAGTCTAATTTCTGTTGCTGAAAAGTGGTGGGATGACTCACTCAACTGGAATGCTGCAATTGATGGAATAAACTGCTCAGTATGGACAGGCAGGAAGGAGGGGTAGAGGGTGGGGTTTGTCCCCTATGTAAAAGAATTTATTAACTGTACAGTGCTGTCTTTGAAAAACAGTGATTAATCGGTTGAGTGTTTATGAGAAAAACTTAGAGGCAGGCGGCCCAAAATAAGGGAGTCACTGAAGAAGTGTTCTGTAGTCCAACTACAGGTAGCATTACACTCACAGTCTCATCCTGCTGGGAGACTTCAGTCACTCTGACATGTGCTGGAAAAGCAGAACAGGAACCTGCAAGCAGTCCAAAAGACTCTTCGAGTGCACTGAGGGTCATTAATCCAGGTAATAGGCTGCCCAACAAAAGGAGATGTGATACTAGGCCTGTTGCTTACCACCATGGATGAACTAATTTGAGGTGTAAAGACTGGTGGCAGCCTGGGCAGCAGTGATCATGCTTTGGTGGAATTCACAGTCCTGAGGAATAAGGGCTAGCTGAAGAGCAGGAATAAGACACTGAATTTTAGGAGAACAAACTGTCAGTTATTTAAGGAATTAGTGGATGGGGCCTCCTGGGAAATTGCTTCCTCAGGAACAAAGGAGCTGAACAGAGCTGACAGCTTTTTAAGTATGTTTTTCTTGGAAAGCAGATCTTGATTTCTGACGTGGGAGTTGTGGACAATGCAGAGATGATCAATGTGATCAAGCGATTGCCAAATTTATTCACACACATCAACAGCTTTTATAGTTTATAGGACTAGCTGATGTAACCAATATAGATTCTGATTGGCTCAAAAGTGCTGTCCACACATTTTCAAAGTAGATAATAGATTAGCTGAAAGCTTGTCCATTTGTTACTTTTTGCACACATCTCACAGTTTTCCCATCCCACTTCTACATCTTGTTAACCTTGAGCAAACGCCAAGTTCCTTGTTCTACTCCACATAGCTGTCCTTTAGTAACCTAAGGTTAGGCCTTGCAGCCTGGGTAACTTGAGTTCAGGCCTTACAGCTTAACTCAGAGTTTGGCTAAGACCAAACAGCTGGGATGGCTCACATGTCCATTGTTCAACTGTATTCTTCATAGCCACCGTCTTCTAAGGCTAAGATGTCTGGGTTGGTCACGAAATGTCTGCCATTCCTTAGCCAATCCACAGATTTCCATGTGTAAGAAATCAGACAAGGATGGCAGGAAAACAGCATAGTACAGTAAGGACCTCCTGATCAAACTAAAGTGTAAGAAGGAAATGCACAGGCAGTGGAACCAGAAATGGGAACAATGTAGGGATGCTGCCCAGATCTGTAAAGATGGAATTGGGAAAGCTAAGGCACTGTTGAGGCTGAATTTGGCAAAGGATGCAAGGAATAAGATGGACTATTATAGGTATTTTGGAAGAAAATGTACGTGGCCTGAGAGGAGAACTGGTGACAACTAACATGGGAAAGGCAGAGGTACTCAACCAATTGCTTGCATAATTTTTCAGTGGTAATCTTTCTTCTCACATGTCTCAAGACCCTGAACCTCCAGGCAGGAACTGGGGAACAAAGCCTCTTCCACCATAGGAGATGATCAGGTTCAAGCACCTGCGGAGCCTGAACGTATACAAGTGCATGGAACACAAGATACATCCCAGGGTCCTGAAGCAATTGGTTGATGTAGTTGCCAAATTGCCACTCTCATATTTTGAAAAATCACATGAGGGCCATGAAGATGATAAGGGGGTTGAAGCACCTCTCCTATGAAGGAAGACTGAGAGTTGGCGTAGCTCATCCTGGAGAAGAGAAGGCTCCAGAGACATCTTGTTGCACCCTTTCAATGTGTAAAGGGGACTTATAAGAAAGATAGAGAGAGAATTTTCCAAGGCATGTCATGACAGAACAAGGGGCAATGGTTTTAAACTGAAAGATGATAGATTTAGCCTGGACATAAGGAAGAAATATTTTTTTCTGATGAGGGTGGCAAGACACTGGAATAGGCTGCCTAAAGAAGTTCTAAATGCCCCACCCCTGAAAATGTTCAAGGTCGGATTGGATGGAGCTTTGAGCAATCTGATCTAGTGAAAGATGTTCCTGCTGAGGCAGGTGGGGTTGAATAACATGAAGTTCAAAGGTGCTTTGCAATACAAAACATTCTGTGATTCTATGAATAACAGTATCTCTAAAGCTTCATATTTTGGTTATTAATATGTGTGATGAATGGGAGCTGGAGTTCAAGTCTCAGCAGTATCATACTCCCAGGACAAACATAAGAAAAAAGTTTCTATTTTATCACATTGCTAGAAAACAGTTTTCTTTTTCTACTTCTAATTGCAACTAAATCACAAGTTTTATCAGATGTTTCTGATCCAAGAGTGGAGATCAGAGAAGGAGAGGAGAAAAATTCACTTTGGCTTTTAAAAGCAAACAGAGAACTATAGAACTAACACCACAAATTACGATAATTGGAAGATTGGTCAGAAGGTGAGTGAACTCAACTGCACAGGGAAGAGGAAATAGCAAAAGGCTCGTGGGTCAACATAAGGACAGGGAGAGATCACGCATCAGTTGTCATCATGGGTAAGAGAGACTCGACTTGGGGAAAATTAATTTAATTTATTATCAATCAAATCAGAATAGGATAATGAAAAATAAAAAAACAAACAACCCCTCACCCTATCCCTCCCTTCTTCTCAGGCTTCATTACCAATTTTCTCTACCGAATCCCCATCCTTCCTGTACTCTTTAAAAACTAAGGGTTTTTTCTGGGTTTATTTTGCCTTTGTGTCACCTTGCATTTAGGATGTCTTAACTGAATAGAAACTATCTGCATAAGTAAGGGCAGTTAAGGGAATCCAAGATTTCATAACTAGTTAACATCACTTTCTTAGAAACTGATGTAAAACAGATCTGTGTGTTTCTTTGATACCATAAAAAAATTGCAAAGGACTATTGCAAGGTTAAGCATATCAATGCATTGTTTTAAGACAACTGTTTTATAAAATGAGATAATTGAAGAGATGTCGTGGTTTAAACCCAGTCAGGTAACTCGTTCGCTCACTTCCCCCCCCTTTCTTGCCCTCCCCCTGCTCTCAGAGGGACGGAGAGGAGAATCGAAAAGAATGCAACTCCCACAGGTTGAGATAAGAGCAGTTTAGTAACTAAGGTATAACACAAATCACTACTGCTACCACCAATAATAATAATGATAAAGGAAATAACAAGGGAATACAACACCTCACCACCAGCCGACCGATAACTTGCCCCCCTCAGCCCGACCAAGCACCGACCGATACCTCCTCCAACCCTGCAGTCTCCCAGCCCTTCCGGCCAACTCCCAGTTACATCCTGGGCATGACGTGCTGTGGTATGGAATAGCTCTTTGGTCAGTTTGGGTCAGGTGTCCTGTCTCTGCTTCCTCCCGGCTTCCCCTCCTCCCTGGCAGAGCATGAGGCTCACAAAGTCCTTGGCCAAACCAAAACATCATTGTTATCAGCTCTGTTCCCAGGCCGAAAGTCAAAACACAGCACTGCATCAGCTACCAAGAAGGGGAAAAATGACTGCTACTGCTGAACCCAGGACAAGAGAGCACAGTTCTGGTAAGTTTCTTAAGGATAGTAAAATAAAAGCTAGAATGAAAGAAACTACTGGAAATTCACATCATAAAAATAATATTTTGAATGAAAGAAAACAGCAAGCCTCTGATTTCAAGATAGAAAAAAAAATCAAATTTCCCAGTAGTACATATTCATGAACTATCTTTTGTTTTTCTGTCAGCTGCAGCAGATGCGTAATATATATATTGTCTATGCACATATCATTTTGTCAGATCAGTGGTTAAAAAATGGCTTGTATTGTAGTAAAATTCATCACATTTCAAATGTGTATTTGTCTTCCAACTATGAAGAGCCATATTAAAAGTCCTTTGATGAAATGGTAGTTTCAGCAAGTTTTGTTTCCTACGTAGGGCCTTTGATTGCAAAGGTCTTCCTCTGTCAAACTTTGTTTCCTGTGTTGGGATTTTGGAATTCATATTCCTCTCAAGTCACAGGCAATTTTGCAAGTGGGTGTATGCAATAATTAAAAAGTTTGCATTATTACCAGGCAAATCTTGATCAGCTGTAATGGATAAAATTCTGGTTTTGCAAATATGTGACTTATTTACCAAAGTGGAATTGACATAAAATCTGGGCACTACCCTTTCAATGCTTTGCATATGTTTACACACAAATGTTTGGTACTCTGGGAGTTTGAATTGGTTTCCTCCTTTTTGATCCATTTAAGAGGACTTTCCACTGAAGCAATAACTGAATAGTAGACTGGTTGTTGCTACAGTATCTTTCTGCCTGTCTGAATTCTGGTATTGATCTACTGTTTCAGCCAATGAGGTCTTTTCACTTATGGTTCAGCTCTTAACAGTTATCTAACAGCACTCTGTCATGGAAATTCTTTCTTCCCTGGTAACAACTTTACTTTTGCAAACATGGTATCTTTTCAGCAGTTAGATCTTAAAAAAAAAAATCATAAAGTCTGACAAATTTCTGTAAAATATACTTGATAATCTTGTACACTTAAAGCCAGCTGCTTTTTTCCACTGTCGTTGAAAGAAATGTTCCTCAGACATGTAAAATACATTGCAGGTGAGAGCATGCAGGTAGAAATTTCCTCTTGAGTACTAATGGAAATAATCTAATGAAGAAAGACAGAGAAAGCAGACTGTTATAGAAAGCCATGGGAGAAAATTCTGGTCATTATGTTGAATATCCTATCCTATTCAACATAATATTCATTCATACAATATAATGAAAATAGTTCACACTAGTGTATTTTCAGTAAATTTTTCAAAAGCTAAGACATGAAGAAATGTTTGATACTACACACAAATCACAAAGAGTAAATAAAAGGTAAATAAAATATATTATAGAATCATAGAATAATTAGGGTTGGAAAGGACCTTAAGTTCATCAAGCTCCAACCTCCCTGCTGTGGGCAGGGACACAACACACTAAACCATGTCACCCAAGGCCCCATCCAACCTGGTCTTGAACACTGCCAGAGATGGAGCATTTACCACTTCTTCGGGCAGCGCGTTCCAGTGCCTCACCAGCCTCACGGTACAGCACTTCTTCCTTATATCTAACCTGAACTTCACCTGTTTTAGTTTAAACCCACTACTCCTTGTGGTATCACTACAGTCACTGATAAAGAGTCCCTCTCCAGCATTCTTGTAGGCCCCCTTTCAGATACTGGAAGGCTGCTATGTGGTCTCCATGCAGCCTTCTCTTCTCCAGGCTGAACAGCCCCAGCTTTCTCAGCCTATCTTCATATGGGAGGTGCTTCAGACATATCATCTAGACCTGCTGCTGCATGTTTAAAATAAATAGAATAAATATAATAAATATTTTATTTACCTATTATAATGTTTGAAGTACTACTACACCTTCCAGAAACAAAATTATTTAGTAACCCAGAAAATTTTGAAACTGGAAGTTAAGTAACAAATGCAGTGATGTTATCCATTGTTTTTATGAATTTTAATGTAATGCAGGAAAAAAATATACAAGGGATATTAACCAGAATTTAATTCCATACCTCTGGATTTCCTGCTCTGGTAATAAAGGAGAAAAAAAACCAAGAACTTAAGTTTTATATATTTATATATATGTTATAAAACTTATGGGTGATAATTTTACAGTGAATGTATTAGAATATATACATACATAGAATTGTTGAAAACAATCTAATGACCTTGAAAACATCATTGAAGTTTAGAATAATCAGGGCATATAATATTACTTGAAGAAACTGTAAGGCTCTCTTGGCAAGGTTATTAGCAATCTTGAAGGCAGTGTGAAGCCTGCCAATACTGGCACAACACTGTGATAATAAATAGCATGGGAAACTTGTGTAAATCAACCAGCTGGCACAGAGCTTTTCTTCTTGCAAGAAAGTTGGACATTTTTTAACTCTTATGAAAAAAAAGTAATTCTCTGCTGTATTTTATTGCAACAGATATTTGAGGTTGGATAGGGGTACAATTTATTACTGAGATTATAATGCTTCCCAATATAACCTGCTACACCCTGTTTTTAAAGTAGTTTCTAACTTTCCTAATATTTAACAGTCTGGGCTTGATTTTTCTGTCAGATGTTTTAGTAAAGACTACTGTTACTGTCTAAGGTTTATTTCAGAAAAATCAGTGCCCACCCTCCAAACTCCCACCCCCAAATCTTGAAGCCATTTGAAACAACCTTATAATTACGAGCAGAGCCTTAGCATGTTGATTTTTCAGAGCTTTTTTGCTTAATTCCTCAAAGATTTTCCTTGCATTGGCCATTCTCTAAGAATATTCTCCTTGCAATTATTGATCTTTTGTGTTGAAGCAGTGTTAGCCTGAGGTCCAGACCTGGTCTGTAGGAAAAATTCTGTGTTACTTCTCTGCTCTGTCCTCCCTGTTCTTTTTTTTTTTTCCACGCTTCCCATTAAAGAAAGAATCAGGAGACAGAACAGAAGTTTTATCCTGAATATTTCACCAAGGTATGTATGACACAATAGGGCATTAGAAGGAGATACCTGGTCTGAGTGCGGGAAGACAGGTAAAAATGGGGAGCTGAAACCTGGACTTAGAGTGGCTTTGATGGCTTAGGTTGGCTGGAAAAATAAACTAGTTTGGCCAAAGGAGACTTTGATAGAGCTGGCAAGGCAAAAGAACTATAATATGTGGTGAGGTATGGATAGCATGCTTAGAACATTGTAAAGTGCTGCCAGCAAGGTGGTCTTGAGTAGGGTAATTTTTTTTGGTCTTAATTCCTTGCCAATGGACATGCACTTCTGATTCTTGATTCAGACATTGAGAAAAAGAATAACAAACAATTAATTAAATAAACATATAACTTCTGTTCTCCTTCCTCCATAGCCTTTATTTTCTGTATGTTCATTGTTACACTCTCTATGCCAAAATTCTTTCACCGAGGCATTGAGTGGCGTAAGAGGGAGAAGTGATCTGCATAAACATGTTTTGATTTTTGTGTGTGTGTGTGTGAGATCATGTTTGGCCATTCTGGGAGTAGTGGTTCCTTTCTGTTACCCTACAGTTAATGGTTTCCTGCCACCCTGTTCCTTTGTTTCTCTGCTCTGATCTATATTGCCCTCAGGGTGTGGTGCCTCAGATCTGTTCCCTCCCTGGCATGGGTTGCCCATAGACTGCAGTTCTTCAGGTATGTCACTTTCTCAGGCATGGTTTACACACAGGACATGGTACCTCATGGGCAACTCATGCCTGGTGTGGGTCACCCATGGACTTCAGTTCTTCTTTGCATAAGTCACCCACAGTCCCCCAAGTGTGTCCCTGCTCTAGCATGTGTCACCCTTTGTGACCAGCACATGGTAGTTCATGGCTGCCTTCCACACAGAGTACCACTGTTAACTCCCTCCTACTTACACTGGCCATCACAAACAGGTGCTGCAAATGGAAAGATGGTCAGAGTAACATGGAGTTGGCTGGTCACTAGATTGAAACCAGATAAATGAACTCTGAGTATTAGGATCAGGAAGGTAAGACTGAAGCCTGAGACTGAGTCAGTCAGGATGCCAGAATACATAGAGAAGGACATCAGAAAAAATTTAGTGTGGCACCAGTGGGGACAATTACAAGTGTCTCGACTTTTTTTTTTTCCACTGTGTGAAAAGTCTGCTATGAAGGGGAGGAAGGAAGCTGAGACTGTGGTGAAGACTCCAAAGGCGTTAAATTAAAATTTGCTATGAAAGAAGGCACTGTATTTCACCAACACATAGTATTGTGGAAAATTGACTAAAAAATTATTCAGTCACTGAAAATTTTGCGTGTGTTCTGCACCTCCTTTTCCAGCTTCAGGAAATCTCTGTATTAATTATATTTTTCTTGAGCATGTTATAAAGAATATCTGCTTGTTACCAGTCTAGCACACAAATGCATTGAAGTGTCTGTTCAAACATAAATGTGCAAAGTTGTTTCCCCAACGTAACAGGTGAATGAGGCACACTATCCCTGGAATATTCCTAAAGCAAACAGGAGGGCCCTTCACAGTATGACTTCCTATTGTGAGCCAGACAGAGACAATAACATCTAACCGGGCTACTGAGAGAGATTCACATGTTGTGAAGATATTTCAGTCTGGATACGTCTTAGTTGGGTTTTTATGTCCTTTCATCATTTCTCAGGACCAGCAACAACAGAAGAAGAAGGAGGAAAAAAAAAAGAGAAAGAGAACTGGAGATGTTTGTCCATATATGGTACTCTTTTTTGTTTTCACTTGAGTATATTCCACATTGTTAAGAAAAAAAAAGAAAAAAGCTAAGGCTTGGCCTGTTCCTTGTATTCTTCTGAACCTTTAGGAAAAGTTCTCATTCAGATACTAATTCTGTGTGTTCAGTCTCAGAGCAAAGGTACATTCTGCTGTAATTAAAGCAGACAAAAAACCCAGCCAAACAAGAACCAACAGATGGTGTGTGTCTTACTACAATCTTTAGGAGTTACTTTGAAGTAGTGATCTTTATAATATGCTCTACCACAATATAATATAGTGACAGCTCCTGATTTTTAAATTTAAATTAAAGTTTTCAAAAGTGTTTTGTATAATACGTTCAAGTGGCACATAAGTATTTGTCTGCATTTTTTCATATGATCTTTATTTATTTTGGGTATTGATCAAGGAACCACCACTCACATCAATGACTGAATGCACAGAGCAAGCCAAGAATCTCGATAAAAGTATTACTGTCTCCAGACAACACAGACATATGCTGACATTTATTTTCAAGTGCTTCGATAGTACAGGATCTTAGCAGATTAAGTTCAGAAATAAAGAGATAGTAGATTTTTGTGGGTTTTTTTAATTAAAAAAGAGGTTATTGCTGCATTTAGCTAGTCTCTGACTAATAACACATCAAAACAAAGGCAATAAAAGTTTTTCAGAGACATATTATGTCTTTTACGTTAGCAAACAGTAACTGGGAGCATAGAAGATTCTCTTCTGGGCTTGTGTATGTCTTGCCATTGCCAATACTTGTTTCTGACAACTAACACTCACTTCTCATGCAAAGCTTTTGCTCCAAGAAAAACTTAGTTTTCTAACACCATATTGTAATTGTATTTGTCATTCTTGTCATAATAGTTCAGTGTTACTCTGGAGAAAATAATATAGTAATTAGCAGTGAGTTGTTTAGAAAGTCTGCTCTGGGTCTAGTCCTTTACAGCAGTAGTCCTCTAACTTATGTATTGGGGGATTACACTTCTTTCTTCCTGTAATATGTTCTGTTTTTTTTGCCTCTTCATCGCAGATAGCTACATCCAGATTCATCTGTGTACGCACGTTCATAGACATATATATGCAGGCACAATCACTCTTCTAGTCTGCTGTAAATTCTCACCTGCTTATTTCTCAGTATCCCATTGGGTGTGACCAAATGCCACCACAGAAAAAGAGCTATATCTCAGGAGTCAGCTTGTTTTGTCTAGTCTACTCAGTGTAATGCAGGTGTTTTCTGCACTGTCTCAAATTTAAATAATCCTAGTCCTGTCCTCTTTCCAAAGTCCTCACATTCTAGAGGTTACTGTGCACCTCTCCCTTCCCTTTTGCTTAAGAATGTCTTCTCTAGTAGTAAATGTATTCTGCAGAATATTTTAAAATATCTTATTCTGAACAGGAGCCAGCTATTGTGGTCGTTGACCTTAATAAAGCTAAAGATTCTGATTTTAGGAATGAATTATAAGCAGCAACATGTCCTGAGTAGAGCTGCTCAATCCTTAACAGCAGACAATAAAATAAATGAAACCAGGTATAGCTGCATTTCGTTACAAGACAAAAATTGCAGTAGATAATTTAGTCATTGAAGATATTTAAAATAATTATCCTGAAATTCTAGACATGACTGAATAAAATACAACTGATTTTGAAACTAACAGAATACTACAATCACTGAATAAAAAAAAAAAAAAGTTAAATTTCTACATCCAAGGTTTTACAGGTCATTTTTTATTATTATATGAATTAGATGTGAAATAAGACTATTACACCCTATAATACCAGGTGTTTCCAATGAGGTTTAGCTTTTATATTTCACTTTCAGATACAACTAGTAAATACATGCTTTTTTGTTACAGAATTCAGAAAAAATTTTGAGGCTCTAAAGCTGTAGACATATAGCTTGGTGACAGAGGCAACCGCATTTGTGTAACTTTGAAGTTGTGTACCACAAACATCTTAAGAATTTCAGTGAAGGAAAGCCTTTTGGTGGATTCTTATATTTTACATTTTGAAAAGAAGACCAAAAGGCAGGCTTGCTATCATTTTAAGGATTAAACTTATTTTGTAGAGTATGGAAAAACAAACAGCTTTAACAGGAAGCAGCACAATTCAAGATGATACCCAAGTAAAATGAGAGATTCCTCTTATCAATACAAGTGAATATGTTTTGCTGTATTTTCAAATTACATTTTCCTTTGGTTTTCTGTTATGGCACTACGTATAAGAAGTTCTATATCAATTTCTTCACTACATATTATTTCTGTACATACTGTGATGAAAGTACGTTCTTGTTCTCTCTTTCCACGTATGCCTATGTGCACATATGCTTAAATATGATTCTTTAAGTTCACAGACTGAGTACATTTGTAGTTGATGAAGATACCCATGAAATGCTGCCTGGAATTTTCTGCTGTCTTCCCTCCTCCTCTTCATGCTACTAGAAGATAGAAGTAGAAACCCAAATTTCTTTTTACTCTCAGGGTACAGATTCTAACAAAGAGGAAGCTGGAGGTTTTGGTACCTTCTGTTTCCTGGGTTTCACTCAGATAGACTGATTTTGGCAAACAATTTCTGTTTGATTATGTTTCAGTACTCAGGGCTCACTATAACAAAATTTTGTGTTAGTCAAGACAGCGAAATACTGCTTCACCCATGCACAGCATGTGTTCCCTGAGTTGAATAATCAGGATGTTTATATCCTATCACAACTGATGATAAAGGACTTTTTTTTTCTTTAACTGGGAGGGACAGAAGATGAAGAAGCAATATAATTTTATAGACAGTCAAAAGAAGATGACATTTTGACCTATAAAATAATCAAATATAATGATACCTATGTAAACCAAAACATGAAATCAAAACAAGTGCAATAAAACTTTTTCAGATAAATATTATGGCTTTTATGTTAGCAAACAGTAACTAAGAGTGCATTATTTTATGATTATGAAAGTCATCAGAAAGAGTAAAGAACTGAGAAAAATAATCTGGCATTTGATAGAAGAATCTCCTGGTCAAAAAAAAAAGCAAATAAAAAAAAACCAACAACCTAACATAACTGAAATAATTTAATTGAATTCAGCCATACAAGGCAGCATAGAATTAATGTTATAAATGTTATTTATTTTATTGTATTATTTTATTGTATTTTATTGTATTATTTTATTTTATTTTTATCCTTTTCCTTAAACACAAGAATTCAAAATACATATTTTGATGGGGGTTGCATCAGCCTGGCAGCCAGTCAGTAGCTGGGGTTCCCTGGGATCAATTTATGGCAAGTCAGTGAAATCTGTCAGAATTCAAGGAGTGTCTGGATAACATTCTTAGTCATATGGTTTAGTTTTAGATCCTGCAAAGATCAGGGAGTTGGACTTGATGAACTTCACAGGTCCCTTCTAACTCAAGGTACTCAATGATTCTATGATTAAAAATAGAATAGATGGCAGCTGAATTCACCCACATTTCTGAGGAATTTGATCTGTAGATGCTTTTAAAATACTGGCTAATCTCCTTTACTTAAAGAATTGTCTCAGAAAACATTTTTCTCCTGCAGCCAAAGATTCAAACTAAATAATTTTTGAATGCAATTTTGATGAGGTGTAGGCAAGAGGTTACTATTCAGATATTTATCATCATCAAAAAATTCAACAACTTCACATTTTATTTGAGCATGCCAAATTTTCATTTGTTTGCATTAAGCAGAGGACTACAGCTTATACATAATAAATTTCATAATGTAATTGCCCTAGTAATTTTTATATAGAAGTTATTGTGCTAGAGTAATCAAATATTCATTATTTATGTAAAAATATCAATAATACTGCATACTGTTGTAGGTGCCTGTTACAGACCACCGGATCAGGATGAGGAAGTTGACGAGGCCTTCTACAGGCAGCTGAGAGCGGCCTCACAGTCACAGGCTGTGGTCGTCGTGGGGGATTTTAACTTCCCTGATGTTTGCTGGAAGGACCACTGGGCAACCCAGCCACAGTCCAGGAGGTTCCTCCAGTGTATGGATGATAACTTCCTCCTGCAAATGGTGGAGGAGCCGACCAGGAGAGGAGCGCTGCTGGATCTCATCCTCACCAACAAGGAGGATCTGGTTGAAGCAGTAAGGGTTGAGGGCTGCCTTGGTTGCAGCGACCATGAGATGGTGGAGTTCAAGATCTTGTGTGGTAGGACTAGTAGAATACCAAGTAGAATTGCAACCCTGGACTTTAGCAGGGCAAACTTTGGCCTTTTCAAGCAATTGCTAGGGGAAATCCCATGGGCAAGGCTGCTTGTAGGTAAAGGGGCCCAAGATAGTTGGTTGGCATTCAAGGACTGCTTTTTCCGTGCTCAAGATCGGAGCATCCCGACACGTAGGAAGTCAAGGAAGAGGGCCAAGAGACCTGTGTGGCTAAATAGGGAATTGCTGGGTATGCTCAAGTGGAAGAGGAGAGTTTACAGGTCATAGAAGGAGGGGCTGGCTACTTGGGAGGAATATAAGGCTGCTGCCTGCTAGAGGATGTAGGAAGGCAGCTAGGAGGACTAAGGCCTCCTTAGAATTAAACCTGGCGAGAAGGGTCAAGGACAGCAAAAAGAGCTTTTTCAAATACATGGCAGACAAAACTAACACCAGAGGCAATGTAGGCCCACTGATGAACGGGTGCCCTGGTGACAGAAGATACAGAGATGGCAGAGTTACTGAATGCCTTCTTTGTCTCTGTCTACTCTGCTGCAGGCAGTCCTGAAGAGCCCTGTACCCCTGAGACCTTAGATGAAGTCAGGTCGACGGAGCAGTTTGCCTTAGTCGATGAGGAATGGGTTAGAGACCAGTTGAGCAATCTGGACATCCATAAATCCATGGGTCCAGATGGGATGCACCCGCGAGTGCTGAGGGAACTGGCGGAAGTCATTGCTAGACCACTCTCCATCATCATTACCAAGTCTTGGGAAACGGGAGAGGTGCCTGAGGACTGAAGGAAAGCAAATGTCACTCCAGTCTTCAAAAAGGGCAAGAAGGAGGACCTGGGTAACTATAGACCGGTCAGCCTCACCTCCATCCCTGGGAAAGTGATGGAACACCTTATCCTTGGTGCCATCTTAAGGCATATCAAGGATAAGAGGGTTATGAGGGGCAGTCAACATGGCTTCACCAAGGGGAAATCATGTTTGACCAATCTCTTAGCCTTTTATGAGGAAATAACACGGTGGATGGATGATGGCAGAGCGGTGGATGTGGTCTACCTTGACTTCAGCAAAGCATTTGACACAGTCTCCCACAGCATCCTC
The DNA here is from genome assembly GCF_028554395.1 of Pezoporus wallicus. NCBI lineage: Eukaryota > Metazoa > Chordata > Aves > Psittaciformes > Psittacidae > Pezoporus > Pezoporus wallicus. Next base: position 1,000,824 of record NW_026642986.1, on the reverse strand, counting down.
ACGGCTAAATTGAGGAAGTGTGGACTGGATGATCAGGTAGTGAGGTGGACTGCGAACTGGCTGAAGGAGAGAAGCCAGAGAGTTGTAGTCTATGGGGCAGAGTCTAGTTGGAGGCCTGTAACTAGTGGAGTGCCTCAAGGGTCAGTACTGGGACCGGTATTATTTAATATATTCATCAATGATTTAGATGAGGGAATTGAGTGTACTATCAGCAAGTTTGCTGATGACACTAAGCTGGGAGGAGTGGCTGACACGCCAGAAGGCTGTGCTGCCATCCAGCGAGACCTGGCCAGGCTGGAGAGTTGGGCAGGGAATAACTTGATGAAATATAACAAGGGAAAGTGTAGAGTCCTGCATCTGGGCAGGAACAACCCCAGGTTCCAGTATAGGTTGGGAAACGACCTGTTAGAGAGCAGTGTAGGTGAGAGTGACCTGGGGGTCCTAGTGGACGACAGGATGACCATGAGCCAACACTGTGCCCTTGTGGCCAAGAAGGCCAATGGCATCCTGGGGTGTATTAGAAGGGGGTGGTTAGTAGGTCGAGAGAGGTCCTCCTTCCCCTCTACTCTGCCCTGGTGAGACCGCATCTGGAATATTGTGTCCAGTTCTGGGCCCCTCAGTTCAAGAAGGACAGGGAGCTGCTGGAGAGAGTCCAGCGCAGGGCAACGAAGATGATTAAGGGTGTGGAGCATCTCCCTTATGAGGAAAGACTGAGGGAGCTGGGTCTCTATAGTTTGGAGAAGAGGAGCCTGAGGGGTGACCTTATAAGTGTCTATAAATATATAAAGGGGGAGTGTCACGAGGATGGAGCCAGGCTCTACTCAGTGGCAAACAATGATAGGACAAGGGGTAATGGGTACAAACTGGAACACAAGAGGTTCCATTTAAACTTGAGAAGAAACTTCTTCTCAGTGAGGGTGACGGAACACTGGAACAGGCTGCCCAGGGAGGTTGTGGAGTCTCCTTCCCTGGAGACATTCAAAACCCACCTGGACACATTCCTGTGTAACATTATCTAGGTGTTCCTGCTCCGGCAGGGGGATTAGACTAGATGATCTTTCGAGGTCCCTTCCAATCTCTAGCATACTGTGATACTGTGATACTGTAATTTACAAATGGATTTAATTGAGATATGAATTTGTCAGTTTTAGATGTAGATATTCTCCCTATTTATAGTATAATTAGTAAAGGTATTTCTAATTCTAATTAACATTTTTGGCCATTTTATCCATATTTGAGGAGCTTGGATATCGTAATTGCTGTTGTACAAAGTTTCCAAGTTAAATCTAGCTCATTTTTTAAAATTTGATTTTATTTGGTATAATTATGATTAATGATAATTCTGCTGGTCATGAGAAATAGCTTTTTGCATTTATTTAAGTAGTCTTTTTTTTGTGGCAAAATTTCAAACCACCTGTTATATAACAGATAATTGAATATGATGGAGGATGAAAGAGGCAAGGCTTTGTCTCAAGGTGAGTCCGTGCATTTCTTTCAAACTTCTAAAATATCTCCACTTATGTAGGTTTTCAAAAAGTCTTGTTGTTTAACAGGTAAACTTCTGCTTGTTCTATATTTGTTCTACCCTGTCAGAAATCTTCTTTATCGTGAAAGCAGAGATAGCTTTTTTTTTCATTCTTTAAGCCTAATAGCTCTCTTTCCACTAACTGAAGAGGTTAGGTATTTTGCATGTGATCAAACCATCTAGGTACCAATGCAGCATCAGTAGGACCAAAGTCCAAAAAGCTTCCGCCACCTATGTTTTTCATACTTTACATAGGCAGTCTTAGTTTTGTCACACTTAATGTTTCAGCTATCATTTCCTTGTGTTTTTACCACCTTTCTTTTGTGTAAAACATTTTTAGAAGAGAATACGACTTTACTCTTTTTCTTTAGGCATTTGGAGTTATTCTCGTTAAATTTATCTAATGAATAAAGTACTAACTTCTGTAACACAGCATCATTAAATCATAGAATATTTTGGGTTGGAAGGGACTTCTAAAGGTCATCTAATTTAACCCCCGCTCTGCAAAATGCAGGGACATTGTCAAGTAGATTGTCAACTCAGAACTCCTTCCAACCTGACCTTGAATGTTTCCAGGGATATGGCATCTACCACCTCTCTGGGCAACCTGTGCTTCCCCAAACTCATTGTAAAACAATTCTTACTTATATCTAGTCTGAATCTACTCTCTTTTAGTTTAAAAACATTACCCCTTGTCCTCCTGCAACATACCCTAATAATAAGTCCCTCTCCAGATTTCTTATAAGGCCCTTAAATTATTGACAGGCTAAAATAAGGTCTCCCCATAGCGCTGAAGAATCCCAACTCAGGCTTTCTTCATAGGAGAATTGTTCTATCCCTCTGATCATTTTTGTGGCCCTCCTCTGGACCTACTCCAGCAGGTCCATGTCTTTCCTGTGCTAAGAACTCCAGAGCTGGATGCACTACTCAGCACTTAGATCTAGCTAATTAATATGCGTTTTTGTTCAGTTCTCTGTAAACCTAAAAATCTGATAAAGTATAAAGAAGACTCTGCAATCTTAATGTCCCTTTGCCCATGTATACAGAAGAGATTTATATAAAAGTGTAATAATACACTTGTACTTTCAGTAAGAAATTAATATTCCTATTGTATATTAATACTTTCCTGTAGTGTTTGTATATACACAAAGCAGTCATGCATATATATAGAAATCCTGTTTGTGTTTGTTTAGCATTCTAGTCCATCAATTAATAATTTATTGAAATTGAATAATTCTTCATAGGGATATTCTCTTCAGGAAAAAATAAAATCCCCTTAACCAATTTAACTTCATAGTGCCTTTGGGGAAGGAACAACAGATGATGCCAACACCTACATGTCAGTGCATAGATGCATGAAGGTTTCAAGGGTCAAATTCTGTTACTGAGGGAAAAGGATCTTATTCAAACTGCATTAAGCTGATTATGGAAGGAATATCCTGAGTACAAACTGCTCTTCCAGCAAATGCAGACTTTTTATGGGGCAGTTGCATTCCTAGATCTTATGTGATCAAATTGGTTAAATCACAAATAATCCCTTAAAGTACTGAAAAGGCTCACAAAATCTGTCATCGGCTTTTCATCTCCTATCTCCTAATGCATTTTACATATTGTTATTAACAAAAAGGAAGAAGTATGCATTTTGTTTCAGAGTTAAATGACTGGGCTCTTCAGCTGCTGCATATTCTTGAAGCAATCACATAAAGCCAAATCTCTGCTTATCTATGTTTTTCTATCTTCAGTAAAAAAAAAAAAAAAAACAAACCAAAAAAAAACCCAAACCCCCTTACATTTGAAGGGCTTTAAGTCTCTTGTTCTCTGGAAGGATAAAGATATACTATTGAATCCTCTTAGCCAGTGACTAAATAACTGTACTTGTATTTGATCACACTTCTACCCCCAACTCTGCTGATTGTATCAGGGCTTTATGGTTTCAAATTTCTCAGTTTTGTAAGACATTTTTGCCTTCAGTACTAAAGAGAATGTCTTCCTTAAACCGCTAAGAAGTCTGGTGTGAGAGAAGAAAATCTTATCTATCCTTTATACGAAATAACAACTTTAAATAATTTGAATTTTTTTCCTCTAGGAGTGTTTGTTCCTTTAAAAAATTTAGTGTTCTGGAAATGTAATTAAGATAGTATTTTTACATTCAATCAGAAGTACTACTGTAAGAGAGAAACATCAGTTTTCAAGCCATATAGCAATCTGGAATCAGCATCTTAATTGAACACAAACTTTACTATTGTTCTTTCTTAGTCGGGTTTACAACTTTAGCTTTGATGTACATCTTTCACAATAAAAGCTAAAGGAACAATTTAGAAGAAAACCTGCATATGGCAGAGTTGTGGAATCTAAAAAAAAAAAAAAAAAAAGAGACTTTACATAATAGGAAGAGCACCCAAGGTGACAGAAAAGACTGTGTAAAATGCATTGATTATTGTGTGTGAAAATGCCACAACTGAGCATATGCAAAATATTTTTTTTTTTCCCAAATCCATCATATATATTTGACGACATAGTGGGAACACAAACCTGTCATGGGTTTATACTGCTGCAAATTTGACTGGAAAACATCTAACACTTGACATCTATCTGACAACAGCTCATTGAAGTCATAGAATCAAATCATAGAACGGTTTGCTTTGGAAAGGACTTTAAAAACATCCAGTTCCGACCCCCCTGCCACGGGCAGGGACGTCTCACACTAGACCATGTTGCCCAAGGCTCTGTCCAGTCTGGCCTTGAACATTACCAAAATAGAGCATATCATTGCAAAGCTGTAACTACTGACTTGGGTTTTACTTCCCTTTCTCTGTCATTTCCACACTACATCAATATTTTAATTTATTTTCCAGCAATATCTTCACTTCTCCTTGAAAAGTTTCATTGTTACCTTCTGTTCATTCTTTGATATAGAAAAATAGAGATCACTCACTTCCTTATGTGGAACTTAATGAAGGGAGACAGCTTAGTCTTTATTTCATTCTTGTTGAAAATAAATGTGATATTTTTACTTCCTTGTGCCTCTGTTGTGGTTTAACATTGGCCAGCAACTAAGAACCATATGCAACTGCTTTCTCACCCTTCTCCTCCCCTGTGGAATGGGGGAGAGAGTGAGAAGGGCAAAATTGAGAAAACTTGTGGTTTGAGATAAAACAGTTTAATAGGTAAAGCAAAAACTGTGCACGCAAGCAAAGCAAAACAAGGAATTCATTCACCACTTCCCATAGTCAGACAGGTGTTTAGCCATCTCCAGGAAAGCAAGGCTCCATCACTCGTAACAGTAACTTGGGAAGACAAATCCCATCACTCCAAATGATCCCTTTCTTTCTTCTTCCCCAACTTTATGTGCAGAGCATGACACCATATGGTATGTGATATCTCTTTGATCATTTACAGTCAGCTGTCCTGGTGGTTTGCCCTCCCAGCTCCTTGTGCATCCATAGCCTACTGGCTGGTGGGGTGGGGCGAGGACCAGAAAAGGCCTTGGCTCTGTGTAAGCACTACTCAGCAATTACGAATACATCCCTTTGTTATCAGCAATGTTTTTAGCATAAATCCAGCCCCATACCAGTTGCTATGAAGAAAATTATGTCTATCCTATCTAAAACTAGCACAGCCTCCTATATTCTATGAGCCTTTGCTGTTTCTCACCAGAGTCTTTTGCCTCCTGAGAGCTACACTGTCCACTCGTGACCTGGCATCAAGCTCTGTCTCTCAGGGTCAGAGCAGGAGATGCCCTGTCCCAATACCAAACTGATATTAGTTTGGCAGTACTCCTCTGGCTGCATAGTAATATTTTCAAAGTTGTCAGGTCCCAGCAAAAATGCTTCCTTTGATACTTCCTTGCTTCTTCAAATCTCATATATGTATCTTCTCTGAAAAACACAGTTAATTGCTATCATATGTTCTTGCTTCTAGCTGCTTCCAATAATATTTGTGTAAGAAGTCTATTTATTCTAATCCTGATGAATTTATCACCATTTTGAGGAGAATATTTAGAATATTGACTGAAGGCACCTCCATTCCAATGTCTGGGAGCATGTGAACAGAGAAGGAATTTTTCTCTACTTCTTATAGCATAAAAACTTTTTTTGCAGGAAAATATTTCTCAATTAATTAAACCTATTGAAAAGAAAATTGTAAAGTTTAAAAGAAAATAAAATAGTTTCATTACTAGTTATTAAATATTAAAGTATGAATCTGAATCTGTCTTACTTAGTTCATATATAACTGATTGTAGAAAGGGCCAATAATTCCTTTATATTCTTCTTGCTTCTTAACCATTTGCTAGAATGTTGAAGACCGAATACACTCAGTGGAAATCTGATTGGACCCTGCAGACTAGTTCTGATTTGTCTTTTATGTGTGCATATCTACTTTAAAAGCAAGAGTAGATAAAACCAAAATTAATTCTATGGTAAGGTAGTATATGATCCTCTTTATTTCAGATTCTCTTGCAGGGATCCTGTGAGAGGGAGTCTATTGCCATCTCCTGAATATTACTATTCACCTCTACAGGAAATAATCATACCAGATTACTGTAAACCTCTTAACAGGTACAAAAGATAAATACCTTTTTTATTTTGGTTTTAAGACTTACAGTAGCCCATTGAAGTTAAGCAGATACAATTGTAGACACAATTGTCTATGAATAGGTGTGAAAGATGAGCAAATGGATTTAAAAAAATGTATATATATATGTAATTGTCTAACTCTCTGCTCATTTTTTGGATTGTTTATTTTCATAGAGTAATAAAAACACTAAAAAGTAATACCTGTGCAAAATCTTAGATCTTCTATTCCGAAGCTTTGTTGTTTTCTCCAGTTCCAATGACTTGTTTTACATCAAGCTTTGACTTTAAAAATTTTTGCTTGGAGGGTTTGAATTAAAATTTGTCTAATTCCTACCAGCATACTAGCTACATGTTTATTACTCCAAGCCAGCCTCTGCTCAAGCAGTGACAAAACACATGTGGGAATATATTAGGCAAACATGAATCCCAGCCAGCTGTAACTACAGCAGGCAAATTGTTGGTTCATTGGAGTAGTCTACCTTTATTTATTTATTCCTAATTATAATACAAGGATTTTAGAAAATTAAATTACAGCTGTTATCTGCAAGGCCAACCTCTCCCAGCAGAAAATGTTCAAACTGTGTAGAAAAAGTTTATTTAAAATAATATTGTTTCTCTCAAAATTAGCCTTCATCTGTGTAGACTGGCAATAAAACATTGCTTAGCATTGTAATCCAAGAAGTATAAAAGGATAAAAATATCCATGGAGAAGGAAATATTCATACTTTTACCTTTAAAATAAATGACCCAGACAGGAGAAAGACTTTTGAATGCAAGCTTAATGTACATCATATTAAATGAATTCTTGCCCTCTACAATCTCATGGATGAAGGGTTTATTTGAATAGTTTTATTCAATTTGAAATGGGCCATTGTAACACTTTAACATTGTAAAAATGGGGTTTTACAGTGTTTAATATGTGTAAAATGTGTTGGCTCTTCAACATCTGTTCTGTAATATTTACAAAATTCACCTATTAAATTTTAACAGTGTGCTCTGAAGTATTCTACACAATATAATAAAAAAATACTGGTACATTTTTTTTTCATTTGAATCTTAGATCTCCATAGACAGCTTTCAGAAGACCTTATAGGTCTTCCTTTTGAAGATTGAAAATATTTTATTGAGCTTTACATAAAACAAATTCTACTGCAAACCTCTAGTAGCATATAAATAAAAGCCACTTCATCTGCTGTGACAGATATATAAGTTATAGGGAGAATATTAAACAAAAATTACACATGAATTACTAATACCTTATCAACTAATCTGAAAACTCTAGAGAGCAGACTTTGGCTTCTACAGAGATCTGCTTGGTAGGGTACCATTGGATAAGGCCCTGGAAGGAACAGGGGCCCAAAAAAGCTGGATAATATTCAAGGATCACCTCCTCCAAGCTTAGGAACGATGCATCCCAACAATAAGGAAGTCAGGAAAAAACAGCAGGAGGCCTGCATGAATGAACAAAGAGATCCTGAACAAACTGAAACACTAAACAAAAGTCTACAGAGGGTGGGAGCATGGACAGGTAGCCAGGGAGAAATACAGAGAAATTGTCCAAGCAGCCAGGAAACAGGTTAGGAAAGCTAAAGCCCCCATAAAATTAAATCTGGCCAAGGATGTCAAGGGCAAAAGCAAAAGCTTCTACAGGTACATTGGTGATAAAAGAAGACCAGAAAAAAATGTGGGTCCTCTCTGGAAGGAAACAGGACCTGGTTGCCTGAGATATGAAGAATACTGAGATATTCAACAATTTTTTCCCCTCAGTCTCCTCTGGCAAGTGCTCCAGCCACACCACCCAAGTCACAGAGGCAAAAGGCAGGGACTGGGAGAATGAAGAACCACCTGCTGTAAATGAAAATCAGGTTCAAGATCATCTAAGGAACCTGAAAGTGCACAATTCCGTGAGACCAGATGAGATCCATCTACAGGTCCTGAGGGAACTGGTGGGTGAAGTGTCTTAAGTCACTATCAATCATATTTGAGAAGCTGTGGCAGTCCAGTGAAATTCCCTCTGACTGGAAAAGGGGAAACTAACCCCCATTTTTAAAAATAGTAAACATGAAGACCTAGGCAACTACAGGGTGGTCAGTCTCACCTTGGTGCTTAGCAAGATCATGGGCAAAAACATCCTGGAAACTGTACCAAGGAAGATGGAAAATAAGGAGATGATTGGTGACTGGCTTCACTAAGAGCAAACTGTGCCTAACAAATTTGGTCGCCTTCTATGACAGGCTTACAGTGTTGACAGATAAGGAAAGAGTGACTGAAGTAGTCTACCTGGACTTGCGCAAAGCATTTGACACTAGCCTGCATAACATTTTTGTTTCTAAATTGGAAAGACATGGATTTGGTGGATAGAGCACTCAGTGGATAAGAAATTGGCTGGATGGTCACACTCACAGAGCTGTGGAAAATGGCCCGATGTACCAGTCATGAGTGGTGTTCCTCATGGGTCTGTATGGGATCAATGCTGTTCAACATCTTTGCTGGCGACATGTGCAGTGGAATTGAGGGTGCCCTCAGCAAGTCTGCAGACAACAGCAAGCTGTGTAATTTGGTCACCACACCTGAGGATGGCATCCAGAGGGACCTTGACAGGAGGTGGGATCATGCAAACCTAATGAATTTCAACAAAGCCAAGTTCAAGATCCTGGAGCTGAGTAGGCACAATTTGAAGCATAAATACAGGCTGGGGACTGAAGGGTGTTTATGAAAATCTCAACATGAGCCAGCAGTGTGCACTTGCAGTCCAGAAAGTCAGCCATCTGGCTGGGCTGCATTGAAAGAACATGTGTGATTCTCCCCCTTTACTTTGCTCTAGTGAGACCCCACCCGGAGAAATGTGTCCAGCCCTGGGGCTCCAACATAAGAAGGATGTGGACTTGTTGGAGCAAGTCCAGAGGAGGGCCATGACGATGATCGCAAGGCTGGAGCACCTCTCCTATAAAGACAGGCTGAGAGAGTTGGGCTTGTTCAGCCTGAAGAGAAGGCTCTGGGGAGACCTTAGAGCAGTCTTCCCATAACTAAAGGGGGCCTACAAGAAATCTGGAGAGGGACTTTTTATAAGGGCATGTAGGGATAGGACAAAGGGGAATGGATTTAAATTAAAAGTGGTGATTTAGATTAGATATAAGGAAGAAGTATTCAAGGCGAGGTTGAATGGGGGCTTTGAACAACCTGGTCTACTAGATGGTGTCCCTGCCCATGGTGGGGGGGTTGGAACTAAATGATCTTTAAAGTCCTTTCCAACCCAAACTCTTTCATAATGCCGTGATTTCAAAATTCTCTATGAATCAAAATTTTCTATCTTTTCTTTTCCAATACAAATATATATATTATTCTTGGTTCTTCTGGGTTTTGGGTCAGTTTTTTTAATAAAAAGCTAACTGGAAGAGTTTAATCCTGCAATCAGTACAATATTTTTTTTATTGTGGTTATTTTGTCTGACTGCACAATTAACTATACTCTGTTCTGTCATATTTTATTATGACTTTATGCCGTAGTCACTAATCAGACTCCACCTCATTTTTTCAACCTTTCAAACTGGGGTGATGATGAGATCAAGGCTCAACTTTTTCTCTCCTTTTTTCATGAAATAATTTTCCACTGGACAGGTGAATTAATTGAAACCTCATGACAACATTACTGTTCAGGCATGAAGTTCTTGTGTAATCAAGGTAAAAAATACTATCATAGCCCAAGAAAGTACACAACAACAGAAGAGTTAGAAAGTTGATTTGTAGAGCACTATTTGAGATGTTAGAGGCCTGAGTTTTCTAAAGTGGACTACTTAATATATCTGTGGAACATTGTGTACATAGTTAGCTACTGAAAGAATTTGAGAAACAAGAGAAATCTACAGTCATTTTAACAGTAAGAGCTAGAAGAGTTAAAGAAGACCTAAATACCTTGTACAGACCTTAAAGTTACTTGTGTAATTAGACTATAGTTTTGAAGAGCAGAATTCTATGACTTTTCTTAATTGTTACTGTTTTTGTTACAAGAGTTCTGCAAGTTCCTTTCTAGCCATTACCAGAAATCACATTTCATTAAACAGGGTTTGCTTAGCTGGTATGTTTTAACTCTACTTCAGTACAAATTAAATCAAGACCATGAACTATTTACTGGATTTTTATTTTTTTTTTTATTTGGGTTTAATTTTAATTTACAGTAGTGTTGTTAGGCAAACATTGGATAAAAGGGAATAAATTATTACTTTAAGACAGTGAAGCACATTGAATTCTTTAATGATTGTGCTTATATGTTCTGCAAATCTGTCGCAGTTCCACTGTTGTGAACACTAGCTTACTATCTAATTTGTTCTTACCAGTGCTAATGACTAGATGCCAAAGAAATTATATTTCTGCACTGTTGTGATGATTACAGACTATGCTTTAACAATGAATAAACCAATTTTAATCTCCACATATCAGAAGCTGTTATTTAACTATCCTATTTTAAACAGAAAGCCTTCTGACATAGTCAGTGATGGTTTTTATTGGTTCTATTACCTGTTTCTTCAATGAATTCATTCTTTTCACTGCTGACAAAAATAAACAGCATTGACATGCAGGTTAAACAAAATTTCTGATGCAAATTCAATTTAACTTATTTTTCGTTTTAAAGATAATGCTGAAAATTGTTCATTTGTTCTCTTGAGCATTACATCAAGACATGCAGTTTTCTGTAAATAGAACTGGAAAAGGTAAAAGATAAAGAAGAAATCCATAAAAAGTCTCCTCATCTAGAGAAAGCTGTAGTCAATTCTTCAAAATAAAAAAAGTTAGCAATTAATTGAAGATATATAAATTGAACTTCTGTAAAAAAAATATTAGACTTTTAAGTAACAATATAAAAGACATGCTAGAAGTAATATGTTAGTAGGCACAGTCAACAATGACTATGGGCATTTTGGTAGTGAATTTAAAATATCCTAGAATTTACCACAGAGAAATAATTGTTTTAGGAGAGCAGATATCTTAAAAATTATACGATCAGTTCTTACAGTCATTTAGTGCAGAAATCATTGCTTTGTTCTTCCTAATTTAAAATAAAAAAAGAAATATTTTACTTTGTGCTTCTGTTTCAAGAAAATCCAATGTGCTGAATATTGGGAGGGTATTCAAACTGTAAGTATATGCTTTCTCTCTTCCTGACCAGAAATTGCTGAAGTGGTTATTACAGCTTGAATGCTATTTGTCATTACATTTCCTGGATATAGTGCAACTGAGAAGGTTAAGGCAAGGGCAAGAAGGATGAACAAGTATGAAATATGCGCTTTTAAATGAGTAAGCAAGCTAGAATTCTTCAGCTCAGGAAAAAAAAAGAAAAGCATGCATTCCTTGGTAGATGTAGCTGCATTTGTGGTTTTGAAACAGGAGGGTGTCTGTTTTAAGTCAGCTCCACAGGATGTGTACCCCTTCTAGCTCTCATTGGCAATGGCTAGTTTTACAAACCCTCTTCTCCCTGCTTTCTTTCCTGTTATTCAAACGGTGTGATGGGTTTCTTTTGTTTTATTAAGATCTTTAGGTATCTATAACGATCTTCACAGAAAGAGAAACACAGCAAATAAGTACAACCCTTGCAGTTTTTCAGGTATAACCACAAGTGATGAAATTTAAGATAAAATAATTTATCTTTTATTCCCATTCTTTCTTGTTTCACCCTTTTCTAAATTAAGCATAGTTCTTTAGGAAGACTAACATTGTATCAAACAAAATAAAAGAGTCCATGTTAAATTCTGAGAAAAAAAAAAAAAAGAGAAAAAAAAACCCAGGTGAAAATAGACCACACCGTTATTGGAGCTAAGCCTATATTGGGGCAAAGATTATGTACACAAAGACCTGTGGAAATTAATAGTCTACATATTAATGTTACTGACAGAGAGGATCCAGTGGGGATTATTTGCAGAAGCAAGTAGCATAAGGTAGTCTGAGCTCAAGTGAATTATTAAATTTTAATTTAAGATGACAGTGTAAATATTTTCCTAGGAGAGAGTAAATGTGCAAGAGAACCCAACTAACTGTGATTCTAGAGCAGTAATAACTGTGACACTAGAGCAGAGGCATTAGCAAGTGCAGAGAAAGGTGACAAACATCACCTCCTTATCGAGATATACTAATTCAGCTGACATCCCAGTACAGTACAGCCTTTCCAAATTATTTAGGTCCTCCTCAGCCTACCTATCATATAAAGTAACAGCTGATCTTTGAGAAAAGATATTGAGGAACACAGTAAAATATTCAACACCTGTGAAGAGATGAGTATAGCTGTCTTCTAGCGGTGAAAGAACGTCCTCTGCATTAAAAAGATCAAACTAGAACTCAACAAAACTCAGTTGTCATAAGTAAATTTTTTGCATGTTCTTCTGTTTCAAGGAGCCCTTTAGAATCCTGTATCTAAAAATCTATCTTAACATTTACAGTGATGGATGAATTATAATCATAACTGCAAGTTAAAATGGCAGAAGTGATTAATAATTCTGCAAATAAATTATATTAATTCTTGTTGTGTTTAGTTTTGCTCATTTGATAGTTTGGATTTGACTGAAAAATGGTATTTGTATTTATTCTTTTTAAAAAATGTATTTATTTTTTCAGCTGAGTTTTTTGTTTTTTTTTTTTTATTTTGGTTCCACTGGGAACTAAGTACTCAATTATTATTTTTAGGTGTCTCACTTAGAAACATCTAGTGTACTCTGTTAAGTGCTTTGAAAATGTACTGTAGCTTTTTCATTGAATGGGTGCATTTAATTCACTTTGTTGCTTCTAAATCTCTTTTACTGGGTATTCCATTTCTATCCTTCTGTTAACTCCGACACTGTGCAATCTGCTGTTCTTTGGCTTTCAATGTGTTATAATTGGAAATATGCTGAATAAAAGGGGCATAATGCATCATGTGAACTCTTATGTAAATTAGGACTCTGAAGAACATTTGGAGAGAGGAAGAGTTGATTAAAACTTTTTAGGAGTGTGTATCCAGTAACTAATGCTATTGATTTTTGGGTTTATGATGTATTTGTGCATATTTTAATCATAGCTGTCTCTGAGTTTGCTTCTTCAATAATTTGGGACCTCTTGTGGTGACTGGAAAAATGACAAATAACTTGTAATTACAAGAAGTAAACCAAAATCAGTTCTCAGGAGTTAACTGTAACATAATAATAAACTTACACCACCAGAAAAACTTTTGGGGTTTTCAGGTCATTTTTAACTTCAAATAAGATACATCTTTCTGCCTGCAAATTTTAGGTATTTGAAATTGAAATATTAGAATTTGTATTGAGGAACACTTCTTTATGGTAAAACTCTTTTGCACCAATTCATTCCAATATGTGCTATAAAAAAAGAATGTTTATAGACATATTTGATATTTATATGACCAATAAATGTACCCAGAGCTGTCATGGTAAAATTTCACTGTGATAAACCTATGGATGTAGGCTGTAGCAGTGATTCTACTTATATACATTGGTCTCTGCCAAGACAAAATACACAACTGTTTTAAGGTATCTTTACAAAATAACATTTGATTTCACAGTCTATGCATCAAAACAAGCTGTAGCAAGTCTGTTATTCTAAGTAATTCTTCCTGGTGTTATGCTTGTCCATTTACGTGTTCAAGACTTCTTCAGATCTAATGCCCTTGACCTGAAAAATAGTCTTTTCTAATTTTATTATTTTATTGAGAGCAATTGTTTCCCTTTTCCCTGTATTTCAAATGTTTCTTACTATTTTCCAAAATTCTTCACAAATTTGATATTGAACTGATTTGTCCTTCAAGTAACAGTTTATTGTTGTTCTATTTTTTGCCCTAAAATTCATTTCAGATTAGACAGTTTCATATCACCTTTCTTTCACAGACCTGCTCTTTCAGATGTTCCTTTTAGAAGATGAAGGTTTCAGTCTTGAATCTAATTCCATTCCTACAGTGGGCTATCTTACAGGGTTTTTTGTTATCCATAATGACAAATGCTTGTACACTTAAAAAAATTTAATTACCATTGTATTTTTTTTTTCAGAAAAAAAAGTACTGGACATGTTTCAAAGGTAATAGATTAAATAAATAGAAAGTAAACAGAAAAATGAATAATATTTAATCAATTCAGTTAAGAATCACACTTGATAACAATTTACGGACACACAGAAATTTCCTAAACAAAAACATAAAATAAACATGCATTATGTCTACTTTCCAGTCAGTCTCAGGCTGTGATGGCACAGGAATGGTACCACTCCACTTCTTCATGCAAAAAACTACAAAAAAAAAAGTTAACTTACCTGGGAAGAAGGGTGTTTGTTTCCTTCTACTCAGAACTCACCAAATCTTAAACGTTGACATCTACTCAGAAGTCTATTTTTGCTATACCTACACACAAGACGAAATGACTCTCAGACATATTGACATGTCTGAACATAAAAGAAGGGGATGAGTGAGAGAATCCAAACTCCTTGTTCCACTGTTTAAATAAGGTATTAAAAAAAAAAAAAAAGTTTTAATGAGTGATAAGCATTTATTTTATTAATTAAATGTTTCCTGCTTAACACAGTCTTGCTTCTTTAAGAAGTTGTGCAGTTATGTAATATTTGTAACAAATTCTTCTATACCACAGCACATTGACTTAAAGAGTATGAATAACAGGCTACAGTGATTTAGATATTAGGTTATGGCAAAATGTCAATAAAAAGACGCATAAAATCTTTCCTATATCTCTTTGTGTCTGTATGTGTACAGTGGTGCATATGTGTAATCTAGATATATTTTTTAATTATATTTTTTAGTTGTACCAACATTAAGCAGCTTTCAATTAAAGCAGCCTTCAACCTATATAGTTTGAAGATTTAATTTAATATCAATAGGTTCCACATGTCCTTAGTATTGTTATTTTGATAGTGGCTTGTAATCAGGTTTACTAATACGGTTGCAACTGCACTGAACCGTAAACACATCTTGCTCTTACATCTGGTGAGGACTAAGAGCTCCAGTTAGATACATTAAATGGAAGACCTATTGATGCCCGTTAGGGCAGTGTACCCATCCAGATAAGCTCTTGTAGCTTTCCAAGGCCTTTTGAAAAATAAGGAAAGATAAATTAAAAAAGAAGATAAAAAAACGAGAAACAAACAAACAAAACCCAAACAAAACTACCTACCTAAAATAAGGAGGGATAAATGACAGGTCAGAGTAATTGTTCTGATATTTACAGTATTCTCATATCCACAGCCTTCCTTCGGGGCCTGGTAACCCACCCTGGTTACCCCATGGTAATAACCTTAGTAACATCACTGATCATACCATATGCAATAACTCTTCTGCTTCCTTCAGGTGTCTGCTCATGTTTAATGTAATAGACATTTGCATGCAAACTAAATTTACTGCTTTAAGAATATATGAGCATAGGATGAGACTCGGGACAAAGTTGTCATTGGCACAAAGTTGAAAAGATTGTTCTTTTTTTAGCCTGCTGTCCTGGGTTTAGCAGTAGCAGTCAATTTTTCTCCTTCTTGGTAGCTGGTGCAGCACTGTGTTTTCACTTTCAGCCTGGGAACAGTGCTGATAATACCAATGTTTTCAGTTGTTGCTAAGTAATGTTTACCCTGACCAAGGACTTTGTGAGCCTCATGCTTTTCCAGGGAAGAGGGGAAGCCGGGAGGAAGCAGAGACAGGACACCTGACCCAAACTGACCAAAGAGGTATTCCATACCACAGCACGTCATGCCCAGGATGTAACTGAGTTACCCGGAAGGACTAGCTAGGACTGCAGGGTTGGAGGAGGTATCAGTCGGTGCTTGGTCAGGCTGGGGGGGGTCGAGTTATCTGTTGGCTGGTGGTGAGGTGATGCATTCTCTTCCCTTGTTATTTCCTTTATCATTATTATTATTGGTGGCAGCAACAGTGATTTGTGTTATACCTTAGTTACTAAACTGTTCTTATCTCAACCCGGGGGAGTTGCATTCTTTTCCATTCTCCTCTCCGTCCCTCTGGGAGTAGGGGGAGGGCAAGAAGTGGGGGGAGTGAGTGAACAAGCTGTCTGGCTGGGTTTAAACCACCACACCTGTGAATAAAAGAATCCTTTGAAAAAGCTGCTTTAATCTACTCTCCTCTCCATCAGAGGAAGAATAGACCTCTGAATGAATTAAGATGTTGACTATTTCTTTAGTTTAAGGAACAATATGCAATATTTATTATTGACACTATTTTAAAAACTATAATATTTCATACCTTTAAACTTAGCTAATATAATTAAATTTTCAAGTTGAAAAGCACACTTTTTTAAAAAAAGTTAAATACTTCATGATAATAGCCACTGTTCTATAAAGCTCTTAAAATGTACATGACGGAAGATTTTTCTGGAACCAAAGTTGTTAGTTGCCTTTTTAAATCTGGAGGGAAAAATTAACACAAAACATCTACGTAACTAGACCCCATAGGTCTTTATGAAACAGCAGCTGCTTTATCCTTGTAAATGTTTTTTTTCTGACTCTTAATGAGGTACCTCCATTTCAGATGTATGAAATTTAGTACTAAATCTGTCACTAATGGACTTAGAGTATGTTTAATGCTTGTGGGAAGGGGAAAAAAAAGGGGGGGGGGGAGAATATAGTGTATTGTGACATTTTGGAAAAAAAAAACAACCCAAACCCTAAAGATTATAAAACCAGTATCTGAATTCTAGAAGACATACCTTCCATTAAAATCAGCTACAGATTCATAACATCTCTTCAAATGAGGTGCATGATTGCTTATAAATGCATCATTAAAATGTTTCCTGTGGCTTAGAGGTAAGTGTTCGAGAAGAAAAAAGTACATTCATATAATATTAAATAAAAGACTGATCTTTCATGTGGGGAAATTGTCAAAGCTCTAACTTCTTATTTAAACAGTGAGGAATCAAACAAACATCATGAGTCTGAGAGAACACCTGTTGGAACTAGTGAGTTATTAAAAGTTCCCTGAAAAGCATCAGCAGGAGAAATAAAGCATTTCAGATGACTAAATAGAAATTATTAAAGTATGTATTCTGTTAAGAAAAATCGCAGGAAGAATCATAGGAAGAAACAGTTTGCTTTTCAAAAGGAAAACAGATTAGCTGTTAAGAAAGACAGTAAAATTCCCCCCCCCCCCCAAATCTCTACTTTAGTGTAACATATGATTCACATACAAACTTGGAAAACCTCTTGCAGTAAGTAAATAAATAAAATTTTCCAGATGTGCCATGTGCCTGTGTTCATGCCCATTACACTTTAGTCATCAGTTCCCTGAGAAGTCAAAGTACTCCCCAAGTAGTCTCTCATAGATGAGGCACTGGACTGATTTGACATCAACTTCAGATAAAATGACTCACAGGGTTGGAACCTGACTAGTTCTGACTGTTCTCCAGGCAAGAATTCCGAACAGTCCAGGAGATTCCACAAGTTGACTTCTGCTGTGCCTAGACCACCTAGACCACCAATTAATTAATTGATGGTTGATTGATATTCTGGTCAGAGAATCTGCCTGTACAAGGGACCCACTGAGGTAAGTACTGCTGTATATGAAGAAACTAATCAAACTGAACATTGGTAATTTCTAATAGTCTGTGTTAACTGTTCCCACAACTGCAGAAATGGTCATGAAGGATAGTCTTTTTCACGTATTTAAGACAGCTAAAAGGACTGTTGGACATGGGTTGAGATAATCAATAGAAATGGCCATGCATGTGTTAGAGCAATCATGTGGGACCCTACAGAAGGTGGACTATAAAAATATAGGCAGAACAATCTGAGTCACACAGGAGGGACATAGACTTTCTGTAGTGAATCCTGAGAAGGGTCACGAAGATGATCAGAGGACTGGAGCACAAGACAGGTTGAGAGAGTTGCACGTCTGCTGGAGAGGGCTCCAGGGAGACCTGGTAGCAGCCTTCTAGTACCTAGAGGGAGGTCCACAAGAATGCTGGAGAGTGACTTTTTACAAGGGCATGTAGTGACAAAACAAGGGGAAACTGAAAGAGGGGAGGTATACATTAGATATTAGGCAGTGTGTGAGTGTGTGTATTGTGGAACTAAATGATTTTCCTTGGTCCCTTCCAACCCAAATAATTCTATGATTCTATGCTTTCTACGCAGTTGCAGAAACTCTTTCAACAAACTGGTGTCAGCATCTGGACATCAGCTGACTATCCTGTGTGAGAGATTCAATTCCCCATATGAGTATTGCCTTCTGCAAAAGATTCCACAATCTATTTTATTTAAAGGCTCTAAGCACAAACTTCTATTTAACACCCCCTACCTTAAAAACACCAACATAAAACCAATAATAATTCCTTTTCCTGTGAAATCCTGATGACTGCTACTTTCTTGTCTCTGCATTCAGAGCCCCAGTTTGTACTGGTGATATATTAATACTATAAAAGATCTTTCATCTTCTTAAAAGCCAAAGCACACTACATAGAACACAGAGATTTAATTCAAGTCACCTTGGAGACAGCATCTTTTACTGTTCTCTTACAAAAATTTCCCTGGGATGTATTTGCTAACTCTTTAAATCTTCAGACTCAAATCAGAGAACTCAAAAGACAATGAGATTTTATTTTGCTGTGGTTCTGAAAGATAAATAAATATTTTGTCTTTTTGGATGCTTAGATCTACAGATTCTCCATTTATTTATTTTATATTTTTTTTAAGATCTCTAATTTGTTAGTCATTCATTTATAAGGCTTAGATAACAATCTCTGCCCAGATGTTATGAGGAACACAGGAGCACAGTCTGTCCATGGAGAAACATAAAATGGTTGTGAAGTTACCCAACAGTGACTTCTACTTCATCTGTATGATATGATTTTTTTTTCTTTTGTGACATATTTTTACAGATTTGCCAAAAGACTTTTTAAAACTTTTGGTTTCACATTAAAAAAGCATATATTGGCAACATTGTCTTTTATAATATATAATAGATATGGTTTATGGTACTACAACTAGACTAGTTGCAATTAGTACTTTTGATTTATTCTTTAGCAAGCAATTTCCTCAGATATTTAAAAGACAGTAGCATAGAAACTCAGCTGAGCAACAATGTATGGAGTTTTTCCATGTACTGATATCTACTTATTTGATATCTACTATATTTTGCTGAATTTTTATGGTAAAGGGTAATAATAGAAGTTACATACACTGAGTAGAGCTGATACCTGTCTATATTTGTACGAGATATCTACTCAGAGTAGCTCAAAAGGCTAATATAGGTGCTGGTATTTGTGACGTGTTTTCCCATGAAAACTGAATTTTACAGAAAACCAGGATAGCTCTTTCCCCCTGTATGAGGAAAACTGACATAGACACAGCACTCTGTGTGTATGAGTGTGTTTTCGACATTCTATTGCTTCTCTTGTAAACCATTTTTCCATTAAAAATTTCATGTAACTATAGCACTAATACAAACATGTTCGAAATAGTTTTGATTTCCATAGTAACTGGATGACTAAAAATGGTTACTGAAAGCTGATAGAGAGGAGAACTGGTCAAATGGATGTGGGTTCAGGCTGTAAGACTTTTGACAGTTCTCAGCATTCCAGTTCCCAAGAGTGAATGAAAACATTCTTCAGTAATTTGCATCCCGAGCACAGTTAGTTGTATCAGCATCCCTGACAAGAACATGGTTCTGTAGCAGGTTTCTTTCTATTTTTTCTTTTTTTTTTTTTTTTTTTTGTCTTACACAAAGCATTTTCTTTCTTGTGGATAATTTGAGAATATTCTACATCTAGATTAAACATTAGAAAGCAGTCAAGGCTTTTAGATGTCAAAGCTGACGGATACTTTTCAAGAGAAAGTATTTGCAAGCACGAGCACATGTGTATTTAAAAGATTTTTTTGATTATTTGATTCTTTATGAGTGGCATTGTCATGGTTTAAACCCAGTCAGGCAACTTGTTCACTCACTCCCAGTGAGTGGTGCCGAGCTGACAACAATCGAGGCCCACCCCCCCTGGAGGAACGGGGAGGAGGATCGAAAGGGTGCAACTCCTACGGGTTGAGACAAGAACAGTCCAGCAACCAATGTACAACACAAATCACCACCGCTACCACCAACTACAACAATGATAAGGGAAAATACCAAGGGGAGAGAGAATACGATACCATCGGCCAAGAAACGAGACCCACCCAGAAGCCCCTGTCCTTCCAGGTAACTCCCAGTTACCCCCCACCCCGGGCATGACGTGCTGTGGTATGGAATACCTCCCTGGCTAGCCCAGGTCAGCGCCCCATCTCTGCTTCCTCAAAGCTTCCCCTCCTCCCTGGCAGAGCATGAGCCTCACAAAGTCCTTGGTCAGGGTAAACATCACTTAGCAACAACCGAAAACATTGGCTTCACCAACACTGTTCCCAGGCTGGAAGTCAAAACACAGCACTGCACCAGCTACCACAAAGGAGAAACATGACTGCTACTGCTGAACCCAGGACAGGCATCCAAAGAAACCTTTTTTTTTTTTACTTCTACAATTTATAAATTGATGATAGGTTTCAGTGGAATTTCAGATTAAGGTTTTCAGAACTGAACTGAGGGTAAAATCTGCTAGGAAAATAAAAGAGGTTAGAGTCCTCTGAGCAAATAGCAGCTTGTATCATGCCCTATTCATTGCCATTTCTGATGCCTAGAGTTTAGGACAGACTTTCACTCTCTCAGGTAAAGACAATTAGATTTTATCCTAATTGGTTGCTATTTCATGCTGTGAACTCCTAGTGAGCTCAGCTGCTTGTGTGCTAGGCAAGTAGTTGCTTCTGCTGTTCTGTGCACTTTGAAATTAGCCTTCTGTCGTCAGGTACTTTAGGGGCTTTCTCAGCTCATACCTCCGAAAGTGCCACACAGCAGCAAGTCAAATTCAAAGAGCAGTACTGGATTTCCCTGCTAGAACCAACTCTTATAATGAAATGCCATCACTGTTTGCTACTGTCTTTACCACCATTCAGCTCCACCTCTTAAGCAGATCTGAAGGTGTAAATTCCTCAGGTTTTACAGATAGATCTGTGTATCAGATGGATATTCATATATACCTAAGGGCAAAGATACATTTTACATCCTGGGTTTTCCTATAGAGGTCAGTTGCATCTTTTGGGGTTTATAGAATCATAAAATAATTTGGGTTGTAATGGACCTTAAGATAATCTAGTTCCAACCCCCCTGCCATGGGCAGGGACACCTCACACTATACATGTTGCCCAAGGCTCTGAACACTGCCAGGGATGGAGCATTTATCACATCTTTGGCCAACCTATTCCAGTGCATCACCACCCTCAGAGTAAAGAACATCCTTATATCTAACCTGAACATTCCCTTTAAGTTTGAACCCATAACCCATTTTCCTATAGCTACAGTCCCTGATGAAAAGTCCCTCCCTAGCATCCTTGTAGGCCCCCTTCAGATACTGTAAGGCTGCTGTGAGGTCTCCACACACCTTTCTCTTCTTCTAGGCTAAAGAGCCCCAACTTTCTCAGTACCATTTTACACAGGGCATGATAATAACGTTTTTCTACTGTAAATAGCCATGAAACTAAATCACAGCAAAAAAATGCCTCTTGTAGCTCTGACACCAGAATGAATTCAGCTTAATGACTAATTTAAACCATGTAACAGTTGCTGACGTGTCTTTTTGGATTTGAATTTTTTTTTTCATGAAGCATATTTTGATCACTTTGCATTTTTGAACAATTTTAAAGTCTACTTTTCAGTGTTTAGTTTTTCCCCTCATAATCTCACTAAGGTTGTCTCTCTAACTAGGTTCCAGGAAGATTGCAGAACACACTAAATTAATTTTTTGGCCGTGATAACATTTTTAATATGAAAAAACCTCACATCCATTTGGAATGAAATTTTACCTGTATAATTGGCAGTTGACAGTGCTGGTGACATTTTTGAATAAGAACAGAGTTCCCTAATAATAAATAGTTTTGGTGCACGTTCAGATTCTTGAATTTTCTGCATTTGTTAATTGACCCTAGTGGGACAATTATTCTGGAAAGCCAAGTATTACCATCTGTATTTGTGAGATAGTCCACTTGGACATCTTCAACCTAATTTGTTCGTATATGAATTACATCTGTAGCAGCGGATTTATATATTCTGTTATCAGCAAAATACAAGTCCATCTATCTAGTATATGCTGAGCTCAAAGCTTTTTTATGTGCACATGTTAAGTCAGGCGTAGAAGTATCTTGTAGCAAACCACTACACAATAGCAAAGTAATCAGCCTGCAGTGCTCAGTATCAACATATAAGTTACTGCTGTTTTGCAGAGCAGATTTAAAGGATGTGAATGCACAGATACACAACACATACATGCAGGGTCTGCAGATTCTGCATAAGTCCTCTACTGTGTCAGCTACCTGCTATAGCACTGACTGCCCCAGAGGAAGTTGAAAAACTTGATCCTTTTAGTTTATTTTTTTGTTAATAACTGTATGTGGTGTACATTTAATAGTGTAGTAGCATATGGAGTAAAGAAATATTGAACAAATTTCTTGCAGAAGTTCTAAGATAAAGTGAACCATGAGGAAAAGGGTTGGTGGGTTCGTAAAAATTTCTCAGGAATGGAAATGCAAGGAATGTATGTTTTACATAACATAGCTTGCTATTAAGGATACAAAAAAAGCTTATATTGTCCTTTTTGGTAAAGTATCATGCCATTTTTCAGGCTAGGCTTTTAGTACATATGTATGAAATTTGACACAACACAAATACAAGCAATTATGATAATCAAGATGTTTATTTTATGCCCTGTGAGAATTCAAAGAGGACAAGTAGATATACTATTATTTATATGCCAATTTATTTTACAATTACTTGTTACTATTAGTTACTATTATTGTTACTGTAAAATTTACAGTTATAAATCAAGACAGGTTTTGTTGAATAGGTGCTGGTGAAATAAAAATAAATCATGTGGGGAGAAATAAACATTATTTTTTTAAAAGACAGCATAATTGAGTATATAAAAAGCTTGTAGAGGACCTGCAAACCAGTTTATGTGTTATAAGTTTGCAGTGGAAATTTTATTTGGGAGGAAGATTACACAGAGTTTACTCATTGCGTCCTGAATGCTGTGGGCTCATTGAATATTCATAGATGATTGTATCAAGAATGCTGTTAGTAAATTTATTTCCCCAAATCAGTCAATGTATTTTCTGGGGAATCATTGTATACAACAGGTAAATATTTCTCATTCCAAATTCTCTTTCATGTTTTATCCCTGAGTTAATAGAATTAACTTTATTTATTTGGAGCACATAATGAAGTCAACACCTGGCAAAGCTTTTTTATGCGCACATGGTAAGTCAGACATAAGTAAGTATGGCAAAGCCCCTTAAATGCTATAGAAGAAATTGTCATAAGGGACATGCTTGCATCCATTTGAGTCCTATTTTCAAACAGAGGTTGGAAAACAGAAGAGGGAGGTGAAGGAAACTGAAGAAAGATACAATTCTACCAGCTTTTACAACTATTCCCACTTTATCCTTTCATGTCACCCTGTATTTCCCCTTGCTCTGTACATTCCTTGATTATGCTTGGGCATATAGAAATACACATAATTGGTTTGAGAGAGGTTTTCCCCTAGAATATTTTGTTATTCATGAGTATTGTAATTTATAAAAACAGACTCTGGTTGACTATGTTATTAAATCTGTTAATTTCATAAGTATTATGCCCTGTTTATAATCACAGCTCTGCTATTATCTCCTTTTCGAAAGGGCTGAACTTTATTCAGCAAAGATGGTTTTGCTGAACTGCAAAGGGTCCAAAACCTAAAAAATAGTGCCGATGAAGACATATGTAAGCTTCCATCCCAATGACAATGCTTGTTAAAGATTCAAATGTCAAGACATAAGGGAAAACATGACATAACTGAGTTACCAAGCACTGTACCAGAAGCAATACTAGACACCTTTCTTTCTAAGTGGAATAAATATTGACCAGGAGCTGATGACTGTTTCATTCTTTCTGTTTAATATCTGATTGCTTCGGTGATTGCCAGCTGCTGCTCCATGAAGATAGTAGCGTTCATGTGCTCTGGAAGCCAGCAGGTTTCCTTTTCCCACCAAAACATCTATCTTCACTCTTTTTCTCAAGGAACTCTGGCAAAGTAACCTATGTACAGATATTTCAGCTTAGTAAGACATTCCTCAAAGTTTTTATAGCATGTTGTAAAGAAGGGTTTTATTAATGTTTTCTCACTGTAATATATACTTCTAATGTAAATGTGGGTAAGCTGCACTGTTTTGAGTTTTCTTCCCCACCTTGGGTACCATAGAAAACTGCTCATAATTGTGTAAAATATGCTTATATCTTGTGCAGATAGGGAAGAAAAAGAGCTGTATTTTATTAAAACTGCTAAAAGTAAATATTAAATATGAAGTATGTGCAGGCACATGTACATGTACATGTGGATGTATATGTATAAATACATGCTCATTCAAGGCTTTGTTAGGATAATACTGTAATAGTCTTATTAAATAAGGAGTTTTATATCCATTTATAATAACATCAGCACTTAAATTCCAGATCTATATCTAGATCTATCCACATCTATACAAACAGATTTCAATGATAATATATCCTTAAATTTTTTTATACAAGCAAATTATTAAATTTATTAATATCTGCCTTTTTTTTTTTTTTTGCTGTTACACTCACCCTTCTGAAGTCCTTCTGGGTCCAATGCTATGCAGTTTCAACCATCCCCAGATAAAGATGTTGGGGGTGTTGCAGTGAACCATTAATGTTCCCAGATGTTTCTGGGGTCATTACATGTGTGATGCTGGTGCTGGGGATCCTCCCTTCCTCCTCAGTTCTGGGGTTACCTTAGCTTTCTTCTCATATGTTTTTCTCATTCCTACCTGTTCCCTTCTCTCTACCAAATGTTGTCAGCAATAATCTGTAAAATATATGCTATATTGATGGCTTGGCTTCACAAGCAAAGATTTGGGAAGGGCTTTAACCACGCTTACTACAAGCACGATGACCAAGGTCATGTGGGATATACAAATCTGGTTGGAAAAAAGGGTGCTTAGACAATCAGGAAGTGTCCGACCAGGACTGACATCTCCTGCGCAATCTCAAGCTACCCATGCGCTGGTTCGCCCGCATGGAAGGTTGGATCTGCAGCTTCCCAAGCACCTTGCCACCTGCCATTACGACCCTTACCTGTCCATACAGATAAGTGAGAGTAAGCCCTTCCAGCATGCACAGTCGATTTTTTAGGTGAGGCAGTAAAAATACCTTTAAAGCACTCCAAAAGTCTAATGAGACATAGTGGTCTCACCTGAAATCAAAATAACTATTATTTCATCAACCAGACTTCTCATTTCCAAAATGTGCTTTTCTTCTGGAAGTGATCAAGACCAGGTTGGATAAGGTTTTGAGCAACCTGTTCTAGTAGAAGGTGAAATTCCAGTTCTAGGGGGAATTGAAACTAGATGATCTTTAAAGGTCCCTTCCAACCCAGACTATTCTATGACCCTTCAAAATTATTCTGAAGATGTCTTTTGCAACAAGTGACATGTCCTTATGATTGTGTATCAGTTATCAATAGTCTGTTGCTCAGAACTGACGTTTGGTTCGCAACCTGTTGTTTCATTCATCCAGATGACTCCTTCCCCAAAAGAAATCCTTCTGCTTTCAAAAGCAATTCCTGTGGAAACCAAGACCTACATACATAAAAAAGGGGACAATTGAACTTTTTAGAGAGGCATCTGTTTTTCTTCAGAGTTTTGTCACTGATCAACCCACACAGCCTTCGATTTTAACTTTTTTCTGGTTTGCTCAAGGTAGAGAAGCTCTGATGAAGAGCTATGAGAGGTAGAGATTTCTGAATGCATGATACAAGAGCTAGATGTTCATAAATTCTGTTATGCCAATATACAATTAGAAAGATGAAATTTCAACTGAAACATCAGAACATGGTTGATAATCACTGATATTCCAAGTTGGAGTCTTGCCCTCCAAATCTCTAAAAAAAAAAGAAAAATGTAATTGTAATCTGACATTAAGAACCAAAATCGAACAGTAGGTATAGTCTTAGTTATGCAACGCCTAGTTAACGCGGCTTTTAGCACCCTAACAAACTTGTCAGTTTTATCAAGATTTTAAATACACAGAGATACACACACACACACACACATATATATATATAAATATATAACTTTGAGCTCCATCAGTAAGTTTTAGAACAAATGTAAGTATAAACCTTGACATGTAGTTCTGGTATGTAGTGCCCAGTTAGTTTGTAAACTTTAGTAATAATTATCACTCTTTTTTTCCTAAATGCTGTTGCCTAAGTCCTATAAATGCACACATCTTAAAAGGCAAAGTTTTTAAAGAGATTCAAATATAATTGGTGGAACAGTTACACTATGTCAGAAAAAGTAAAATGCTTAACCTAATTAATTACAGGCTCTACCCACGAACTGTATCCTTCATCATCACCCTGCAATAACAATGCCACTCTGCTAAAAATAATGTTGCAGACAAGAGAAACAAACACTGCACTGACTGTTGAGTTAATAAAGCAAGCAAACAAAACAAGAACTGTTACACAAGCAAATCTATAAGCTTTTGTGATCTCAAGCTAGTAAAATGAATCATGTCAAAGAAGGTAGCTCTCACTTCTGTAACTGTGACAGCAAGTGAACATAGGACTTTAACAGAAGCAGCATATTAAATAAGCAGGAGTTTGCTGTTAGCCTATTTCCCCATGTCTTTCCTCCCTCTTCCACCTTCCCCCTTTTAAATCCTTTTGTTTTAATTATGATTTCAAAGTTTTGTTGCATTTCAAACTCTGTATATGAAAACATTGCTTTCAGTAATTTAAGATAGACTTTGTTTCTCCTGTAAACAATGAGTAGTACTAACTACTATATATCATTCTATCTGATCTTTCTCATGGGTGAGACATTGCTAAGAAAAGGCTATGTGGCCCTAGGTTATTTTAATTATCATGTATAAGGTAACTTGTTAAATTGTATGCTAAGAATATTTCTCCTTCCCACAGCAATTTTTTAATTTTTTCCAAAAGTCCATACAGAATGTAGTTGAATTGTCAGTTTTTTACAAGTCTCTAATCTTTCAACAACAATTTTCAAAGTTACCTTCTGGCTTCCTAATTCATCACTTTTGTCTCTTGTCATTTGATTCCTGAATTATATATATATCACTCTTTTAATTGGAATAAATATCTGAACAGGTCAGCTTAATATTATTGCTATTTCATTATCTCCTTTCTGTAAATTCTGGTAGATTTCCTAGGAAGGTCTCTCTTTCTCTTCCCTTTGACATTCCTGTATTCTGTTCACACATATGTGCCTTTTATTTTTTGTTTTATACTTAATTTTTTTTATTATTTTAATTTTCACTTTAATCTCAAAAGGAAAGCCACATGTTGAGGCACACGCTGTAACTACAGCACTTGTTAAAGCTTTGATATAACATTTCTTAAACTGAAGCTCACAAAAACAAAGTAAAAGGGGAAATATGGTTAGGTGCAGTTTCACCAATAAAGTGGAGTGAGCATAAATATTTGCATTTAGTAATTACAGTGTATTCTCACTTCAGGGCCTTAGAAGGAAATCCATAGCATTCTTCCAGAAAACATGAGGTGCTGCAAGTTAAGTGTCACAGGGTAGATGAGGATAAGAGTGTCAACATTTAAAAAAAGCCCTGCCATTTACAGGTATCTTTGTAATTCATACTGCACTCAGTGTTAACATAAATGTTCTAGAAGTCTCTTAGATTTAACTAGACAGAAACCTGTACTCCATTCTCTGTGCAGGAAATGTGTTTTCAGCAAGTAAAAATGGTATTTGCACAAAATTCAGATGACAACTGATAATGATTTTGCCCAAGGACATGATTAATTGCCTCAAGATGGCAACAGGACATTTTATTGCCCCTAGTCTCTGTGAATCAAGGTTTTGCTGGAAAGTGGGTATGGATGAAAGGGTCAGGATCCACTGATGCTATTCACACCACACATATATGGCAACTAGACTTCACTTACAATTTATATAAAGCTCGTGCAGATCTGACTCTTCCTTAGAGTATGCTTTCAAGTAGACGCTCTTTTGTATTCTTAGCCTTCAGGCCCAGCTGTACCACCAAAGGGGTGTGATAAGAGGTGCGGTTGAATTAATTCCACCTGACTCAGACTTTGATTTGATGCTTACTTCAGCCTTCTGAAACTTAATCTGGCAGTGTTTTCCTAATCTTTCCCAAACATTTATTCCTTTCATGAAATAATGAATATGCTGCTGAGCAAAACACAGGAATCAGGATTGAGATGGGAACTTACATATGAGCTGGTATGGCCTTCTGTTGCTGATGGAGTGGATTTCCAATGGAACAGTTTAATTAAACTGAAACATAAGAATGCATAAGAAGATATTTTATTTTAAGGAATACTGAAATCCTAGAATATGGAGACATACAAAAAAGACCCCCAGGTACTGTCAAGATAGGAAAGAATGGGATACTTAAGAGAGAAAAAGAAATCATAAAGATTGCCATCTACAATTTTTTCTTTCTTTCCAATTCAAAAAAAGAAACAATGAATAATTCTCTTAAGACCATGTCCTTTTTAGATAAACAGACTACAGGGATAGACAGATGAAGCTGTTCCATTCTCTGAGAGGAAGAAGAATTCAGGTGAGCTACAGCAGAAAGCAAGCCATTCATTTCAATTGTGGTAAAGAAAGCAAATACACCAGTTAAATACAAACCCAAACATTTAATGTACGCTTGGAGATGAATTTGTTCTCCTTCCTACATTTACCAATAAGACAACATGCACTGAAATTTCTCCCTTTGTAAATATTCAATTATTCTGTTTCCCTACCTTTTATTTTAATTAACAGATTGGGAGGATAACATTCAAATTAAATAGCTTATATGTAGGCTTTTTCTAGCCCTTAATGAGTATACAAATATCCTAAGGAAATTTTCTCACCTTAGTTTTATCAGCACTATTTCTTCTCAGCCCACCAAAAACTTAAAAATAGATGCCAGATGTTATAAAACAAAATGGTCCATGCAGACTTTATTCTTCAGTTTACTGAAATATAAGTATTTTCTTAATTATTATAACATTGACATATTATAACATGGACATAGAATCACTTAGGCTGGAATCAACCTCATCAAACCCAAACAAACCTAACACTGCCACCACTAAACAGTGTCCCTGAGCACTCCATCTATACCTACATGTTTAAATACCATCAGAGATGGTGACTCAACCACTTCCCTAGGGAGCCTGGTGAGTTTCCTATGACAATGACCCATTTTCTCTTCTTTAGGGAAGCAGTTTTGACTTTCATCTTGGCTAGGCTTCCAAGTTAGATGAACCATCACCCTCATTATTGTTTTTTTTTTTTCACTTAAAGAGCCTTGTACCTGTTATGGAAGGGCATTTGGCAAGGTGGGGTAGTCACAGAGGGAGTGTGCCTGCTGCATCTGGCAGGAAAATATTGCTGTTGCCTTAAAGTCACCACATTCAGCTAAGTGAAGAGGATAGGGAATCTTCCCTATCATACGTCCTGTCTGCCTGCTGGACCTGTCCCAGGGAAAGTAGTGTGCTGTTTCAGTAGTCTGTATCACAGACTCCCTGATCCTCTTTAACCTTCCCACCTCCCCCTGCAAATCTGACAATAAGTAGAGAAGATCCTCTACCTGGGTGAACCTCCCACAGGTGTTCTCCCTACTAACCAATACTGGCATAAGAGCAGGGCACGTGCTGCAGCCTGACACCTGGGTGGCACCGTGTTCCCGTAGGAGCTTTCTCTGGGAATCTGAATCAGCCATGGTGGGTGCAGAGCTCAGAGAAGCCAAGGTTTTCTGCTAGGTGGATATCGCTGCTCCCTGGTTGAGCAGGCTGAGTTTCAGAGAGGAGAGGGCAGGAGGGCTTAGCCACCATTGCTCCTGGTCCTGCCTAGGTCTCATCAGTCACTGTTGCATGAGCTGTGGGCTCACAGTGGCTCTCTTGGCTACCCCTGAGGTTTCCCCAGTTCAGGAGACCCGCCCGTACATCACAGTAGAGCATTTCGCTGTGGATCATACTGGCACTGTACATATAACATATATATATATAACATATAGATATATAAATAACATACAGCAGCTGAGTGCTAGTTTCAGCTCCACATAAATCACATGCATAAATCACATTTCACTGAAACTTCTTTATTCTGTATATCCTTATTTCCAGAGGTATCCTCTGAGCAGGCGCCTGGGTGGTTTCAGTTTTCAGCCTTTCAATATTTCAGAATCACTACAGCTAAGCATCATCTATAACCATTGACTCTGCTCAGATTATATGTATTGCATGCTTGTTATAACCTCAAAACCCCTTTCAGGATCCCATTATTCCTTTTTTGCTTTTATTTAGCTTTGTGATAAGATGTGAATGATTATGCTACTTACTGAACATTTTATCTTGGGGAAAAAAAATCTAATTAGTCTTTTTTTTTTATTAACAACATGGATAGCTTAATACACCGGCTGTCCTACTGAGATTCTTAGGGGCTTTTCTTTAAAATAACTGCCTGTTTCTTAAACAATAATAAACATAATGAGGAACGAGATATCTGTATTTCCATCAGGGACTCCAAGTCTCTCAGTTGCTTGCTGAACTGGTTCACAGTATTATTAATCTCATATCACTAAATTTAATATTTGGATTTTTTGTTGTTTTCTGGCCAAGGTCATAATCATCACGAAGGCAGACATACAAAACACTGGGAGATAACAAAATGATTTCTTTTTTCCTCATAGAGTGGATAGTAAAAACTAACAAATTACACTATGAAGAAGTGGTGAATGCTCCATCCCTGGCAGTGTTCAAGGCTAGGTTGTACAGAGCCTTGGGTGACATGGTCTAATGTGAGGCGTCCCTGCCCAGGGCAGGGGGATTGGAACTAGGTGACCTTAAGGTCCTTTCCAACTGTAACCATCCTATTATTCTATAAATTATTCCACAAAAAAGCAACAAAGATGGTTTTTCATATTAAGAACTATAACTTCTGTTAAAGAATGCAAACTGTCTTCAGAATTTTATAATATAGGAACAAATGGACGCTCATAATCTATACTGTGTCGTCTTGTCAGATTTGATCAACAAGCTATAGCTGTGTTTGGTGTTAAAAGCATTTAATAAGAATATAGGTTGTGGTTTACAGTTTAAACTACTAATATTTCATTAAACAATGGTTTTAATTATCCTGTGACCCCTGGTTTTAAGTATCACATATTTGAAAGTCTGAAATATATTAATATGAATGTCTTTATTGAAAATTAAAGAATAAATGTGGAGTTCTGGGCCCTGTTAACATTCATGTCAGCTTCACTATTAACAGACCTGGGAGTTTGCCCTAGATATAAAAGACATATGGATCTCTGCCTTGTGACACTAGCCTGGAGAATACCTATGTTATGGAAGGCTTTTTTCCTCATGGAATTTTGTATCCAAAGTCAGTTAACAGAGTTTTTCATTGTTTTGCTGTTTTCTTTTTTTCTCTAAATTTTCTTTGAAGTTATGTGATAGCAGTACAAAACTACTAACAACTCCTTTTATTATAAGTAGCAACTAACATCAGTAAAATCTGAGCCATGACACATTTATGTCAAAATAAACCCCTAATTGGGTAGAATTTAGTAAGATGGCTAAATGCATTTCCAGATCAGAAACCACTTGAAAACCTCAGCAGTCATCAAGGAAATTCTACACACCATGGAAATTTATTAGCAATGTTTCAGCTGGAAGCACTATGCAAGATGCATAGTTGCAAGGCATGTCAGGTATCCTTGCTCTGAACCACTGCTTATCTACAATACAGGTGACCACTGATACTGGAAGAAGAAATCCAAATTATTTTATGTTTATGTTTTTGACCCAGATCTCCTCTGAAAACCATACATGACAAAACGTGATTTTTCAGATTCCTGGATAAAGATCATATTGCCCAAGCTGTGCAGAGGCAATTGGCAGGATAGGCATATAGTGTCAACTTAATCAAATTGCTTGCCTTTGTTGAATTAAGTCAGATCCTTAATATTACTTGAAGTAATTTATAGTAGTTTAATACCCATAAGTCAATCTATTCAAGGCACATTTTCTGGTTTCTTATGAAAAAACACTTGGATTAATTCTGGTAATTTCATTTTACATTATAGTTCAACCGTGGCTAACTTTAATTAAAAATGTCACACATACAATATACAAGGCCAGAGACATTCTAATTCTCAATTAAAATAGTGAACTGGATCTACCTTTTTTTTCTTTTACTAGAGTGGAAGATAGGAAAGGTTTATCTTAAAAATGTAGTTTCCCTTAGCTTCGACGAGTACTTGTGAAGGTCAAGAGACCTTTGTTGTGTGTGTCTCAGAAATCAAAAGACAAGGGACCTGACAGCTTGTTGTCGCTTGGGCAAACGGCCGGGGAGCAGAGAGGGGATCCTGCTCCACAGAGACAGGAGAGGCTTCCCTGTGTTGTGTGCCCTGAGGCGGTGAAGATCAACTGCCGGGCAACAAACTACCCGGAGACAGATGCAAAGACATTGTGGCACCTGCCAGGGCACGACGTGAGCTGGGTTTGAAGTTCACCAGCTCCCTGCGAGTGAGTCTGACCTGTGGCAGGGTTCCAGGAGAGTCCAACGCTATAAAAAGGCACCTTCCTGCAGCCGCATGGCTCATTCCTCCACCCTGGACCGCAGCTGAAAGGACCACAACTAAAAGAAATTCTACTCTCTGATCGAGAAGACATCGCTGTATCCACAAGGTGTGTGGTGATGCTATTTCTCTGTTTTCTTCCCTTCTTTCTTTCTTCCCTCCTTCTACTTTGTGTCTTTTATAAGAATAAGAATGAGAATGAGAATGAGAACGAGAACGAGAACGAGAACGAGAATAAGAATAAGAATAAGAATAAGAATAAGAATAAGAATAAAAGAAGCTGCCAAGACTTCTGTTATCCTGACACCGTTTTAAAGGTTACCAAAAAAATTAATTGTTGTTTCATTTCTCAACCTCTGGAGGGCCTCCGGGTTTCTCCTGTTAACCGTGCAGAGAGTGGTAAAAGATTGTTTTACCCCGGACCCACCGGGTGGGATGGGACAACACCAGAGAGACATAACTATAGTTTTAGTAAAAATACCAAACACTTCTAAAACAAAAGAGTTATGAATTCTGTTCTAAGTTCCATGACATTCAGTTTCAGTAGGGTTTAAATGATAGGGGTCTAAGAGAAATTTCATACACTTAAAATGAGGGAGTTTAAGGCGGAAAATTGCCCTTTTTTGCTTTTGTGTGTCTACTCATTTTATTTCTCCTTATACCAACTTTATGTTTTAAATAGACCAAGTTCACTAAAGACTCTAGTTTTGCCTGTGTGAATACCTAAAATTAGGTCTCTGTGGTATGCTGCATGAGATTCTGCACTTTGGGACCGCTCCTCTAAAGACTTATGAAAATATAAATCAGTAATTTAAAGGCACATAGGACTTTACTCCCTAAAGAATAAAAAAAATCCGATATTTACTAGTTCAGATTCATTAGGTTAATCCATGTGGAACTTATATAAATTCACATTATTTGCTCCTCTGGAGTCTTTACAATTTCATAAATCAATACTGAGGTATGCCTTGACCCAGGGACAGTAAGAGCTCCTTAGAACCTACTGCAATCTATTCCACCAATGAGTATCAAGAGGCCTTTAAAGCTCTTGGTTATGTGTCTTCTGAGAATTCATACAATGGCAAAAAGTTTAGAATTTTTATTAAATGTTTAGTGAAAAACAGTGCAGGCATATTTGCAATACTTTTGTAAATGAACTGAGTTAACATTATGAGTCTGTCCCTCTCACAAGCCTATACAACCATTGTCCTGGGTTTAGCAGTAGCAGTCATTTTTCTCCTTCATAGTAACTGGTGAACCGCTGTGGTTTTGACTGTTAGCTTGGGAACAGAGCAGATAACACTGATGTTTTTAGTTACTGCTCAAATGTTTAGGCTGACCAAGGACTTCCTGAGCCTCATGCTCTGCCAGGGAGGAGGGGAAGGCAGGAGGAAGCAGAGACAGGACACCTGACCCAAGCTAGCCAAATAGGTATTCCATACCACAGCACGTCATGCCCAGGATGTAACTGAGTTACCCGGAAGGGCTAGTGGACTGCAGGGTTGGACTAGGTATCAGTCGGTGCTCAGTCAGGCGGGGTGGGGCGAGTTATCTGTTGGCGGGTGCTGAGGTGTTGTATTCTCTTCCCTTGTTATTTCCTTTATCATTATTATTATTGGTGGTAGCAGTAGTGATTTGTGTTTTACTTTAGTTACTAAACTGTTCTTATCTCAACCTGTGGCAATTGAATTCTTTTGATTCTCCTCCCTATCCCTCCAGGAGCAGGGAGAGGGCAAAAAGGGGATGGGAGTGAGAGAGCAACTGTGTGATTTATGGCTGACTGTGTTTAAACCATGACAACCATTTACCCATTTTGCAACCCACAGATCCTGCATTTCAGCTCCATCCAGCTCTGCCAACAGTTTCCAATAGAGAACTTCTGTTAGAAAAATAAAATCAGGTGTCAGTGCAGAGCTCGTGTTTTACAGTTCTGTTTTCCACCTATTTCTCTGTGGAGTATAACACTCAGCACTGCATTTTCAGTTTTCTGACTTTTTAACTGGATCCTTCCTTGTCAAATTTTGAGATTTAGCATGCAATCTAGAAAAAAGAAACAGATGTAAAACATAATCTCCACTCTGTCTTATTGCATGTTGCTGCAGCTGTTCTAATATATTTGCATAATATCCCTTTTATCATAGAAATTTGCAAAATTTGCCAGTAACTACAATGTGTGTTTGGAATAACTGGATCTGACCCCTGTTAACTACTTCTTACAGAAAATGGAATATTTATGACTACTAGTTTTAATGTATTTTTGGCATCCTTAACATGAAATAACTTGATCTGGTCATCCACAAAGAGAAAAATATATTGTCAATTATAGTCCAATTGTTCTTTGTAAGTTTTAACTGTAGTACCTATTTTCCCAATTTATATTCCTAAGAAGATGAACTGAATCTTCTAGATATCGAATTAATATTGAATAAGCTCCATTTTTACTGTTAACCAGATGCTATTATCCTGCTATGACCTCATTTTTGTTCATCAAGCTTGAGATAAAATATCAGACTGAAAAAAGTGTCTCTACATACAACTTAAGAGATCTATTTCTGAAATCAGAAAACCTATTCCAAACTTGCTTTCCCCTACAAAACTTTCTT
This sequence comes from Pezoporus wallicus, assembly GCF_028554395.1. Lineage (NCBI taxonomy): Eukaryota > Metazoa > Chordata > Aves > Psittaciformes > Psittacidae > Pezoporus > Pezoporus wallicus. Next base: position 965,431 of record NW_026642986.1, on the reverse strand, counting down.
TTATTCATATTCAAAGATGAAAGGAGAGGGAAGTTACTACAAAGCATCAAAATTATTTTCAATATTGCATTATGACCAACTCCAGTGAATAATGGTCAACTGTATTTCATAATTTTCCTGCTGTAACGCCTATTGAAAGTCATTACATTTTAACATACATTCTGATTGTGAAGTTACCTAAAAATATTTAAACTTTCTGTATTTTGATTTTCAAACTTTGGAAAACTTTAATGTTTTTCCTTAAAAAAAAAAAAACAACCCAAAAAAAGGTCATTATTTCTCTGGTAAAGTCTGAGTTTTTCTACTAGGTATCATATTAATAACTCTATATGATGAAACATTTTATACAGTAGGTATGTGATAAGAGTAAGTTATTTCAATTTGTATAACTGATGAAGAGCCTCAAATGCAACAATTTCCCTATAAAAGTATCTGAATTGGTAAAACACTGGATTGGGATTCAGCAGACAGAAGAGTACTGTCTTTTCTGTTACAAAATTGTTAACAATTCTTCTTTTCTACATTTTTCTCATTGTTTTTCCTCTTCCTCTCCATCTTGCCATTTATATCCACAGATGGAAAATGCCATTTAAACATTAGGGTTTATTATTCTCCATGGCAGTACTATAACCTGCCATAACTGCTATAATACATGCTGTTCTTTTTCATTTCACAAACATTTTCATATGAAATGGTAAAGTTTTCCAAAAGTAGATAGAAGTTGTGTACAACTCAGTAAATATTACTATAAGGATTTAAGTGCCTTGATTCATATAGCCTCTGTGAACAAGTTTAAAAATAAATAAAATTCTTCTTTCATGAAAATATGCATTTTGACATTTTATTGTCTTTAACAGCCTCCTTTCCTTAAAATGTCTTTGTCTATAAAAAAAAATAGACCATCAGTGATTATGTTGTGTAGCATCCTTTGTTACCCTTTCATCACTGAGCAATAGCTGTTAAAAGAGCAACTGTCTAATTTTCACTGTGAACAGTCACTGGTTGTTAGTCTTTCTCCTCCGGATTAAAAATATATTACCATTCTCTGTTTGTTTTACATTCAAGTTCTGAAGTGTGTGATTAAGTCAATAGTCTATAATTTTTTGACGAATACACTAAACGTATTTAACATAGTCAATATATTTACTTCTGTTGCTTTAAAACACTTTTACAAGCCAATTATGTGCATTTGTTTTTAATTATCTCCAATTTTTAGAATGTTCTTCTTTTCAATAGGCAAACTAGAAGAGTATTCAGTGTCAAGTTTTAGTTTTGTCACCTTTGCTTATAGAGGTAAACTCAGCTGCTTAGCTTGTTTATTCTATTAAAATATAAAATGGATCAAAAACTAATATGTGCTACAATGAAGTAGCTATGCATGGAGATAAACAATAGCTGTATATTAAATAATAATTCTTCAGGGATAAATTACAGTGATCCAATTAAGTTGATGGAGCCTGTGGAAAAATGAAAGAACCTCAATTCACAGAATGAATGTTTTACCAGTGTCAAAAATAGAGCAAACTTTCTGACTGCCATCTTCAATCCATGACAGTTCGACAGTATCTACTAGACTTGAATGCCTTCAATAAATGAACTGCCTTACTAGACTTGAATGTCTTCAATAAATGAACTGTCTTACTCAAGGTTTAAATAAAGCTATTTGTATATAGTAGTACTGTGTGAAGACTTAAAATCATACAAGTGCAGGTTCTCTTTAATAGCAGTCTGTTAAAATTAGATTTCATATTAAGAATATCAGAATTAAATGACTGAATTTCATACATACATGATTCTGAAGAAGAATGATGACATTTTCAATCACGATTTTAATGACACTATTAATAAAGTGGTTTCATTATAAAGGACTACAGGTTTTAAAATGTGGGTGGAACTTATTACAAAATGTGACATGAACACTCAGTGAGGAGGGCACAGCAACTTAGTTTATGAATGCAGCCCTAAATTACATAATTTAGTCAAGGCGTTTCTATAGAATGCCCAGAATCTCTAAAACACTGCAGGTGCTTTTCTCTGATACCTCTGTGTTACACCTCATATATTTGATTACAGATTTAAGATTTTGATTTTTTGCTTGTGAGCCAGGAAATATAAAGATGCTCCATTTGAAAGATTGTTTTCTATGTAGAATTGAATACATATTGGATATTTTGTGAATAACTATGTTCTCTAACTGAAATACTGATGTAATATGTTTTTCTCAAGAATATAGGTTCTTTTCCATTAATGTCTGAATGCAAAACCATTAATGAAGTTTAAACATGGGCATGAAAGCAGATTTAAAAATACAATAAACAGATCCTAGTTCCTCCATGCACTCTCATACAATATAAAAAGGGTTTGGTTAATTTTCATTCCTCATAATTCTTTGGAGCTTAATTTTTTGAATTCAGAACATAAGAAAACACATCTTGCTTCAGAGTTTTCATGCCAATGTTGTTATTAGAGAGCTAGGAGAGGACATAAAAATAGCAGAGTTGGCTTTATATAGGGTATAATAAAATATACATTTTAAAAGCATGTCATTTTGAATGAAAAAGTATGTAGCAACTAAGCAAGGGTAATTAAAAATGGAGAAAAAGTAAATGTCACTCATGCAGTGTCTTATCTGTCAATTACTTCATTACATATTTTTCCACACAGTTTTTCTTTTATCAAACTCGTTGCAGCAAAGGGATTAGTAAAACTATCATTAATGCACACAGTCAGGGACATAATACATCTGTGAAAAAGGCAGATGTGATGACAGTGTATATAGGTGTTAGCTCTTTATATGTACAAACCCAGACCTTTTTTTCAGGGGACTACTGAGTCTTTGTGTAGTATATCTTTTGAGTTTGGTCCACCTATTTTCAAGACAGGCGAATTTGAGACAGAGAAGCCACAGAGAATGATTAAGGGAGTGTGAAATCTTTTTAGGAGAAATGATTGAAAATTCTGGACTTGTTTAGGCTAGCACAATGCAATCTCATGAAGGATATGATTTTGCTCTATAAATATATAGAAGAGTTGAATATAGAACAAAGCAATATTGTTCTGTGATTGACAGGTGTTTTAGGTACAAAAGCAAATCAGTGTAAAACTGCTCAGTACAGGATTGAAAAGCTTTAGATTTTATGGTTTTCTTCTCATAGGGACAGTGCTTGATAAATTAATTGGCCTCTCCAGTCTTACAGCTTTCACAATTTTATTCAAAGATAAAATGTGCAGGAATAAGTTTTTCTTAATTTTTGACCTCTACCCTAATTCATGGCCACTATCTTCTATTTTAAACAATATTTTGCCCCTGTTCCTCATCATCTTGAGCAGTATCCCCTTCCACTTTGATTTTTGTCCTGTCTCTACTCTGCATTTATCAAAGGCCCCTTTTAGGTTCTGCTCCTTCTCTTTATCCATCCCCTCATCAGTACTTCCTATTGATTTCCCAGTATCCTTCTCCCCCCTCCTCCTACCTATTTCCTCTCCTGTTTCCTTGCACTATCTGTCTTGTGTCATAGGTCTCTACATTCCCACATTTCAACATTCAGCTTTCTGTATCACAAAGTTTCTGTTTAATCCTTTTTATTCCTTGATTATCTTGCCACTAGTCACCAGACATTGGTGAAAACAAGAGAGAATGTCTTTCTGCTTTTTCATGTGCCATGTGCCACAGCCAGTGTGAAGGAGAAAATGTGTTAAAGTACATCAAGTATTACCACAAGTCAATGTCTTGAGGTTAGATGAGCACAAAAGATGTATACTGTATGGCACTAAAATGTGAGTCACTTGGTGCTTCCATTTATCAATATTTATAGGATAGGATAGGAAAATCTTAATTTACACATCATTTTAGTGGAAGAAAAGGTAAATCAATAATCAGTTTATCTTTGAAGGAATGCTAATGTTAATTATATATGCATTCACTCTTATAATTTGGCAAAGTCACATGTACTTTGACGGTTGAACTAAAATAAAATATCAGCAGTTCTTTAAGTGAAAGATAATTTAATCATTCTAATAGACAAAAAAACTGACTTAAAATGGAAATTTGAGTTTTGACCTCAGCAGGAAGATACAACTTGCATTGATTATGTGGAAACCTATAGGAAGCAACAGTAATTACACTGATTTGCATACCTAAATTAGCATAATTTTTTAAAGTACTAATGGTTTAAAATCCCAAGTGGGTTTTGGACTGTAATTGTAATGAGTGTTGGTTACAGCAAAAGGCAATAGTTCAGCTTCCCCAGTGATCCATCTTACTAAGGATATAATTTTAATTTTGCACTTAATTACTGTTTAAAGGATATGCCACACAAGTATTTGTCATTGTATCTCTCTAGCTCTCTGAGGAGTAAGGAGATTTTATATCATTAGAAAGACTACCTTAATCTTTGCTTAACAGCTCCCTGAAACACAACAGTTTATGTTTACAAGGAGTACACACTGCATTTGAATATATTATTTGAGTGGTTGAGAGATTTTGACAAGAAGCGTTTGGAATATGTGTCATGTCATGATATTGGTTGGAGTCATCTCACCTAACTTTAAACATCTGCAGTCTGATCTAGCTCCCCTCAGTTTCCTTAGTAGTTAGTAGAGAGTGATAGAAAGGGCTGGAGATTTCATATCATTTGGCAGAAAATGTCTGTCAAATAATTAAGGTGTGCCTGTTTCCATTAAAGAAGGTAGAATCCTCAAGGGATTTCTTCAGATGAAGAAAACACCTGAAAAATCCCTCAGATTAAACCTTCTCTATCTACCAAAAAGCTATCCATTGTATTTGAATGCTGTGTATTCTGTGCTTTCTCTCTCAACAAATCTTGTCAAGAGTCTGAAGCTGAGTAAATGTGGAGAAAATACTTAAAAAATTCTTATGAAACTGAATTGTGGAACTGATGTGTGTGAATTATGAAACTGACGTGTGTATACATGCATATTAGCAGACAGTATAGAAGCAGATGGTACTTGAATACTGCGCATGATAAATGCCACTGTTCCTGTACAATGCTACAGATCATCTAGTTCCAACCCCCCACTTCCATGGGCAGGGACACCTTCAAGCAGACCATGTTGCTCAAAGCCCTGTCCAACCTGACCTTGAATATTTCAAGGGCTGGGGTACCCACAATTTCTCAGGCTGACCTCTTCCAGTGTCTCTCCACCCTCACAGTAAAGAAACACTTCCTAATATCTGATCTAAATCTCCCCTCTTTCAGTTTAAAACCATTCCCCCTTGTCCTGTTCCTACCTGCTCTTGTAAAGCATCTCACTTCAGATTTCTTGTAGGCCCTCTTGAAATATTGAAAGGCTGCTCTAAGGTTTCCCCAGAGCCTTCTTTTTTCCAGGCTGAAAAAGCCCAGCTCTCTCAGCCTACCTTCACAGGAGAGGTGGTCCAGCCCTCTGATCATCTTCTTGGCCCTCCTCTGGACTTGCACAACAGGTCCATGTCCCTCTTGTGTGGGGGCCCCAGAGCTGAATGCATCTCCTGCTGACACTAGCATCAGATTGGTAGGAGTAGGATGTATTGAGGTTCCCCTTCTTGGGCAATTTTAGTTAAATTTTGTCATAAGGCTTTAGTAGTATAAAAACCAAATACTTCCTAGCTTTTAAATCTTATCTTTTTAAATATTAAAATTTTCACAGAAGTGTTAAATATTTCTGGCACCTGTTTTAAAATAGTTTTAAAGTATCTTATTTCCAAATTCATGCTATTTTAATAGCATGTGTTTCAGAGAAAAAAAAATAACATTCTTTTTCCTCTCCTTAAAATGTCCTAGGTTGATGTCATCTTTTGAACATTCACGTGACAAAACTGCTGACAATTTTTTTAAAATTAAAATAAAAACTGATTAAAAAGCCCTTTAAAGTCAAAAGTGAAGATTCCAAATAACTCTCTCCTTTGATAAAGACATGGACAGTCCAAAGGCAGGAAGCTTTACAGCCATAAAACAATTAGAGTACTCCAAAGGAAAATTTTGCTGAAACTACCGAGAAGTATCTTAGCAAAGTAGAAGGCCCATAATAATTTCACAGATAACTTCCCTTCCAGAACTGACTTCCATACTTCTAAAATTGCCATGAAGCAGAGAAATTATGTGAGTGGGATATTTTTGGAATTAGAAATTGAACTTGAGATCTGGAAAATTTCTGTATTTATAAGAACTCTTCTAGACAATTTTTCCTGCTTTTTCTAATCCATTGTAGGCCAAATTACAGCTAAGTCTTCATGTTTTGAAGATCTGCTTGACTTCTTACCTATAATTAAACATATTTCTATAATCTTTTTCATCTGAAGACTGGTTGAGAAAGCTGGGGCTGTTCAGCCTGGAGAAGGCTGTGTGTAGACCTCATAGCAGCCTTCCAGTATCTGAAGGGGGCCTGCAAGGATGCTGGAGAGAGGCTTTTCATCAGGGACTGTAGCAACAGGACAAGAGGTAATGTGTTAAGGTTAGATATAAGGAAGAAGTTCTTTACTGTGAGAGTGGTGAGGCACTGGAACAGTTTGCACAAAGAAGTGGTGAATGCTCCATCCCTATCACTGTTAAAGGCCAGGCTGGACAGAGCCTTGGGTGACATGGATTAGTGTGAGGTGTCCCTGCCCATGGCAGGGGGGTTGGAACTAGATGATCTTAAGGTCCTTTCCAACCCTAATTATTCTATGATTCTATGATACTATGATAATAGGAATCTCAAGAAAGCTGAGAAATACTTTAAACACATAATAGTAAAGAATTTTTGTTCTTCAAGGTCCTGTGACATATGCATTTAATGCTTCAGTGAAATTCCCTGAAAAAATACTTAAAGGATGAGCAAAAGGAACAAGTTGCTATTTTTTTCCCTGACCTCCACAATAATTATGAAAGAAAGAAGAAAAAATCAATATACTACACCTAACTAATAAAGCTCTAACAGAATGATTTTATATAATTTTTAAACAAAATATATTACAAGACTATAATATACTTTCTGCAGTTCTAAGCCTCTCTTTAGGCCAAGTAAACATCTTTGAATTTATTAATTTGCATATTTCAAACTGAGTTAATTTGAAAGATGTTACAATTGAGCAGAACAATGAACTACTAATTATGCCTTATTCTCTTCTTTCTCTTTTGTCTTTGTTCTGTCATCTACTGCATTTCTATGGACTGCAGTACATTGTATGAACTTGTATCCTGCTAGTGACAACAGACTAATCATTTTAATTCCTCTCTTTGGCTAATAACCCCTTGATTCATAGACATCTGCTATTTTTTTTCTCTGTTTCTTCTTCTTTCTAAAAGATTTTTATTATTTTCTTCTATAGCTGAAGAACGTTCCTGACCAAAATTATTCTGAGTTTGAATTTCATGTTCAGAGCAAATGTCCTTTATGTTTCTGATGACAGCTGGGAAAAACTTCATGAATTCTTTTAATATATATTTTTTTTTCTTCTACTCCCTGCTTTCTCACCAATTTTTTGCTTTTAGAAATAATTTTTTAGATTTTTGGTCAGCATCCTATTGTAGCAGCCAGTGTAAAGGAAAGGATTTTTGTTGCTGACATTGATGCTTATCACTTATGTAACAAAAGAAAATGAGAATGATTCAAACCAGTCTTGTATCTTGAATGTATATGAATTTCCTGAAGAAATCAGGAAATGCACAACTAACTAGCGCTTTCACATACTAATATCTTAATGGAAGAATAGTTGCAAAGTCCAGTGAAAAACAAAGTTTTTGAGATCGTTTAAACAGATTAGGATAATTTTCTAAATAATGAAGTAATATAGTAAAAATGAATGGGGGCCTACAAGAAATCTGGAGAGGGACATTTTACAAGGGCATGTAGAGACAGGACAAGGGGGAATGGCTTTAAGCTGATGGAAGGCAGATTAAATTAGACATTAGGAAGAAGTTCTTTACTATGAGGGTGGTGAGATACTGGAACAAGTTGCCCTGAGAGATTGTGGCTGACCCATCTCTTGAAGTGTTCAAGGCCAGGCTGGACAGGGCTTTGAGAAATTTGGTCTAATGGAAGTCTGTGTCAGGGCGGTTGAAACTAGGTAATCTTTCATGTCCCTTCCAATCCAAACCATTTTATCATTCTATGATCTAGGAAAAATGTATACAATGTCTATTTTATTACATAGCGTCAACTTGAGGACAGCAGAATTAATTCCTTCTAGATGGATTCTTTATAACTCATTATTACAATAATCTGATAAATTACAGAAGCATTTACAATTTGTTCCCTGCAAAGTATTTCTGAAAAAAAGAATCCTTTAGCTGTATTTTGAAAAGAGCCTGTGATGCTAAGAATGCTGTTTTCAAGCATTTAAATATTCACTTCTTACTAATTAGGTTAAAAGGAGAAAAACAACAATCCTCTGGGTTCAGCCAGCTTTAGAGTGCTAGTGCGTTCTTCTAATTTTGGCAGGTGAAAATGAGTAAGTCAGATTTTCGCAAAGGCAGTCTGAGTGAGGAAAAAAAAAGTTTGTGTCTGAAAATTACTGGCAATATTCTTCAGTATTTGTATCAAGGAGACAGCAAAACAGTAAACTCCGAGGTCTCTTTAGATTGTTCTCCTTATACATCTTTATACTTAGAAGTATGAATATGATCATATGTTCAGTTGTGAAAATAGCATTATTATAACACAAAGAGATGTTGTATTGATGTTCTCAGTGGGAATCTTTCTCCTCCTAACATTTCATTAACCTGAAAAAGGGATTCCAAAGTCCAAAAGTAAAAGCAGGTACCACTCATGCACTAAGAAAAATTACTCTTCCCACCACTAGACAGTAACATTACTCTATTACTGTCTCAAGGTTATGTTCTCTCCAGTCTTAATTTAGAAGGCAGACATGCATTCCTTCTCCAGACCACCAGGTATGAAAAACAGCTTGATTTTTTAATGAAAGTGCTACATTTCTGTGCAGTGGGTCTCTTACTGTCAAAGTCACTGTCAGCAAGACAAATGTTCATGGAAGTATTGCTAATGTGACAAAACTGAAAAATCCATTAACATACAGTCTACTCTAGCATTACTTATGCCACTTTTATCATTGGAACTCCAAAGTGACATAAATTTTATTTTTAACGTAGTGTTCATAAGCCAGAAAATATTCAGTGATAGAAATCATACTGATTCATTTGAATTCAAGGCCATGTACGGATGGTGAACTCGCAGGTTTTTCTATAATATATGCCCTCCTTTTGCATATGCATCTTAATGGACACTGACCAAGGGGGAAGAATTTCAAGTAAATTGGAAGGTTTTCTCTACTTCTTGGGCCAGATGCTTGCTGAAGTATTTGCAGTTGGTTTACAATATCTGACTGGCAGAGCCATTGAGAAGGAGGTATATATATTACCTATTTGACTTCCTATCTATTACGAATAATTCTTATGGGGGAAGAGGTAGTGGGTTTTTTAAATTTTTTCTTGCATTTACAAGCATGTATCTTTGTTACATGTTACATTTAAAATACTCTAATAACATAATAAGATTAGATACATACAACACAAAATTTATTATGAGGAGCTATACAAGCCACAAAATGTCATAATTGGTACACTGTCTATAGCCAGTCACATCTAAAATAGGTTTTAAATCCTGGAGATGTTAAAAAGTGTCATAAAAAGCAGAACAAAATAAACATGAACTAAACAAGGCAATGCATATTTATGTAATGTTAATGCCTTTTTACCAGGCTGTTATATATAACCAGTATAGACTGGTTACAGGGGGAAACTGTTACAATAATGTAATGGCTATGTTTTCTTATTTTTATGCTGTTTTTCACAAGAATCTAACAATTTTTTTCCCTACCGCTATATGCAATTTTTATTCTGAGTTTGGTCATGAAGGAACTATGGCCAACCATCAAAACCAACAGACTATATTTAAAATATGTGGCACAAAATGCTGCTATTTGATTTGTTATATTTCTTCCATCCCCATTACAATAGTCTCAGAAGAAAATAATCACATATGATGCTAACTACATTCTGCTTGCTTGGACAAAATTATTATTCTGGTTGACAGAAAAACAATCAAATAATAATGTTGTCAGTACATAAAATCTGGGATGAACTTTCTACTGCCAAGCATTGTTTGAGATTCATGAGTAGCCTGGGAATTTGAAATAGAGTAAAATCAGCATAATTAGAGTTATATTCAAATGTTTTAAAAAATATTATTGGTATGATTTAGGGTCAGTTTTTGTTAGGGCAGATAAAATGTCAATCACTATACAGAAGATTAGAAGCAGTCAAATAAATATATATGTTCCTTTTAGTGGAGAGAAGTTCAATGCATTCATTTTTCCGTTTTTTGTTTTCTTCTCTGCTGTAAGATAAGGCTGAGATTTTTTTCACCTTCTCAGTATAATTCTGTATCTATTTCTCTAAATGCAACAGAAACAAATGGTAGCAGGCTTTGTACTGCTCAGAAATGTTACTTGATTTCCAGTGATTTTCTCTATATTTTCCAAAATCCCTGACTTTTTCCCTCATAGAGATGGACAGTTTCAGAAGAATGACAAAACTATCATTATGCTTTTACACAGTTGGAAAAAAACATTTCTTTCAGGAAATTTAGTTCATGATTAGCTTTAGCCTTAGCACTCTCCTCCTGAGCTATGGCACTGCAATCTGCTCTTATGATGTTTCTAACTATTGCAAAATACAATGCAACTAAACACTCTGTTCCTCCAATTAGCATCACACAAAGGCCTGTTTAATGACAGATTTTAGTATTTTATTATGGAAAAAAATAATTTGTACCTATCTATAAACATAGTAAACAGTAACTTAATGATCAAATTTAAGAAGTGCCCACATTTTGACCTGAAATGACTTTTAAAACTGGCCTAGAAGCATTCTGACACAGATTGCATCTCTGGATGTGTTTAAAGACTATTGGAAAGACTCCCAGCAGTGCAGAAGAAGTTAATCCTCATATTTCAAAATGAATGTGCAATGACTCAGGCAACATTTAAGCTAGTTAGCGTGACACAAATCCTGGACAAAATTGATAAGGGACATAATTGGTAAAGTATTAAAAGACTGTAACTTAATGGTAATGAAAATAGCTTTATGGAAATGAGATCTTTTAAGACAAAACTCATACATTATTTTAGCAGATTATAAATTGGTTACCATGGAAACCTAGTAAACTTAAGACTTCTGAAAGACAATTTACTTCATGGTGCATGATATGATTAGAAGTCAGACTGTACAAAACCCCAAGTACTTTACGTTCAGAGGTGGTCAACTAGTCCCAGAAAGAAAACTAAAGACCAATTCCTTCACTAAAATAAATTATACCTTTTTATTCCATATCCGTGTAAAAATACGACTGCCTGATTTATTACAACGCATTAGGCAAAATTATTTAAGTGGCCCACCATATTTACTTTGACTAACAGGACATTAAGATTAACTGTGTTCCCACTCATATCAATTAAAGTTGAAAGCAATTAATTCCAGGACAGAAATTTCATTGGATGAGATCCAAATTACTAGAAGATCAGAAAAAATTAATTAAACCCAGCTAGACATGTAATTATCTGTTTTAGCAACTCAGCTGGGGACATCATACCATTTTTAGTCTGTTCTAAAAACTTTCAATGCAACGACTTCATGAAAGAATTGCTGGTGAGCATTATATTGTTTTCACCTACTTAATACAAAACGTAAAAAGTTATCAGTATGGGATAACATACATGTAAATCATGATAGAATCACAAAGGTTGCATCTTTTCCTTTTTTTTTCTTGTTGAAAAGCTTTTTGTTTTTCTTGCCTTATGTTCTCTTTAACCTCACTCTGTTTTTTCCTTTTAATTTTTGACACCTTAAAAAGTTAAACAAAAAAAAACAAACAAACCTCTGCCTTCTTACTTCTCTTTCCAGTTAGGGCTACAAATAAGCAACTTTTCAATGACCTTGTGGTCATTAAAAACTCCATCAAACTATTTAAAGGAATAGCAGTGTTAGCACCCTACTGTGCTGTTTAGATACCAAGTCAAGCAATTACATTCTGCTTACTTAAATCTCCTCTGTTATATTCTTCATTTCCTATATTAAACAGGACCACAATTATAAAAACACAGGTTCATGTCAGCAACACAATTGATATCAGGTGAACTGCCCATGTATTGCAGCAATAAAATACGGACTTCTCTCACGCATGCAGTGGTACTTTGGGTAGAGATGCAGGGCTGGTTATCAGTAGTTGTGCCTGATATCATAGCAAAGAATAGTTTTTCTACTATTGCTGTGGAAAGTGTCTGGAATAACAGGTCATGTGGAAAAAATTAGAGGTTTGCTTTTGCAACGAGCCACAGAAAAGAAGAAGCTCTACCACAGGACTGAAGATAGATGTCCGAGAATCAAAGGTGGCAACAGTAGCAGTGGATATTTGTGAGCATAGGGTCTGCCTACAATTTCTCAGTAGCTATGTTGAGGCTCTGTACTCTTAAATTCTTGGTTCCATCTGTTAGAAAAACACAGAAAAAGTACAGGCTACTATTTGAAAATAGTTTTAAAGAGCAGCTTTATCAAGTATTTGTTTGCATTTATTTTCTCTTACAAAAGAATTAAGTAAAAAGTGAACCATATTTTTTTTCTTGGTTTTGTAGTAGAAAGCTAAAAATCTTAGGCATTCACAGAGACGAGCAATGTAGGTCATTATTTATAATGTTGTAAGAGTCAGCTATATATAATATTTTTAAAAGCACTTCCTTTACTTTACATGTTTTCCCTACATTGGGTACAGAATAAATATTTTGAATTAAACAAGAGATACTGAGAAAGCACTGCAGTTTAGAAAAAGAACACTTGTAACTGCCTAGATTTTTTTTATAGTGAATCTGCTCACTACCTTGTTTCTCTATTATATTGAGTCAGTTCTTCTGTTGCTAAAATTGGACTTGCCATAATGACTGATTTGAACTCTTATTAGACAATAGGCCTGTAAGAATGGATCCCACATAAAAGGAGTAATCTTTAGGGCCGTTCTGTGATACCACCACCCTCAAAATGCTTCTGAGTTGTACAAGTTTTGTTAACATTGTCAAAGACAGGTTACAGTTATAACCCAAATTATGTCAGCTCAAATTATGATTTCTTCTTGTTGCAATAAAATAATGAACTAAATCATAAATGATAATTATAAAATAAATAATAACTAAATAAATACTTTGTTGTACAGTGTACTTGTTTTTTGCCAACATAAACTTAAGACGTACAAACCAAGGTAATGACGTAGACAAAAGGAGGTTTTGAACCCATTGTTCCTCCCATGCTCTGCCCAGCAAACAGTTGTTGCTTCCCATGGAAATGTCCCGTAACAGCACTGTTGGTTTACAGGCACAAGACCATGAGAGCAGCAGTGTGAAAATAATAGCATGAGATAACTGAAGGGGAAATATTGAAAAGGCTTTGAAAACACTGCCTCAGCAGCCTCAGAGAAAGCTTATGGCAGTGCAGAGTGCATGCTGTTTGCTGCTCCAAGGTACTCAAACAGGTGTGCAGCACAAATAACAGAGGCACCAAAGAGAGTGATAAAACTACAGAACTGGTCAGGGATCTTAACAGAAGCCATAGCTGTATTGACTATGACATAGTAGGAACTCAAGACCCTCAGGCATATGAAGTAGGCAATAGCAGAGTTGCTTTTACCCTGGAAAAACTGCATGGTTGGCCAGTGAAATGGGTTCTGTTTGGCCACATGAGAGAGGGCTCTCTGTCTGTCCAGAGGACAGAGGACTCTGGCTGATCAGCTGGAGTATCAGCTGGGTAGAGAGGGCTCAGGCTAGCTGGCCATCCTGGGGAAAGATGATTCTGGTGGGGCAGCTAGGGAGAGACTTGTGGCTGTAGAAAGAGGATCTGCCTATGTGCCTGGGGAATAGGACTCTGCCTGGCCAGCCACAAAAAGAGGCTCTGATTGGCCACCAGGCTTATAGGCTTTGGCTGAACAGCTGTGAACAGCGTGTCTCACCAACTGGGCAGAGTGGCTCTGGGTCATCAGTTGAGGGAAGGAGGCTCCAGCTGGGGTAGAGACTCAGGTGCCGGGTTGAGCAGTTCTGTCTGATGAGCCAGGGATACGTGGTCTGGATGGCCAGCTGCAGGAATGGCTGGAGAGTAAAATGAGGTGTGAGTGGCAACCCAGGGGAATGAGGTTCTGACTGGCCATGAAAACAGTTCTGGATGGCTCTGTGTATGCATGCCCAAGGAGTGTGGTCCACACCCACGACATGTAGCTGCTCTGTGAGGAGGTGTTAGGGCTGCTCCATGTTGCACACAGCTAGTCACAGCCTGTTCCAGCAGACTCGCCACAGAACACAGCTGAGCCTCTCAGCCAAGATGGTGGTACCTCAGTGAAAATGTGTGTAAGAAAGGGCAAAAAGCTGCTGAAAAGTGAGGGAAGAACTGTGAGAGAAACAGCTCTGCAAACTTTGAGGTGAGGAGATGCTCCAAGGGCTGGGAACAGAGATTTCCTCACAGCCCCTGGAGAGGCTACAGTATTCATACTGTATTCAGGTATTCATACTGCACCTGTGGAGGGCTCCGTGCCAAAGTACAATATACCCTGATGGAACTGCAGCCTGTGGGAAGGACCCACACTGAAGGAGGTTCATTCTGAAGGACTGCAGCTTTTGGAGATCCTGTCTTGAAGCAGGGGAAATGCATGACGAGGAAGGAGAAGCAGAAAGCAGCTGTTACTGACTATAACCCCCCATTCTTTACCCCCCAGCACTGCAGTGAAGGAATGAAATCCAGCCTGGGAAGAATCAGGGGTAGTAGGAAGGTGTTTAGTTTTATCTTTGTTTCTCACCATTCAAATCTATTATAACTGGCAACAGATTAAGTTAATGTTTCCCAAGTAGAGTCAGTTTTGCCCTTAATGGTAAGTGGTCTCTCTGTCTTTATCCTGACTCATGAGCAGTTTCATCCCATTTTCTCCCTGAGTCCTGTTTTGGGGGATAATGAGAGAACAGCTGAGTGGTCATATGGCAGATAGCCAAGGTCAACTGAACACATGGCTTCAGGGAGAAGGAAGCATGAGCTGAAGTCCTAAAGACAGAAAATACATATCTAGAGCTCTGTTGATTACTTCTTTCTATAGAAAGAAAGCAGTTTTATTGTATCCCATGCTATTAATTCTGTTCAGCTGTCTCCACCAGTAGGGTCCAATTTCTGTTTTAGAAGCCTCATCAATGGCAGTAAATGTCTGCATCATTTTCCTCAGATGAATGGGAGACATAGTGTAAATACTTTGTAATCTAATCCAGAATTAGTATTTACACTGGGCACCAAGAGGTGTGCTAGCTAATGAAAATTTTATAACACAATTTTTCCTTTTACTTAAAAAGCAGTATTTTCCTTAAAAATAATTTAAAAAAATCCTGAAGATTTATGTGCTGTATTTTCATACTGTAACATAGATCTAGAATTCCATGTATTTGAGCAAAACTGTCCAATTCATGATCCAAGGATTTAAACAGAGCACAAGAAAATTCTCTTTTGATGTACTGCAAGATTAAATTCATCTATGTCTTGCTGCAATACATTAGTACTTTATAACTATTTGCAGATGAAGCAATATAGTAAATCTTCGTCTGTCATTGTGCATGATGAGTACTCATCATAGATCAGGAATTCTTGTTATTAGTTCCAGTGCATAAATACATGCCCTTGTACTTTATACTTTATTCCACTGCTGTTACTCCAGTATTCAAGGTCATTCCTACCCTCTTGTACTTAGATTCGTATTGATGACTCTTCCTGTTAGCACATTTTAACACTCTGAGGGCAGGGAATTGGGTAGGGGCTGGAGAGAGCAAGCAGACACACAACACACACACACACACCCTGCACATACTTATTTTTCAGGTCAGGGACACTAATGAAAATGTTAAATAGTCTGAGCAGTTTCTTGGGAAATTGTACTAATAATCTCCATCTTCTATGACAGTTGTCCTGGCAGCTTGCTGACACTTTTTGCTAGCAGTTTCTCTAACTTCCTATCATTTCTGTTTTCTTCGGTTTGTCTAATGATAAAGATGAATTATTGACATTTAGATTGGTTAGATAAACAGATTTTTCTATTTCTAGAAAAATGTTATTAAAAAAAAGGTTTTACAGCAGTCTGGCATACAAACTTCGGTTTAACTTTTGTAAAAAATTGTTGCTTTTTTTTCACACTTCTTTAAATTTTTCCTTCTATTTTTCAATTTTTTTCCCTTTCCCTGTTCGAAGTTGTTCAAAATTTTTGACGTTTAAGGTTAAGTTAATGGGGTTTTAATTCCTTCCTAGCCTTCAGTTCTGTGCTTCTTTCCTCTCAAAGAAAAAAAAAAAAAAGAAGAAAAATACCTAACTCTGCAATGTTATGTCTCAGTTCTTCTTTTGCTGCATTATGTTTGCTTAGCATGCCAAATTTCAGTTAAGTGTGGTTTCCAATTCAAACGTGTTACCTCTGGGACCTCATGAAATTCAATCTGAAGGAGCTGGTGGATGCAGTTACTAAGCCACTGTCCATCATATTTGAAAAACCATGGCAGTCAGGTGAAGTTCCCGATGACTGGAAAAATGGAAATACAGCTTCCATTTTCAAGAAAGGGAATATGGAAGACCTGGGCAACTACAGACCAGTCAGTTTCACCTCTGTTCCTGGCAGGATCATGGAGCAGATTCTCCTGGAAAGCACGCTAAGACACATGAAAAACAATAAGGCAGTTGGTGACAGTCAGCATGGCTTCACCAAGGGCAAATCTTGTCTGACCAATTTGGTGGCCTTCTGTGTTGGGGCTACAGAACTAATGGATAGGGGCAAAGTGGTTGACATTGTCTACCTGGACTTGTGCAAAGTGTTTGACATTGTCCTACATGACATCCTTGTCTCTAAATTGGAGAGACATCAGTTTGATAGATGGACCAGTCAGTGGATAAAAACTTGGCTGGATGACCACCCGCAAAGAAGAACTGTGGTCAATGGCTCAATGTCTAAGTGGAGACACATAAGAAGTGGTGTCCCTCAGGGTTGGTGTTGGGACCAGTCTTGTTCAATATCTTTGTAGATGACATGGGCAGTTGGATTGAGTGTTCCCTCAACAAGTTTGCCGATGACAGCAAGCTGTGTGGTTCGGTTGATACGCTGGAGGGAAGGAATGCCATCCAGAAGGACCTTGACACACTTGTGAGGTGGGCTGATGCCCACCTTATTAAGTTTAACCATGCCAAGTGCAAGGCCCTACACCTGGGTCGGGGCAATCTCAGGTACAGCTACAGTTGGGTGGAGAAGAGATTCAGAGCAGCCCTGCAGAGGACTTCGGAGAAACTCAACATGAACCAGCTTCAGTGCATGCTCACAGCCCAGAAAGCCAACCATATCCTGGGCTGCATCAAAAGGAGTGTGACCAGCAGGTCAAAAGAGTTGATCCTGCCCCTCTGCTCTCGAGACCTCAGTTAGGAGTATTGTGTAGAGTTCTGATGTCCTCAACATAAGAAGAACATGGAGCTGTTGGAGCAAGTCCAGAGGAAAGCCACGAGGATAATAAGAGGGCTGGAGTACCTCCCATAAGAACACAGGCTGAGTTCAGCCTGGAGAAGAGAAGGCTGCGTGGAGACCTCATAGCAGCCTTCCAGTACCTGAAGGGGGGCTACAAGGATGCTGGAGTGGGACTCTTCAGGGACTGTAGTGATAGGGCAAGGGGTAATGGGTTTAAACTCAAACAGGGGAAGTTCAGGCTAGATATAAGGAAGAAGTTCTTTACGTGAGGGTGCTGAGGTACTGGAACAGGTTCCCCAAAGAAGTGGTAAATGCTCCATCCCTGTCAGTGTTCAAAGCCATGCTGAAAGGGGCTTTGAGCAACCTGGTCTAGTGTGAGGCATCCCTGCCCATGGCACATGTAGACGGTCAGTAGCATTTTCTTTACATTATTTTTTTTTGACAATAAATTTGCACCTTTTTCTTAATCACAATTTTAGTTTACAGGACACTGGGGTTTGTGTTTGGATTTTTATTTTTTTTTTTATTTCTACAGAAAATTTTTGAACTATTCATATATTTACCCAATATAGGATCAGCAGCTGTTATTTAAAAAATAAACTAGGTTTTAAGGAGCTGTTTGATATTAATACACGCGACAAGCAAATCTGTCATGCTGAAAGAGAGCATAGCTACAGAACACCAAAGCCAGAACAATGCACCACTTGACACCTGAATTCAAATTCCAACTGCAGGAATGACTAAACTAGTTATATATAAATCTAAGTTTATGAATGGCTTAATTATGAATTAAGCTCATTTCTGCAGTGAGTAGCTCAAAGTCTATGTACAGATCAAGTTCTATTCAGTAGTTTAACTACAGATTGTCTTTTTTTAAGACATCTTTGAATTTCTTGTGATTCTTTGTTGTTTCTTTGTGGCAGATGTTCTTGTGATTTCAGTCATTCCAGAGCTAATTCTTATCACTTGCACAGTCGCACTGAAGTCGTGCACACAATGATTATAACTCACGAGTCAAATACTGTTCATGTTCAATTTTTGTGTTTTCCACAGCTTGTAACTTATCCCTCTTTTTTTTAATTTTGGTGTGTATTGTGACCTGTTCAACATTTTTGGCTTTTGCCAATAAAATTGTTCGGTCCATATAAGTAACTCAAGTACCATAAAGTGGCTGTCCCAGGTCAGATAGAAGGCTGATGTGACCACTAAATCCAAGCGAGCTTTTCTTTCACTTTTAAATGCAGTTGTTTCTTATGAAACTTGAGAATGTTGATAATAAAGGTGGTATTAACTCAGACTAAAAGTTGACAAGAAAATGGTTTATGCCTGCAACCTGCTCTGCTTTACCTTCCATGTGAAGATGTTCCAACATATATTGAAGGTTAAGCATGAAGATTAACATGAAACAGAACAGAGAATAATTCTGGTGGAAATGGTAACATTTGGTTTGCTGGGTCAGACAAGGTTTGGATTTGTCTCAATAATGATAAAAGTTGTTTGGGTTTTTTTTTTTTTTGCATACTAAAAAGGAGCTTGTAATCAGTAGAAAAACAGTATTTAGATGGATGGAATAACACAGAGCAAAATTAGAAATACCTGCAGTTTTTTTCAGTTCTGTGGTATACAGTGAGATAATCAAATGCCCAGGCAATGGATGTCCCTTTTTTGAAGCGACACTTATGAAGAATTTTCCAAATATCTTACTCAAATAAAGTGAAATCTGTCTCTGTATGTGGAAGAGAGAATGTCCAGAATGTCAGTAACAACTGGCAACAGCATCTGGAAGAAACCAGAGGGTGCATAGCGGAAATATGCATAAATATGGACACAGAAGAAAGGTCTTCAGCTTCTTCTGTGTTTTTTTTGCTAAACAGGTTAAAAATGGAAATCCATTAATTCTTCATTTGTCTCAGAATAAAATGTGTTACCCATGAGTATTTATTTTCCTCTGACTCTGTCTCATGCTCTTTCTTGTTTTTTCACTTCATAGAGCTATTACTCACAATGGGAGGGAGCATGGGTTAAATGTAGTGGAAAAAAAACGTACTTTAACTTTCCTTAAATTAAATATAGGGCTTCAAGTATCATTTCTATAGAACTGTAGTAGTAAAATAATAGGATATTGCTGGTTAGATTTCTAATTTTACTACCAGCCTAATTGTTTTAAGAGTGGGTAACACTTTTGTTTATGGCACCAATAAAGAAGACTTGCAACAGAATTGAAGGACCTATTCTAAAACTAGGTCCTTAACATACTGTGTTAAAAAAAAACAAACCTAAACAGAATTACACATTTTATAAAGAACATCCATTTGTTTCTGTAATTATTTTGTTGCTGACAATCATGTGCATGAGAAAATAATAGTTTTCAGTTCTAGTCAATGACAATTCTAGAAATTTCAACACAAACCTTTGAGTTTTTGAGACTGTGTAAACAAGCTGTTACTGCATTATCAAGGAATGGAAGACATAAAGCAGTCATTGAAATAGAGACCAGTTAGAAAGAATTGAAATGTGTTTAAAGGTACTCTCAACAAGCAATAGAAGGTTTCACTTTTTATCTTCACAAAATATGATAATAGAATATAATACGGTTCCTATTTACTCTTTATGTTTGGCAGGGACTATAATCATGATTCAATTATATTGTTCCATTGGCTTTATTTGCCAAGACAAATAACATCATTTCAGTCGACCATTTTAAAAACTATTTAAATTAAAATATGGAAAAGTGGTTGAGAAGGGATTTTAAAACTTGTGATTTTCTCATATAATTAGTGAAAACTATCAGAGAACATTTTTATTAATCTATTATGATAGTCCATAAATAGTTCCCTTGCAAAGACATAACTTATGTCAACTGCTGTTTCATACTGTCAATATTGTACTTTGGTTATTATTTTGCAATATAAATAATTGGCCAGTGACCTACGATAACAGATGGAGTTATCATATAATCATGGATGTTTTGGTTTGGAAGGGACTTGAAAGCTCATCCAGTTCCAAACCCCTGCCATGGGCACGGACACTTTATGCTAGACCAGGTTGCTCCAAGCCCCATCCAAACTGGCCTTGAACACTGCCAGGAGTGGGGCATCCACAGGCTTTTCTGGGCAACATGTTCCAGTGTCTCACCATCCTCACAGTAAAGAAACTTCCTAATATCTAATCTAAATCTCCCCTCTTCCAGGTTAAAGCCAGTTTAAAGCCCTTTTCCTGTCACTAAATGTCCTGCTCCACTTTTTTTGTAGGCCCCCTTTAGGTATAAGAAGGTTATGAGGGGCAGTCAACATGGCTTCACCAGGGGGAAATCATGTTTGACCAATCTCTTAGCCTTTTATGAGGAAATAACACGGTGGATGGATGATGGCAGAGCGGTGGTCTACCTTGACCTCAGCAAAGCATTTGACACAGTCTCCTACAGCATCCTCACAGCTAAATTGAGGAAGTGTGGACTGGATGATCAGGTAGTGAGGTGGACTGCTAACTGGCTGAAGGAGAGAAGCCAGAGAGTTGTAGTCTATGGGGCTGAGTCTAGTTGGAAGCCTGTAACTAGTGGAGTGCCTCAAGGGTCAGTACTGGGACCGGTATTATTTAATATATTCATCAATGATTTAGATGAGGGAATTGAGTGTACTGTCAGCAAGTTTGCTGATGACACTAAGCTGGTAGGAGTGGCTGACAGGCCAGAAGGCTGTGCTGCCATCCAGCGAGACCTGGCCAGGCTGGAGAGTTGGGCAGGGAGTAACTTGATGAAATATAACAAGGGAAAGTGTAGAGTCCTGCATCTGGGCAGGAACAACCCCAGGTTCCAGTATAGGTTGGGGAAAGACCTGTTAGAGAGCAGTGTAGGGGAGAGGGACCTGGGGGTCCTAGTGGACAACAGGTTGACCATGAACCAACACTGCCCTTGTGGCTAAGAAGGCCAATGGCATCCTGGGGTGTATTAGAAGGGCGGTGGTTAGTAGGTCGAGAGAGGTCCTCCTTCCCCTCTACTCTGCCCTGGTGAGACCGCATCTGGAGTATTGTGTCCAGTTCTGGGCCCCTCAGTTCAAGAAGGACAGGGACCTGCTGGGGGACAGAGTCCAGCGCAGGGCAACGAAGATGATTAAGGGATTGGAGCATCTCCCTTATGAGGAAAGACTGAGGGAGCTGGGTCTCTATAGTTTGGAGGAGACTGAGGGGTGACCTTATCAGTGTCTATAAATATATAAAGGGGGAGTGTCACGAGGACGGAGCCAGGCTCTACTCAGTGGCAAACAATGATAGGACAAGGGGTAATGGGTACAAACTGGAACACAAGAGGTTCCACTTAAACTTGAGAAGAAACTTCTTCTCAGTGAGGGTGACGGAACACTGGAACAGGCTGCCCAGGGAGGTTGTGGAGTCTCCTTCCCTGGAGACATTCAAAACCCGCCTGGATGCATTCCTGTGTAACATTATCTAGGTGTTCCTGCTCCGGCAGGGGGATTGGACTAGATGATCTTTCGAGGTCCCTTCCAATCTCTAACATACTGTGATACTGTGATACTGTGATACTAGAAGGCTGCTATAAGGTCTCCCCAGATCCTTCTCTTCTCCAGGCTGAATGCCTTTAACTCGCTCAGGCTGTTTTCATAGGAGGGGTGCTCCAGCCCTCTGAACATCTTTGTGGCCCCCTGAACATCTTTTTGTCCTTTCCACAACCAGAAATGAATCTGAAGAGTAAGTGAAAATTCTTAGAGCATTGCCTCCTGCAGGACTTCTGTCTTCAGACTAGCTGTATGCAATCAGATTTGCAGGCAAGTATTAAAACCCAATCAAAAAACTCCTCAGCTCTCTCCCACTAGAATGTACAAAACAGACTTTAAGCATTCTTCTCCATACTATAGCATATGTGCTGCATGTGTTTTCATCCTACTGGTTGTTAAGGAAGCTTCCTATCAGCATTCTCCACAATGCTATTTTTATGAGCGATGTGTATACTGAGTCTGTCTTACTGCTAACACTATAAATTCAAGTGCTACTTCCAGCTCTAAGCAAAAGCAAGCTATGGTAAATTAAATAGTGTAAAGGTAGCTAGACTGCCATGAAATGTCCTTGAATACCTGTATAAAGCTATCTTTCTGAGAAGCACTATAGTGAAAGCATCAATGGGACATTAACTCTTAATCATCAGTAACCACAGAGGTGAGAAGAGTTTGGATTTTTTATGCAATGCAGAATTCAAATAGAATCTCACAAGATTTACTGTCTGTTGGTCCTGTTGTTCTTGCTAATATTAACTATGTCTTATAACATTGACCAAATGAGTATAAGAACTCTGAATGTTTTAAACTACTTCTGGTTTAGTTTACTAACTGAGCTAAAAGCTGAATTGCTTAGCTGAAAACTGTTTAGATGGGCTTCTTGATTCTCTGGTTTCATTGCTGTCCTTTAAAATGAAGTATCTCTCTGGAGTCATTACTTTAGCTCCACTTCTGGGATAGAATGGAAAAAAATGCTGACAACCAAAGTCCCTGTCTTGGAAGCTGAAATGCCACCAAATTTGCCTGTATAATGATAGGCTAATTTAAAGGCATATTAAATGGCGTAGAATGGAGGCTGAATATTTAGCAAAACCTATTACAATGGAACTATTTTTAATCTAGGATCCATATATGTCATACTGCCAGGGAACGACAGCACAAGCTTAAGGAATGATTTCCAGAACATGTAGTGACCTGTAACAATGAATAGTCACAGTATCAATGCTTTATTTTTACTGTGTTTTTTAACTAACTGTGACATTATTATAACTTGAGAAAAGCCAAACAAAGGGAAAGCTTTCTAATAAGAGTATGTCTTTGATTACAGATTGGGTGGAACTATGCTAAAAAAAATTTTCTCAAGTGCTTTATTGCAAGTAAATAAAATTTCCTAGGGGCCCATATTTTAAATTTATTATGTGTGGTTCTCTTTCATTTTCTTAAATTATGCAGTCTTTCATTATATTTGAAGATGAGCCCATAAATATGTAAAATATTAGCAGCAAGCTTTATATATAAATACTCTGTATAAGCAGAAATAAATCTTTTCTACATACTTTATAAATGTTCATCAATAATTTATGTGTCTTTTAAACACAGTATAGATATGCATATTGTGCAAGATAAAATATAAGCATATGTACAGAAAGTGCTGCAGGTAATTATAAGCAGAGATAAAATTTAACCTCTACATTTATCTAAAATATGAAAAATTGCTATATTATAGGAAATGGTAAGTAATATATGCAATATTTATCCTGTGTAAACATTACATTGGCAGAAGTACAATTCCTCTAAATCAAAAGCAAGATGAACTACATTGTCTTAATCTATTGGTTAGTAGAGTTATTTCAAATAAGATCATAATTAAGAGCAAGTGGAAGAATAAGGGCTTGAAGCAGGGGAAGCTGAAACACAAAAGGTTGATCAACCTTGACTTTATTTTGGCTTTTTTCAAAATTACAATGCATTTATCGTATAAGGTCCCAATGTGATCACTCTTTTTACAAGAGAGTCAAGTGGAGTTGATGTCATGCCAGTACATTTGAAGCCATATGCCACAGAGATCCATAAAAACACTTGCTACTGCTTTGCATTAGAAAACCGCAATGTCAGTTGCTGGCCAGTTGTTTAGTTGGTTGGTCATTACACTGATTTTCTAGCAGTCTTTCTTGCTTACACATTAGGAAAGCACACAAACACCTTCACTCTATCTAAACAACTGTTGGTTATATTTTACCATCAGGTGCAGTTGCTTATGTCAGATCTCTTCTAAGCCTTCAGTTACAAGTTTTTACTGGGGCATAGTGTGTCTTTTATTGCAGTAGCATTTAACTGTCCCAGTCATAGGCAAGGCACATTATACCTAGAGTATGTACAGATGAAGTTTTGTTTTGTTTTGTTTGTTTTTTCCTTTTTCTTTCTTTATGGAATTTGCAGTGCAAGTAACAAAATATTAGGTTTTTTGTAGTAAAATGATAACTCCACTTGAAATCAATATAAATTCTGTAGTGCAGGGCAGAATGTAACATTTGAAATTTGTATCCAGGATTTCCATTAACCCTTGTCAGTTATAATCAGGACTTTCTTCAAAATATAAACCAATGAAGATGTGGCTTTAGATTTAAAGTCTTCAAATTATGCTTTTAAGCTTTTTAAAACTGTTGCTTGTGTATAAATGCATTGCTACAGCAAGACTCGGAAGAGTATATTCTTCAGGTTATTCATATCATTTGTACACTGGGGAGGTGCTAATTTTAGCGTAATTTTATTTTAGTTGGTAATTAGTCATATTCGTAACCCAACAAATAATTATATTTAAAGTCTAACTCCTACATACAGGCTTAAAACTCAGTTGAAATCTATGCAATGGAGACATCTAAATACTTTCTTTCAGATATATCCAACACACGCTTGTGACACAGGATGAGATTCCTGAGGCCTTTTTAATAACTGCCATTAAGTTTTATGTGAGTTTGGAAAAAGCATGCAGTCTCTGGGAGGTTAAAAAAAGGAGACTCTCAGACTACTGAGAAAGAACAGTTGTATAAGTGAGGAGAAAGGGCACCAATAGCTGATAAATTTGCCAGTAAGGAAAAGTCACACAAATATCGAATTTGACAAAAAAATGCAGATGTTAACATGCTTAACTATGGAAGCACAGAAGGAAGGTGGTTTTTTTTTTTCTTTTTCAGCAGCAAATACTTCAAAGGATTCTTTGTTTGGCTTGGTTTGGTTGGGTTGGGTTTGCTTTAGGGAGTTTTGGTTGGTTGGTTGGTTGTTTTGTTTCAGTTTTTTTTAACCTAGAGGTGTAAGTACCTGGCTTTCAAATTATGTCGGTCATGAACCTCTGAAATTCTCACTATAACTTCTATATCTAAGCTGTTGACAGTTTACCCCATGGAAAACTGGATTCAAAATATTGAATCCAATATTTAATTAAATATTTTGGTTTTTATTTTATTTTTTTTATTAAGCAGGGAGAGATGAATACTAATTAGTGGTTAATAGATAATATTCTTCATTCTGTTTAGCTAAATACTGAAATTACTCCCATCAGTGTAGTTCCTCAGAAGCTCTGCATTTTTATCAAAATAGAAATAGCAATGTATTTTCCTTCCCAGTTTTCAAAAGAAGCCAAACTGACATTTTTATAGCACATTTGTTAGATTAAGGAAAACGCTGATGGCACAGTAAACTGTGGAAATGAGGTTTGCTTTCAGTTATTATTGCTTGGAGCTGTGACCTGAGATCCATACTTCCTGTCTTAAGTAACAAAACTTACAAGTCTAAAATTTCCAGAGGAGTATTACTATCACTGATTACACATTGAGAAGTCCTGTCTTCTTGTTATTTTTTTAGGTCAAATGAATACAGGTATTGTTAAGGATGTTGGTTTTAAGCTAACTGCTAAGGATACA
Organism: Pezoporus wallicus; assembly: GCF_028554395.1. Classification (NCBI taxonomy): domain Eukaryota; kingdom Metazoa; phylum Chordata; class Aves; order Psittaciformes; family Psittacidae; genus Pezoporus; species Pezoporus wallicus. Next base: position 939,507 of record NW_026642986.1, on the reverse strand, counting down.
ATCATAGATACAATTAATTAATGAAAAATTGAATACTGTGTTTATTTATAGATTTAAGGGGGTATCAGTCTTGGTGTCAGATGAATAGTACTGTTGCCTCTACATGAGAATCATCAGCTGTATTATCAATAGTCTAATAAATAAATGAGAAATGAAATCCACAAGTCTCAGCTTAGGAGAAACATTCCTCACACTGACTCCAATAATTCCATTTTGAAAGAAGCCCCCTCAGTTTTCAAAGCACTTCTGCTCACATTGTAAGCTTCTTGGAGTTAGACATATTTGTCTGTACTGTCAAATGCTTGGTTCTCTCAAAAGACTAATGCTGAATTTATTCTGTTACATTGAGAGGAATAAGTTAACAAACCATTGTCATTTCTATATTCAATCACTCTTCAGTAACTTATGAAACATGTTTTTTAAATCGCAATTTTCCAAAGAGTGAAAGCTTTTTCTTCAACACTGAAAATGCTAGGTGGGAAGAAAATAAACTAAGTATATTCGCAACATACTGACTGTAGTTTCATTTGCTGATTTTTGACTCAAATATTATAGGTTCATCATCACGGCATTATATTATTAGCAGTTATATCTGTCTAAAACTTTCTTTTTCTTCAGTAGATAATTATTAAGGCTTCTCTGTTTATCAAAGATTTTTGGTGGAGAAATTAACTGTGTGAAAAACAAAACAAAAAAACCAAAACAAAACAAAACAGGAAAACCCAACTGATTGAAAAGATTTATTACTGTGTCACACATGCCTTTATTGTGCTCCAGTGAAGATTCAATGAATATTGCCAGGAATAACTTCTTACTTTCTGATGTTCAAAACACCAGAAAAAACACTGAGAACATTAGTGTAAATTTAGAAGAGAACAACAAAAATGATTAATGACTTGATGAGAGTGACAGAGAAAAATTTAGGAAATTCATTATGAAAAGCTTGGGTAGACGGTTACTGTGCACAGGAAACAGTTCTTCAGATGCTTTTGGGGTGTGAACACAGAGTACTCTGTAAATTCTTCTTCGATTACCAGGAAACTTTTATTGATTTTGAATGCATCATACTGGAAAATACTATATCACTTAAAATATAAATAATTTATAATATAAATACTCTATTTAATATTCAATTTTATTAATTGAATTTATGAAACACACTTTTCTCTGTGCCTGGTTGCCAATTTTTATTGAAGTATTTCTGTATCTCTGCTCTTCATATCAAGTTCTATATCATGATCTGCTGCTTTTTCATATTTTTCTAGCATTTCCCCTACAATATTTCACAAGGTAGTTTCATTCAGATATTGAAAATTCTTGATAATTAATTTACACCAAGCTGTTCAGCATATTACTTCTGCTAAATACCCTACCTCAAAAAAAGAAAATATTAATCCTTTCCATTTCAAAAGACTTTGAGATGGAATTAAGGGGAGAATAGCATAGATACTTTATGTCTTCAAAACATATTCTTTGCTTTGCGAAGACAAAATGTTATTAAGAACAGAAATCTTTACAATAATACAGGTAGTACAACTGATTGCAGTAATATTGATTAAATACAGTCATGCTAAAATAAACTTTAGATTTTCAATGTTGAATATTTACCCCTATTCTTTCCGGTATAAAAGATCATACAGCTGCATATAGGTTATTAATGTGTCCTGTAAATTATCAGGTGTAATGAAGGCATATAAATGCAATCTGGGCAACTTCAGAGTAGTAACTTTTGTCTGTATAATATTTAGGGGTTGTTTTATCTACTTTTGTATTGCTTCTGTCCTGGAAAATAGCCCTAAAATAGGCATGATTATTCTGTTGGGGATATAGGCAATGATTTCATGTTTGTACTTTATTTAGTCCAGAAAACCAGCATAATTTCTATCATGTAATGGGGAGAAAGGGGGCAGCATAGGTGGGAAGGTTGATATTTGTTGTTTCTGTTAAACTTATCATTACAGGTGCAGCAAAAGGCAATCTAGAATAAATACGTACTCTAAACATATAAAATAATGTACTCGAAAGAGCAACAATTCATGCTTTATGATTTTATTCATTGAAAATAGAGTACAATTATCCTGGGTTTAGCAGTAGCAGTCAATTTTTCTCCTTCTTAAAAGCTGGTGCAGCGTTGTGTTTTGACTTTCAGCCTGGGAACAGTGCTGATAACACCAATGTTTTTAGTTGCTGCTCGGTAATGCTTACTCTGACCAAGGACTTTGTGAGTCTCATGCTCTGCCAGGGAGGAGGGGAAGCCAGGAGGAAGCAGAGACAGGACACCTGACCCAAGCTAGTCAAAGAGGTATACCATACCACAGCAATTCATGCCTGGGGAGGTAACTGGGAGTTACCCGGAAGGACACGGGGTCTTCTGGGTTGGGCTAGTTTTGGCGGGTGGTATCGTGTTCTCTTCCCTTGTTGTTTCTCTTATCATTATAATCATTGGTGGTAGCAGTAGTGATTTGTGTTATACCTTAGTGTCCTGGGTTCAGCAGTAGCAGTCATGTTTTTTCCTTTGTGGTAGCTGGTGCAGTGCTGTGTTTTGACTTCCAGCCTGAGAACAGTGTTGGTGAAGCCGATGTTTTCAGTTGTTGCTAAGTGATGTTTACCCTGACCAAGGACTTTGTGAGGCTCATGCTCTGCCAGGGAGGAGGGGGAAGCTGTGAGGAAGCAGAGAAGGGGCGCCTGACCCGGGCTAGCCGGGGAGGTATTCCAGACCACAGCACGTCATGGCCGGGGTGGGGGATAACTGGGAGTTACCCGGAAGGACACAGGCTTCCGGGTGGAACTCGTTTTCTTGGCCGGTGGTATTGTATTCTCTTCCCTTGTTATTTTCCCTTATCATTGTTGTAGTTGGTGGTAGCGGTGGTGATTTGTGTTGTACATTGGTTGCTGGACTGTTCTTGTCTCAACCCGTAGGAGTTGCACTCTCTCGATCCTCCTCCCCGTTCCTCCGGGGAAAGGGAGAGCCCTGGTGGGGGGGGGGACACGGACCTCGATTGTTGTCAGCTCGGCACCACTCACTGGGAGTGAGTGAACAAGTTACCTGACTGGGTTTAAATCACGACACTTAGTTACTGAAATGTTCTTATCCCAACCCGTGGGAGTTACATTCCTTCAGTTCTCCTCCCCATCCCTCCGGGAGTGGGCAAGGGGCAGAGGGAAGGAAAGAAAGGGGGAGGAAACGGGGGAAGTGAGTGAACAAGCTGTCTGTCTGGGTTTAAACCATGACAACAATGTATTACTTTTTTTTTTTCAACTCATAATACTCAGGTGCTGAATCTTGTGGAAATTCTCAGAGAAGATTAGATTATAGAATATTTTTCCATTTGATGAATTCTGAGATTCTATCCTAACTTTGGAATATGAGAGATGATGTAAGTAAGCTGCTTTGGTTTTTCATTAGATCTGACAGCTTTATTTGTGAATAAACTGTCAGAAGAAAGAAAAGATCAAAACTGACACCTCCCTCAACTGCAGATCAATCAATTAGTAAATTCTGGGGGAAAAAATCATCCCTTTTAGTTATTACTATGTCTTTTGTAGCATGGAATAGGTCACATATTAAACACTTGATCTGGTTTTTTTTTTTGTTAGGCTAATGTTTCTATAATGCTATCTTAATATAAAAAATGCATGGATCTTAGATGTATTCATTGACATAAATTCTGTTAAATGAAATTTTTTTAGTTTGCTCTGGTTCACATACTGTGAGTTTCATTTTGACTTCATTATTCTATCCTCCTCGGTTCTTAAGTAAGTTGAAGGAAACAAGTCATCCCCCAAAATTTGGGGATTTTTCCATGTTTTATTTGTGATGCTCTGCAGTGAGTTTAAGTAACTAACTCCTTGCAGCAGGCAGAAAATATACTGACTGTAATTCTTTCAAATCTGCTTTTAGAAAATTGCCTCATGAAGTCATGGGAGGGGTCAGGAGTAAGCGGCTGATTTAAATGTAGTGTAACCACCACCATCAGTCATGCAAAGAGGCAATTAGCTCTGGTATAGCTGTGTTCTACAGTGGATTGGGTGACCCTGGCATACACCACTGAGCCAAGGAAACCCCCGTGGAGCTCAGAGACTCACACCAGGAGCCAGCAGCAACCATGAAACTAGCTGATGAGGTGTGAGTGGAGCCAGGAGCGGGGCAGCCATGACCTAGAGCCCCTAGGGAGTGCAAATGACCAGGAACACTGTGAAAACACCCTCGGCAAACAGGGTGTGATTCTTCTCCTTTACTGTGCTCTCCAGAGACCCCACCTGGAGCACTGCCTTCAGCTCCAGGGACCCCAGCACAAGAAGGGTGTGAACCTGTTGGAGCGATTTCAGAGAAGGCCATGTAAGATGATCAGAGGGCTGGAGCATCTCTTCTATGAAGACAGGCTGAGAGTTGAGCTTGTTCAGCGTGGAGAAGAAAAGGTTCTGGGGTGATTTTGTATCAGCCTTGCAGTACCTAAAAGGGGCCTACAGGAAATCTGGAGAGGGACTTTTAGACAGGAAGGTGACAGGACAAAGGGGAATGGCTTTAAACTGGAAGTGGGTAGATTTAGATTAGATATTAGGAAGAAATTCTTTACTGTGAGGGTGCTGAAGCACTAGCACAGGCTGCCCAGATAGCTGTGGATGCCCCATTCTTGGAATTGTTCAAGGCCAGTTTGGATAGGGCTTGGAGCTACCTGGTCTAGCCGAAGGTGTCCCTGCCCATAGCAAAAGGGGTAGAGCTAGTGTAGCTTTAAAGTCCCTTCCAATCCAAATCACTTTGCGATTCTATGACTCTGTAATTTAGTAGAGTTTACATGCTCCTAAAATACATCAAAAATAGAGTTTTTTAAATTACTGATGTTCAGAAGACTTCTGTATGTGTAATTCTGTCAGTCATCTCCACTGGTGTCACTTTAGCTCCTTTAAAACATGTTTTTTCAATGCCTTTAATAATCCCATATGTACTATGACTCTACAGGTTCCTCAGATGATAGCAAAGCCTCAAAGATTTCTGGGTTAAGAGAAGCAGAAATTGTTCTTTATTCAATCTGTATCAAAGCATATTTCTTCATATTACTCAATATTGCAGAATAAGAAATTAAAGGAGACATTCTATTCAATGAAGAGTTCCAATAATAAATTTCACTTTCTTTGAATATACTTATTTTAAATTGTGATGTCTTCCTTTTTCTGGCAATTTCAGACTGACACATGAAATTTCTCAAAAGCTTTATAATACAAAATTTCATTTCTTGCCTTTTCTCAGTGTGTGTAGTATATTTCTATATTCTTACCTTAAATCAAAAATATTTATGAAAGATATTTTCTGCTCAAATAGGAATGCAAAACTGCACAAACAAACACACAGAATTTACAGCTCTCGACTCACTTCCCTTACTTTATATTAATCTGTAACTCTAGCATCAGCACAATACTGGTGACAGAATAAATAATAAAAAAAAAAAAATAAAGGGTGAGCATTTTGATAGCATTTTCATTTGCTTTTAGTTTTGCAAAGCTCCATAGCTGCATGGTAAAGTGCTGGCTGTCATATTTACAGAATTGATATTACAGAAAAATGCAGCACAAAGAGGATTACTGTTGGAACACAGTTTTGTAGATGATAGTTCAGCTCCCTGAGGCTTCCACTGAACACTCCAGTGTGCTATAAGTGGTAGGATCATCTTCATTTTTTTTGTAGGCTAACAACAGCAGAATAAAAAGCCATTCCAAAATTGTGTATTAATGTTACCCATGAGGTCCAATGAAAATCATATGGACAATCATGCTTACTATAGCAGTCATTCAGTGACACTTGACACTACTGTTGATTTTCATTTCATTATCCCATAGCTGGAGAGTCTCAATATTGTTTATCTTTCTAACTTAGTACACGTACCAACAAAATACTGGTGGATCATTTTCTTTTTACAGAGCATCCCATTTTACCGCATGTCAATAAAAAAAAAAAAGTAAGAGAACAGGCTTCGATGTGAGTTGTTTGAGGTTTTTTTTTAATTTGGTTTAGTGCTACAAGAAGTCAAGGAATATTCCAAGTGAGTGTAAGCAGCCAAGGGGCCTAGAAAATATGGATCACTGAGGGTTGTTAGGAGAACACACCATCTTGTTTTCATAATACATTTATGAATCACAATTCTTTCCCTTTTCCTCTGCTTTCTCATTTTATCCCATTTTCCCCTTCTGTTAAGGTACCCTCTATTATTTTTTAAAAGTAATTTCCTTTTTCAGTGACTTTTTTTTAAACACTTTGGACTGCATTTGCTAGACAAAGAAATACGTGTGAAATAGTGTTTCAGATCAAACGTTGTCTCCAATATGAAAAAAGCACTTAAATTTGTTAAGATTAAAGCTTTTGTAAATGAGTTTTTACAATCTCTTGAAGAAATAAAGTAGACTGAAATACTTTAATTTTTCACCACAGATAAATTTTCCAGGCCTCTGACCTCTTTTGCAGTCATATTTCTGAATCATTTTAATATTTGAGTATTTTTTAGAGTGTGTGAATTCCATGCTGATATTTGAATGATTCCTTTGTAGTCTTACACAAACATAAGGACCAGAGGGAATAATTGTGTGAGGATCACATTATACATTCTTTTATTATCAAAATAAGGTTTATCTTGTTTTCCCTTATGAGATGACTTTTCAGTCTTTCTTTGTGCTGTGAATCCAACTGACAAATGCAAGTGACAGTTTTATTGCCACCTCCCTCAACAATTTAAAGCTTTGTAGGCCATTTTTAAATTCCCAGCGTTTCACCATGTTTCAGTATGTAAATGAAGTAGAAACATGTAAAAGCTTTGAAAATGAATGCTGTGATTCCGTAGATGTTCTCAGTACCTGGTGTTGCAGCCCCAAACAGGGCACAGGGCCCTGCTGAGGGATGCAGGCAGCCCTGCCTTGTCCTCATGGCCCTGCTGCTCTGCCAGCCCAGGAGCTCTGGACTTGTGAGAAACCTGTGCCCCGACCTGGCCCCAGCTGCACCACCAGTCCAACCCCTCATTGCCACTGGAGCCACTGAGGGGTCTGCTGATGCCCTTGGCTTAGCCCACCACATCCAGGGGCTGGAGGGAGAGGGCAGTGCCTCGCCTGTGCCCAGGTCACCCTGGCTCCTGCTCCTATTCCCATCCTCAGAGCAGCCCTGCAATGCTCAAAATCCTTACGGACACATGCCCTAAAGCACTAAACAAGGAAAGGAGACTCGCTGGGTTCCCATCAGCACTTCAGTGCTGCCCTGGTACTGCCCCCTTTTCTTCTTCTCCCTCTTCCTCTGCAAGCCATCGGCATCCACCTCACACAGCTACTGGGCGTGAAGGTATGCTGGTGGATGATCAAGTGATCAAGCCCTGGCCCAAAGGCTTGTGTTACAGAGAGTGTATAATAATGTAATCAGGGCTTAAACTGTGGGGTTTCTTTTCCTTCCTCACTCCCTCATCCAGGCAGAAGGGGCTCCAGACAGAAGAAGCAATTGTCAGTGGGAAGGGATATTCCTTCCGCTGGCTATAAACCCATGCGCCATTCTATGACCTAGCTTGCCTTTAGACATTTTATTTTCAGTGTCTGGACTGAAACACTTCAAGTAATAAGCTCTAGATAAGATCTGAGAACTTAATTGCTCTGCAGTACTATTTCCTTATTGAAAATCATGGAAGTGAGGACTTACTCTGTTTCCTACATTTTTTAAGATCATATTAATGTTTATAGCTTTTGTTCCTGAAATTAGTTTTCATGTTTTGTTGGCTCTGCTGGACACTATGTAATTATGTTAAGAGTTCCTGTGGTTCTCATTATTTTTTCTTGCTTGCTGTTGGTGCATATAAATAAATTTCACTCTTCCCTTGTGGCCTATGCTGTTTACAGCCAATACAGTCTTGGCAGGACTGTATTAGGAAGGATACAATGAGTCCTGTTCTAGTAAGGCCAGGCAGAAGGTAGCTGTATTCTACTGGAATTTCTCAAGGGATTGCAGAGGGTGTTCTGGACATTGCTGTTAATTTCTCTAACCTCAGCGAGACTGCAGGCAGGTGTGGCATAACTAAGATCTTGACTTTCTGTAGCTGGGATACCAGAGTGGTATTTCACCAAGACAATAACAAAAACAATGTGAAAATTATATATTAAAATTACTTTGTGTGGCACAGGATACTTATCACTTATTGCAGCAATACAAATTGTTGTGTCTCCACTTGCGAAGCTCAACACAAGATTTTTATCTTCACTAAACGCTCCACAGTATATAACATAACCATTTCCTGTTATGAGCAGAAGAAAGAAAATATGATGCCTACTTGGAAATCCTCCTTGATATTCTAATACATCTAATCATATGGAGTAGGGGGTTCGATCTGGTGTTTCTAAGAAAAGGGAAGCTGTATCAGTCAGTAAATGGTTTTATTTGTGAGATTCCTCTAGCCAAACATTTTAATCCTTTTTCTTTTTTTTTATAATGACTGCAAAACCAAGTAAGCAGAAAACAGCATCAAACATGCAAGTGAATGGAAGGAAAAGAGGAGACAAATGCTCTTTAAGCAACCTTAAAGAACCATGACTTTACCTAGAAATCTGACAAGTCACTGGCAAGGCTTTGGTGAAGTGTATAAAAAAGATTATGTCACTTATGTCTGCCATGTTAAAATTCCTTATAAAATAGATAGAAAAGGAAAGAAAGATCTGTTATAAAAACGAATGCACTGACTCAGTAGAATGTTATGTTGCATTGTCTTATGTTTTAAATCTGATGATATTTTTACAATATGGGAGTGTTACAGGATTATTTTTGGAATATTTTGTTACTCATATGGCACAGTATCCAAACAGTTATGATTCTAAGGAGCTTAGTAGAAAGTGTACTCATTGTATGTGTGATTATTCATGTTTGCAATGATAACATCAAGGTTAAAATGTATATAATAAAAGAAATAGTACTTTAAATAAAATTTTTACTATGGAATCTTACACTGGTTTTGGCTAAGATAGAGTTAAGTTTCCTTGCAGTAGCTTGTACGGGCTATATTTTGGATTTATGATGAAGGCAATCTTGATAACATAGGGAAGTTTTAGGCATCACTGAGCAGTGCTTACCAGCGTCAAGACCTTCTCTGCTTTTCACGCTCTCCCACCAGCAGGTTGTGGATGCACAAGAACTGGGAGGGGACGCAGCTGGGACAGCTGACCCAAACTGACTAAAGGGATAGCCCGTAGCATATGATATCATGCTCAGCAAATAAAGTGGGGGAAAGAAGGAGGAAGGGGTGGAGGGCACTGAGAATTACGGTATTTGTCTTTCTAAGCAACTGTTACACATGATAGAGCCCTGATTTGCTGGGGAGGCCTGAACATCTGCCTGACAATTGAGAATAGTGAATGGATTTCTTATTTTGCTTCACTTTCACATGCAGGTTTGTTTTTTTTTACCACCAAATTACAAAATGTTTACAAATTACATTTGTTTTCACCTAGAGATTAGTAGGAACATACATTATTCCTAAATAATTAAAATTTGGTCCTTCTTTAATTACAATTTTATTTTTTTTTTAAATTTGATACTGAGGCTGCTGTTAAAGATAATGCAAGTAAGGATGCCTATCAGTAAAGTAGCAAAATTGATTTTGTTGTCTCTGAACTTGCTTACTGTTCTTCCTCTTCCAGAATTGCTCATTCTTTCAAGTTGCTTTGTAAGCATTGTTATTTACCACTTCTCTACAAATATGATTGGGACTTTTTATTAAAAAAAAAAACAACAAACAACTCCCACAGACAGCAAAACCCAAACAGAAATCAAAGTGCAATACATTGTGGTTTTGCTTAATTACAATTTATCTCCATAACAGTTATAATACAAACTCATAACTGAAATAGATTTTTCTGTTGTTGCTAGTCATTTATTTAAGTCATAATTAAACAGGTTCAGACCAAAATTACTGAAGTCTTGAAATTAATCCAGATCATATAAGACTGATGTTATACTTGTAAAATTTTACGTTTCTTTTTCAGCACAATCAGAACTTAGAAATTTTCTGAAGAAAATGATGTCTTCATAATATTTCCAGTCTACTGCCAAAAAATTTAATGAGTTTTCATATACAGTTTGATTTCCTAATCAAGGAGGCTGATATAATTTGTTAAATGTCTTTCTCCACTTTGATTGATTATCCAAACAAAACAAATTGCTACTTCTTCCCTTCATTTGTTTTATAATATGGAGAGAACTTCATGGCAAGGAAGAGATTAAATATCAAGGAAGATATTTCAGGCTTGGTTTGGATCAAGACTGAAAAGTCAAATTCACATTTTATAGTGTGATAGTTCAGATGCAGCAGCAGGAATTAGAAATTCACAGAGATTTCTTATTTGCATACTTTGGCATGTATAGTCACTTTTCTTACAGGCAGCAATATTTTCCTATAGGTAAACACAAATATTGATTGGATGATGAGTCCAATCTTTGGTGGTTAGGCATGGTTTTTCACAAAGCTGTCAAGTATGTCTTCAGCTGGTAAATATGAAATTGCAAGGGAAGTGGTCAAGCTTAGATTTCAGGGTAGCCAGGTTTCTTACTTGAGACTTTTCTGGTGTTAAGAAACAAAACCATGCAAACCGTTCCTTTCATTTCTCCATCAATGCACACTTATGATAAAGCAAAAATCTGTGTGCTTCATGATTCGGGCCCTATCCTTTGAGATGTTCGGGAAAGATTGAAATTCATTCAGAATATGGTCTACAGTAGGACCAATTGGTTGCTACCTCACATCATGCCTACCACAATACTGTAATAATATCAGGGACTAACACATTACAGATATTTCGAATACCACTGCTACACAGAGTTTTACAGTAGTATGTGGACCATGCTGTTCAGTTTATTCTTGTTTACGTGTCCTTTCATTTTTCATCTTTATTCTGTTTGTGCTGAATTAGATACAGAAAACAGTCAATTTTATGGTTTTCTTCCAGTCCCCTGTTGTTCAAGAACTTGTTTTTCCTCTGAGAAGTAAAATATGTTAAAAGTGCTGAACAGAAACTATGCAGGAAAGAAAAATCAATAGGAGAAATATTATTTTATTTAGATCTTAATTGCTTAGAGCTAATTTGCTAAAAATTATACTTTATTTATGATTCTAAAGCAATTCCCTGTAAATTTCTAGCTCTGTTTGTACCACTATAACAGTCTAGTTCAATCCAGTAATGACAGAATAATCTAGTAATTCCATAAATCATAGCATACTGATTTTACAATTCCAATACATAGCAGTTGCTCCCACAGATATCACAAAAGACAAAACAACAATAACTTATTAGCTAGAAAACAAATTTAATATTTTTAAATCTGTAAAATATCAGGCTGTGCTTTGTATCTACAACCTTATATTTGGTGCCATGCTCCTTTTCCTGGACATACTTCACTCCTTCATTAGACAAAAAAGCCCCTAAACTTCTTTTCTCCTTAACCTTCTCTGTCCTTTTCTTTTCTTGTACATGTTGTTTTAAAAAATACTGGAGACAGGTTTCCAGATTTTTTTCCAGAGAAAGAAATGTTACTTAAAATTTGTTTAAGGGGAAGCTAGAATATGGAATTCATTGTACTCCTCACACAATTTCTGTTTTCTACTTGCAAACTGCTCTCTAGTGTAAAGATTTGCTGTTTCACTATCTTTATTCCAAGGACAGCATATATGGAATTTCCTCTAGAAACACCAAATTCAAATGAAAGACAAAGGTGTAAACTGAATAATACTCAAAAATTGGTCATGCTTAAAGCCAAGCACGAACATAAGAGGAATCGATCATTGCTCAAATTCCTTTGCACATATAAAAATTTGTGTTAATTAATTATTGCTTTAGTTATGATTTAAAAATGTTACCGATGCAGTCAAAACAAAATACAAATGCTGATCATGACTAATGTAGAACTGAAGTCTAGTGAGCTTGCAAAATGTAAACTGATGATTAATTTAAGCATAAGTGAATAGATTACTTTGTTAATCATGAATTTGTTGTAAAATGTTTTGTATTTTGAAAATGTCATATCTTGAGAATAATGATGTGTCATTAATCTGGGTATATATTGTAATTTAAACCTGAAAATGAAAAATAATTTACTCCAGGGGAGGCCTTATTTTTTTGTTCTTCTGGAAATAAGACACTTTCTTCTTAAAAGATGTTTCTATTGTAGCACAAAGTGAATGTGTTTTCCTGAAATATTATTTTGGTATTAAGTGTAAAGAGCAAAATTTATAAAGCTGTGCAAGGACTTCTGTGCATGCGTAACTTTACATATGTGTTATGACCCAGGAACTGGTAGAAAGAAGTTTGATATTACAACAATTTTTATTCCATTGGGTCTACGATGCAACCATAACCAAATTAATGCTCTAGACACATTATTGTCCACACTGAATAACTAGATACCTGTGTTTTTCAGTCCCTACTCAAATAATGTTGGAGGTCTGATACTAAAGCTACCACATTTGGAATTTAATCTCTTTTCACTGCTTTCCAAGCACAGTGTCTGACTGTCGGCAGTTATTTATGTCTTGTTTTCTGCATTGCAGTATTTGATTACAAAAGTGTGAAATGACAGTTGTAAAATTCTATTAAAACCAAGAAGTATTGATGAGATTTGATTATTAATTGCAATCTATTTTATGATTACACCCTATTTTTATCTGAGGAATAATTTGCTAAACTAGTGTTAAAGGTTTTCAAAGGTATTTCTTTTTAAGTATTTTTTATAATACTGGAGCAGACATAAGAACCAAACAGAACACTTTCTGTAAAAGTCATTTTGCTCCAATGGCTTAGACTGATACTTCTGGAACCTGTCTGACCCCCTGAATTACTTGATTATTACAGTATCATTCTTAACTGAATTACTTACATTTCATAGAATCATAAAATAGTTTGGATTGAAAGGGATCTTAAAGAAAATCTCGTTCCACCTCCACTGCCACAGGAAGGGGCACCTTCCACTAGCCACCTAGACCAGGTTGTTGGCCTTGAACAGTTCCAAGGATGGGTCATTCACAATTTCTCAGAGCAGCCTGTTCCAGTGTCTCACAGTATCCTCACAGTAAAGAACTTCCTAATAATTTCTAAATTACCCACTTTCTGTTTAAAACTATTCCCCTTGTCCTGTCACTACATGCCTGTGTAAAAAGTCTCTCTCCACCTTGCAGTACCCATTTAGATATTGGAAGCTGCTATAAGGTCAGCCCAGAGACTTCTCTTCTCCAGGCTGAACGTGTACAACTCTCTCAGCCTGTCTGTAGAAATGCTCCAGCCCTGTGCTCGTCTTCACGACCCTCCTCTGCACTCCAACAGGTTCACATTCTTCTTATGTTGTGTACCCCAGAGCTGAAAGCAGCACTCTAGTTGGGGTCTCTCTCTTGAGTGGAGAGCATACATGTATACACATATTTCATGGACTTCAATTACCTCTTGAGCTTACACTTTTCACTGCAGTTGATAACATACAGTATATATATACTTTTGTTGGTATGTTACACTGATGCTTCTGGAAAGTCAGACAACATCCTAAACTGATTGTTCAGTCAGGCCTGGTATTTATGTCAAAAATATTGAATAAATAAGTTTCTTCTGGATTTAGGAGAGCCAAGAACTGTATTGTAGCTTGTTAGAATGAAAGCAATCACTTGTCTTCATAGTGCATTGATGCTTGGTTTCTGTCACGCCACCACACTTTCATTTTCCACTTATTGTTAAGAATTGCAATGGGGAAAGGTGTTGCTTTTATAAAAGTTCACCTGGAGCATCAGAAATCTGTACTCTTCTATCACATACTCATGGTCTTGCAGAATTCTTATTAAAATATACCATTTAGTTATGTGCACGAAAGTATTAGCTTTCTCGTCATTTATAAATGCAATATATTAAATGAACTGTACATATAAAAGCACTAGATATTTTATTGACTGCTTAAAAAAGATAATTTTAGAACTTCTGTTTGCAACGTAGTGCAAGCATTATACAGCTTACATCATACAGCTGTTAAACCCACTTAATCTTTGTTATGGTTTAATTCAGAACCATGCCATTGCTCGCTCACTGCCCCCTTCTTCCTCCCTTGCTCCCAGAGGGATGGGGAGGAGAACTGAAAGATTGTAACTCCCACGGGTTGAGATAAGAACAGTCCAGTAAATAAGGTAAAACACAAACCACTACTGCTGCCACCAATAATAATAATGATAAGGGAAATAACAAGGGAAGAGAATACAACTGCTCACCACCCTCTGACTGATACCCAGCCCGACCTGAGCACCAATCTAGCCCTTCTGGGTAACTGCCCCCAGTTTATATTCTGGGCATGATGTGCTGTGGTATGGGATACCTCTTTGGCTAGTTGGGTCAGGCGTCCTGTCTCTGCTTCCTCCCAGCTTCCCCTCCTCCCTGGTAGAGCATGAGGCTCAGAAAGTCCTTGGTTGGAGTAATCATTACTTACCTAAAAACATAGGTATTATTAGCATTGTTCCTAGGCTGAAAGTCAAAAACACAGCACTGCACCAGCTACTAAGAAGGAGAAAAATGGCTGCTACTGCTGAACCAAGTAACAACCTTAGTTGTACTAAGATATGATTACCATTAATATAACTGAATCCTCAAAGTCTGGACATTTGCTATTAACTGTGATAAGGAACTTGGGTTGTTATTGTGATATTTTGAATATCAGTATTTCCCTGAACTCTTCCTTTTTGACTGCACAATCTATGTAATGTTGCAAAGAGCTTCTGAATGCTTAGTTGTAATTAAAAAATATTAAAAAAAAATAAAAACCTGTTAATTTTGCAACTTTGATTCTTATAGAACCATTATAAATTCCTTTTCCTTTTTAATTTCTCTGCTAAAAGAGAGGAAGGAAGAAATGGATATAGGTTCTTTCTTTCTGGAAGAGTCATTGTAGCCCATTCACCTAATTTTGAAAATTTCAGAGCATAAAAAGTGACTTCTTAATATCCCAGTCTTGGAAGCTATTATATAAATGATAAGATTATGCCTATAGCCTTAGCTTATGTGAATAAATCTTACCTAAGTGATCCCACTGAGAAAGAGTTACAGGTAAATTCTTCATAATTATAGCAAGGGAAAATGATTACTACACTTTCAAACAACTGTTTATGAGACAGCAGTTGCATGTAAGGCCATTTTGACCACATTGCAGTTCATTCTTCATGCTTGGTCATTGCCAAAGGGCTGGACTTGTCACTGTAAAAGTTTTAAAGTGCTCAAGAATTTTTTTTATAGCAAGTGTCTTCAGAGACAAATCCAATGGAGGAAGGTCTGCTTTACATGATAAAACCAGTTTTGCTTTTTTTTTTTTTTCCAGTTGATAGTATTTTCATCCATGTTCATTATGTTTTACAGGCATTAACTTTAAGTCTAACCTTAGTTTCCTGATATGCTGTGAAGTCTCTAAGTTCTTTACAAGATGATTCGGTCTGAACAACAGCCACACAGCATGGTTTCCATGCTGAGCAGAGCATAGTTTCTTTTTCTTTAACTACATCAGGTGTAGCTGAAAGGCAAAGTACAGTTCCTGAAAACTTCAAAGTCAGCAAAGGATAATTAAGTCAATGGATTTAGTATCAAACCCAGCTACAAATTTTCAATTAAATTGCAGATTGTATACACAGACATATACATACACACATATGATATAGGGTTATTAAATTGTCAACAACAAGAGAAAAATAAAGCTCTCAATCCCAGGAACTAGAAAGCACAAGAAAAATGGCAAGAAAAAGATTTTTTTCTCTTTGAAAAAGACAGGAGCTTGCTGTGACCATAGAAATAATTTAAAGCAGTGCACAGCATGAGAACACAGCTAGGTACGAAGAAGCAATATCTACTGTGGGTAGCAGATTTCTTTCTTAGAGTTTTTTGTGCTATAGAGGAAGTCTTCTTCAAAAATAAGAATGCTGTTTCTTCAGAAGAGTATACTCCTTTCTCACTTGCACTACTGCTTTGCAGTGGCTCTGCTTCACTTGTCAATTTTTATGTGGATTTCATATAGTTCGGAAGTCAGAAGGTGGAACAGAATCAATGGAGACACTTGGACACTGGCAAAAAGTTAAAATGACCACATGAAGATTAAAAAGATTTTGTACAGCAATCCCTGTGCATCAGAAACACTTTGAGTGTCCTTTAGCAGTATTGAGATCTGAAATGAAGAGCATTATTTGGTTTGCAAATGCGTATCAAGTGATCACTATTGTAGATTGCTAAAGTATTGCAAATTTTTAGATAACAGATACAACAGAAAATATGTTGTTCACCAATTTATGTTATATAATATTGATGACTATATAATTTTATATAATAATTACGGCAGAAAATAATTTTTTACAAGTTCCCTAAATGTTTATGTTTTACAAGTATTTTGAAAGTTTTACAGTAAGTGATGTGCAATGTATTGTCTAAAATTGTTAGCAACCAGAGCTTTATTTTTTTGTACTTTTTAGGGAAAAGGGAGGGTAGGAAGAAAAGGGGGGGAGGGGGAAGTGAGTGTTTTCATTAAAGAAATTGTCTATTACACTGAACTAGTCATATTTTGCAAGTAACACTCAACTGAATAAGAATCTAAAGTTAATTTTGCATGATAATCACCAGAAAGAGATTAAATATATTTTATTAACACATTTTGAGAATAGAACATTCAGCAAAGCATAAAGTAGTGGTGGTTTTATTAGTTAATAAAAGTGTGGAAGTATTCTGTTTAAGTACATTAAAATAAAATAGATTAGTTGCCAGCACTATAACCATGGGATGATATAGTAAGAAATGATTTATTATATGAAGATTCCAAATATTTTAAAGAATATCTTGAAGTAGCCTGCAATTAATGCATACATACTGAATTTAAGGTATATGCTCTGAAGAGCACATATTTGTCTGTTCATTAAATGAAATCCCTTTCAGCAAACTGTAAGCCCAGCATTCATCCAGACACTGAGAAATGAGTGCCAAAGCTTTCAGACAAGCCATATGTAGTGTCAATCTGTCACTGTTCAGGAGCAAGTACAAATATTCTCAAAGTCTATGCTCAGCAAAAGTAGTAGATAAGTGAGTAAAAGACATTATTGGTACTGTCTGTGTGAGGAAACTCAACAGAGTATTTCAAATAATATGGGCAAGACTCAGTTTTGTATGAAATGTGTTTATTGACTGAATTCTGAGAGTTATTGAAAGCTGGATAAGCTTCTTAAAAAAGACAGCTGAGTAGCTTTGGACCATCTCTTCACAGTACCATCAGTTTGCCCAGCTATGCCCTCTTTGCTCTAAAGAAAACAGCACAGCACACAAAATAAAACCTTTCAAGGAAGGGGGAAATATTGTTGATATGAAGCATGTTCCCAGAGGCCTGGCTAACAGAACTTCAAAATACACATTGCTGGTAACTTAGCTGAGTAGGAAAGCTGTGGATTATTTAGTGCTACTTAGATCTTCCTTATCAGTTGTTCTGGGTTCAGCAGTAGCAGTCATTTTTCTCCTTCATAGTAGCTGGTGCAGTGCTGTGTTTGTGACTTTTGGCCTGGGAACAGCACTGATAACACTGATGTTTTAGTTGCTGCTAAGTAATGTTTAGTCTGCCCAAGGACTTTCTCAGTCTCATGCTCTGCCAGGGAGGAGGGGAAGCTGGGAGGAAGCAGAGACAGGACACCTGACCCAAACTGGCCAAAGGGGTATTCCATACCACAGCGCATCATGCCCAGGATATGAACTGGGGGCAGTTACCCAGAAGGGTTAGATCGCTGCTCTGGTCAGCCTGGGTATTGGTCGGCAGTTGTATTCTCTTCCCTTGTCATTTCCCTTATCATTATTATTGTTATTGGTGGTAGCAGTAGTGGTTTTGTGTTATACCTTAGTTACTGGACTGTTCTTATCTCAACCCGTGGGAGTTACATTCTTTCGATTCTCCTCCCCATCCCTCCGGGAGCGAGGGGGAGGAAGGAGGGGAGTGAGAGAGCGACTACATGTTCTGAGTTACTGACTGGACTTAAACCGTGACATCAGTTCACGCATATTATACTGGGTTCTATTGGTTAGTCGTCTCATATTTGCATCAGGAAGCAGGCTTGGACTATTCTGTAATGAAATGAGTGCTTTATCCATTCTCTGCTTAGTTTTATTGAAATGGTTCAATAACAAACTACATACTGCAGGTGTCAGATTAGTATTTTAAAGTCCAAAATCAAAATTAAGTGTCTTGCTAATGTTGACAGATTTCGAATTCAAGTATGTGGTGGTGTCTTCTCTAGATACCATTTGAATGTTTATAAATGATAATAGGATTATGGAATAATTCAAGTGGAAGGGACTGGAGAAGTCTTCAGTCCAAACTCCTGCTCAAAGCAGGATCAGCTTTGGGATTATATCATGTTGCTCAGGACTTTACCCTGTTGGGTCCTGAAAATCTCCAAGGACAGATATTGCACAACCTCACCAGGCAACCTACTCCACTGCTTGCCTGTCCTCACAGGGAAAAAATATTTTACTTTTGTCCAGCCCAAACCTCTCTTGTTTCAAATTACACAAATTTGGCAAGGACGCTTCTGTTGCCTCTTCCAGATAATGATCTTGAGCAAGACAGGTGCCACATTGTACCCATTCAGTACTGTACTTGTTACTGGCTTCCAACACAGTACAACCCACTAGCCACTAACTATCCAATCAGTGTTTTACCCATCTAGTTTATCTGTGCATCAAGACTGTAATGTCTTAATTAGATCCAAGAATCTATCAGGAGATAGTGTCAAAACCCTTAGAAAAATAATGGTAAATTACATTTGGTGCCCCTCCCCTCATCCATAAATCTTGTCATTTTGTGCCCCTCCTCTCATCCAGGAATTCAGTCATTATATCCTAGAAAGCAATCAGGTTGGTGAGGAATGAGTCAGCCTGGATCCATTCCTGCTGTCTGTTGCCTTTCATCAGTCATTTAGCTCATCTCCAGTAATCTCCAATTCCCCTGACCTTTCAAAGGTGCTAAGAGTGGCAAGGACATTTGCCATTTGTCTTCAGAGCCTGTGGTGCAGCCTGTTTGGTCTTATGGGCTTTTACAGATTGAGTTCTAAAAAGTGATCCTTGACTTTATCTTAATCCATTGCAGGTTATTCTCCTCCTATTTCAACCTTGCCAGTAGGCACAGAGGCCCAGAAGGCTGTTGATGAAAACTGACACAAAGTCAGCCTTATATGGTTCTGCTGTCACTAACTCACCAGTTCCATTCAGCAACTGAGGTACATTTCCCTTGTTCAGTCTATCACTGCTAATGCAGCAGTAGAAACTCTTGTTGACCTTAACTTACCTTGCAGGTCTTATATGCATTTGAGCTTTGGTTATTATAACACCACCCCTTCATGACCAGGCATTGTTCCTAAATGCCTCCTTCTTACTTATTTCTGCTCTGCCTTCTGCATCCTGCCTTTTTGCATTGGAGATCTGACTTGCCTGTTTTGCCAAGCCAGCCTCCTGATATATCTACTTATTTTTCTAACTACTGGGATGAGCTGCTATTGTAACTAGAGCATGCAGTCTTTAAAGAGCTGCCAGATTTCAAAGTTCTTTTGCACTTCAGAGCTGCTTCCCATGGGATCCCACCTACCAGTTTCCTGATTACAACTGCAATTACATTTATGATTGAAATATTGGAAAACTAGGTTGTGAAACAGATGTTTAGATGTGGAGACAGACAGAACCTTGTCGTATTCTTTTTTCTTCTGGTTTAGAAATATCTGTTGATTTTATTTTTTTTTCCTGTATTTATTATATACTCCAACTTTCAGATGCATTTTTATTTTTTACAGTATAAATTTTATTTTCAAAATAATGCACTTTCTCCAAATAAATTACTATTTAGGCCAGCTGCAGTTAATACATGAATAAAATGGAGATATACTTTTTTATCTACTTGCTGCTAGTTGAACATTTTCTGTTTATCCACATATTAACATACATAGTTATAATATCCCCCTGCCATATTGACATTCTCTCAGTCATCTAGCTTGTGCTCTGATTTTGTTCCCAGTGAACGTGTATGTCTTGCTGTATATGCGTGTTTTAAACCTTGAATCATCTTAACAGCATTTCAAAGATTGGCTGTTATAAACAGTATTAATTTTCCATTTACTTTTTTAACATTTTTCTTCCACAGTTGTTTTTTGTGTTGTTTTTTTGTTTTATTGGTGGCTTTTAGTTTGTTTTTTTTTGCTTGTTTGTGTGAGGTGCCCCTGCCCATGGCAGAGGGGTTGGAACTAAATGATCTTTCCAACCCAAACCATTCTATGATTATATGATTAAACCCTAGTTCAGTAAGTACTTGAGGGACTTAAATATTAATACCAAAGCAGGTGTCCTAACCTTTAAAAATCTTAGCATAGTGATTAACATGTTGAGATGGACGTTCAGAAAACATGCTGAAGTCTGAGAAATTCACGCAATGTAAAATTGCTACACTACCTGAAAGGCGATCTCTAAGAGGAACATTGAAATCACCTGATGCCACCCTCTGTAGTATAAATCAGGTAGACCCACTGTCTCAATTAATTTTCTCTCTGTTTCCATATCTTAATGTGAGTTATCCTCCCCTAGGTAGAATATATCAGCATCCTTTTCATTGTTGGTTCTGCTCACTTGCTTAATTTATATGCAATTAAATGTTATGCTAATAGGGGCCTTGTTGCATTTGGAAAATAAAATAAAATGAAATGAAATAAAATAAAATATAAAAAATAAAATAAAATAAAATAAAATAAAATAAAATAAAATACCTTAATCTTCCACACCAAAGACTATATCACATTACCCAGCAGTACTATTGCAACTCATAGGGTGAAGATGCGTTCAATCAGAATAGGCTGAGCAAACTCAGTTACCTTTAAATTGTTGCTATCTTTAGATTCTGTCTTTCCTTACAATTGTTGTTAAATGTTCAAGTAAAATATGATAGCAGCTCAGCTGTTCTGGATTCAATTTCACTGTGAATAAGAGACATATTGGATAATAATATTACAGATAGCAAAGTGACCACACAGCAGAGCGACCAAACTTCTGTTTCTGCAAGAAATGTTTCTGTTGGTGCTCAGGATGCAATCATGACATTGGTGATGTTTTCAGATGGCTACAGTGCTGCTTTTTCCCACGCTTTCTTTTTTTGATTTCCCCTGAGGAGAACTTGTTCTGGCTGGCAAGTTATGTCATTAATCTTTTTTTTTTTTTTTTTCTCCATGAACACTCATCATTTCTGTATTACCTCTTGTTCTTATGACAATCTCACCACCACAGATGTCATCTCACCACATTTCCCTAGCGATATGCTGGGCTTTCAGACTGAAATGACAGTAACCATCAGTTAGACTTAAGCTACAGCAAAATGGAGGAGAATGAGGGAGTCATCATGCACTGCATCTGACACTTGAAAGTGGAAAATATGCTCGTAACATCAACTCAGATCCCATTAAAAAGGTACACACCTAGAACTCTGTAACGTATAGTATCAGATCAGAACAAAAAACCAGATGAAGTTCTTTGGAAAAATAGCAAGGAATTCCTGAGGCTAAATGGAAGTGGGTTTTAAGATTGTTTCAAAGTAGGCACTAAATCAAACATTAATGTATGGTACTCAGTTGCTGAGGTGAGTAGGTCCAGAGAGGACGATTTCAACACCTGAAGGGGGGGAAGCTCAGCATCCAGGAGCCCCAGTTCAGAGAGGCAAGAGACACCGAGGGAGCCTCAAGTGCCGGACAGCACTTGCCAAGCAGCTGACAGCTCCGCTGAGGAGGAACGGCACCGCCCTGAAATGGGAAAGCCACGCCAGGGAGCGTGAGAGACCAGGAACTTGGCGAACACGGCGGGCAAACAGGGCTTGGCGCGGCAGTTCGAGGGAGCAGCAAGCGGGATGGTGAGCCCTCGCCTCATGACCAGGGTCCTGTCTGGGAGCTATGTTCTGGCTGCCGCGGCGGTGGCCAGAGTCGGCACCCAGACAGAGCCGATGAGAAGGGAGGCTGCAGCGCAGAGCTCGAGGTGTAGAGAGTGCCTGCACTGTCGAGGGTGCACAATGGTCAGGGCTGCACTCGGTGCTCGCTGGTGGAGGTCCTCCTGCAGAAAGGGCTGAAAGATGTCAGGGAAGCTGAGAGGAAGCAGCACTGCTTGCTCTAGGCCCAAACTGTGCAGGGGCCTCAAGCATCCATCGTAGCTCATGCAGGAAAGAAGGAAGCCTTTAACCCAGGAAGCTGGGAACTAGTAACAAAACCAACAAAAAAAAAGGGAAGAAGACAATTAAAAGCAAGGGACTTCCTCCAAAATCTGACATCCCCACCCAGAACCACTTCACATTTCTGCTGGGGGCTAACGATGAAACACACAGCTCGCAACATGAACAACCAGCTGGTGCACTGGTAAAGATCACTGCTGGTGCTGCCAGGCAAAAGGCTGTGGGGCATAGCAGTAGGTGACTGAACTTCGAAAGGCACCATCTGTCGGTCTGATCCAGTCTCAAGGGAGGTGGGTTGCCTACCAGGGGCTTGGATTAAGGATGTTTCAGAGAGGCTGCCTGGTCTAGTAAGTCCCACTGACACCCACTTCTGCTAATACATGTCGGTGCTAGTGATATACGTAGCAGTAGCCCAGAGAACAGCAGAAGGACTACAGAGCACTGGGAAAAGTGATTAGGGGCTCTGGAGCTCAGATTGTCTTTCATCAGTTCTTCAGGATAAAGGGGAGGACCTTAAAAAGGCTAGGTGAATTTGGCAGGTCAAAAAATAGCTAGAACAGTGGTGCCATAGTCAGGGGTTTGGGTATTTAGAACATGGGGCTCGATTTGGTAGGCCGGGTCTACTGGAGGCTGGTGGAGATGTCTGGGGAAGAGCTGGTTTTGGTAGGAGGCTTGCCAGGCTGGTCAAGGAAGCTTTAAACTAGATGTGTTGGGGAAAGGAGGCATCATTCCATCCCATCACTCCCAGTCAGTTGCCAGCAATGTAGAGATATTCCAGACGCTCCAGCCAATGAGCTGGCTTCATTTGGAGCTCGGCTCAGATGCCTCTGTACAAATGCCCATACTACAGGGAACAAACAAGAGGAAGTAAAGACATGTGCATGTCTTCAGGGGTACAATATCATAGGCATCACAGAAACATGGTGGGGTGGCTCCTATGACTGGAGTGTTGGAATGGAAGGTTACAGGCTCTTTAGAAAAGACAAGCCTGGCAGGTGGGGAGGGAGAGTTGCCCTTTATGTTAGGGATAGGCTGGAGAGTATGGAACTCTGTCTGGGGATAGGTGATCAGTCAACAGAGAGTTTGTGGGTCAGGGTTAAAGGAAGAACAGCTAGGGGGGACATTACTGTGGGGATCTGTTACAGACTGCCTGATCAAGAGGAATCTGTGGATGAAATACTTTAGATAGGAACAGCCTCATGCTCTCAGGTGCTTGTCCTCATGGGTGACTTCATCCATCCGGAAATCTGTTGGAGGTACAGTACAGCCCAGCACAAGCAATCCAGGAGGATCCTTGATTGTGTGGGAGGCAGCATCCTTCTGCAAGTAATACGGGAGCTGACAAGGAGAGGTGCAATGCTGGGCGTCATGCTCAAACAACAGGGAGGAGCTGGTTGGAAATGTGATGCTCCAGGGCAGCCTTGGATGCAGCAATCATGAGATGCTCGAATTTGAGATCCTCAGGACAGTGAGAAGAGCGTGCAGCAAGCTCACTGCCCTGAACTTCAAGAGAGTAGACTTTGGCCTCTTCAGGAACCTGCTTAGTAAAGTTCCATAGGATATAGCCCTAGAGGGTGGGGGTGCCCAAGACTGTTAGTTGATATTCAAGGATCACCTGCTACAAGCTCAGAAGTGTTGAATCCTGACTAGAAGGAAATGCAGTAGGAGGGCCAGGAGACCTCCTTGGATGGATAAGGAGTTGCTGAGGAAAATTTAAATGAAAAAAGAGGCTTATAAAAGGTGGAAGCAAGGACAGGCGGCCTGGGAAGAGTACAGGGATATTGTCCGGGAAGCTAGGGACCAGGTTAGGAAAGCTAAGGCACAGTTAGAATTAAACTTGGCTAGGGATGTTAAAGATAAGAGGAAGGGATTCTATAGTTACTTTGCAAATAAAAGATAGACTAGGGACAATGTGGGCCCTCTATGGAAGCTATCAGGAGAACTGGCTATCCTGGATTTGAAGAAGGCTGAGGTTCTGAATGACTTCTTTGCCTCGGTCTTCACTGTGGCTCTTACCACACAAGTCAAGTCTTGGAAGGCAGATGCAGGGATTGTGAGAATGAAGACCTTGGGCCCACTGTAGGAGAGGATCTGCTTTGAGACCATCTTAAGAACCTGAATGTGCACAAGTCCATAGGTCCTGATGAGATCCATCCATGGGTCCTGAAGGATCTGGCAAATTAAGTTGCTGGCCATCATATTTGAGAAATCGTGGCAGTCAGGCGAAGTTCCCAATGACTGGAAAAAGGGAAATATAACCCCCATTTTCAAGAAGGGGAAAATGGATGACCAAGGGAATTACATACCAGTCTCACCTCTGTGCCTGGCAAAATCTTGGAGCAGATTCTCCTGGAAGGCATGCTAAGGCACATGAAAATCAACAAGGTGATTGGTGACAGCCAGCATGGCTTCACTAAGGGGAAATCCTGCCTGACCAGTTTGGTGGCCTTCTATGATGGGGCTATGGAAGTGATGGACAGGGGTAGAGCAGTTGATGTCATCTACCTGGACTTGTGCAAAGCGTTTGACACTACCCCACACGACATCCTTGTCTCTAAATTGGAGAGACATCAATTTGATGGATGGACCACTTGGTGGATAAAGAACTGGCTGGATGGCTGCACACAAAGAGTTGTCAATGGCTCAATGTCCAGTTGGAGGCCAGGAACAGGGATCAGTGTTGGGACCAGTCTTGTTCAACATCTTTGTCGGTGGCATGGACAGTGGGATTGAGTGCACCTTCAGCAAATTTGCCGATGACACCAAGCTATGTGGTTCGGTTGATATGCTGGAGGGAAGGAATGCCATCCAGGGGGACCTTGACACCTTTCTGTGGTGGGCCAGTGCCAACCTGATGATGTTTCACCAAGGCAGTTGTTACAGGTTCAGTGGAGAAGAGATTCAGAGCAGTCCTGTGGAGAAGGACTTGGGGGTGTTGGTTGATGAGAAAATGAACATGAGATGGCTTCAGTGTGTGCTTGCAGACCAGAGAGCCAACCGTACCCTGGGCTGCATCAAAAGGAGCGTGATCAGCAGGTTGAATGAGGTGATCCTGCCCCTCTACTCTGCTCTTGTGAGACCTCACCTGGAGTATTGTGTGCAGTTCTGGTGTCCTCAACATAAAAAGGACATGGAACTGTTGGAACAAGTCCAGAGAAGGGCCACAAGGATGATCAGGATACTGGGGCAACTCCTGTGTGAAGACAGACTGAGGAAGCTAGGGCTGTTCAGGCTGGAGAAGAGAAGGCTGCATGGAGACCTCATAGCAGCCTTCCAGTATCTGAAGAAGGCCTATAAGGATGCTGTGGAAAGACCATAATTTTGACCACGATTATTGACTTCATTATTCTTCGAGGGTCTAAGCGAGGATGCTGATCTCCTGATTTAAAAAACCTGGACAGATGTCTCATACAAAAGCAAAATTGCTTATATAATTTTTATAAGTTTGAGTGTGTAAAGTTACTGTGTAGATGCAGTGTTTTTGATAACCTAACCAAGAGGAACTCCTGTTCCTTTGCTTTATTTTGACATTATTCCATTGAAATTCTTTTGTCGACTAGGGGGAAAAAAAAGGCCTGTAATGCTCACAGAACCTTTTTGTATTAGTGAGCAGTATTTTTCCAACTTGATCAAAGCATAGGTTAGCCCTGGCACACAAGTTTACTACTACATATCCTTGCCCAGAACATGGACAGAGTGCTTTGCTTATTTGTGCAGATATGCCTGAATTTGGAAGTGATGTAGCTGAAAGATACTAGAAGAAGTAAACCCACATATTTAAAGATAAGGATATTTAAAAATAAAACCAAAATAGTATTTTGACCAAATTCTGTTAAAATCCATGAACCTGATATATAAATTATAGAGTCTGAGGCTTCTCTCTTGTATGAATGTCATGAAACAACTTATTTTTCTGCCTAAGAACCCATCATACTTAATGGCACTTTGTAACACATGGCTGAGTTCAACACAATTTCCTGTTACACGTTGCAAGTAAGATGACTGGATTTAGCTCTTCGCAAGCAACTCATTGAACTCCCACTGCTACATAAACAGGAGAAATCACTGAAAAGGAAAGTAATTTAAAAAGAACTGACAAAGTTTAGGGTTTTTTTATAAAGACTGAGTTTTAAACTTTTTCAAATGATAGACTATTGGTGGCAATGAGAACAGCACAGCCTTATAAAGCTTAACTTTGCATATTGTTAAATTGCACTTCTGTATTAATAGGTTTACACAACTGATTAAAAAATGATAAAATAGCATGTAATGTGAAACAGGACAAGCCCAAGTGGGTAGAACAGTAAATATGCAATTTATGCTTTTCTAACAGCTGCTTTCATAGGACTTTATAAGGGTACGTCTGAAAGCTCCCATGTACATTAATGCCCAGCCAAATTAATAAAATGAAAACAAAGTTAAACAGCTTCACAAAAGACAGAAATAGCCTTTTAAAGATTCACAGGAGTACTTTTTCTGTGTCTAATCTAAGCAGCCGTCATGGTGAGATTGATGGGCACTGGCAGAGGTGCATTTCATGCACTATCTGCTTGATGGTATTAGAATGGAGCTATGTCTTTGTTGTGCTTCATTAACATGCCCCTCAGATCTACCAGGAAAATGTCTACAGTCCTGTTTTATAAATTATTACTTCTGACAGTTAAGTATTTTAGACCATATTTAGGAATATTGCTTGCTGATAGTTCTTCATTCGCCTACATATTTTTACAGTTTGAGGCCATGTACACTTAAAAGTACCAAAAAAAAAATAAATGTTTTGGGTTTCTTTTTTTTTTTTCTTAATGTAAGGGCATTTCTAGTCTGTGTGTGTTAAAAATGATTGTCCGCTTACTTGACTTCAACAATACAATGCATAGAAATGTGTTCCACGTCAGAAGATAGGTGTCCACTAACTGGGATATATATTCTTTAAATATAAATTTGCCTGCTACAGTTCAATTTAAGGGTGAACAATCAGCATATGGACATTATATTTATGACTGCTTTGAGTGCTGAACATAAAGCTGATGTTTGATTCATTCATTCTGTTGTTGTTTGCTCAGCTTTGTGAGTTCTCCAACTCTTTTTCTTTTATTCCCATCAATTACATTGCATTAAGCAAGTTTGAAAAATGCTGGCATATGCCAGTCTTCATACAAAAGAAATACTTTAAAGAAAATCTGGCATTCAAGTTTTTTATCTTTACCCTGAAAAAACAGATAGGCTTTAATAACATGAAATGCTATTCATTTAATGTTTACTTCTATGTCCTCTCCAGCTGTATAGCCATCAGTTTGCAGTGCATTTCTGAAGGAAGACCAGAGAAGTAGTAAAGGGTGCTCAGTGTTTAATAACGATAAGGCTAATTTTAATTTTCTATCCCAGCTAAGTAGATTTTGTTTTGTCTGGTTTGCTAAATAAATAAATCCTCTGTTAATTTTTTTTTTTTTTTAAAGTTACCCTAGGAGAGGTTTTCCTGAATGGAATAAAAGGAGTGTATCTAACAACAAAACAGTCCTTTCTTTTTTGAACAATGGTGAATAACAAATATATAGCAGTGTTTGGTAAGGTAGAAGAGAAATTCAGTGACCCAGAAGCTTTCAGAAAGAGATTACTAACCCTCTAATTGCATTTCCCCTTCTGTATGACAGCATTAGTAGTCCAGGTGGGACTTCAGAAAGAGGCCCAAATGCTCACTGAAATACAGGTGTTTCCTTATATATCTCACATAGATAACCTAGTTGGTTTTTTTTATCTTAATGTCTCTTTCTAGTTCGTTTCATGAAGCATGAAAAAAAAGAAAAAGAAAAGGAAAAAGATGAACAATATGTTATCGATGAGTTCCAGAACATAAGGTTATCAACTTAACTGCAGTGATCAGACATAAGCTAGGAGGAGTATAAGCAAAAGGGTTTAAAAAACAAGAACTAGATGATCTTTAAGGTCCCTTCCACCCCATACCATTCTGTGGTATATAGAAGTGAAAGTGGAAAGAGCATGACTTGATAATTTAGGGAGCTATAACCAAAGAATTTAGTTCTAATGCAGCTGAAAAAAGAAAATGTAGCAAAGTAATCACAGAAACACTCTTTAGAAAATATGAATAGGTGTCTGTAAGAGATGCTTACAGGAGAAGCCTAACCTAACTTAACTTCAGTAGAGCACCATAGAACACCAGCTGGTTCTACTCTCAACTATATACCACATCAATTGCAACTGAGGGTGTATAAAAAGTTGAATAAGTGAGAAAAATGTGGTAGCTAGATAAAGAAGTGTGTTAAAATCTTGTATTTATAGCACCAACACATCTTGCTAGTCGCTTTTCCTTGATTCTGCACCTAAGAAGGGTAAAAATTAAAATTTTCCTGACTTTGAATTTTAAAGTTTTGAAGCAATAATCAACTTCCCATTGAGTGCATTTCCTGACAAATATGTTCTGTTGGTATATGTAGTGCTAAGGCACATGGGGAACAGGGAGATGATTCTAGAGAGCCAGACATGGCAAGTCCTGCCTGACCAATGTAGTGACCTATGATGGGGTGACTACATCAGTGGACAAGAGAAGAGCTACAGATGTCATCTGTCTGGGCTTCTGTAAAGTATTTTACACGGTTCCCCACAACATCCTTCTCTCTAAATTAGAAAGATATAGAATTCAGAGGTGGACTGTTTGGTGGATAAGGAATTGGTCAGATGGTAACATCCAGATGGTAGTGGCCAACGGCTCTACCTTTGGATGGAGATCAGTGAGAAGTGGTGCCCCTCATAGGTCTGTTCTGGGACCAGTACTGTTTAATATCTTCATCAGTGACATACACAGCAGTATCAAGTTCACCTTCAGCAAGTGGTGCTGTTGACACACCTGAGAGATGGGATGACAAATGGAGGAACCTGGAAAAACTTGAGAAGTGGGTCTGTGTGAACCTCATGAGGTTCAACAAGGCCAAGTGCAAGGTCCTCTCTTGTGTTGCAGAAATCCCCAGTATCAGTATAGGCTAGGGTATGAAGGTATTGAGAACAACCTTGTGGAGAATGGTATATGAAAATCTGGACATGAGCTGGCAACATGCGTTCACAGCCCAGAAGACCAGCCCTATCCTGGATTGCATCAAAAGAAGCATAAACAGCAAATGGATGGAGGTGGTTCTCCCCCTCTACTCTGCTCTTGTGAGACCTGACCAGAAGGCCTGACCTGGAGTCCTCAGCACAGGAAGGACATAGACCTGTTGGAGCAGGTCCAGAGGGGGTAACAAAGATGATCAGAGGGCTGGAGCATCTCTCCTATGTAGACAAGCTGAGAGAACTGGGCTTGTTCAGTGTGAAGGCTCCAGGGAGACCTTAGAGCAGCCTTCCAGTACCCAAAGGAGACCTACAGTAAAGATGGGGACAAACATTTTAGTAGGGATAGGACAAAGGTTATGTTTTTCAACTAAAAGATGACAGATTCAAATTAGATATAGGGAAAGAATTTTTTTACAATGAGGATAGTGAAACACTGGCACAGGCTGCCCAGAGATGCTCCATCCCTGGAAACATTAAATATAAGGTTGGATGGAGATCAGAGCAACCTGATCTAGTTGAAGATGTCTCTGCAATTTGCAGGGGGATTAAAGTAGATGACCTTTAAAGGTCCCTTCTAATCCAAACTATTCTATGATTCTATGTTTCTCTGAATCCATAAAATTCATCAGCATACAGTTTAGGCGGATGGTCGTGATGTTAAGCATGTGAAAGCCTGAAGCTTTTATTGTGTGACTTCAGCTTATAAATGCACTGTAACACTAAAGTAAAAACACTAAATATTTTCTTCATTCCAAATATAGTAAACTATATCTAAATTTAGTTCCTTAATAAGACAGGAACTTTGCGTCTGGAATAGTACCACTTGTAACATTAAGCATATATAGCACTTAGGAAAGGGCTCACAGAAATATGTGCCTTCATTTTGCCAATCATCATTATGTAAAATCATGTAGGCCAATGAATATGATGATAAATGTATGAACATAAGTTTGCTGAATGTTGAGAATGTAGCTGGTAAAAAATGGATTAGTAGATGACCTTATTACCTTCTCATGGAAAAGCCTGTTGCTAATATTTTTAAATCATTATTTGTTCAGACTAATTTCAAAGGTGATTTTAAAATAGTAATCTCAAGATGGGTAGGTGAATTTCATGACACAAAAAGGAAGAGCTCCAAATAAGGACAGATGCCATATTTTTATTTAAAAAAATCTAGATCAAATCAAAATAATGTAGAATTCCATAAAAATAAAATAAATAAAATAAATAAAAGAAAATAAATCACTGGCATTGTTTAGTTACTGACAACTAGTGTAGGACAATGAAGATTTCCTTCCTTATATCAAGTCCTTAACTAATCTTGAACGTTAGGCCATAAGAAACAGGAAAGCTACAATCTGTATAGGCCTGTCTTCAACGCCTATTTCGACACTATTTTCAACTTGGCTTCAACAGCTATTCACAATTTTCTTCAGTGAAAGCTAGAAGCTCTATTTTGTTTAACCTGGTCCTACATGATCTGAATCTTCCCAGTTTATTCAAAGGATGTTATCCAAATTTTTTTGTCACTCTGGGCTTTAATTTTTTTTTGTTTCTTTTTTAGTTTGTTTGTTTTTTTTCTTCTGAGCAAGCTAGTTTAAAAAGCACATGGAGGAGTATAGTAGATCTAATAGTAGATCTACATAAGAACTTAGTATTGCCTATATCAGAACAGACTACACAGAGGTCATATAGCATCCTGCTTTAGAAAACAGACAATACTAATACCAAGGGTTGATTATACATTACTGAGCACAAGAGCAGACCAAGCACTTCCACAGAAATCTCACCCTGCTCCCAGCCACATATTAAAAAGCTGATGTGTTCTTAGTGCATGAAATATAATGGAGATATAAAAGTCAAACCTTTATGTTTTTTTTCACCATATTGTTTAAAGAATGCCTTAACAAATGACTGAGACAATTAGCATTGTTCATTTAGCCTGTCTCTGAGAGACCTTGAGTGTGATGGCAGTAAGGGCTGGGTTGTGGACAGGTGAATTGTCCTCCTGGTTCACAGGGAACCGTTTGTCACCAAAAAAAAATCTGCATGTCTAATTAGTCATCTGATGCAAAAGATCTCATTTGACTTAATGCCATATTGGCAGAGAACTTTGAGCAATGGTGCTTGGGAATGGAGTGTTAGGATTGTGAAAGTTGATGAGAATGTAGGAGCTTAAAAAAGAGGTGTAGATGTTTGAACACTTTAAACTCTGCCTTGATAAGCAACTTTAAGGGAAAGACTGTTCACATTTAGTGTATTGTGTCATATAAGATCTATAAGTCTTTAGTAAATGGAGGCTAATTGTATGGTATATTTGCTTAAACAGGTGAGTGTATCAGGCAACCATGAGAAGACACTTCAGTGTTTCAACAAGGCGGCGAAATCATTAAATTTCTAGCTTTTGTCCTAGTTTCAATATTAACATGAGAAATCTGCCAACTGGTGAGAAATGCTATTTCCTGTTCAAAAGTCATAGAAAGGAGTCTAATTTTACTGCAGTGACACACAGGAACTGCAAACCAGGTTTAGAGGCATGTGATATGAAGGACTACATAAACAGAGAAAGGAAAAATGCAGCTTTGCCTCAGATGGCTTACAGTATGGATTGTAGGGAAGATGCAACAAAAAACTATACAAATCTGGAGAAATTCAGGTAATAATTTAGTTACATGAAGATAACATCCAGTCTTGAGAAACTTGAGGTAGCTAATAAAACAGAGGCGACATTTTTCAATATTTGTTAACCCTTATTAGTTGAAGATGTAAGGGAGGAAGTTTCGAGATTTGGAAGGAGATTGTGGGTTTCCATATATTCTGATTCCACATTTTACATTCATGGAAATCACTAATACCCAAGGTGGCTGAGCTTATTTTCTTGAGCAAATCCCAGTGTTACATACTCTGGAATACCAGAGGCATACTACATTTGTTTGAGGATGTAGGTAAAACAAGGCATTAAGCTGTCAAGAGAACACAAATAATTGGGAAATCAAAAAGAGATAATGATAGGCAAATACTGCAGCTTAGACATTCGAAAGCAGAGTAGCAGGCAGCAGTTACAGGGAGCGCTTTGCAGTTACAAGATGAGCAGCTGCAGATATGGAAAAAAAAAGAGAACAGGGTAAATATGGCTAGGAAAACTGTTTTAATTTTATATGCATTTACAGTGTCACTGACTGTAATATTTTTAGAGCCCTATTCATATACTCAGGGGAAGGCATGTAAGTACTTAGGTACCTGTTGAGATATTGTGAATGATAGCATGGCCCTGTGAATCACTGCCAACCAAACTTTGCTGTATTATAGAAATACTGAATTCATGTTTTCCTCTTCATCTTGCACAGTCCAGAATTATTCATTCCACTCTTTTAGTTGTTAAGAAAAGTTGACCATATTTTATTAAGTTCAAGTGTTGACCAATTGAGTAACTGAATGAAAACTCTGTACTGCCAGGATGCTTCAGAACTGCAGTATGAACAAATACAGAATAATCTTTTGTTGGCAGGATTTCTCCCTCAGCATTATGGCATATATTACTTTTCAGGGAAAAGAAAGAGCAAGTAAATACAAACTTGTGACAACTTGTGCAGGAGAAATATGCGATAATGCCTCCTAAAACCGATGCTGCAGACTTGAACCCTCATGTACAAATCAAAAGAGAAAATGCAAAGGAAGAAAAGTCTTTACAAATGAGGTTTTAAAATGGGGAAAATTATAATCCATTTTTAACCACCATAGGTGTATATTTTTTGCATGAAGACAGAGTGGGAGAGGATGATTTATTATTTTCTAGCAGTGTACTGCCATGTATTTTTCTTGATCTGGTGTTTTCACACCTCTATACTACATATATCATATATACAAGTTAAATAAAATGCAATATTCATGCATACTTTCTTGTGATGCTAAAAAGACTCTGAAAAGTGAAAAGGTATGCTACTGCATATATAAATGTTGCCTGCCATTTCAATATTAAATGGGGACTAGTACGTGGAGATTCACCTCATTCTAAGCTAGTATTATCGAGACACTGTAACCTTAATGTCTGCGTACCTAACTCAGCATAAGAAAACTGGAAAAAAGGTGGTCATAGAAACTAGGATATTTTAAAGACAAATATTGCAGAATTGTATTGAGTTTTCATGGTAAGCAACACTTGAGATTATCACCCTCTGACTGTTCATATTACTCTATGCACACTAATGTATGGGGTGTATGTATGTATAGGCACAGTTACCCAGGAAGCTGCAGGGGCCTCTGTGAGGAGTGGCTGGGGCTGCCCAATGCTGGGCATATCCAGTTCCAGCAGGATCCAAAGGACCCACCACAGGGCACGGCTGAGCCCCACAGACATGATGGTGGTGCCTGGGGAAAGTCTGGGGAAAGAAGAGAAAAGCCCTGCCCAGATGTGATGGTAAAAGTGTGAGAAACACACTGCAAGCACTGAGGGGAGAGGGGTGGGAGGTGGTCCACGTGTTGGAACAGATTCCTCTACAGCCCTGAGAAAGAATAAGCCAGAGCAGATACCCATGTTGCAGCCCCTGGAGGACTCCAGGCCAGAGCATGTTTATCCTGAAGGACTGCAGCCATGCCAGAGTAGGGGAACAGTGTGCAGAGGAAGGAGTGGCAGAGAGATTTTATGGACTGACTGAAATCCCCCCATTCCTCATCTACCTGTGGGAGGGGAGAGAAGGCAGGGGAATCAGAAATGGAGGGGTGAAGTGAATCTGGGAAAATGTGTGGGGCTGGAGGACACTAAACAAATTGGTTTTAATTGCCCCAAGTTGAGTCTGCTTTGTCTGTGATGGTAATCGGTAAGTGATGTCTGTGTCTCGAACTTGACCCACGAGTCAGTGGCTACAGGTCTACCTGTAGACTGACTACTGGGTATCATAAACAGGAAAGACAGTGAAATTCAAATCTTAGACCCTAGCATCTCTGCTGTGAGCATCTACAGCAAAACGTGTCCTGAACGTCTGGGAAGTTGTGTAAATTATAAACCTTTTGAATATATCAGCTGTATAGAATTAATATTTTCCAGAAATATGCCCAGAATACATGTAGCAAAGAAATGTTCTCCAAAATTAAGTTTTAAAAACTGATATTCCAGGCAACTCTGAGCTTGGTAAATTTTGTTTCATATTAAAGGACCTCCTCATGTCTTTTATTATTATAAGGATTATCTCCTTTCTGAAGAATAGAAGCCTTCCCTGCTAGTACTGGTAAAAAAGAAATAATCCCAATAAATGACTCATTTTTGTGTGCATGGTGGGAGATAAAGATTCTGAAGATGGCAAGTTGCAATTTCTTTTCAATGTGTAGAACCAAATAGCAGAGTGGCAAAGCAAGGATCTGGGCAATTCATCTTCTACAAAGGATGAAAAAAAATGAAAATTCACATCTATGCTTCCAAAGAGGAGTCAGGGAAAGGAAAAGCAAATGTTCACCTGATTCCTTTCTTTCTGTGAATATTTTCAGTCTTTTGTTACAGTTCTGCTGCCTTATTACACTGTTACATACCTACCAAAGAGCTGCAATATGTAGCATTAAATGTTCTTATCTTTATATCACTCCTGTTTATGTCAGAGATGACCACTCACATTTTTTGAATACGTATTTTAAAACCTGAAAGAACTCATTTCTGAAGGGAATGATCTTGGCTGGTTCACATTAAGGCAGTTAAGGGAAACTGTTGTCATAGGTATGCCTAGAAATATGGAAGATTGAAATCTTTATTTACGTTCTCAGAAATAAACTTCAACAAACATAACAACCTATCCTATGTAGGCAGCTTAAATCCTATTTGCTATCAATACACTTTTTTAACAACAGGTTTTGTTGGAAATTTTATATGTTTCAGCCAGTCTAAGGAAAATTGGATTTGCAGACAGGTTTTTGTTGTTGTTGTTGCTGTTGTTGTAATTGTTTCAAATAAGAAGTGTTCACCTATACAATAAAGTCTAGACAGTGAAAATAAGTTATTAAAAAGAAAGTTAGTCCTAAGGATTTTGGTATTTCCCAACAGTGGGAAATGACATGCTAGAACATCTAGAAATCAGTTGTTCTACTGATGGATAGACAAACTTCCTAAATAGACTTCTTGTCATATATCACTTCTGGTTTTATAGACATTATATTACACATAAAAGATATAATCTATAGTTTAAGTTGGAATTTCCAACAGTAATTGAAAGTCTGGATGCTTAATTCATATTTAAATAATGGCAATTAGTATCTAAATTTCCTGTACATGGTTTGAGGATATCAGCATTACAGATACCCCTCAATGTCAGCATAATTACTGCAGCATTATTTACAATTGCTATCTCGAAGACTACTCTCTCTCTTAGAAAACCTAAAGAGTTGAACCTCAAATGTGAAAGTTCTAGTAGTTCAAGACTGATACATGTCAATTCTCAGTTCCACCATTTTCTATTTCAAGAATACACTTATATCATGACAATTTGACAAAGATTCTTGAAACTAATAATTATTTTAGAAGAAATGTGTTTAGAGTTGTTTTATACTTTTTAAATAGATTGGTGTTTTCGGGTGGGTTTTTTCTTTGTTTTTACTGAACTCCAAGCTTCCTGTACTACCAAACACATCACATTCTTATCACAACAGAACAGAGGAATATGAAGTGGCATGGGCTATTTCCAGATTTTTATGTTTACACATAGTGCTTCAGAGATACAGCTGTGATGAAAACTAACTGAAAATTCTCTGGAGTTCCTTATGTATCTCTTAGTGCTTGAGGCTCCATGCAGACATTTCTTTCTGTTAGTTCCCTTGGGAAAACTAAAACACACAAGTACTGGCAACAATTGTTCCTAGTGAGCAGATGACCTTGTAAGCATGGCCAACCAATACTTATTATGATCCTATATTCATTTGTGTCATCTAGAGTATTCCACAGCAGTTACTGTAGTAATCATTGACAACTTTGTTTATATCAGCAATGTACTTGCGCTTGCTATTATTTCAGTTAAAGCATCCTCCTTATATGTATTAACAGAAAAGAAATGCTGCAAAGCTCATAAAATCTGTACTTGTTAGAAAGTACCAAACACACAAACTTTATGAGTGCATATATGGGAATAAAACTATCCAACATTCAAGGATTTATCTTTTCCCAGTCTTTTGCTTGAATGGACCTGTGGACAGGAATGAGTGGCATTAAAATAACAGAAGATAAGATTAAGATAACAGAAGAATATCCTGGTTGCAATTTATGCTAATAATATACTGCCTGTCTTCACTTTCCTCCTCTTTCTGCCTGAATGATACAGACAATTAAACAGGTGATGGATGAACCCTTGGTTCTTGGATTTTACTGCGAACTATGCAAAGTTTGAAAACAATACGTAATATGAATGATGAGCCCTTACAGGCTAGTTTGCATTTCAATTGGCCTTGAAGAGTTTTGCATAACTCCATTGTGTGAGCAATAAACAATCCATGATAATGGTTGAAACTGAAGAAAATAAAAATCTTTTATCAGTGGCTCAAAATAGGTTACACCAACCCTTAGATTATTCTTCTTCTGGAATATCCAAATGCTGTGTGGTATTTACTACTTGTTTCACTGCAAAGCAGAATGACAAAACAGATTATATGTATCACAATTCAAAGTTGTTCCTACTGTGTTAAGGAGAACAATCAGATCCCATAACATACAAAATTTTGCAGATAAGTTTTAAATTTTAAATGAGGTGCACAGCCATAATAGCATGTCTGTGATGCAATAGGTGCACTGACTTGATTCACACCTACAATCTCTTACCATTCTTGAAGTCATTACACCACTTGCTGATGATAAGATGAAACAAGTTGATGAGTTTTTGCTGCTCTTTATGTTATCACAAAAGATACAGGAAAATGGAGTTCCAATATATAAGAGAGAAGCTGGAGTTTTAGAATCATAGAATCATAGAATAACGAGGGTTGGAAAGGGCCTTAAGATGATCTAGTTCCAACCCCCCTGCCGTGGGCAGGGACACCTTAGAATCATAGAACCATAGAATCGTTAGGGTTAGAAAGGACCTAAAGATCATCTAGTTCCAACCCCCTGCCGTGGGCAGGGACACCTTACGCTAAATCATGTCACCCAAGGACTCGTCCAACCTGGTGTTGAACACTGCCAGGGATGGAGCATTCACAACATCCCTGGGCAACCTATTCCAGTGCCTCACCACCCTAACAGGAAAGAATTTCCTTCTTATATCCAACCTAAACTTACCCTGTTTAAGTTTTAACCCGTTACCCCTTGTCCTGTCACTACAGTCTCTAATGAAGAGTCCCTCCCCAGCATCCCTATAGGCCCCCTTCAGATACTGGAAGGCTGCTATGAGGTCTCCATGCAGCCTTCTCTTCTCCAGGCTGAACAGCCCCAACTTCCTCAGCCTGTCTTCATACGGGAGGAGCTCCAGTCCCCTGATCATCCTCGTGGCCCTTCTCTGGACTTGTTCCAACAGTTCCATGTCCTTTTTATGTTGAGGACACCAGAGCTGCACACAATACTCCAGGTGAGGTCTCACAAGAGCAGAGTAGAGGGGCAGGATCACGTCCTTTGACCTGCTGGTCACACTCCTTTTGATGCAGCCCAGGATACGGTTGGCTTTCTGGGCTGCAAGCACACACTGCCATCTCATGTTCATTTTCTCATCAACCAACACCCCCAAGTCCTTCTCCGCAGGGCTGCTCTGAATCTCTTCTTTGCCCAACCTGTAGCTGTGCCTGGGATTGCTGCGACCCAGGTGTAGGACCTTGCACTTAGCATGGTTAAACTTCATGAGGTTGGCATCAGCCCACCACAGAAAGGTGTCAAGGTCCCTCTGGACAGCATTCCTTCCCTCCAGTGTATCAACCGAACCACATAGCTTGGTGTCATCGGCAATGATCGGCACACTCAATCCCACTGTCCATGTCAGCGACAAAGATGTTAAACAAGACCGGTCCCAACACCAATCCCTGAGGGACGCCACTCGTTGCTGGTCTCCAGCTGGACATTAAGCCATTGACCACAACTCTTTGTGTGCAGCCAGCCAGCCAGTTCTTTATCCACCGAGTGGTCCATCCATCAAATTGATGTCTCTCCAATTTAGAGACAAGGATGTCGTGTGGGATAGTGTCGAACGCTTTACACAAGTCCAGGTAGATGACATCAACTGCTCTACCCCTGTCCATCACTTCCATAGCCCCATCATAGAAGGCCACCAAACTGGTCAGGTGTTGCAGAATGACTCTAAGAGCAGGACCATAGAGTTCTGGAGGACTGTGCAAGCAAGGCAGGGGGTGGCCCCCACAGGTGGCCGGAGACCGGACCTGGGAGGAGAATGTGGAGGAAGCTGGGGGAGCTAACCAATACTGTTATGCCAAGAAGGAGTGGCTGAATACCACTCCTATATATGTGTGAACTGCGTCACAAATAAAGTAGAAGTTGCTTATCGCCCATATTGGGTTGGCCTGTCTGCTTCTCCTCGCCGCTTACAGTCAGGCAGAATTTCCCCTTAGTGAAGCCATGCTGGCTGTCACCAAGCACCTTGTTGTTTTTCATGTGCCTTAGCATGCCATCCAGGAGAATCTGCTCCAAGATTTTGCCAGGCACAGAGGTGAGACTGACTGGTCTGTAATTCCCTTGGCCATCCATTTTCCCCTTCTTGAAAATGGGGTTTATATTTCCCTTTTTCCAGTCATTGGGAACTTCACCTGACTGCCACGATTTCTCAAATATGATGGCCAGCGGCTTCGCAACTTCATTTGCCAGCTCCTTCAGGACCCATGGATGGATCTTATCAGGACCCATGGACTTGTGCACGTTCAGATTTTTAAGATGGTCTCGAACCAGTTCCTCTCCTACAGTGGTCACAAGGTCTTCATTCTCCCAGTCCCTGTGTCTGCCTTCCAAGACTTGGGTGGTGCAGTCAGAGCCTTTGCCAGTGA
Organism: Pezoporus wallicus; assembly: GCF_028554395.1. Taxonomy (NCBI): domain Eukaryota; kingdom Metazoa; phylum Chordata; class Aves; order Psittaciformes; family Psittacidae; genus Pezoporus; species Pezoporus wallicus. Next base: position 900,269 of record NW_026642986.1, on the reverse strand, counting down.
AGACCGAGGCAAAGAAGTCATTCAGAACCTCAGCCTTCTCCAAATCCTGTGTAGCCAGTTCTCCTGAGAACTTCCTGAGGGGACCTACATTCTCCCTAGTCTGTTTTTTATTTGCTATGTACCTGTAGAATCCCTTCCTGATATCGTTAATACCTCTAGCTAAGTTTAATTCTAACTGTGCCTTAGCTTTCCTAACCTGGTCCCTAGCTTCCCGGGCAACATCCCTGTACTCTTCCCATGCCACTTGTCCTTGCTTCCACTTATTATAAGCCTCTTTTTTCATTTGAATTTTCCCCAGGATCTCCTTATCCATCCAAGGAGGTCTCCTGACCCTCCTGCTGCACTTCCTTCTAGTTGGAATGCAATACACCTAAGCCTGTAGCAAGTGATCCTTGAATATCAACCAACAGTCTTGGGCCCATCTGCCCTCTAGGGCTGTATCCCATGGAACCTTACTAAGCAGGTTCCTGAAGAGGCCAAAGTCTGCTCTTTTGAAGTCCAGGGCAGTGAGCTTGCTGCACGCTCTTCTCACTGTCCTGAGGATCTCAAATTTGAGCATCTCATGATCGCTGCATCCAAGGCTGCCCTGGAGCATCACATTTCCAACGAGCCCTTCCCTGTTGGTGAGCTTGAGGTCAAGCACGGCACCTCTCCTTGGTCGGCTCCTCTATTACTTGCAGAAGGAAGTTGTCTTCTACACAGTTGAGGAACCTCCTAGATTGCTTATGCCAGGCCGTTGTTTCTTTTTAATTCCATGCTTCAGGGAAGTAAAACAAGCTAGAATACAAACTCAATAAACCTCGTCAATGCCCCCTTCCCTAGCAAGTGATCACACCTGCTTGGCTTTGCTGTGCTCTATCTCCAGGGTAGTAGCCAGGTCATAATGTTGCTTACATGTATATGGCTGAAATCTTTTTGTATATCCTGCAGCTCAGTCAGGAATATGGATTGAGAGATTACTTCTTGTTCTCTCTTTTTCTTCTGTTTTTGATGGCTCTGTTTTGTCCTCATTTACTAACTGTGCTGTCTTTCATATTAATTTCTTCTTGTGTAAGTGGCCACTGATACTGGCAGGTCTTAGTCCTCTGGTTCAGCTGCATCACCCATCACTGGGGTCTGAGTAGCTGTAGTGCCTGTTGCTGGAGTTTTTGTAGCTTGTCCCAGGGGTTGGAATAGCCACAAATATTTGCCTGACCCTAAACAGGATCTGAACCCCATTCAAGGTTCTTAGCGATATTATCATAGAATCATGGAATAGTTGAGGTTGGAAAGGACCTTAAGATCATCAAGTTCCAACCCTCCTGCCATGGGCAGGGACACCTCGCACTAAACCCTGTCATCCAAGGCTCTGTCCAACCTGGCCTTGAACACTGCCAGGGATGGCACATTCATAACTTCCCTGGGCAACCCACTCCAGTGCCTCACCACCCTTAGGGTAAAGAACTTCTTCCTCATATCCAATCTAAACTTCCCCTGTTTAAGTTTTAACCCGTTATGCCTTGTCCTATCACTACAGTCCCTAATGAAGAGTCTTTTCACAGCATCTTTATTGGCCCCCTTCAGGTACTGGAAGGCTGCTCTGAGGTCTCCACTCAGCCTTCTATGCTCCAGGCTGAACAGCCCCAAATTTCTCAGCCTATCTTCATATGGGATCATGCTGGTTTCTAGATCCCAAGGGTATTAAAAATTTTCAAAATTCTCAAATGCTATTGTAATTAGCCTGAAGAAGAAGGGGAAGTTTTTGTTTGCAACTGTGCTGTATGAATATTTTTTGAAACATTTATCTACTTTTTCTAGTAAAGCAGCGGGATATAATGCTTTAATATACAGAATGTCAACTGATATTCTTTCAAACTTTTGGTTGTTTTTTTTTTTATATTCATTCATTTTTTAATCCCTGCAAAAAGATAATGCAACTAGGATCCATAATAGAGCAAAACTACAAAATAAATATTAGTACTTTTTTTACATAAATTCATGTATCCATACCTCTAGGGTGGAGATTTTCCATCCCAGTTTCTCATGTCCTCTCTGTGGTCCACAGGTAAAATCAAAGGGCATCCTATGGTATGTACCTTCTAAGTGCTCCCTCTTGAGACAGGAGTGCTTACTGTTAATAGCTGAAATACTGGTCTGTACAGGTGGGGAGCGGGACATATCTGAAGAGTAATTCTTAAGCAGTCTACTTGATTAAACTGTTAATTTTTCTGAAATTAATGAAACTATGAATGAGCATTATAAATTAATCTCCTAATAAGTGTGTAAACTAACAAAAATAAAAATCTGTACTGAAGTCTTAATATAAGAATTCAATATTTTTGAAAGAAAACATTCCCACCTTAAAACATATTACAGCAAAAATGGCTTTTCATGGTTTAGATAAATACCTAAAACCAGATGACAGTTGGTTATGGAGTTCTTTTGCAATGTTATTAAATGGAAACACTGGGCAGAATCTTGTCCTTATGGAAGGCAAAGAGGTTTTCCTGATTGACCTCAGTGGAATCATGATTTAAACCTCCTATGAAATATATAAGGACATTCTACCTCATAATCAGAGGGGAACTCATTACTCACTGTGAAGTGTGATTCTAGCATGATCTTTTCTCTGTGAAGAAGTATTAATCATGTTCATCTTGCTGTAATAAGATGCTAAACACTGTCATTTAGTACTGGAGAGGTATAAAATTAAACCTTTCTATACACTGTTATTTAAAGGCTACATTTCATAATGAGAGAGTGCTGGGCCCATTCACTCCTTTTGAAAAGAATACTTTGGCCCATGATGCTAATAATTTCATTTTTTATGGATATAGTCCTTTGTGTAATCAAATTTAGAGCTTGATCATTTGTTTATTGCAAGAAGAGAGCCAAAGAATATAGCTGTCTATTCTTAGATTTCATCCTGGTGTAATTACTGTGGTTAAGGATACAATTTTCTACAGAAACTGTTAATTTTCCAGTAAAACCAGTAATATGAAATGATTTACAGAATTTGTCACATAGCAGTGAGTAAAGAAATATCTCTACTGGCTTATGTGTATAGTAGAACAGCTGTGACAATTTGAAGGAACTGTAGTGTGTTAACTATATGCATGTAATTATATTGGTATTATTTTTGTATAAAATAAGACTTAAAAGAAGCTAACAGTTTGGCATAAGGAAAGGTTTATCAAGCTTCAAAGGAGCAAGCTAATGGAGTGTGTCTGAAATACATAGAGAGAAAAATTAGCAGAAAATCAATTACAATGCTAGTAAGAACATTAATGATGACAGAAAGCTTTTAGAGTGTTTCCATGAAGGGAAAGTAAAAAAAAAGTACCATAAACAAAAAAACCCTGACATTGAGACTTGACCCTACATTTTTTTTTTAAAAGGCTTTGTGTCCTTGTATATGAGAAAGTTCCCTGACTTCAATAGACTTGCAGATGTTAGAGGTAAAGAAGTGAAATCTACATTTGTAAGAATATAATTTCTTCATAAGATTAATATTATTAAAAATGAGTTTAAAAGGAAGTCATTGACTTTTTCATTGTAATAATGTAGATGTCAGATCATATACCTCTGTTCATCCTTCACACGACACATTAATTCTGCTTGAAGCAGGGCTTTCTTTCCAGTAAAACTTTGTAAGAATTATATAAAAAAATCTTTTATATATATATGTGTGTGTGTGTGTATGTATATATGGATAATAATGATACGTTTGGTATATGATCAGTTGCATCTCTAGCCATGATTTCTGACGACCTGTTTCACCACATCAGGCTATTTTTGAAAAGTAATGTAAAAGCGTCTGAAAGGAACTAGAGCTTGTTAGAAAAAGGACTGCTGCAAGAAGTCAATAAGTCAACTAAATGACAGTATTAAACTTATTGATGCAATATGACAGTTCCACAGCAGAATCTTTTTTTGCACTTATGAAATGAATATAAATATGTGAACATGTTTGTATGTGAATATGCACTAGAAGAATGAATAATTTCTTGTGTTCAGGTCGGTTTGGTCTATGAAGAGTCAAAGTTAACGTTCTCACTAGTATGTGACACAAGAGAAAATGCATGTGGCACAAGAGAAAATGCTTTGGTGCTACACATCAGGAATGCACTGAACAAGCAATTTACAATTAGTCATCAAGTATCTAGACTATTTTGCTAAAGGTATGATGCTAATGGCCTGAGAATGACATGGGTCTACTTTCATAAGACTTATATATTTCATAATTCTCATATCTATAATTTTTTTAAATGTGTGATTTACAATTTGTTTATTGTTTCCTAATTTTATGTTTTGCATGTCTTTTCTGTTCTCTTTCTACTCTCTAAAGCTGTTTTTACCTGACTGATGAGGCTAATACCTTTCATAAAAAGTAACCATGGTGTTGTTTATGGTCTGGGGCTACTTTCATAATCTTTTAGCTATACTTTTTATACCACAGAAGACAGCACGAATCATAAAACTACCTGCTGAACCTCAGCCAATTTAACTATTGTAAAAACATCATCCTTTTAGAGTTATGATTTAAGTGTGTTTAAATTGAGCAGCATGGTCCCTATCAGTTCAATACCTGGCTGGGTGGTTCTGAGCAGGAAAGAAGTTGTAACAATTACACTTGTGCTATAATAAATATTGCTATTTTGAATTGCCAAACATAAACAAAAATAATATTAGCTTTAATGTTAATTTTCTACTAAAAGTCTATTAAGACAAATTTGAATATAAACAAGGTTAGATTACTTCAAATTTGCAACTGCAGTATTATTATTTATAATAACAGCCCCCCCCCCCAAAAAAAAGCCTACAAAAACCTGAAGAAATCAAAAAGCAGATTCAATTTATTCAGAAATTGAATCTGCCTAAAACAAGTGCTGTCTTGACTACCTGAAGGTGTTGTCTTTCCTGGAGTTACCAACAGAAAGACAGAACAACTTATTTCCATGACACTGGGGAATTATTCTATCAGTATTGAAATATAACTCAGTGTTTCTGACAAAGAATATTCTGTAGAAATCAATAATGTTTAATGTAGTAAAGCTACATGGCAATTGTGTTATAACTAAACTGGGTGGTTTCAATGTGCTCTAAAAGTCCATAAACCTCTCATTTTGCAAATGAAATTGCACTTGTTTTGCATATTTTTATGGCAATAATTAAGAAGGAGCTAAGAGGGGGAAAATATTCTTTTTTTTTACATTCCTTCAGAAAATAATCTAAAAAGCTTATGAATTGTCACTTTGGTGCTAATAATTACAAGGCTAACTTTTAATCGAACAAATGCTGTGTTCTGATCCAGCAGAGCAGTTACTTACATTGACATTATTATGCAGATTTTCCCTATATACTCAAGTACTTTGCTGGCCTAGGAAAAAAAAAAAAAAGGAGATTCAGGAAAAACTTCTGATTTCCAGAACTACTGTCAAGCAGTACTGTCTGCTTCATAACATCTGTTAGGCTAAAAAAGAATCAGATCTTTAGGCAGGGCGAAAAATACAGAGGAATATAAGCTTTACTTCTCTGTTGCTATGTTTCTACATTTTTTAAAGGTCAATTTTCCATTTCCTTTTTTCTTGTTGTTGGTTTTGTTGAATTTGTATTGAGCATATGGGTTTCAATTGATGTGACAGAAGGAAATTAGAAATGATGCATTTACATTTCACTTTGGCCCATCCATAAAACTTTCTATTCAATTATCTATCCCAGATCTTCATGTTAACTGTTATGGTGATGTATTTTATTAGAAGAGTGAATAATTTTTAAGTTTCAGTAATGTCTTCAATTAAGTTACCTCAGATAAATCCAGCTGGGATTTTTTTTTAATTTTTTGGAGGGGGGTTGTTTTGGCTTTGGGGGGTTTTGTTTGTTTTTTGTTTTTTTGTGGGTTTTTTTGTTTCAGGGTTTTTTGTTTCTTTTTTAATTAGGTTTAAAATTTTGGAAACAAATCACTGAGCAACAGTTCCTTCTGCTTCTGTCTCAAAACCCCTTAAGAAAATAAAACCTTAATGAACTACTTTAGTAGTTCAACTTTTGATTTTGCATAGACATGTGATAGGGCTATTACATTTGAGTACAGTAAATGATACACTAACTTATTTATCAGTTTGGATAATCAGTCTGATATTAACTGAAAAGGTGGAAACCTGTCTTCTTTAAATAGCCAGACATAAGGTAATGTCTTGGTACCTGAGAACTAAATACATATTCCTTCAAACACATTTTGCATAAACACCTGAGGACCTTCAATTCTATCTGCAATGACAAAGAGGTAAACTTGAAAACCTGCTATATCACTCTTTGTAATTTGATTTAATTTGTATTTAACAGATATGTTTATTCAAAAATGCTCCAGAAGGTAATGAAGTAATGACTGTAGACACACATATTTCAAAAACGCCTTTTTTTTTTCCAAAAGTACTAACTAATTTTCTGTAAATAAGATCAACAAAGATTTCACATTTTAATAAATAAAAACTTTAATGTGTAAGAAGGTGAACAAACCCAAAGTAGTTATCATGAAGTCACACTATACGAATGAATTGAATTGCTTTATAAACTTTGATGTGGTAATGTCACTTCATCTCATCTCTCACTATAAGTTTATAGGTAGTCTAGTCCTCACAGGGTAGTCTGTTTCACCTACAGTAGATTTCTAAACTAAAAAGGGTGTCTGTCCCTATTGACCATAGAGGGTGCCTTAGACTAGTCACTAGTTAATTTAATGACTAGCTTTGACTACAAGTCTAGCTCTTAAAAAGCTAAAATTAGATAATCTCATTTCTACCTTCTGTTTACGTTAAAAATATTTTGCTTTTCTATTAGATTCTGTTCTCATTACAGACATGCACTGTTTTTCTATTATTAGTATTATTATTTCTGAGAAAAATGAAATGACAGAAATGTTTTCCTCTAGAAGTTCTTCTCACAGTTCTTAAGACCTGAATAATAAGCAGTTTTTCTCTTCTCATCACATATTTCCTCTTGTTTATGACAATATTTAGGAAAAAGAAGCCACATGAGGCACAGAAACCTTTAAATATTCTCTTTGATAAAGAAAAGTTTAAGAATATTGGGACAGATTGAGAAATGATGAAGCAAAGTTTATATGACAATTTTTTACAGATTTCAGAATACTGGAATTCACTTAGAAGTATATCAGGCTGCATAAATGGTTTTGCAAATGACTAGGCATCTTAAATTGATTTCCAATGGTCATTCCTTGCATGTGTTCAACAAAACACTGTGTTTTGCATTTGTTCGAAGGTTGTTTTCATCATCTCAAAACAAAAGAAATAAAACCCAGATGCTTTATGAAAAAACAGAAAGCAATCTATACAGCATTTAGTCCCTGAATCAATTTAGTTATTTTCTTAGCTCATAATTTTTAACAGCTATTACTATTTTTATGTGACTTTTTATGTATGCAGAGAGAGTTGGAAAAAAGCTCTCCCAGTCTTATGGTTGAATTATAATTCCTTAAATTTGTGGTTAGTTAATAATTCACTTCAGATGGTATAATAAAGTTAGATGAAAATCAGAGGCTGTTCAAGCCAGAGAACATGCAAACACCTCGGGGTTACAGCTAGTTTAGAAGTGGCTTTGAATCACCATTTGGGAAACAAGAGCAGGAGGCAAGACATGATGTATCATCTATGAAAGAACTTGAGTCATGAGGAGTGGATGACTATGGGTCAATCAAGATAAGCAGCTGCAGTAAGTAGCCTAAGGGAAAAGCCATAAGGATGTTCATGCCAGGCACAGCAGAAGGTCATCTGCCAAGCAGTGAAGCACATGGGTGGTTTAAAAGGTGGTCTGAAAAAAAAAGGTAAAAGCTGCAGATGATGGCTGTAAAGAAGCAATTCTGTGAAAATAAAAATAAAATTAAAAAAAAAAAACTACAAAAAAAAAAAAACAAAAAACAACAAACCAGCAAACCCCAAAACATTTATATACAGGAAATACTTTAATCTGCAAGTGAATCTTTATGCCCCAGGTAGAAATGATTTAGTATGATACAGAGTTGCAGGGTATTACACAACTTACATGTATTCTGTTTGGGCTGATCTTCACAAAGCAATTTCTAATTTCAGTAACTGCAGTCGACATGTGAGATGAAGTGATTTTCCTTTCTGACAAAAAAGTTTTTCTAACTGATATATTGTACAGGTTTTCTTTCCCCTTTTTGTCTATTTAATTAGATTTCTGGATTAAATTCACAACAGTAACAAAAAAAAACAAACCAAAACACCAAACCAAAACCAAAACCACACAAACCAAACACTTTCAGAATTAAAGTATAATTATCATTGGGCCTTTGAGACAAATTGTTTTCCTGTTTTCCTGTTGAAAGAAGATGACTGTTTTCCTCTGAATAAACAAAAAGTCTTTAATTCTTTAAACTACACTGTGAATTATACATTATATATGCAATTTATTTTGGTCTATACTTCCAAGGCTGAATTCTATTATCATTAAGATGTCTGACATAGAAAGAAAATAATGTCAGTCAAGGCACCTATCACTCCATTGTATGCTTTAGGGTGCTGACAGAAGATGCTACTACTGCTGTGTATAATTAACCACACAGTTAGCAAGCAAAGCCAAATTCATATTACCAGTTAATCCACAAATGCCAATGTATTTGGCTTAATTGAACATTCCCAACCCCTTGCCGGCCAATACTTCTGGTGGACAAAACACTTTCAAGTGATACTTAGCCTGGCACAGAACCAGGGTCTGCAACTGGTGATTGGTATTTTCTACTGCATGCTGATACTGCCAAAGCTGGTATTGTTAAACTGTTGAATTATAACAATCAGAATAAAATTATAAACTCTGCAGCATAGGGCACATTTTTTTACCAAGAGAATTTGGGAGAACTCAGCTTGTTCTATAACAAGGTCTATATTTTGATTGCAGAAAGTTGAAGTAGTGGACAGAGAAAGGAACTCGCTCCCAGAGGGGGCAACGTGAGCATTTTTGGTGGAACAACAGATATGTGAATAGGAATGAGCTGCCTTTGAGGCAAAAGAGTAATTGCTTTTATTACTATGATTTTTACAGGGGACAATAAACCTTAATATGTGTGTATTTGAGGGACTGGAATGTATTTAGGCACATGATAGTATATTTTGGCATTGTGTAATAAGGAAATCTTGAAAAGACAGCTATGAGAATGCACTATTTTACAGACAAATATTTTGATGTGATATAAATATGTTATTATTGTGGAAATTATATAAATGTAAATACCAAAAAGAGTATGTTACACATGTATCATGGGATATGTTAAACATTGGTTAATGTATTAATTAGATGGCTTGGGTTATGCTAATTTTCTTTGAAATGAAGCAATTTTTGATACAATGATTCTGTGGATTTTTTTCCCAAGACTAGGATCTGTTGCTCATTTTATTCTGTCAGAACTTGAAGAATGTGGATACATAAAAGGTAACAAATTACTCATAAAGTTTCATTGTGTACAAGTAATTCCTGGATGAAAAAAAAAAAGGCGAAAAAAAGGTTTGTTTTTCTTCATGATAAAAAGTAGTCAGAGTTGAATCTTATAAATGGCATAATTATTACTTAGCCCCTGTTTAAAATAAACTGTCTGATTTATTCTGGTTAAAGCTCCATTTAATAATGTTACCTATTGTTACAGAGGGAGAATTGACAATAATTATAAAGTTACCAATAATTATGAAGTCCAAACTTTCGAGGCAAGCATGACTGCCACGGCTTAACCCCAGTTGGCAAACAGGTACCATGCAGCTGTTTACTCTATTCCATTTTTTTTTTCCCATTTTTTTCATTAGTGACTACGTAACCTACAGAGTAGTCACACTTCTGCCTGTCAAAAAAAGGGGAACCTGTACATGGTAATCATGTTGGTAAATAGTTGGAATATATAAGCAGTCAGACAAAACAGCAAACAGCAATATTAGTCTGTCTCCTCAATGAACTGCTGAATGCTGTGCCCTTCTTAAGCTCTAGAAATATTTGGGTTTAAAATATTGTACAACTTTTTGAATTGTGTAGAAGTTATATGAATTTTGTTAGTATGTCAGCTTTTCCCCTCTTTAGAAATTTTCCTTCAAGCTAACAGAAGCACAAACTGCTGGCCAAGCCATGTTCAATGCCATAAGAAGAAGTTAGTGCTTATACTTCATAATCAGTGATCACACATTATAGCAGTAATAAGTGGTTTTTTTTGAGAAAGATTTCCAGCTCTTCTTCCAAATGAGCTGACAAGTCTATTCTTGTGATAAAAGCAAGTTCAGTAAAGCTAAATGTAGATCCAAACTGCCATGGCTTGCTTTCTGAAGAAGTTTGTTGGCAATATAATGCTGGCTGCACTACTTCTCAGTACTTTGTGAATATCTGTCAAATGCAGACCTTGTATAAAATTATCACTTCTTGAAAAAATATCATTGAAGATTTTGCTGGCATATTTGGGTCATCTCATGCAGTTCTTCAGTATTTTATATTTGCAGTGCCTTGCTTCCTTTGTTACAGTGATGCTTCTTGCATCTTGATTATTTTTTTATGTCCTTCAAAATTTCCACAGTGACAGGACAGAAATCCTTGTCCGACTGAAATAAACTTCACAGGATCTTTTGACAGAACATTTAAGTATGAGATGCAAGTTATTAATTTGGTAACCTCTGCAATCTTCTTTTGACCACCATATTATGCATTTTTCATTCTCCAACCTCTAATTTTTTGTTTAACTCATCCCATCTAATTGGAGAAGAGATTAACTATGTTTGTGTCTTTCTGAAGTTACTTACCTGCTACTTGTTTTATTTTCAAATCTGTTTAGTAGCCATGGCAGACAATATACTGGGCTGCCTTTCTTATCAAACCTGTAATGTTGGTCAAGACGATCTTGAAACAATGAACTAAAAAAGTCTTATATGCGTACCTAAAAGCAGAACTTGAATTATGGCCTGTATACATGAAATGTTTTCTTTAAATTGCATGCTTTAAATAATTCAAACAGATGGCATACTATAATTATTCTCAATATTCTCATGTCTAGAAGCTTGATGATAGGCAATTGAAGTATGGTAATGTTTGACCCATTCATAACATTACAATTCCTGAAGTTCTTGCATTAGAGAATTTACACTAAAAACCTATGGAAGGCACAAATCTTTCTTTGAAAATGTTGATTTGCTAAAACATAATTAAGGGTTGAGTTAAATGAATTTTCAAAGATGTTTCAAACTTTCGAGAATTACACATTTTTTATAAACAAAAAAATCAAGTTTTTTATAAACATAAATAGTTCTTTTTTATTGTTCTTATTTAAAATTGAGTTTTGAACAGTTGTACTGTTTTCCACAAAATATATTCTTTACATTAATCTGAGATCTAGTCAACTGTATATATGCAAGGAAAAAGATCAATATTTTTAATTGAAGAAATACTTTTATTAGTTATAGTATTCACCAGGAGAAAAAAAATGTTCAAGTACATTTCTTTTAGAGCGTTTTCCCTTAAAAAGTTGTCTTTTTTCTGGTTTTCTGGTATCAGAACATAAACTGGTGCATTAGCCCTTTCATTTCATTCTTTCTGATCAGCTGCAAATTTTAACTTTCACTTGTAGCAAAGTGTGTCTCCACTTTCTTTATGTACTTCTTTCCATTACAATTTGGATGTTCCTATCTGCTTTAGAAAGATGACCCTCTGAATGTGTGCTTTTTGTTCCATTATGTGCTTCAATTGAATGTAATAATATTTCTTCTGAGAAATAATCCTGGGTTTTGCATCTGTTGTATTTTACAAACATAATCATACTTTTATGTATTACATGCGCACTATTCCTGAATATTTAATAGTTCAATTGAAGCCATAATAATGCTTTCATCACTGTGCATCTACTTCAGTATTTGTTATGATTTTCTGTGAATATTTTCATTTTTCTACAGGTAAGGTTTATTTTAACTTAACAAAACCAAATCTCATCGTCTAAAGCGTGAAGTTCTCAAACATCTTATTGTAATTTGTCTATCTCTACCTTTTTTTCTTATATTTTTATAGAGGCCTTGGCCTCTTTAGAGTGTATTATTTGGTTTGCATGGCGACATTTTAGTATCAGGGTAGCTGCAGGGATGGCTTCTGTGAGAAGCTTTCCCCATGTCCAACAGAGCCAATGCCAGCTGGCTCCAATGCAGACATGATGCTTATGAAGGCCCAGCCCATCAGCAACAGTGATAACGCCTCTAGGGTAACAGATTTAAGAAGCATGAAAAAAAACTCTTGAGCCATATCAGCAGCAGTAAGAATAAGTGAGAGGAACAGCTCTGCAGACACCAAGGTCAGCACAGAAGGAGGGGAAGGGGTGCTCCAGGTGCTAGAACAGAGTTTGCCCCGCAGCCCATGGAGGAGCAGATACCACCTGCAGCCCATGCAGGACCCCATGCCACCAAGGGAGGCTGTGACCACGAGGGAAGCCATCCTGGACCAGTGTCCCAGAAGGACTTGTGGGGACCCACAAGTTGAGGAGCCCATGCTGCAGCAGGTTTTCTGGCAGGACTTGTAGCCCACACTGGAGCAGTCTGTTCCTGAAGGATGAACCAATAGAAGGGACCCATGCTGGAGCAGTTCATGAAGAACTGCAAACTCTGGGAAGGATTCACGTTTGAGAAGTTCATGTAGGACTGTCTCCTCTAGGAGGGACCGCACACTGGAGCAGTGGAATAGTGTGAAGAGGTCTCCCCTGAGGAGCAAGGAGCAGCAGAGACAACAGGTGAGGAACTGACCATAACCCACATTCTCCATGCCCCTGTGGCACTGGAGGGGGAGGAGGTAGAGAATTTGGGAGCAAAGTTAAGCCCAGGAAGAAGGGAGGGTGGTGGGAGTGTGAGGAAAGTGGTTTAAGATTTAGTTTGTATTTCTGATTATCCTACTCAGATTTGATAAGTAATAAATTCATTTCCTCAAGTCAAATCTATTCAGCCTATGAAGAGTGATCTCTCCCTGCCCTTATCTTTCATTATATGTTATCTACCCTGTTCAGCTGAGGAGGGGAGTGATAGAACAGTTCTGATGGGCACCTGGCATCCAGCATGGGTCAACCCACCACAGTCAGTCAAGAGTTTAAGTAAGGGGAGGGTGGGAGGAGAATGAGAAGAAATAACTTGGATAGTAATCATTTATCTTAAAGAACACCACCTGAAATTGTACCAATCTGCACATAAAATATGTTTACATCCACATAAACAGGGAGATAAAATAGTTCTATTCCAAAGAACAAAATTTTCCTGCTGTATGTGTTAGCACAGCTCCCTTGGGCATCCTAATGACAGAATTTGCATTTGGACACAATTAGTCTTACTTAATGGTGGCTTTGTGTATAATTAATTATGTTCTCAATCTGTCTTTTACTGTTAGTTTGAATTTTCAAGGTTTTATGATAGTAGCTGAAGAAAGAGTAATATGAAAACCTGTGGATTCTTACCTTGGATTTTAAAACATCCAGTAGGTTTGGACTCATGGGGAGAGCACACAAGCAGGGAAGACTGCAGCTATATGTAATTGGGAAACATATTTTAATGTCTTTTTAAAAAAAAAAATCACACGTGTCTTTTTTCTACTTATGTTTGCTGCTTTCTTCACAACTGTCTTTAACAAAAAGCAAATATCCTTGGCTATCTTTAAAAAATAAAGCAGATATTTTCTTGTGAGGAAAAGCTTTGAGGAAAATGTCAGGTAAAAATATCACCTTGTTTGTGTTTTTTTGTTTGTTCATTTTGTTTTTATACTGCAGGTAAACTCATATATTTTTTACTCAGTCCTCTACCTTAGCTGCTGTATCTGCAGGCTGGCCATCTCCTTTCTTACTCTGAATTTATACTTTCAGGTTTTGAATAGAGTGGCCTTATCTCTAATTGGAATGAATGGTTTTGTGAAAGTGCTGTATTAAAAGGGTTGATGCTCTTTAGTTATCATCTAGGCTGTTTTAAGAGTCAAAACCCAATATGTATATACACTACAGTTTCATGTACCTTGAATCATAGAATCACAGAATGGTTTGGGTTGGAAAGGACCTTAAGATCATCTAGTTCCACCCCTCCACACGCTGTGTGCAGGGACACCTTGCACTAGATAAAATAATTTTCTGTGAAGTGTGATGTAAACTGAGAGCATTCACACTGGTGGGTTAGATCATGGCACCTGTGCTCAGAAACCACTGTTAAAAGTAGGTACATAGAATTAATATCGGGGATTATAGGAATCTTCTATTCAGCTAGCCACCCCTGTCTCAATTTAAGGTCTGAGGTAAGAAAATCACAGTCTGAAACAGATGACTAAAATATATCAGGATATAAAGGGAACCGTAGGCTGAAGCATGGCTTGCTTCAGATGTTTGACCTTCAGTTAGATGAATTCCTATTCAAGCTATCTTCAGCATTTCACCAATTTTATCTTAAGACAGATTTTGAGCATAGGCAAAATATCCAATTAACTAAAAAATTGCTTAAGAAGTATGAAAGATCTCAGACTATATTATGTAGACTGTCACAAAGGTTCATGTCTATCTATCACCCCAAAAAGTATAAGAAGTATACCAAAAAACAGCTGAACACAACCACTCATCTACATCATTACTTTCACACGCTTTTTGTGTTTACCCCTCTGGGACTGCCACCACTATCTCTTTCTTTACCTCTTTGTGCTTCTGCTCTGGTTGCTCACATAACATGGAGATATTCTGGCTCAGACACCTCTCTGCTTTTTCCTTTCTTTGCAGGCTGATCCCCAAAAGGCTAGGAGCAGAGAGGGAGCCACAGCACAACAATATTGCTTCAGCTGGTAGAGCTCAAGCAAGTTTCCTTTCAGAAAGTGTTGCTGTAACAAGAAAAAGATCTTTGGGTGGTGTGAACAACGCCCAGAAACAGTACGATAAAGGAGCAAAAGCAGGAGAGTTTTGCTAGGACAGTTTCAGTGGCGTTTGACTGTTCCACTGTGTTTCATCAGGAAGTGAGATATGGAGAGGTACACTGACTGGCTATGGTCAACTAGTGGTAATATGAAGACTAGGTTACAGACCTCATGTGTTATCACTCGGTCATTTCTTTAATAAACCATTAATAAATGCCTTTATGAAGCAAAATAATTAAAACTATGGCATGGCATGTGCTTAAACCCACAAAAACTGAGCCAAATTTCCCTTAAATGTCCTTTATGACCAGGATACATATTCACAGCTTAGCATTTTCCTCTCTGAAAGCTTTTCCTAAAAATCTTCAATAATTTTATCCCAAAGAGAAATTAAAAGAAATCCACTCCTCTGCACTGAAGAATTTACAAACTGAGGAATGAAATACATAATTAAGTTAGGATGTTTACAGTTACACCCTTTAATTTTTAAGAGGTTTTTAAAGGCAAATATCTGTTTTAAAATATCACCACCACCCCCATATCTATCATGTATGTTATATAATGTTAAGCCCCAATTCTTCAAGTATATGGTAATAGAATGTTGAAAAAGGTTTTGAAGTTCATTGAAATAAGAACTACTATATTGGTAACCCTAAAATATCAGATTGTTCTAATCAGTAATACTTGTGACTTTGCTACCTGTAACAGTTTGTCATGTAACTGTGTAAGTATGCATATCCATATGTATAATTTTATTTAAATACAAAATCTTCTGCTGTTTTGTTTTTTTTTGGGTTGGATTTAGGTTTGGGTTGTTTGTTTTTTGTTTTTTTTTTTTTTTTTTTAATTTGAGGATACCCAAGATTTTGGTATTTGATTACATACTCGGAAAAGAAAAGCCATGCTAAATTTTTATAAATTATAAAACTATTTTCTCGGTGAACCAGATTCCTCTGGGACATCAGTTATGCCATATGCATTCTATATGTTATACTATACAGTATATATGCTGTATGCATATGCTTAAATCACTTATTCTGAGCAAAAGCCATATGATCAGAAATGCATTTATAGGCATAAGATTTCTAATTTATCATCACTTTCATTTCAGTTATTTAGTGAACTACTGGTAGAAATGAAACAAGTGTGTATGCTGTGCAAAACTGATGAACCTATCTGTATGTTGTAATTCTCTGGCCAAAGAAAGGTGAATAATGCAAAATGAAAAGGAATTGTCTCACTTCATCTAGAAGAACCCTTGAAAAGCAGCCTTAGGTAATTGCAAAAGATTTAATATTGGAGCATAAAAAAAATTTATTGAGCACATTACATCCCTTTTTAAAAATACAGAACATTAAATTTGTAATATTTTTCCTGGTTATTTGTTACAGGGCTTACATTTTTCTCTTGTTACCCAAAAGCCTGTAGGATAGACGCCAGCAGCAGAATGAATTACGGTGTGGCAGATATTCTGCTGTAAAATTATCTGGATTTTGTAACTTGACAGAAATCATCTTGCATACATCAAAAAGAAGAGAATGTGTACAGACAGAAAAGGAAGAGAAATTTAAGGCTGAAATCTAAGCTATGCCCTTTGTACAAGAATAATTAGACTATTCTGTTCCTATCAACACTAACATTACAGGAAAGAGGACATCAGTATTTCCTAGGGTGTCCAGTTTAGAGTGTTTGTGTCACAGCCTTATACTGTGGCACACAACAACTATTGATATTGTTCTGTCTTCACACAACTGCAGTCTCCTCCTCCACCATTTGCCAAACAAATCCAAGGTTGTTTGTCCTTGATTTTAAGTCTTCCTGTACATTTTTTCTTTTTTCCTTACCATTTCCCACTTCCTATGTTTTGTGACAGATGATGCTATCTTACATTCTTCATTTCCTTTTTTTTTTTTGCTTTTTAAACTTAGTGGGACAGTACAGTCCTCAGAAGAACCTTCCTATCAATCAGCTATGTATTAGCATCTATCTTCTTCATATCACTCATCCCTCAAGAGCACATTTTTCACTTTCCCCTTCTTAAGAGTAATGTGACTTAAGAGCAACACAAGCCTTTCTTTTCTAGATTGTTGTGTAGAAGAAGAGAGCTTCAGATGTCATATTAGAAATTTGAGTCATTCACATTTCATAATAGACCTATTTCCAAGTTATATGTATCTATTTAGATAGAGATGTACCTCTAGGTAGATAAATATATATTCCCAAAAACATAGAGTTTACATAGATATATAGAGTTACAGTGAAGGACAACAACTGTGTTCACTGTAATTAGAAATTCTTAATATATAGGGTTATTAATGTATCACCTATTATAATTGTCAAATAATTATCAAGGAAATCGAACTTTTTTCTGTGTTTTTTTTTTTTAATAAAAAGCAAACCTTTTCTTCTCCTCACCCCCAAGCTGTGCAACCACAAAAAATATTTATGCTTCTGTTATACTCCTAAGGGATAAATAGCAGTTAAGTAGCTAACTCTTACTGAATTTCAATGCAAGTTGGGCACATCTGTGCCTTTGTGATTTTTTTCCCCTATAGAAACTTAGCTTTTGAGCTATAGCACATGCTTTCCTTTAGTAGAATTAGGGACCACCATTAAAATTAGAAACTTGCAATGAAATCTTAATGAGAAACTTGAGACAATATATCATAATCTAATATAATGATACCTATTAGAATGTTAGAGCTCAACTCATCAGTAGTATACTTACGAATACTTATCTTCATTTTTAGGGATTTTTTTTAGTTTAATAGATGGATGTAATCACTGAAAAGACTGAAATAAATATCTGATTGCAGACTGACCCTGGAGCAAATTGTGATATAATTCATGTTTCGGGCAGGACAGGACTAGTTTACAGAGGGAGAGTAAGACTTTTTATTTTAGTAGTTACAGCTGTAGAGTGAAAAAGTACTTCAATTCTTTCAATCCTTGTGTTTGTTTTCTTTTTCTTTTTTAATAACAACAACAGTAAAGAAGCAGTCCTTTATTGGCAGAAATTTGGTCAGAATGACCTCATCACTGTTCTTCACCTTCACATTTTTGTGTCTGATAACAATATTGGACACCTAATAGAGGAAACTTTCAGCATTGATTTGAAAACATATTATGTATATATTAATCAAAGGATTTTTCTTTTTGAATTATAGATCAGAGACAATAGAATGATAAATAATATAAGAATGAGGTTGTTCTAAAGGAAGTTTCAGAAAAGGGCTTCATAAGCGCAACAGGATATGCTTTCACATCTGTCTGAAATATATTTTCATGGAATTCCTGGAGATGAATATTTTTAGAGCACTCATTTGTTTGCATGATTACTATCAAGAGTCATTTGTCAGAATTCATAAGGCTCAGTCAATTGCAGATAACTGCCATGAGGTTTTTTATGCATTAATAATCCGCTGTACTGCAAAATATTCAGAGAATGTGATTTTAGTAGTCTACACTGAATGAATGATACAGCAGCATAGCAGCCAACAACCAAAAATGTAAAAGCATGCATTTTTCAGCATTATTATTTTTTTCATATATCCTTTTCTCCTATTGCTTATTTTTTCTATTTCCCTTTTTCTCCTACTTCTCCTTATCTTTTCTCCCTTTCATCCCTCTCTTCTTTTCCCTTTCTTAATTATTCTTCCTCTTTCTTCTTGATACTCTCATTACATTTATTGTTATAAAGTCTCTTTGGAGGGGTACTATTAGCAGTCCTGAGATTTCATACTTACAAATTTTCAGTAATGAATCTCTTTTAAATTGTGATTTTACATTAAAGAAAATAAGATGGATCATGAAAGCACGACTTAGGCCAGCTATTAATTTCCCTTTTAAAGCTGCAGCTTCAGTGTCAGTTGCATTAGGGTAAAGGAAGCAATTATCTCCCGTGCAGCCAGCATTACCTCAGGTCCTTTTCTATTCCTATGTTCCCATACTTTCCTTGGGTCACTTAAGTCAGGCAATTTGAAAATACACATACAGTGTGGTAGTGCAGGATAATTATTTATTGGCTAATACATACACAGTATATAAGTCAGTCAAAGAAGCTACTAGTATATTAATAGGCTCACCAGCTTGATGGAAGAGTTGAGTGTTTACCAGTCAGCTATCAATCAACTGTCAGCCTCTGTTACTACTTGGAGATCCTTGATTTTACTGAATTACTGTCTTCTGATTCCTTGTTTTTCAAATGCCCCTCCTCCCCCAATGGTTTGATAACTTTTCTTGTAAGTATTTTCCCTTTGGAAAGTCTCAGCTGCTTGTATTATTTCACTAATGACACTTTAGGGTTTTACTTCTCTTATTTTGTATGGCTTTCTCTCACATACTTTCTGTGCCTGGAAAGCAGTTTTCCAGTAACACTGAGCCAAGGTCACAGGGCTGTAACGCACCAAACCCAGCCTGGTGATGCAGACAGATGAGTTCTTGGGAGGAAGGTGACTGTTGATCCCTTCATCAGTCTGCAAGACCTGCCAACATCTCTGTTTCTCTGGCAGTGTCTGGAGAAGAGAGTGCTGCTTTCTCACATGTAGCCACTGCTTCTGCAATAGAAACAGCTGTCATCGTTCCTTTGGTACTTCTGAAGTCGTAGCAGCCACAGTTAATTCCTGTAGAATCTGAGCCCCTTAAACAGGATCATTTCAGCTATCCTTAGATAATATATCTTATTTCTGTAAGCCTGTATCATTCTTCTGAGCCTGAAAATTTCTGCTGAAGGTATCTCCTGCTCTGCAGCATTTCAACATTTTCCCCTCTTAAGTACGAGTCGGTTTTTGCACTTTGTTTGGAAATGACTTAACATAGGAAAAATGTATATAATTCTTCTGGTTTAGGAAAGTGTTGGATTGAAGGTTTTTAGACATGCTCTCATGCTTTCTAATCTAAAATCCCCGTGTTAATGCTATATAAATAGAAATAACCAAGCAGTTGCATAGGTCTTATCATGGCACATACCTTTAGCATCACCTCCTCTCTGTCACATAACTTAGTTCACCAAAGTATTTATATTTAATGACATTGCAAACTAGAACAGAAGAAAAAAGAAAAAAAAAAAAAGAGGCAGTAGTTCAAATGGGATTATGTTTGAAAAAACAGAAAAAACTTTTTTGGGGGAATGAAGATTTTGCTGTGTATTTTTATTGATAAACTTATGTAAAATATCTGGTTCTACACTAAAGTTAAATTGAGTTAGACACATTGGGGTTTTCTGGCCAGTATCCAAATTAATGAAATACAGGAAACAGGAAGAAGTTAAACAGCAAATTCTTCCCTGATGAGGTGACAGACTGAAATTCGCAAAGGCCATCAAGGTAAATTCTCGAGTGAACATTTGTACAAATATTTACTCACAACTGTTTCTTCTGCAAACATTTTTGCAAACAAAAATTTGCTTGTATGAATATTGGCAGAAATGGATGAACAAATCAAGCAAGTAGTCTAGCAAATTCTGTTCTCCTAGAAAAGCTTTGGGAATGTCAGTATGCACAAGAACTATATAAAATATAACTTCTTATCTGTGCAAAAGTTTAAGGGCAATGTTCAATTTGAAGATAGTACTATGGTCTTAAATTAAAAAAGTTTCTCTAGATTTGTAGCTTGTAGGTTTAATAGATTTGTGGCAGACTGGATTTATGAAGCTGCCACAACTAATTAGTGGTTGGGAAGCCAGGAAAGATGCTAAGCAGTGGATCAGCTGCTTATTAGTTGGGAACAGAGTAAGTCCCTGCAGGTCAAGACAAGTTCCTTTGGTTCCCAGTTCCTCCAAATAAAGACTGTACTTTCTGAAACTTTAGAAAACATCTAAATTGGTGGTTTTCAGTCTTTGGCTTTACAGGTCTAGGGGTATTTCAAAGTCCATAAAAGTAGCTAACAAAATCCTTTCTTATTTTGATGATTGTTCACGTTTCCTTTCCACAACATCCTGTGAAAACATAAGGTAGCTTCATATTATGGTTGCTATTTCCAATCCATAATCATATCCATCTGTGCTCATTCTGCAGGAACTAACAATTTGCTTGAAAAGAAAGCTTCAACCACCACTGTTTAGAACGAAATCATTGATAAAGTTAACATCAAAAGAAACAAACAAACAAAAAAAAAGGACAAAACTCTGAAAAAAAATTTCTACCCAAATATATCATCTTTGATTGAAGACTTCCAGGCCTAGAAAATTGAACAACATGTCATAGGACTTTCATTAAAATAATTCTTATTCACTTTCTCTTATTTTTTTGTCTTTCTCAGGAATACTACAAATTCTTATTAATGTTATTATCTGCTAAGAGTTGCTACCTGCTGCAGGATGTCTTATTTCTATTAACCTGCTGCAAATTTTCTAAACCACAATTCTTCCCAGTGTCAGGAATGATCTGCCTATTGCCAATTAGGAAGATATGGAGACTTTTGAATGAACAAGAAAATCACTGTCTAGTTGTTTTCCAATACACTGTACCTTAGAAGTTATTTTTTTTAATCCTTAGATAACAATTTGCATAATGTACAATCTCAGATATTCCTCAGTCAGCCACAGAGAGAATGATTTTGAAAAGTATAATTTCAGCTCTACAGTTTAGAAATGAAAGTTTTATTTACCAAAGATTCAAAGTATTGAAAACATTTTCAATCTGACAAGTGGTTTCGATCGAGGGAAATGAAACATTATTTTCTATTTCAAATTCTTTGATTGATTTTGGTTTTTCAATTTTAAGCCAGGTTTTTAGTCTGCGACTTGAGTATCAGCATCTGTACTTATCTTTAGAAATGTCATTTGTTATTCTAGTGTGCACAAATGTTCATTTGAAAGACTGGTTAACAGAGGAAAATCTAAATAAAGGAAGTGGACTCAAAAAAGTCTCAATTCAAAATAACAAAGATTCAGGAGATTGTCTCTTTTACTTTTCCTATAGAAAGTAGAAATCTCTGTTGCCTTAGATAAAAGCTAAAAAAACAGCTATTAAATATTCTCAACATATGAATTAAGTATTACAACGTTTATACCCTTTTAAAATAAGAAAATTGGTAAAGTATATTTAATTCTTCCGTTACTTCCTTAATAAGTGTTGCAATATTTATCGCTATTTTATCTAAAATCACAAATTTCTAAACTAACAGAGATTGTGGAAAATACAATGGGGTGTACCAGATACTATATTTAATATCAGCTCATAGAGGCAAATTAGAATATTAAAATCTATTTAAGTCCCAATTCTTGTTGAGTAATGCTTATAAACTAAATATCTTCTTTTCATATTGTGTCCTTTTAAGTCTAAATAAGGTTCAGTTCTATTGCTAGCAAGTATAGTTCATGGATTTACTTGTATTTTACTAATTGTAGACAAGATAAAACTTTATTACCATTCTGGAAGGAATCTTTGCCTCTTAAGAATGGCAAAATGATGTCAAAGTACAGAAAACAAGATCTTGCTTTGCTGAATTACAGCACATAACACCACTAGAGCATTTGGTTCATGCTCAACTCTGCAATTTCTCTTTGAGGGATCAGAAGTCTTTACCAGTGTGAGAATTCTGCCTGGCCTTAGCATGTGAGACAGAGGAAAAAAAACCCAACCTTTTATTTTCCTGTCTTCTTATCTTCAATTCACAATATATTGGTGCTGACTGAAGAGAGAAAATAACACATGTAAACAATATTTGAAAATATTGCTTAGTTGTACAGCTCTTATGTTTGCTGTAAATCTTCATTTATGCAAAATAAGATAGAGATAAAATGAAAGATCTTTTTTTATGTGTTAGCAAGAGTCAACAAATGCTGTGCTTGAACAGGACAAAAATCAGCATCAATAAAGAGTATTTGAAACCAAATTCTGCTGATGTTCAGTTACTTTGTCTCTGGAAGAAGACATTAGCTAGGATGATATATTACATTGTACGGTGATAAGCACATTCTCAAGTACTATGTGACCTAATTTTTCTGAGTAAAATGGAAGAAATATAGAACCATTTTGTTAAAGGTGCATATCCCTTTATGCTCAGATACCTCTTTAAAAGTATTATTGACTATCTATCTGTTTGGCACTTTTTGTTAGCACCCTCCAGAATGCAAATTGTAAGGAGTTTATTTGCTATAAATCTTTAGACTCTAACAAATAATCAAATTCTAGCTAGGACAAAGTTGCACACTTCTCAATATGAAAATACTAGGTTTCTAACTTTGCACAGATAAAATCAGAGGCTGGGACATGAACATTTGATATGAGAACAACATTTTCTTTTAATAAGGGAAATTACTTTCAACATAAAATCAAATTTGATAAAACTATTAATATTCATAAAACTCCTCTGTTCCACAGCATAACAGATGTTAAAAAGACTTTTTGATTAATTTCTTTTTTGAAGTGTGGATTTATCTACCTAAAATTGTTGTTCCATAGTAACTGAGTTCAAAATGAATTAAATATGAGACAAAGATAGCCACCTCTTTTTTGTGATATTTTATACCTAGCAGTCAAGCTCCATTTTCACCTCATCTAATTATTTGGAAGTAACTAGAATTTCTAACTGTGATTTTCAAAAGCTTTTTAGAATGATGAGCTGAGATTTTGGAGCTTCCTGATGGTGTCTAGTTCAGATTTGTGCAGGGTAAAACTCGAATTCCAATATAATAGCAGTGTTTCAATTGTGTTGAACATGCATCCTGACTGTCTTTCAATAGTTGTAGTGTTGTTTTTAGTGAAGACACAAGTTTCATTAGACATAATAGACTTTGTTCACCAATGACAGAAACAGGTGAGAAAACAATTGAAATTATAGGTTTAGGAAGTAAAATACAGCAAGTGCTTAGAAAATCCTGAGAGAAATTACATTTTAAATTACTTTTATAATGGAAAAGTATTTTCAGGAGAGTTTCTATTTTTCTTGTACAACTTCAGATAGCAATGGCAAAAACATTGCCCTAGAATGTCAGCTTTTAAAAGGTTAAATAACAAATAAGCAGTTAGTCTATATTCCTCGTTTCATTAACACATATGTGACTAAATATGAGTATTCAATTTAAACATTCAATTAAACTGCATTACCTAAAATGAGAATTTAGATAGCTAATACATGTACTATTCCTTCATTTTATGTGCCTTAAAATCCATGTAGCCTTGAAGTTAACACTGACAGCATGTTATATGGACTTTAAGAAGCTTCCTCTCAGGTCTTCTACTCTATGTTGACCATGCCTGACAGGTCTTTCATTGCAGCTTCAGCCCCCAAATTCACAAGTAATTTTTGTTGTCTTCTGCTGCAGATCTTTTATTCTCTCTTTTTAACATCCTTTCAATAGTGTTGTGACCTAAGACACATGTACTGTTTCAGATAAAAAATCCTCATTACATTACCCTAAAAATATCTGTTATTTACATTATGCTTTTAAGAGGCACATTTCTTCTCTGCAAGCAATTTCTAGAGAAAATAAAGTATTGTAACTCCTGGGATTATCATAACATGATATATTACATATTGATTCTTCTTCAGCTTTTAACTTACTGAACGTATATATGTATAAACATGTGTGCACAAAGAACACTTAAATTATTTTGAAAATTAAGGGGCAGCACATGTGAAGTAATAGCACTGCATTTTTAGGTTTTGTTTAATGCTGTTCTGGTTTACCAGGATTTTTAATTGAGAAAATTGTGAATCCTGATCTCTAACTTTATCACTTAATATATTGAGGGTGTAAAAAAAATTAAAAAAAAAAAATAAAAAGTCTTTGTTTCACAGATAATGTTATTTTTTGCATTCAGCTTCTAAAAATGTTAATAACAATTATAGTTAATAGACATCTATTATAGTTAATAGAAGTCTAATTGATTTTGAATACATCTGTGATTTGTTTTCCTGTAGTTAAATTCTTGAGTGAAACTTCAGATGGAGAGTTAACCATGAACCTAGAAAAAATAACTTGTATGCATCTGAATTGAAAGGGATTCATTTTATCTCAGAAAGGATAATAATTTAAGAATGATAGTTGCCTTAAAGTGTTATATTTAATTTTAAAATAAGTAGAATTTTTGGCTAAAGAGGCTGATAAATCAGGGCATGTTTTGTCATAGGTTGTTTTACTACAGTAACTTGCAAAGTTTGTTTCTTTCATTTCTCCGTACAGTCTGAGTTAGACAGTATTGTCAAACTGCCAATAATTTTCCTCATAAGCTTTCTCACTAACATCAGTATTTGCAGAAATGGAACCTAAGTCTGTCTGCAAATGTGGTCCCGAAACAAGTTGCAAGGATTATATATGAAGGCTTACTACTTTAGTATTTTAATTATCAAATGAAATGCATTACAGCACAGGCTGAGAGGGATAGCTTGCCAAAGCCAGAAAATTTTAAATGAAAAGATACTCAATTCTTAAGCTTTTTTGTATAAATATGTTTAGACCATATGCAGTAGCTTTGATTACAATGCAAATTTAGCTAAAATTCAAAAGGAAATTTACACAGATGCTAGAATGAAGTGCTAAGTGATACTGGTCTCCAGGAACACTTCAGTAATGATAGCTACTGTGTTACAATTGCTCTTCCATGTCAAGAGAAACTGTTTTAGGTAGTGGCTCATCCTGGTCCCTTAGATAACGAATTAATAATCAGAAAGCCAACAGAGCCCTTGAATCGTGCTACTTCATGTTTCAAATTTGTGGCAGGGCTACAGTCTCTGAACTCAAGAGCTGGCAAACTGCACCTGCAATTAACGGCAAATAGTTGGCTAAAGTGTGGAGTAGACTTCTCTTTGAGAGCAGAAAAACAACATATATCTCACATTTCTTCCATGTGTGAGTGTCAAATCCATTAGCGTTAAAGTAGCGTATGTAATGGGCTGTTAAGTATTTTGCCAGTGCAGACAAACTGGGTGGATCAATATGTTGCTACATTGTCGGTAGAAACTGGCTTTGAGTTTAGTTAATGGCCGACAGTATGATCCAGGATGAGCATGGAGAAGAAATAATTGCACCTCCCATTAGAGAAAGACCCCTGCTTTAATCAGATGATGCCACAGAAGGCTATAACTGTTGACAGTCTGCTGAGCTGACAGAAAAAGCAGCAAAAGCAGGAGGTCAAGGTACATGAAGCTACAGAACTGCAGCTTGCAGGAAAGCACCTTTATGGACATCCCCAAAAACCTATGAAATACACTGAAGATAACTGCAGTTGTGTGACAAAGGTACTTCAGCAGAGACATTGCATAAAGGTCAGATACTTTGTTCAGCTATGTCATAATGCCCAGTTCAATTAACCATTATACATATTTATGATGCTAGAGGTTACAACTGAGTGTGATAGAGCAAACACTTTGTGAATATTCCATCCCATGCACATTCCGTTCTTGCTGCACTGTTGATAGAATAATAGAATAGTTAGGGTTGGAAAGGACCTTAAGATGATCTAGTTCAAACCCCTCTGCCATGGGCAGGGACACCTGTAAGCGGTGAGGAGAGGCAGACAGGCCAACCCAATATGGGTGATAAGCAAACTTCTACTTTATTTGTGACGCAGTTCACATATATATAGGAGTGGTATTCAGCCACTCCTCCTTGGCACAACAGTATTGGTTAGCCCCCCACAGCTTCCTCCACATTCTCCTCCCATGTCCGGTCTCCGGTTACCTGTGGGGGCCACCCCCTGCCTTGCTTGCACAGTCCTCCAGGGCTCTATGGTCCTGCTCTTAGAGTCATTCTGCAACAGACACCTAACGTTAAATCATATCACCCAAGGCCTTGTCCAGCCTGGTGTTGAACACTGCCAGGGATGGAGCATTCACAACATCCCTGGGCAACCTATTCCAGTGCCTCAACACCCTAACAGGAAAGAATTTCCTTCTTTTATCCAATCTAAACTTCCCCTGTTTAAGCTTTAACCCATTACCCCTTGTCCTATCACTACAGTTCCCAATGAAGAGTCCCTCCCCAGGCATCCCTATAGGCCCCCTTCAGATACTGGAAGGCTGCTGTGAGGTCTCCACGCAGCCTTCTCTTCTCCAGGCTGAACAGCCCCAACTTTCTCAGCCTGTCTTCACACGGGAGGTGCTCCAGTCCCCTGATCATCCTCATGGCCCTTCTCTGGACTTCCAACAGTTCCATGTCCTTTTTATGTTGACGGCACCAGAACTGCACACAATACTCCAGGTGATGATTATGAACTCAGCACTGCACACAGCTCAGCAGTCTCTTGGAAAGGACCTCTGTATTTATGTTACTTGAGACAGCTCTGTATAAAGAGCTAACTGAAAGAGTCTATTCCTATGCCTGGTTATTTGCCTATAAGCATATATTGATATGCATTTGAAAACCTGCGCTAGCTTATCAATACATATACAATCACGTGATAGGTCAACAGGCTGATGCAAGACCACTAAATGGTGCTACGAGGCTAATTCTTGTTTCAGCTGAAGCTCTCCTTGTGTCATCAGCTTCACAGCCAGGTATCAATCCACAGTAAATATCCAGGTTTTTTCTCCCTTAACTGGCAGGATTGAGCCTCTTGTCCCTCAGTCCCTTGAGCTGCACTTTCAGAACTTCATAGTCAGTCTCCATTAAGATGATTGGGTTTGACAAAACAGCACCATTGGTGTCCAGATGGGTGGATAGCAGAGGTTAATAGCCCGAGGATAAAGTAAGACTTGGTATTCTCTCCGTGACATCCTAGATTTGAGTCTGTATTGGGTTTACATGTCAAGGTTTTGGTAGTGGGCAGGACTGCAGGGGTCAATTCTGTGTGCTGCCCACATATCAGAGAACACTAGTTCCAGCAAGTGCTAAAATAGATACACTGCTATCCAAAGATAATTGTACCAGCAGGACTAGTGGTTCCTCTATGATAACAGATTTAAGAAAGGACAAAAAAAATGCTGTGCCACACCTGTAAGAAAGAGAAGTGAAAAAAACCCCAGTGAGAAACAGCTAAGTAGACACCAAGGTCAGAGAAGGAGATGCCCCAGGTGACAGAGACAAGATCCCCTGCAGCCCATGTAGAAGACTATCATGAAGCAGGTTGTTCCCCAGCAGCACATGAAAGACCACTTTGGAGCACATATCAACTTTGAAGCCCCTGGAGAGCCCCACACTGGCGCAGGTTTATTATGAAGGACTCCAGCCTGAGGGAAGAACCCATGTTGGAGCAGGGAAAAGTGTAAGGAGCTGATGCCAACCTCATGAAGTTTAACCATGACAAGTGCAAGGTCCTACACCTGGGTTGGAGCAATCCCAGGCACATCTACAGGTTGGGCAAAGAAGAGATTTAGAGCAGCCCTGCGGAGAAGGACTTGGGGGTGTTGGTCTATGAGAAAATGAACATGAGCTGGCAGTGTGCGCTTGCAGCCCAGAAAGCCAACCGTATCCTGGGCTGCATCAAAAGGAGCATGACCAGCAGGTCAAAGGAGGTGATCCTGCCCCTCTACTCTGCTCTTGTGAGACCTCACCTGGAGTATTGTGTGCAGTTCTGGTGTCCTCAACATAAAAAGGACATGAAACTGTTGGAACAAGTCCAGAGAAGGGCCACAGGGATGATCAGGGGACTGGAGCACCTCCCGTATGAAGGCAGGCTGAGGAAGTTGGGGCTGTTCAGGCTGGAGAAGAGAAGGCTGCATGGAGACCTCATAGCAGCCTTCCAGTGTCTGAAGGGGGCCTATAGGGATGCCTGGGGAGGGCCTCTTCACTGGGGACTGTAGTGATAGGACAAGGGGTAACGGGTTAAAACAGGGGAAGTTTAGGTTGGATATAAGAAGGAAATTCTTTCCTGTTAGGGTGTTGAGGCACTGGAATAGGTTTCCCAGGGAGGTTGTGAATGCTCCATCCATGGTGGTGTTCAACACCAGGCTGGACAGAGCCTTGGGTGACATGGTTTTTTGTGAGGTGTCCCTGCCCATGGCAGGGGGTTTGGAGCTAGATGATCTTAAGGTCCCTTCCAACCCTAACTGTTCTATGATTCTATGAAAAAAGCAACAGAGAGAATGTGTTACAGGCTGACTGGAACCCCCAGTCTCTGTCCCCCTGCACTGCTCAGGACAGGGGAGGAGATAGAAGGGTCAAGGATGAGGGTGATCCTGGGAAGAAACTGGGAGAGTGAGAAGGAAGATGGTTTCAGTTTTGGTTTTATTTCTCACTATCCTATTCTTATTAATTGGCAAAAAATAATTTACATTAATCTTCCTCAGGTCAAGTCTGCCTTGCCCATGACAGTAATTCCTGAGCTATTTCTCAATCCTTATCTTGAGCCACAAAATCCTTCATCTTATTTTCTCCCTTCTTCCTGAGGCAGCCAGCCAAAGTTAACCCACCACATTGCACCCAGCAAGAAACAAGTTTCCTGAGATATGAATGTTAGATCTTATCAGGTGGGTGTTTCCATCCTTTTAGGGAACAGTCTCTGGCAGCTATCACCCACATTTTTCTTCTCACACAGACACTTGGGTCTGACTCCCCAGGGCACTATATGTGGTCTGAATCTACAGATTTGCAGCTGGCAGGAAAGCCATCTTTCTCCTTTTGCCAGAAGTCACAAGTTTCCAGCCTTTCTGCATGGGGGAATCTTCACCCACTGCTCATCTGAAGGTGTTTTATACATCTTACTTAAAACCATGTGTCTCGGGCTCTTTGTTCTGCACGGTCACCCCAAGGACTCCTGCAATCTTGCTCAGCTAACTTGATGGTGCATAGTCAGTTTGCCTCTTCCTGCAGCTTCTTCACCTAGTGGCACTGTTCTACTAGCCTGTACCACTACTTGATCTTATTTCCTACAGTGTCTTACTCTCTAGAAAAAAAAAATGACCAGATTGCTGCCGTTGAAACATGAATTAAACACATTTTGTCTAGGTGAGATGTTCACAAATTATATAACATATCATAGAATCATAGAATGATTTGGATTGTAAAGGGACCATAAAGATCATCTGACATGGGCAGAGTCACCTTCCTTAGACCAGGTTGTTGTAAGCTCTGTTCAACCTGGCCTTGAGAACTGCCAAGAATAAGCATAATCTTAAATTCTACAAGCACTGTTTATTATAATCTTGAATGATTTCAGAAATTCACTGAAAATCATCAACATGTATGTCATTATGCCTGCATGCATGAACACAAAGCTGTTGGTCTCACTGTGTTACTATACCACTATTAATACAATTTGACTGTAGAAAGACACTGTCCTACATAAAATCACAAATATTATATGCTGTAAAAGTCAGTTGTTTTTAGGATAAACCACATAGAAATAAATAAAAAGAGCATGGTAAATTATTTTTTTATGAAAGTTTATATATAAATATGCAAGAGCTGCTTATATATGAGCTTGTATAATGGTAATGTTGCATATTTCATGATATGTTGTAATTATGTTTTAATATAGTGTTTTCTCATATTAACATAAGAATTTGCATTTCTTCGATCATTATTAGACAATGTTTATTATCATTTTTATAAAAATTGAATAAATAGTAGATTAACACGAACCTTTAAAAATTAAAATTAACAACTTTTATATCTTTTAACCATGAAGTGACTGAGGCCTCTTCTGATCCAGGTTAAATTAATACAATTTTTGCTTATGACTTCTCAAAATGTTGCAAGATAATCATTTTGTCTTTCTGAAAGAAAAAGAAAGGTTGGAAATACTACTTAATCATCTATATACTGTGCCAACGAGATAGTTTGTAGTCATTACTGGGGATGACAAATCTTACCAGTACCAGTGTAAATTGGTCAATTTACAAATAACTTAAGTGCCACTTAACTGTGGCACTCTGGTCTTGTTATACTCTGTTTGCATTTGCCTTAAATGCTTGTTCCTCAGCTATAAGAGCTCTAATATAAGGGAGGATCTTTCCTTATAGTCAATAAAAAGAATCTCAGATCTACATACATATCTAAATACATACTAGTCACATCTAACTCTTGAGTTAATACGTTTGGATGGACATTTTCCTGTAACACCATCATACATACATTTTTCTTTTATTATATTATGAAAGGCTAGATAGACATAAAGATTTTGATATATTGCTGGGGTTCTACATTGTACTAGAGACAGACATAGTGTATTTTATTTGTTATCTTTTTATGTTATGTTCCATTAAGTGAGTGGAGCAGTGTGAAACCTCTGTGGGCTACGAAAACACAAACATGATTTACTGAAAATATGTCACTAAGTATGTGAAGTGTCAGCTAAGCATCAGCTACACATGAATATGCTAAATTACTGGATAGTTTATTTCTACAAATGTGATGCAATATCATGGTTTAAGTATGATCTGATAAAAACAATGTTTTCTTCGCAGCTTGCTGGAAGACATCTTTCTCACGTGGGTGAGATTGTGCTTTCTTCAGGAAGCTACTCACCATGCTCAGGAAAGACAAGATTTCATAGAACGGAAGATACTTCAGGCAGAAGAGCCTGTAAAATGCTGAGAGAGTCTCAAGGATCAGGATACTCTGCTGAGAAGAGAGCAACTGTCCAGACATTAGAGTTAATAGCAAAAGATGTCTTGGAGATTATGGGAAGTTTGTTAAAATTTGCAGTCATAGGTTAATTCAGACCAAAGGTTGGCCTAGGACCATTTTCAAAGACACAGTGAGCAAGCAGAGTGTTGTATGTGATTTTCTAAATTTATTCTTTCCACTGCGTCTGAGCTAGTCACTTTCAGTTGGGACTACCTAAAACTAGTCTTTTTAGTATCTCATTTCATAAAGCCTGTCCTTTTCATTGTGTGGGGTTTTGTGTTGGGTTTTTCTTTTAGGATGGGGGAAGGTAATTTTAAAAGTCACCTTAGTTCTTATTTGGGGAATTTAGAATAGGAGGCAAGCTAGCCAGATCTACCTCAAAGCTCTGGTTAACTCCAGGTCTCTTTGAAGCCCTTAGGGCACACAGGGTGAAAGTGTGCTTCCAGATGGAGACAAAACTGCCCTTTTCCTCAGAAAAGAAGTGAAAATTTGCAAGCTGCATCAACTTTTGTATTATTTAAACTATTCATTCACAGACTTGGTCTGTGCATGAGCAAGTCAGTGTCTCATGTCTTCTCCATACTTTTTGAAGTGATTAGTACCTATGGGATCTCTAGAAGTAAACATGTTTCTTGTCCTCTCATGAGTCAGCTGTTTAAGGACTGCCAAAATGTTTGTCCTTTGCAAAGGATCTGTAATTGGCAGAACATAACTTTACACTATTTATATACTCCTTCAAGAGCATTCACAATAGCTTCATTAAACTATAGCTTATAATTGTTGGAGCAAGTCCAGAGGAGGGCCGCGAAGATGATCAGGGGACTGGAGCACCTCCTGTATGAAGACAGGCTGAGAAAGTTGGGGCTGTTCAGCCTGGAGAAGAGAAGGCTGCGTGGAGACCTCACAGCAGCCTTCCAGTATCTGAAAGGGGCCTATAGGGATGCTGGGGAGGGACTCTTTATTAGGGGCTGTAGTGACAGGACACAGGGTAACGGGTTAAAACTTAAACAGGGGAAGTTTAGATTGGATATAAGGAGGAAATTCTTTCCTGTTAGGGTGGTGAGGCACTGGAATAGGTTGCCCAGGGATGTTGTGAATGCTCCATCCCTGGCAGTGTTCAAGGCCAGGTTAGACAGAGCCTTGGGTGACATATTTTATTGTGAGATGTCCCTGCCCATGGCAGGGGGTTTGGAACTTGATGATCTTAAGGTCCTTTCCAACCCTAACTATTCTATGATTCTAATATCAATTACCTCCTGATTTTGCAAAAAGGTA
Source organism: Pezoporus wallicus (assembly GCF_028554395.1). Lineage (NCBI taxonomy): Eukaryota > Metazoa > Chordata > Aves > Psittaciformes > Psittacidae > Pezoporus > Pezoporus wallicus. The sequence continues at coordinate 867,658 of NW_026642986.1, read as the reverse complement.
TCAAGTATCTGCTACAGATAACTTCAAATAGTTTAAAACTGCATGTTCTGTGGTCAGCTCTTAAACCACGACACTGCAGCATTCTGTATCATACCCTGCGTCTTGTATAATGTTACCCATATTCTAAACACTTATTCAGTTTGAAGTTCAGTGGGAAATGAATTCCCCTATCTACAGTGGGCATTTGGGTATGCAGCCCCAAACCCAGCCTATGGCTTATCTTGGTAAAATTATTAATGCTGGTTAAGTCCAGTGTTCTTTGTAGATGTGCTTTCTGGTTTGTTGTTGGTGTTTTTTGCTTTGTGATTTAAAAGCATTTTAAAAAATTCATTTCCTCTTGGTTAGCAAAAGAGAGTAAAACAAAATGTTTCAGAGGCTTTAAACTTAATTGCTTTATTTCCTGACATGAAAGCTAGAATTAAGTGTTCTAGCAGTCTTTTAGTAGAGGATCTCAAATTCATTTTCTCAAACTACAGTAATGTTGCATTGAGTATACTATCAACCACTTATTGGTTTATAGTGGATCACTTGATTGGCAGCTGAAGTCCATCTTGTTTACATAGATGATCCACCTTTCTATTGTTAAAAATCACATTAACTCCAATTTAACTATTAGGTTATAATTACACTCCACTACTGACACCATTCTGTCTCCAAAGCAATCAGAGATAATGCACTAATACAATGAAGTCTTCCGTTCACAGCTGGAAGTTCTGACTGTTTACCTTAAACTGAAGCCAATTAAATTTTTGTTGTTTCCAATGCAAAATAAGATTTATTACTCCCTCTCTAAGTATGATCAGGAGTCCCTAAAGCATCCTTATCTTTCCCATTTACCCTTCTACACAGCAATGATACCTAGACCTAAGAACTACATGTCAATACTCAAAGAGTAAAGAAATACAGTGGACATTTGTACAACAAATCTGCTTCCATTTGTTTTCTATACTGGTGCAAAAGCATTGACAGTGTATATGAGACGACTTTTTGCAGATGCTGATTTGCAGTAGGGATATAATACCTTTTAGCTTCAATACAGTCAGCTTTAGGCTTAGCTTTGTAATAGTACACCCATGGTATTCTCTCTCAAAACTTCAGGTATGTATGGTCCAGTGTTTTCCTTCAACTTACCATATAGCAGGTTTGCACAGATGTAAATGAAAAGATAATTTCCTTCCTCATTGGTACAGAAATGGCGTGAATCCGTGGCGCCATAGAAGATACATGATCAGACTACAGTAACAGTCTCAAAATACTTATTCACATCATTGTCAAGAGACATTACACTGCAATTAATTTAATTAAACTTACTTTAAATTTTATGTGTGATGGAAGTGTTTCCCAACTATAAAAATAATGTTCATGCATTTAGCACCTTTCATTTCAGGAACCCGAAGTACTGTGCAAGTCATTATAAAAATAGTATTCGCTGTACTGAACAAGTGTCTTCCAAATTATCTATCCTATATCTAGCTGTAACCAATAGTAACCAAATATTTTACATAAAAGGAATAAAAAGAAAGAATCACGCAACAAATGGATGTGAGACAATTTGTCATACATAAATGTTCCATTTTAATCCTGCATGTTTAGAGATTTAAATCATGAATCATGAATTTTTATCAAATTTGCAAAGCATTTCAAGATATTAAATATTATAACCTGATATTGTTAGCATATATAACTCCCATATCTGCCTGAGGACAAATAATATCCTTGCGAAGTTGATGTTGCTTTCTTTTCAGCAATAGTACATAGAACCTAAGGGAACAAACTTCTCCTAATCTGTATAGCAGCCTCTTATTTTCACACCACATAGACACTGGTGCAAACTTCTTCCATTTGTAATTTCTTGTAATTACAAACTAGATAATAATCTAGGCTAAAATATCTCTTTTTTTTTTTCTTTCCAATATTATTGTCTACCAAATCTCCAGTTAAACTAGAATGAATGTATCATGTAGTTGTATGGTTACTGACTTGTACTCTGTGACTTTCACAAAGTTATGGAGCTATTCAGTAGAAAGGCTGGGATATTTGATCTGGTTTAGTATTAGTCAGTAAATAAGGGTCCTTTCCATGCAGTGGAGGGTTTTATGGTATTTGCCATATGAGTATATAAAATCAAAAAAATAATAAACAAATTGGGTAGTGTTTGTCTCATTGTCTTCCACCTTTTAGTCATTCCCATAACTAAGAGAATATTGTTTGCAACATGCCAAGAATATAAGACCATGAGAAGATGCAGTATAATATGATGTGAGAGATGCAATATAATAATATGAATAAGATAGGCTGCTACCAGTTTTGGGTGGGCATCAAGGGCTGCAGAGGAAGAAAAAGGATATTAGGGGCCTAGTGAACGTCAGTGATAAAGTGGTTGTCAATCAGTTTGTGATTCTAAGGTATGGAAGGGGGGAAACATAAAAAATTTACAGCCTCCTAAAATCCAGCATAACTGCTCTGGAGTGTGCACAGTACCAGAATGGTGTCATGTACTCCCAAATGACAGTCAATGTCAATACTGTGTACTGAAGTGCATGAATACAGAACTACACTTAACATAGCTAAGCACATAATACTCTTTTTAAGGCAGTAGGTGAAATTGTTTCTCTTGCTCCTGTGGCACTCTGGGCTTTACACCTGGCTTTACAGGCAAAGCTACAGAAAATTTTAGAAGATGGAGATAAAAAAAAATAATATGATTTATGACAACAAAATATAACCTTGAGCAAAATCATTACAGTTTTCAGGAAGATAGAGGGGAGGAAGAGAGATACAGTTTTAATATATATAAATATTAGTTTATCATGAGAAGAAAATATTATCTTGGAATAAAATGGGCCTCAGTATATAATGTTAGTGCTGTCCCTTTACCTTGGCATTTCTTTGTCTAAACCATTCCACTTCTTTACCTCTGTGTCATCAACATGAAATGAAAATGACAAAGCTTTTTCACTTTGTTGCTCACAAGCAGGCTGGGAAGGATTAATTACTTCACATCTGTACTGTGTTTTGAACATGAAATGTGTATTATAAAGGTCAAGTAGTATTATTATGGTAATCAGTAATCAAAAGAGCTGCATTTTTTATATACAGGCAGATCAGTAGTTTTATTTCGTCTTCACAATATTCAAAAGAAATAAAATATTTTTTCAAAACAAACAATGGCTATCCAATTAACCTAAAACTCCTTCAAGTCTCTTTGCAGTCTTGGAAATAAATTAATTAGGTATTAATATCATTTTATTTGTAAACATTATTGAATCCATTCAGTTACTAACAAAGAACTGTTTCAGACAATTAAGATAGATAGGAAATCTGGGTATGTCTTTAAGGTTTTAAGTGGGTTATTTCAGAATTACTTGAAAGAACTGATCAATATTTGATATAGCTTCACCACTGTGGGTAGCTGTTTAAGGCACTTTGATCAAATTGAATTACAGGTCTTTTATCTCACAGCAGCAGTCAACATTTCCAGTAGATAACTGTTGACAACAGTGATTCTGAATCTCTAATTATATTGTCCACAAAGAAAAGGACAGCTTTCTGAATAAAACCTAAACAACCATGACCTGGCAGTACAAAAATAGACAGATTCATGGACATCAAATATAAGGAAAGAACTGACTCCCTGGGAAGCAATAATAAAAATGTTAAGGGACCAAACAGCAGTCCAGTGCTATTTCACCAAGGTTTTAAGTAGTTCAGAATAGACACAAAGATAACAGCATCACTTATACAGTTTCCAGGTACCATGGAAAGAGCAATCTGGAATCATACCTACCCATCTGTATGTATGTCAAGGTTACCTGGATTTTTTAGTACAACATGTTAAAGTAAGACTAAGTAGGTGCAAAAAATTAAACCAAAATCTGCTGAAAGGTTGGATTAACTTTAATTTTCTTGATACATGTGTCAATGTATTACAATATTTATTTTTTTATGGAAGTCTCTTTGCTTCACTGAGAGTTGTTAAAGTTTTGTGTGCCAAATGAAAGGTTGTTATAGGAAATGTTACATATTGGTAAAATAGAAAATGAAGTTTCACCAGCCAAAAGTTAAAACTTCTGAAGATTAAGAAGTTGAGGGAAAAACTGATAAATTTTATGAGTACATTACTTGAAAGGAACATTACTGAACTAGAAATCAATTATGATAAAGAAATATTTGCTACTTTTAAAGCTTCTTTAAGCAAGCGCAAAAGGACATTCTCTTTCCATTTTCTGAAAAAGGTCTTTGAAGCAGGTCTCTGATGTTTCAGGCAGACCCTGTGTTGATCTGAATTGGTATGTTACATGCCAGTCCTTTGCAGACTCTTGACTGCAGGAGAATTTTATTTAAATTCTAAAGATTTCCATAAAATTACTCACTTTTTATCTAGCTTGGATACTAATTCTTCATTAAATATAGTTTGAGGTTTGTTTTTTTTTCACTTGTTTCATTCACTATGTGTCCACATGAATGTAAGGCATGCATTTTGCTGTTTTCTGAAGTATTGAAGAGAGGTTTTCTAAAAACTCTGTAAAGGTTAATGGCAATATAAGAATAAGGCCAGACTGTGATTTGCTAAGTATACAACAATTTAGAAACTGTATCTTCTACCTTCTGCCTTCATCTTCTGATGAGAAGCTTGTCTATTATTTTTCAGAAAATAATAATCAGTGGGAACAGTAAGTGATCTTAGAATCATAGGATCATAGAATAGTTAGAGTTGGAAAGGACCTTAAGATCATCAAGTTCCACCCCCCCTGCCATGGGCAGGGACACCTCACACTAAACCATCTCACCCAAGGCTTCATCCAACCTGGCCTTGAACACTGCCAGGGATGGAACATTCACAACCTCCCTGGGCAATCTTGGTTGCTGGGTTTAGGAAACCCTAACCTAATCAACTGTGCCCAGATATCAAACACCTATATTCATAGGTTCCAGCAGTGAGTAGGCTTTCAAATGTCTACTCAGGTGAAATAACCAGAGGTTCATCACTTTTTAGTTTTTAATTATCTCATATAGCTTGTTTCCTTCTCAATCTCCATAGTTCCTTTCTTCCATAAATTATTTTATTTTGCTGCTGTATCTACTATAAAACTCTTTTTAAAGCCTTTTCTGACTGCCTAGCAGTGAAAAATAGATGTAGGGTTCAGCTGTATTGTGTTTTCTGGAGGTATTTGTCATGATCCAGTTAACAACTTGGACAAGACTGCACACAATTCTATGTGTCTACATGCATCTTACTTATGACTGTCCTTATACTTATTAATATAAAATGAGCAATTAAAAGAAAATTTTTACCCTAAGAGACACTCATCATCTGTGTGGCTTTAATTTTCAGTAAGTGATGAATTCAGCAATAGCTTACCAAGCCCATAAGATAGCACATAATCATCCTTAGGGTTGTTAGAATTTACATGATCAAAAGGACATTTGTGTTGTGCCTAGAAGAATGTAAAACTCCAGAATTCAAGATCACTAATTTTGGGACTAGATAAGGGAGGAAGCATCAAATGGAACCCTTTGGAAACTGCTAAAAACAATGTGTATGCTGATGGGAAATATTTTATTTTCTGTAACAGCTATCACACTGGTGATGGAACAGAACTGAGTCTCTGGCTCTGGGATTAGATAAATACTGTATATCAAATAGCTGAGGAAAAAAACATGCTTTGGTTCTACTGTCCCACATTTTGCAAAGGCTGACGTTTCTTTCTTTCCTTTGCATGTGCTATACTGAATTTTGCAATTAAGGGCTGTTTCTTGGCCACATAAACTGAAGCTAGCTAGGAGCGGGATTTTAAATGCTTAGAGGAGTGACAAATTCCATTACTGGATTTTGAACCACTCACAGAATCACAGTCCTTTCCAAAGTTAGCAAAGAACTTGTGTATATTTGTGTGAGTGTGTGTTTGGCCATGATACATGGCTGGAAATACTTGAGTAAAAAATATATATATATATATATATCTTAAGAAAAAGAAAAAAAGAAAGTATTTGCACAGAACACGGTCTCATCATTCCAGCAGAATGAATATACTTGCCACATTTCAGCCAATTAATTTAGAAGTGCAGTTTTGGAGGTGATTTCTCTGACTGACTTGTGACAAGAGTACTTTTTCCCCCTGTTTTATTATCACTGCAAATTATTTCTCAAGTAACCTATACAGATTCATGAGGAAACCCAAACATATTATATAATTATGTAATTAGATCCTACATCATAATGAACATGCCGTGAAATATAATGAATTAAGGTCATAGAGAATAAATTTAGCTCTGACATTTTCTACTTTGGAGTGCTTGTTTCTACCCATCTAGTATTCTATTAATAGCTACGTTTGTATAAATGTGTAGATATGGCATGGTTCTATGGCATTTTCCTCTCACTTGCAGACTCCAGGAGTTGATTTCAACTACTTTAAAAGTAATGTGGTGCTTCATTGTTTTTGCTTATCTGAAGGTGCTTAAAACAATGACAGGAAAAACAGTATATTCAACATCTACAGGTGAGCTACTTCACATATGATTTAAAACACAGGAACTGGTGATTAGACTACTCTGGTATCAGAAAAATCTGGGAAGCTGTTTATGGAACACAGATGCACCAATTAATTTTTACCTTAAGGAGAGCCATAAAGAAACCAGATTTTTAGATCCTGACTGTAATTAGGCTTCTGTTATATTCATATCTTATTGCTATAAAGCACAGAAACAAACATTTAGGACTTGAATAACTTGTAAGAGAAAAGAATTGGGGTCATTTGACCATTGTAATCTCTTCTGCCTTTAGATGGGTCTGAAGTTCTGGTATTAAGAGTCTCAAAAATACAGCTAAATCACTCTGTAAGTCTCCAACTATGTTGTGGTTTGCTTGGATTTTTTATTTTTTTATTTTTAATTCTGTTATTCATAATGAAACAAAATCTATCAAATCAGTTGTTTTCAGTTTGGAATGCAGAAATGTATGGATTGACCAGATTCTACAAAGGACTTTATATTTCTTTCACTACAAACAACCTTGAAATAGGAAAGTTGTTGTGTTTTGTTTTTTTGCTTGTTTTTTTGTTTGTTTGGTTTGTCATCCCGTCCCCCCCCCCCCCCCCCCGAAATGTTATTTTCTTGGCTTAAATCCAGGTTTACATCTCAGTTTCTCTGGATTGCAGAAGCAGCACTCTTGTTTGTTTGACCATTCTTTTTTTTTTTGTATGCAAATGGACTATATTTTAGCAATAGGTAGCATTCAGGTTTGTGTCCTAATGGTGACTTAGAATGCCCAGCATTATCCTTCAGCGAAGTCAGCCTTTCATATTGAAATTCTGGAGTGTCAGAATGACTGAGGATAGATGGAGAACTGTTAATTATGTTTATTTTAAACTGTCCCAGAGTTTCAATAACTCTCTCCATGGGAGGTGAAGAGCATAGCATTTACCTACTTGTATAGATGTGATTTTAAACTAATGGTTTTAAATGTCCTACTTCATAATATTAAAAGAGACTATATGACCTCTTAGAGTTACATTTTAGTTTTTTAAATATTTTAAATGGTTACTGGTGTTACTCCTTCTTTTGGGGTCAGTGTATTTGATCATCTTTTAACTGAGCAGGAAATGTCCTTGCACATAGTATACTGATAGATATGTAAATACTATAAGGAGCAAGGAGAGTGAAACTATGTTATCCTCTACATGTTTCTTCATAATGTTCCCATGCCTCTTAAAATGTGAGAAGACACACTGTTCTGATATATGACACAGAAATAATTGCCTTCTGTGTTCTTCTAGCACATAATGTAAAATAAAAAGGTATCTGATATTTCATACTCCTTCACCATGCATATTGTAGAAGGCCTTTAAAAGATTTGTGAAAGATCCTGCAAAGGGATTTATTTTTTTGGCAATGGTAGGGTCACTGAAGTACCTCTGACTGTCTTCTGAAGGTTAATTAATTTTATGCTAAGAACCTAGTCTTTCAGAAGAAGCCATCTAGTGGAAATAAAAGTCTTTAATTAACAAACATCAGACCTCATACTCAGTAGTTATATGAAGACATGAAGGCACACAAACCTGCAGTCTTTATATTATCTCATCATAGAATTATTTCTCCATATCCTCCACTACCCCTGTTTTTCATTTAAAAAAAAAATAATCCGAAACCTTTGTGCTCCTTCAAATTGGATCTTGCTTTTTATTAAACTGCTGCTAATGCTAGAATACTTCAGAATATTGAATTATTAGGAAGATTCTCTCATTGGAATTTAATAAAAAATAATGAATATTAAAATCTTTGCTTTCAAACACCAACTTTTATATCTGTGTTCGTAATTCTAAATATTAAAAGGCAATATTATAAGAAAATATTGATCTATTTTTAATTCAGCATCAGGAGAAATGCAAAAATGTTTTGTTGTCAATATTGAAAACCAATATTAATACATTACACAGCAGGGATTGTGAAGTACATGAATCACCACAGTTTGATATAAACACTTATTGAAGTTAAGCTTCTAAAGTCTGTCTTAAATTACATCTTCCTGCTATAATCCACATTGGGGGGGGGATAGTTCTCTCTTAGACTATAGTTTTAATAGGTGAGACAGATCATAGACAGGGCAGGGCATGGGAGCAAAAGACCAAGGCAATTAAGTGACCTTCTCCTGCATCATGCAGTGCCCAGTACCTGGCAGTATCCAGGGGTTCTGCCAAAGTCCCTAGAGAAGTTCAGTTTACTACTCTACAGTTTGCTTTATGTTTTCTCTGATTAAAACTAAAATAAAACTGAGGATGAAAAGACAGGTAAAGTAAACAATTAAACACCTTGTAGGTTTTCCAGAACATATTAAATGCTAAAATGCTACTTGCTGTTAATGAGTTGTTATAACCGAAAAAATACAAAATAAGTCAGTGAACCCCTTCGTTTTATACATATAGTAAAGATGAAACAAATTCAGTAGTACAAACCAAAAAATACAGAGCTACGCTATATCTGAAACTCAGTGCTCTGCAGAGGATCAAACAGGGTATGCTATTTTAGTTCAGTAAATTCAGTCTCAAAACATTGACAGAACTGACTATTTTAACCTCAGATGGTAATTAGGAAAAGGCTTCTGTAGGTTTCTTTAGTGCTGTAGATAATACTTTTGCTGCATAGACCCTTCAGGGACAGAGTGTTGATTATAAACAGAAACCAATTTATTGAGACTTGGCATAGGATAATGTTCACATGGAGAGTCTAATCTTCTGAACAGGATGGTCACTCACTGTTCAGTGGAGATGGGTGTCTCCATGGCTGACAGCAGCATCTTTAGCTCAATTGTGTAAGGCTTTCTGAACTGCTGTTTTTCTCATTTCTTATTCTTCAACTGACTGTGGTCCTGTAAGACCCCAGCACATGCACCTTCCACCTCTATTAATTATCTTATTTACATATAAAATAACTCTTTAAATATGCCAACTGTGTACATAAGACTACTCTTTGTAACCATTTCTGCACCTACACGGATCCTTTCTACTGTTAATTGGCTAGCTGTGGCACACTTGCTCAGCAGCTCTCTCTCTGCCTCCTCAACAGGACAGTGTGGAGAAAACAAGGTGAAAAAGCTCATGGGTTGAGACAAGGATATGAAGATTATTTATCAATTATTTATCAATTATGGGCAAAACAAACGTGGAAAAAATAATTTATTGCCAATTAGAATAGTGTTGGATGATGAGAAACAAAGACAAAATTTAAAATGACACCTTCTCCCTTCCTTCCTTCCTTGCCTCAGGCTCAATCATCTCACTCCTGTACTTCACCTCTCCGCACCAAGTTGTGCAGGGAGATGGGGAATGGGGGTTGCAGTTCTTCTGTAACATCTCTGTCACTCCTTCCATCTCACACTTTTCCTTGGCTCCAGCGTGGGTTATTCCCACAGGCTGCAGTCCTTCAGGATAAACCTGCTCTGACATGGCCTCTCCAAAGGCTGTGACTTCCTTCAGGGCAAATCCACCTGCTTTGGCATGGAGTCATCCACAGGCTATAGTATGGATATCTGCTGCACTGCACTCTGTCCAGGGCTGCAGGGAATCCCTGCCTGGATCACCTCCTCCTCTCGTCCTGCCCCTCTCCCTCAGTGCTCACAGTGTCTTTCTGATACTTTCCCCTCACTACCAGGCAGCGCTTTCCACTTCCTTTCCCAGGCTTTCCCCAGGAGCTGCCATCATATCTGTGGGGCTCAGCTATGCCCTGTGGTGGTCCATTGGATGTGCTGAAATCAGCTGTGTTCATCATGGGACAGCCCCAGTGACCCCTCACAGGGGTCAATGAAGCTCCTGACAACCCTTGGGCACTGGCTATAAATGTCTTCTCTACATACAGTTTGATCATTTCTGCATCATGGTCTGTCTAGCACTCTCCAGATCACTCTACCAACGATGTAGACCACCACATTTAAGGAGCTGGGAGCTCAAGTGATTGGGGAGTTCCAAGTCGATCTTCTCTTTCAAACAAGGTCTGTGCATACAAGTAGCTGGGGAGTTGCATATTCACTCAGGGTGTTAACCATGTGTCCTGGGTTCAGCAGTAGCAGTCATTTTGGTTCTCTGCTGGGTCGGGCTAGGTATCAGTATGATTTGGCAGGTGGTATTGTATTCTCTTCCCTTGTTATTTCCTTTATCATTATTATTATTGGTCATAGCAGTAGTGATTTGTGCTATACCTTAGTTACTGGACTGTTCTTATCTCAACCCATGGGAGTTCCATTCTTTTGATTCTCCTTCCCATCCCTCCAGGAGTGAGGGAAAGAAAAGTGGGGGGGGAGTAGACTGCATTCCTGATTTACAGCCTGGGCTTAAACCACGATACCATGCCTTAAGAGTAGCCATTGTGCACACAGTCCCAAAGAGCCAGTTAAACCACAATTAAAACTCTGGAAGAAGCCTAAGTCTCATTGTTATATCTCACTTAAATCTCAGCACATTCTGCATGCTCTGCGGGTAGCAAGATTCACTATATCATGTACCTTCCAACATGAGGTAGAAAGCCTTCCAGCAGAACGGTAACCCAGTAACCCTGGTTCTGCATGTCAGCCTTCTTGCATGTCTGAGGGGACCACCAGAATGCATGCTACCAGGGCACACCAGCATCCCACAATAGTTTATGGAAACAGTCCTGAGTCAAACCCATTTTCTTAGCTAGCTGCTGAGAAAATTGGCTGCCTTCAGGTCTGTTCCCTCTTTAGTAATTCAAATGCATGCCCTCAAGTCTGTTTTATGGAGCTATTGCAAGGCTAATATTTTTAATGTAATTATTTTTTTTTAATATTATTATTAGGTTTAAGAATCTTTCAACAGATAATTTTATCTGAGTCTTTTCATCATGTCTACATCATATCAAATTATTTTAGGACTTGACTTTTAAGTTTCTGTAGGAGTTCCATTTTACTTTGAAATAATTAGAGTATGAAGACAGCCATATGTCTTGATTTGGATGTAACACTAGAAATTTAAAGGGTGGGTAAAAGAGCCATTCATTCAAAATTCACTAATTTAAACATATAAAACAGGCAACCTCTGTTTCACCTAAATTGACTATGATTTTAATGTAAGAAACATTTTTTCCTGGGTCAGGCCAGAAGAAATATTTAAATATTTATTCCACATCTTAATTAGCTATCTCCCAGATAACATTCCTTATTTTACCTCATACAAATTCATCTTGAGCTTCCAAGATAACTGTTTGTTCTTAGTGATTTCAATTTGGACTGTAGCCTCAATCTCATCCAAGTTAAGACACATACCATACCTCACTGGAATGAAGCTGTTTGAAGTTGTTTGCACTGTCTCAGAAGAAAGTTGGGCATTCTTAGGCAGAAATATTCTATATATCACGATTATTATCAACGGTTTTCAAAATTAAATCTTGGAAACATTTTAAAGGTCTTTTTTTTGGGGAAAAGTAGGTTGCAATTTACATGCGTACAAGCGGTTTAAATTCTTAGGAATAACGGTAAGCACGCACTGTGGTAGTTTTGCATTGTGCATCCTTGCCTGTCCTCTGTCCTTCACTTTGCACAGCAGCATAAGTCAACATTCCTACAGGCAGACATCTCACAGTCCATCCTCACCATGTCCTTGCTGCTATTGAGGAAAATTCCAGTTTGTTGACAGTGGCTAATGACTCATTTTTCTGGGAAGGGTTTTCTAATCTGGGCAAGAGCTGTCAGGTATGGATATCTTTTTTCTCAGAGACAGACAATTGGTATTGTGTTGCAGAACTTCCTGGGGAATATGAATTGTTTTATTGATTCCATGCAGACAGGGAACACAACTTAACTAGTATCGTGACTTTGTTGGCAGAGATATGTATTTAAAGCTGAGTACATGCTTCAGTGGCTGAAATGGTATTAGATGAAACTAAATAAAACAAAAGGATTATGTGATTCATGCACTTCTGTTCAAAGCTCTGAAAGTTTCTTTACTGGCACAGAATAAAAAAGGTGAGTTTTTACCTTGTTTTTTGCTATTTTATTACTTTTTAAAGGAGATGATACTTCAACAGAAAAATCTATGCATTTCCTCAGATTTTTTTTTAAAAATAGCAAGATTTACAGTGTGGAAAAGTAAAGTCCTCTTAGTGCTGTATTTAAACAGCAAGTTGTTTCACTGAATATGTTTACTCTGAGATACTATTAAAAATAGAAAATACTCAACAAAACACATTTCCTAGGCATATGCTTTAGAAGTAGAGATAATGGTTTTTCTCCTTTTTTTTTTTTTTTTAGATATAGATATTAATTACAGGGAATGGGTGCCATCCAGGGCACATTGACAGGCTTGACAGCTGGGCACATGCAAATCTCATAGAGTTCAATAAAGCCAGGTGTAAGATCCTGCACCTGGGTTGGGGCAATCCATACCACAAATATAGCTTGGCTGGAGACTGGACTGAGAGCAGTCTTGAAGAGAAGGACTTGGGGGTGTTGGTTGCCGAAAAGCTGAACATGAGCTGCAGTGTGTGCTCACAGCCTAGAAAGGCAACTGTATCCTGGGCTGCATCAAAAGGAGCATCAAAAGCTCTCCCTCTACGCATTCTTGTGAGAACCCACCTGGAGTACTGCGCTCAGCTCTGGTGCCCCCAACATAGAAGGATGTGGACCTGTTAGAGCAAGTCCAGAGGAGGGTAATGAAGGTGATCAGAGGACTGGAGCGCCTCTCCTACGAAAACAGGCTGAGAGAACTGGGCTTATTCATTCTGGAGACAAGAAGGCTCCTGGGATGCCTTAGGGCAGCCTTCCAGTACCTAAACAGGAGCCTACAAGAAATCTGGAGAGGAGCTTTTTACAATGGCATGTAGTAAAAGGACAAGGAGTAGTTAGTCTAAACTTCAAGTGGATAGATTTAGATTAGATATTAGGAACAAGTTCTTTACTGTGAAGGGTAGTGAGACACTGGAACAAGTTGCCTAGAGAAGCTGTTGCTGCCCCATCCCTGGAAGTGTTCAAGACCAAATTGGATGGGTCTTTAAGAAGCCTAATCTAGTGGAAGGTGTCCCTGCCCAAGACATGGGGTTGGAACTAGATGATCTATAAGGTCCCTTCCAACCCAAACCATTTTATGATTCTATCAGTCTCTATTTGCCAGCCTTCTAGATGATTTCCCAAAAGTCCAGAAAAGCCAAAGTATAAATGTTTCTAGAGACATTGTTAAACTTTGAGAAAATTCACAAGGACTTTCTAGATTCGGTATGGATGTAAAAGGAAACAATACAGTTGGAAGATCTAAAGGTAGATACTGATATTTAGACTTCCATTCCGCATCACTGAAATTTAAATTATTGAGTGTGGGAATACTTGCACCACGTTTATTAGTTTTGTGAGAATTCTTCTCACTGATGGCACAGCTGGAATCTAGCAAAAATGAATAATAATGACTAACAACTTCCTTTTCTGTTATTCATGAAATTTTCAAGGTTTAGAAGCTTAGTAATTTCTGGCCAAAATCCAAACAGCTGTAAAATGCTACTAATGCAGCTGTAAAAGTAATAGTGAGATGCATCTAATAATTTGACATTGAACCTCCTGCCATATAAATGGTTTTGATATTTTGTTCTCATTCAACTTTGTTGGCAATTCCAATGAAAGCATCCTGATGCAATTCAGTAAAATGAATCCTCAAGTTAGAACAGGTTTTGACTACTGTATCTGCACATGCTTTTATGAAAGGTCCTCCCATGGATTTCTGTTGGATCAGATGTTTAGCAATCCAGGACGGGGTGCTTATTAACATGATTTTAACTCATCTGATTAACTAGTAATGTGCATGATAACCAGGTTGTGAAGAACAGGATGACAATGATAAGGACAAGCACAAAGAAGAAGCAACATTTAAGGAGTGCAAAAAAGCAGCACTTCAATTAACAGGGAACAGAAATAAAAATAGGTTTTCATATTCCCTGTGTTTTCAAGTTCACAGCTCCTTGCTATCCTAGTTTTCACCATTACAAATACAATGAGAAATATTGGAAGGCACAAGGAACACAAGGTTACAGTGTTGCTAGCTTGTGGGCCTCCTTCACTTAAGCTGTCAAATATGCTGACACATTCTTCAGCATGAAATCTATCCTTCTGCTTAAGGTGAGCACATGCAAATTACACAATTATGAAAATTGTTTCCTGAAAGAATTTGCATAAATGCCAGACATGGAGGTGTGCAAAGTGTGGTAGTTATGTAAGACAACCAATGTCTAAACAGATTAATTTGTTTTAAATATTTCCCGTTTCTATATCCTGTTCCGTAAGTTATCTAAACATATGTGGATTTTAAGTCTTGTAACAATAAAATGAATTCTGTTTTATTTCAGTTCTTACCAGAAGTAAGAACCTGCAATTCCCTGTGCGAATTCACTACAGAAGCACATTGCAGATCAAAACTCCATTGGGTCAGTAGAGCTCTGGAAAAACAAGTGGCCTTTTCCTGCCCACTCTATTCAGCCTCCACTTAACATGCACTCATTCATCTCTGTTAGCTACTGCTGTTAAGTTAGCAGATCCAAAAGGAGCAAGCTAGTGTTAAGATAAAGAGTCCATTCTGTCTTTACATGTATACATTTATTAATATAATGAATGTCAATACACTTATGTCATAGATGGATACACAATGATAGCTCCAAAAATATGAATGAGGTCTTCTTGAAATACTTTCAGCTATTAACATTATACTTTCTATTCTTCCTTTCAGAAAGTACAAGAACAGCTAAACCAGCTCAGGATTCCCCAGGATTTTTCCTTTTTTTTTTTTTTTTAATTTGAGACAGGAATTAACTAGAAAGAAAATTTTTTTTTTTTTTTTTTTTATTTCCTAACATTTGGTGTTAGGTTTTCTTCACTAAAGCCATTTTGTGGTTTGATTCGTATGGAAAAAAGTGATGGAACAAAGTAGATCAGAAATTAGTTGCCCCTTTAGAGTTAAGTGTGAAGGTGTGAAGAGCACCTGTTCACTTTCTGGTTAGTACAAACCAATGCTTCAAGTCTGTTTTGACCAAGTAACTATAATTGCTTCCCAATAAGCGCATAGGCACAAAACCTGCTTTGCAGGACAGAAACATCATTGTTCCAGGGAAAGGATTGACATGCTGAACTTATATGTCATTTTGTTGTTTTTATTTAAAGTTTGATAAATATTGATAGTTTTATACTAACCTTTTCTGAACTGAAGCTCTTGAAAGGCCCATGTTCCCTGTTGTTGTGAATCAAAGGTGAAAAGAAAACAGCTATGGAATAATAGTATATTATTAACTTATTACAAGTTATCAAATGCTCTCACAGCTTCTCTGTTTCCAAAATGTTCTCAAGCATCTAAAGGTCTGAACAGATGCAACTACATCCAAACTGCTGTACTAAGTAATATACAGGTGCTATAAATATTTTTAGGTTTTAAAATATTGTTCCTAAATTCAAAAAAATGACTCAATGAATACTGTGTGGCCTTACTCCAATGGTGTAATTATGGCTTTAAGGGGAACAATTTGGTAATAGCTGAGTCAAAGATTTCAGAACAATGCCTTGATGCTGTTTAAAAAGTTTATATAACTGAATAAAAGGATGAGTTTAGACAACAAATTAGAACCTGCTAGACATGATCATAGAATCATAGAATCGTTAGGGTTGGAAAGGACCTTAAGATCATCTAGTTCCAACCCCCTGCCGTGGGCAGGGACACCTTACGCTAAATCATATCACCCAAGGCCTCATCCAACCTGGCCTTGAACACTGCCAGGGATGGAGCATTCACAACCTCCCTGGGCAACCTATTCCAGTGCCTCAACACCCTAACAGGAAAGAATTTCCTTCTTTTATCCAACCTAAACTTCCCCTGTTTAAGTTTTAACCCATTACCCCTTGTCCTGTCACTACAATCTCTAATGAAGAGTCCCTCCCCAGCATCCCTATAGGCCCCCTTCAGATACTGGAAGGCTGCTATGAGGTCTCCACACAGCCTTCTCTTCTCCAGCCTGAACAGCCCCAACTTCCTCAGCCTGTCTTCATATAGGAGGTGCTCCAGTCCCCTGATCATCCTCGTGGCCCTTCTCTGGACTTGTTCCAATAGTTCCATGTCCTTCTTATGTTGACGACACCAGAACTGCACACAATACTCCAGGTGAAGTTTCACGAGAGCAGAGTAGAGGGGAAGGATCACCTCCTTTGACCTGCTGGTCACGCTCCTTTTGGTGCAGCCCAGGATACGGTTGGCTTTCTGGGCTGCAAGCGCACACTGCCGGCTCATGTTCATTTTCTCATCGACCAGCACACTCAAGTCCTTCTCCTCAGGGCTGCTCTGAATCTCTTCTCTGCCCAACCTGTAGCTGTGCCTGGGATTGCTTCGAACCAGGTGTAGGACCTTGCACTTGGCATGGTTAAACTTCATGAGGTTGGCATCAGCCCACCTCACAAGCGTGTCAAGGTCCCTCTGGATGGCATCCGTTCCCTCCAGCGTATCAACCGAACCACACAGCTTGGTGTCATCAGCAAACCTGGTGAGGGCACACTCAATCCCACTGTCCATGTCAGCGATGAAGATGTTAAACAAGACCGGTTCCAACACCAGTTCCTGAGGGACACCACTCATTACTGGTCTCCAGCTGGACATTGAGCCATTGACCACAACTCTTTGCGTGCAGCCATCCAGCCAGTTCTTTATCCACCAAGTGGTCCATCCATCAAATTGATGTCGCTCCAATTTAGAGACAAGGATGTCATGTGGGACAGTGTCGAACAAGTCCAGGTAGAAGACATCAGCTGCTCTACCCCTGTCCATCCGTTCTGAAGCCCCATCACAGAAGGCCACCAAACTGGTCAGGCAGGATTTCCCCCTTAGTGAAGCCATGCTGGCTGTCACCAAGCACCTTGTTGATTTTCATGTGCCTTAGCATGCCTTCCGGGAGAATCTGCTCCAAGATTTTGCCAGGCACAGAGGTGAGACTGACTGGTCTGTAATTCCCCAGGTCATCTGTTGCAGAATGACTCTAAGAGCAGAACCATAGAGTTCTGGAGGACTGTGCAAGCAAGGCAGGGGGTGGCCCCCACAGGTGGCCGGAGACCGGACCTGGGAGGAGAATGTGGAGGAAGCTGGGGGGGGCTAACCAATACTGTTGTGCCAAGAAGGAGTGGCTGAATACCACTCCTATATATGTGTGAACTGCGTCACAAATAAAATAGAAGTTGCTTATCACCTATATTGGGTTGGCCTGTCTGCTTCTCCTCGCCGCTTACAGTCATCTATTTTCCCCTTCTTGAAAATGGGGGTTATATTTCCCTTTGTCCAGTCATTGGGAACTTTACCTGACTGCCACGATTTCTCAAATAAGATGGCCAGCGGCTTCGCAACTTCATTTGCCAGATCCTTCAGGACCTGCGAATGGATCTCATCAGGACCCATGGACTTGTGCGCTTGCAGTTTTTTAAGATGGTCTCGAACCAGCTCCTCTCCTACAGTGGTCACAAGGTCTTCATTCTCACAGTCCCTGTGTCTGCCTTCCAAGACTTGGGTGGTGCAGTCAGAGCCATTGCCAGTGAAGACCGAAGCAAAGAAGTCATTCAGAACCTCAGCCTTCTCCAAATCCTGTGTAGCCAGTTCTCCTGAGAGCTTCCTGAGGGGGCCTACATTCTCCCTAGTCTGTTTTTTATTTGCTATGTACCTGTAGAATCCCTTCCTGTTATCTTTAATACCTCTAGCTAAGTTTAATTCTAACTGAGCCTTAGCTTTCCTAACCTGGTCCCTAGCTTCTCGGACAACATCCCTGTACTCTTCCCATGCCACCTGTCCTTGCTTCCACTTATTGTAAGCCTCTTTTTTCATTTGAATTTTCCTCAGGAGCTCCTTATCCATCCAAGGAGTTCTCCTGGCCCTCCTGCTGCAATTCCTTCTGGTTGGGATGCAACACTCCTGAGCTTGCAGCAGGTGATCCTTGAGTATCAACCAACAGTCTTGGGCCCCTCTGCCTTCTAGGGCTGTATCCCATGGAACCTTCCTAAGCAGGTTCCTGAAGAGGCCAAAGTCTGCTCTTTTGAAGTCCAGGGCAGTGAGCTTGCTGCCCGCTCTTCTCACTGTCCTGAGGATCTCAAATTCGAGCATCTCATGATTGCTGCATCCAAGGCTG
This sequence comes from Pezoporus wallicus, assembly GCF_028554395.1. Classification (NCBI taxonomy): domain Eukaryota; kingdom Metazoa; phylum Chordata; class Aves; order Psittaciformes; family Psittacidae; genus Pezoporus; species Pezoporus wallicus. The sequence continues at coordinate 849,028 of NW_026642986.1, read as the reverse complement.
CCCTGGAGCGTCACATTTCCAACAAGCCCTTCCCTGTTGGTGAGCACGAGGTCAAGCACGGCACCTCTCCTTGTCGGCTCCTCTATTACTTGCAGAAGGAAGTTGTCTTCTACACAATCGAGGAACCTCCTGGATTGCTTGTGCCAGGCCGTACCGTCCTTCCAACAGATGTCAGGGTGGTTGAAGTCACCCATGAGAACAAGGGCCTGCGAGTGTGAGGCTTTTCCTATCTGTCTATAGAGTGCTTCATCCGCAGGTTCCTCTTGATCAGGCAGTCTGTAACAGATCCCCAGAGTAATGTCTCCCATAGCTATATTCCCTTTAACCCTGACCCACAAACTCTCTGTGGACTGCTCACCTGTCCCCAAACAGAGTTCGATACTCTCCAGCCTATCCCTAACATAAAGGGCAACTCCCCCTCCCCACCTGCCAGGCTTGTCTTTCCTAAAGAGCCTGTAACCTTCCATTCCAACACTCCAGTCATAGGAGCCATCCCACCATGTTTCTGTGATGCCTATTATATCACACCCCCATAGATGTGCCCACATCTCTAATTCCTCGTTTGTTCCCCATGCTACGGGCGTTTGTATAGAGGCATCTGAGCCGAGCTCCAACTGAACCCGGCTCATTGGCTGGAGCAGCTGGGATACCTCTACATTGCTCCAAGCATTTATTATAGGTTCTGGCAACTGACTGGGTGTGTTGGAATGGAATGATGCTCCCCTCCCTCAACACATCTAGTTTAAAGCCTCCTTGACCAGTCTGGCAAGCCTCCTACCAAAACTGTTCCTTCTCTTCTTTAGACCAGCTCCACCAGCCCCCACTAGACCTGGCCTACAAGCTTGGGTCCCATGTTCAAGAACCCAAACCCCTGACTATGACACCACCCTTTTAACCACTTATTAACCTGGCCAATCCTCCTAGCTGTTTTTAGGTCCTCCCCTGTACCCTGGAGAATTGATGAAAAGACCACCCGAGCTCCAGAGCCCCTAACCACCTCCCCCAGGGCTCTGTAGTCCTTCTTTATGTTCCCCAGGCTACTACTATCTATATCCCTAGCACCCACATGTATCACCAGGAGTGGGTAATAGTCCGTGGGACTTACTAGAGCAGGCAGCCTCTATGCCACATCCCTGATCCGTGACCCCAGTAGGCAACACACCTCCCTTGAGACGGGGTTTGGATGGCAGACAAGTGCTTCTGTCCCTTTCAGTGTAGAGTCCCCTACTACTACGACCCGCCGCTTTTTCCCGGCAGCACCAGTAGAGATCTTCTTTAGCAGTGCATCAGCCGGCTGTTTCTGTCTCGAGTGCGCTTCCTCATTAGCCCCCTGCAGGACAGCAAAGTGGTTCTGCGTGGGGACAGGGGATTTAGGGGGAAGCCCCTTGCTTTTGGTTGTCCTTTTCCTTCTTTTTTTTTTTTTTGTGTGTTTTTTTTTTTTTGGCACTAATTCCCAGCTTCCCAGGTTAACGGCCTCCTTCTTTCCTTCATGAGGTAGAGGTGAAGCTCGAGGCCCCTGCACAGTTTGGGCGTGGGGCAAGCATTCCTGCTTCCTCTCAGCTTCCCTGACATCTCGCAGCCTATTAACAGCATCCCGCAGCTCAGCCCCTGCTGCAGGAGGACCTCCACCAGGGAGCACCGAGTGCAGCCCTGCCCGTTGGGCACCCTCCCCGCCCCAGACCAGTGCAGGCACTCTCTACACCCCGAGCTCTGCACTGCAGCCTCCCCTCTCATCAGCTCTGTCTGAGTGCCTACGCTGGCCACCCCCGGGGCAGCCAGAGCAGAGCTCAGGGACCGGGCCCTGATCATACGACCAGCGCTCACCATCCCGCTCGCCTGCCCGGGCAAACTGCCTCGACCCGCTCTGTTTGCCCGCAAACTGCCTCGCCGCGCTCCCTGGGTCAGGTTTTTAACCAGTCAGGGTTGGTGCTGCTGCTTCAGGCTCCGCCCCGTGTGAGTCAGCTGCTCGCTCGCGTCAGCTGAGCTGCCGGCTCCTGGGCAGGTCCTGTCGAGGACTTGAGGCTCCTTCGGTGGCTCTTGTAGCTCTGAGTTGAGGCTCTTGGACCCTGATCTCCCCCCCTGCTCTGGTGTTGAAGGCGTCCTCTCTCGAGCTACTCACCTCAGCAATCCCGTTAAGGTAAAAAACTTACTAAAAAGTTTGTCCTTGGTTCTGAGCATTTTTAGTCCACATTTAAACAAGTGGAACTCCAGTGACTTCAGTAGTATTTGTTCTGATTTATGCTAGTATAAATGAAAGAAGAATCTACCCATATGTCTTCGTGCATGCCTGCAATAAATCCTACAGGCTATTGATGCTATATAAATAATACGTTAGGTTATGGATAAATTGCCAGGCAGAGGGTTACAAATAAATATTGCCAGAAATGGGGTTTATAAGGTGATTTTTGTAGCTTACCTTACAAAAAAAGTCATCATGTGCAACTTTTTCACAAAATATTCAGAAACAGGATGAAATATCAGAAATTCCGTTTCTAGTACAGGGGCAAGAATTTGGGGTTCAAGCGAAATTTCAAAGCACTCTGTAGCCAGATGCAGATATTTTTTTTTTGGTAAGTTGTGATTTCTATACACATTTTACAATCTAACTCTTGTTCTTTTTTCTGTAATACTAGCTAAAAGAGAGAAAAAACACAATCGTCCTTTGTAACCTTCAGTTAGGAATATTGGAGCAGTCTTTCTAAATTCTTTCTAAATACTGGGCTTAGGTGCACCTTGATTTCAAGAATAGGTTGAGATTTTCAGGTTTTTGCTTTTGTCAGCTTCCACCATTAACAGCAACACCACACGGCTAATTTGGTGCTTCGCTGTAAGGTGATGTCAGTACCATTTACAGAGCATTTAACTGTGAAGATAACATCACCACTTTTCAATATACCCCCAGAAGCTGTAGTGAGATCTTTTCATTTAATAGTTTGCTAAATTGTAAATATGTAGACAAAGAACTTCAAGAGCTGTTATCAAATGTATACCTCTTTTTTTATTAATGTTCTAGATTCAAATGTGCCTGTTTTTTTGTTTTGTTTTGTTTTTTCTCTTTTTCTTCCATAGGTGAATACATTTAAGCACTGTAAATGTAACAAAAATTGCTTTCCCCTGGCAATCTCTCAAGTACTAGCATGGAAAAAGGATATCTATTTTATGTGATCCATGTACAACACATTCACTGAAATCCTACTGGGCGACATAAGGAGCAGTGCACGTACGTTTTTCTGATTTAAGTTGTTTGGTTTTGTTTTGTATTTTTTTTTTTTTTTTTTTAAGGCAATTTGATATCCCACTGAAAATTATAAATTCTTAAAAATTTCATCAAATCAAAACAGTCTTAAAACATATCCCACTGTAGCAAATGGAAGAGCATCATAACCTGCCTGAGTTTATAGAATCCATTCTAACATAGACCGAAATGTTCAGCAAATACTGGCAGAAAGCAAAGTGTTGAAGTTGGCTTACAGAGGGAAATTAATGCAGAAGATAGATACAGTATTTTAGAAATGATCTCAAAAATTAGAATCACAATGCTGGCCTTTTTATGAACACAGGTTTTGGTATATTTTGCCAGACATTTGGTTTTGGTTTGGGTTTTTTTTTTTGGGGGGGAGGGAGTGATGTAGGGATCTTTGAGATCCTTAAGAGAAATTAAAAAGTGTTTTCTGAGATTGAAAACCTATATATTTGCTTCTCATGACCCGCTAAGAAATAAACCAAGCATCCATCTCCAGTAATTTACTTTAGTTAAGGAAATGTTTTGACATATTTTAGGGAACATCACGTGCTAAGAGAGGTTTATAGTATGCCAGAGGAAAAAAAGTGAGTAAGACACTAATCTTGGCAGAAATCTTAATGCTTAAATCTGAGTAGGCTAAGCAAATACAGAACTTTATGTTATTTATATTTCATTTCAACCCTAAGAGGCTAGTTTGTAAAAGATCTTGGCTGGTTACCATGAAGACTGTTCTTCCTTTGGGATGTAAATTATTTTAATACGACATTCAATACAGCTTTGTATTACTGTTTCTTTTTATAGCTGTACCCTATAATTTTATACAAGTCCTCAATGACACATCTGTTAAAGGATGCAAAAGTCTTGTGGAATATTCATGTGACTGATGTATCCCTGCTTACATTCACTTTCTGAAAAAACAAGCTAAACTCCTATTATAGGCAAAGCCCACAAATAAACTTTGTGGTTTTGTATTGTGTCCTATTGAGGAAAAGTTAAAATTGATTCACAGTTAATCAGAATAAATATCGATGAATATTTAGCAACAACTATTCTGATAGATTTTGGATTTTAATAAAGTTTAGGCAGAGTAGAAAATTTTGAAATTTGAGGTATTTATGTAAGGATCACATTCTACTCAACTCAGATTGTCTGTGCTATTATTCCTTCAAACTTTAATTTAAATTCATTTCTGCATTTTGAGATTAAACGAGATCTATCTTGTTAATACTTATTCTCTCACTTGATGAGTCTGTATTCCTTCATAAGCCGCCAAACCTTCTCCAAATTTAAAGGGATGGTTACAATCAGATGAGTGCAGTCTTTATGCTGCCTGGCATCAGCACAATCAGATGTCGTCATTGGACTGAAGGAAAGAAGTTCAGATTTCAGACTAGGAACTTAAAAAAAAAGTGTGTTTTGCTGTAGTGACAAGGGCAAAGAACAGCTACTGGGAGCAAACCTGTAAAGAGTGCAATAGCTTACAATAAGCTGAGACAAAAGTCCTAAACATAAGATTTACATGTGGTCAAATACAGAAGAAAATTGTATAGTTGCCCTGGGGGCTTCAGGAAGATTTTGACTGGGATAGCAATTGTTTTACAGTTTGTTTGTGTGTTAACAAAACCTACAATTTCCTAGAAAACAGAGATTTTAACTTGAAATATCTGTTTTTTGATAGCTGCTTATCTGAGAAGACAGAAATTGACACCTCTTCAAATATCAATAAGGAGAAAAAGTGTGGTGATTCTGAGAAGATATTGTATTACTGTATGAAAGACTTGAAAAACAAGGAATCCATCAAATTCTGTTTTCATGGTATTATTGATCATCACACAAAGAAAGGGTATAATCTCAGTTCCTCTTAGTTCTATGGTAAGTCTTAGACATCTGGTTTCAGAAAAAAAAACAAACTCACAACTGACTGAATTTATTCTGTCCCATGGTATGTCTTTTTTTATGATATTCGTGGTGGGGAAGATTTCCTCCAGCTCTCATTTTTTTTTTTTGTTTCTCCTTTTTTTTATTCCATTATTACCTGCAATCTCTATTAAGAAAAGATGAAAGAGGCTTCAATCTTGGTCTTGATTATGGAGTTCTTCCACAATAAGGCAAAGACTAAGGAAATAAGGAAAAAAGAAGGAAAATAATGAAGTAAAAAGGAAAAAGGGAAAAAAGAAAAGAAAAGAAAAAAAGAAATAAGGAAAATAAGGAGGAAGAGAAGGTATGTAATGTTGAGAGAGTAGTATAGGGCCTGCTAATTCTTGGAAGAAGACAGAAAAGCATCCTAAAGTGACTTCTAAATTCTTCTGAAATCTCAGATTTTACAGTTAATAATATAATAAGTACAAAGAAATTTAAAATGTTAGAATTTAAAACAGATTCAGAAGCTAAAAACAGTTTTATACAGCACAAAAAATAACATCTTCCAAAGAAACTGAACTGTCTTGGAAAGGTGTTTTCAGGGGCATGCATGTATTTTTTTCTTCTTTCTGTGTGGCGTGACTCCATAATTTAGTTCTGTCAGTGTGCTCCCATTTGTATTCATTATGCAGATTCCTAACAATGTTTCTTTTTTAATTTAGTATGCACCAGGTGGTTTCCTCGGTGATACTGAAATATAATAAACAAAGGTGACTCACAATGCCACCCCTATGCTAATAAGCTGAGTTTTGTCCCATTTCTGTATGAAAGAATCACCAGCTGCAAAGGTGAGCTGTAGATTTTAAGGACAGCCCATCCTAAGCCTCACAACGTAAGTGAGACCAGTCTTCTCTCTGATAAACAGTTATGATAGGTATCCAGAATTAGTCTCCGTGCAACTAAGTATTTCCATTTCTTAATGAAATACTTATAAGAAAAAAACAAAACAAAACCCAGATAAACATGAAAACCAAGTCTCTATTTTTGCTTTTTTTTTCTTCAAAAAAAAATCTCTATGCTTATTTTTCAAACTCTTATAGATTAAATGGTGCAGTGAGAAAATATAATAATATTAAAAATATTAAATTTGTTTGTAAATCATTACTAACAAGTTCTAATCCCTGACAGTTCAATCTGTTTATTAATTTGTATTTATTACTCTAAGTGTCCAATGTCTGTGCTCTTAAGAATCTTTGATCTAAAGTAGAGGTAGCTGAATGAAATTTCAGTTAGTGAAACTTCAAGCAAGGGAAACTAGATTTGTTTCCTTTATGAGGATGAAAGTCCATTTGGAACAGCTCTTCTTTATTCACTGTTCAGCAGTAGACAATACACAAAAGTAAAGGTATTTATCTTCAGAAAATACATGTTCATAGGAAAAAAAGGTGAAGAAAATCAATTCTAATTTTATAATGTCTTATTAAATTGTGTATGTGTTTGTGTTAATATTCTGTGTCTCCTGGGTAGTGTACAAATGTGGGAAAGTGAAGGCAGATATTGAAATTTTATTTCATGACCTGAAGTATAAATTGGTACACTGGAGACAGAACAGGATAATTAAAAAATGGAATATTAATTTTAAGAGGAATATCTTGCTCAGGAAAGAGAGGAAGGAATAAAGAAATAGCTGCTGTTTCGTATATTATATATATACATATACACTTGTTCCACAGAGGACTGAAAGTATCTGATAGTACCCTACATTGCCACCCTCAGTTATTAGATGAATGGGGCTTTTCATGCACAAATGCAAAATAATTCAATGCGCAGGCTCCAACATAGAAGTAAATCAAAGCATCTGTTTGAAGGGAGATGCTGTGGGACTAAGTAGAATTTAGTGTCTAATCACTTCCACTGAATTTAGCATTTTAGGTGCTGTACAAAAGGATCTTTTCCTGCTCTTCCAAAAGGATAACTGGTCCCAAGTCATCTCTCCAGCCTCATACAGATATCTTAGAAATCCTGATGCATCTAAAATGAGCTAGATGTCTTGTCAACTCTTGCTTGATTATAAGAAAACTAGAAAAGAAGAGGAAGAGTTCAAGACATGCTTCTCATCTACCATGGAGGGGCCTGTCATGCGCTGAAGAGAAGGTAACTTGTACAAGGATGGCCAGAGATGACAGACTTCAGAACTTTTAGGACAGTAAGGAGAATGTACAGAAAAGGCAAAGTAATAGATTTAGGAAAAAATACTTCACTTAGCTTAGAAAAATGTCTGATGGGCTCTTCTGTGAAGGTGTTGAAAGACAAAATAATAGTGAAAATGATGATGATGATGATGATGATGATGATGATGATGACAGTAGTGTTTCTTTAAAGAAATGCTAGTTCCAGAAGTTTCAAATGCAACTAATTAATTTAAGGAGAGATAGAATAGCAAAAGATCAACTTGGCCAATGCCTCCTATAAAACAGTGGAGATTAGAAAGATTGAGGGCAGAAATTCAGTATAAGTTTACGTGAACAAATTCAAGAAAGTCAAAACACTGTGTTCAAAATTGTTCCAGCAAAGAATGTCAAAAATATGGAATAAAATATCATCGTATATTATGGAGAAAAAAGAAATAAATAGACAATAATGTTTCTTCTTCCTGGAGAAGGAATATTATTAATGGTACTAAGAAAGCTGAGGGGTTTAATGCCATTTTCTGTTAGTTTTCACCAAAATTGTCAGCTGTCACCAGATGGCTGAAACAATTAGAAACAGTGATGTAAGAATAAAATCTCAGCCCACAGTAGTTAAAGAACAGATTAGAAGCTGTATTTACAGGAACTAGATATTTTCATATCATCCGGACTGATAAACTGGATGGCTAATGAGATCTTCAGGTCATTAGCAATTACCTTGCAAAACTCATGTGAGATATATGCAGACCTACAAATGTCCAATAAAAAGTGAGATCATTGAAATTATTTTATTTCTGTTACAGCTTCACAAATCATTTTTTCTTCTCAGGTTGTTCTTCTCCTTTTCTTCCTCCCAGATCATTAACTGCCCCTCTTCTGTGCGTGTTTGGCATTAGTATGAATCTAAATATATATTAATTAATTGAAAGATGTTGTGATTTAAGTCCAGTCAGTAACTCAGAACCATGTAGTCGCTCACTAACTCCCCTCTGCCCCCCAGAGGGATGGGGAGGAGAATCGAAAGAATGTAACTCCCATGGGTTGAGATAAGAACAGTTCAGTAACTAAGGTATAACACAAACCACTACTGCTACCACCAGTAATAATAATGATAAGGGAAATAACAAGGGAAGAGAATACAACTGCTCACCACCCGCCAACCAATACCCAGGCTGACCAGAGCAGTGATCTAACCCTTCTGGGTAACTGCCCCCATTTATACAGTGGGCATGGCGTGCTGTGGTATGGAATACCTTTTTGGTTAGTTTGGGTCAGGTGTCCTGTCTCTGCTTCCTCCCGGGTTCCCCTCTTCCCTGGCAGAGCATGAGACTCAGAAACTCCTTGGTCAGAGTAAACATCAGTGAGCAACAACTAAAAACATCGGTGTTATCAGCAGTGTTCCCAGGCCAAAAGTCAAAACCACAGCACTGCACCAGCTACTAAGAAGGAGAAAAATGACTTCTACTGCTGAACCCAGGACAGATGTAAAGGTTTAAGACCTGTTTCTGTTTTGTCCAAGTGTAAAAAATTATGCTCATGTTTCAGCCTTTACCAAAAGTTTCAGATGTTCCAGTTTACTATCACAATTTAAAGAAGGAATATAGGCATAAAAATTGCATCTACAGTAGAGAGAGTACAGTCTATTCACATTTTAGTTGCTCTGTTCTCCAGAGTACACTTAAACTCACTTAATCTGAGAGGCCAGCTAATGAGTGGGAACAGTAAAGTATGGTGACACACCATGTCTACACACTGATATAGAAGGTTAAGCTGTGGATGGGCAGAGTTGGGGACAATTTTGTCGTAAATTGCTGATGCCAGGGCTCATCTTCCAAGTACTGAAATTACTTCCCCCAAGGTGCAAAGCAACGTATTATCAGCTTTTGGAATGATTCATTTTTCTGAATTCTTTTAAACATGAATCTGGCTGTAAAGGAGAGCTGATTAGTCAGTTCCTCCCTTCACCAAGTTCAGTCTTTTGCCCACAGTTCAATACAGAGAGGGAAGTGACTAACTTGTCATTTTTCTTTTACAGACAGCTGCTGGGGTATAATTGGTGAGGGAGAAAATGAACAGCCATCTATAATTTGTAAAGTCTTGAGGCTGGCAAAAAAAGGGGGACAAATCAATCGAGAGAAAGCAAGAGAAACTGCAAGGCAATGAAAAAAAGGGGGGAGAATTAGGAAAGGATCACTTTAAAAAGAAGAGAAAGCTGTGGAAAAACTGGAAAAGAACAACTGCAATGGAAACTAGGTGAGATTTACTAAAATGTGCTATCATTTCTCTTGACAGTTAAGTATTTGAGAAGAAAAGTCTTTCTGTACATATAACACAAAAGTAGAGACACAGCAGAATTAACTAGAAGCTCACCTGGGAGTTCTTTAAGTGCATAAATATTGTTTTAGGACCAAGTTACTGCAGTTTGCCTGTCATCAGTAAGGATTATTGGCTCAGGCTTAGTGTTGCAGTGTGACAGTTGCTGACCTTATTGCTTGCATCTGACCAATTAGTTCACACAAATGAGAGTCTGGGTATCATTGTTTTCTTGGAACATCTTTGTAATAGTATCTTGTTATCCCTGTTGCAGCCTTTGAGAGAAATTTTCACTGAGGTTCTGATGACTAGTGCAGCATCATGTAGACAGACCGTCATAGAGTAGGCAATTGAATGTAATTTGCCATATCTTCAGCCAAGTGAGATCCTGCTGAATCATTTCCTCTTCTTGCAGGGCTGAAAGGAGATAAGGTTTGATTGCAATAGTAATTTTAATAGTACCTGCACATACTTGCATATGTACCATACATGGCAGTGTTGTGGGTCAACCCTGGTAGGCAGCTAAGCCCCACACAGCCACTCACTCACTCCCCTCACAGTGGAATGGGGGACAGGATCAGAAGGGTAAAAGTGAGAAAACTCATGGGTTGAGATAAAGACAGTTGAATAGGAAAAGCAAAAGTTGCATGTACAAGCAAAGCAACACAAGGAATTTATTCACCACTTCCCATGGCACACAGGTGTTCAGCCATCTTCAGGAAAGCAGGGCTTCCTTCTCCATAACAGTCATTTGGAAAGATGAATGTCGTCACTCTGAATGTGTCCTCCACCCTTTTCTTTTCTCCCCAGCTTTTACTCCTGAGCACAACACCATAAGGGATATCATATGGTATATCCCTTTGGTCAGATGGGTTCAGCTGTCCCATCTGTGTCCCCTCCCAACTTTTTTGTGCACCCCCAGCCTACTCACTGGTGCAGTGGGGTGAGAAGCAGAAAGGGCCTTGATGTTGTGTAAACACTGTTCAGCATTGCACATAGTACTGGTGTGTTACCAGCACTGCTTTCATTATGAATCCAAAACATAGCACTATATGAGCTATTATGAAGAAAATTAACTCTATTCTAGCCAAAATCTGTACTGCTACCTATATTGTATCTGTATAGTTAGTTTATATTCATTATGTGTAAGATGAAGTAAACTAGTACTTGCAACTTATGTGCTTTAGACTAACTTCACAAGAAATGTATAAACATACATTCATAACAACTATCAATATAGGATGTTCAGAATATATAATTCTTACATGTGATGGTTGTGATCCACAATCAGTTTATAATTTAGATCTTATCTTATTTACCCATCTGGACACAGCCCTGAACAGCCTGCTTCATCTGACCCTGCTTGAGCAGGTGGTTTGAGATAGATGATCTCCAAAGGCCCCTTTCTGCCTCAGTGATTATATTATAACTAGTTATGGGCCCCAGCTGTAACAAGCACTATATAATAAAAAAGGATGCAAAGGAAACATAACTCCTTCTTTTCTCTTTTATTTTATACCCACCCCTTCCAAAGTCTCTGTGTCTCCTGGACATATTTCCCTTTGCAGCTCAGTAACAATGTGTTTATTAAAGAATTCCTCAACCCATTTTTTTTTTTTTTTTCTTCAAATTGAGATGAAGCACACATTGTGACATAAACATAACAGGTCAGATATGGATTTGAACTTTAAGTTAAGGCAAATTTGAATCTAGGCTTTTGATAGATATTTTGGAGGGGGAGGTCTGGGGGCTAGAGTCAAGCAAACAGAAGACAAGGAATGGACACACAAGACAAATTACTACTGTGTCCTTTCATAAAGGCAAAATAAAACATCTTCAATGTTTTTAGCAATGTCTGGACACAGGAGTTGAGTGCATGCTAAGGATGTTTGCCAACATACTAAATTAGGAGGAGCCATTGATCCCCTCAAGGGTAGAGAGTCCTGACAGAGATTGTGATAGATTAGAGTGCTGGAAAATCACCAACCATATGACATCTAAAAAGAACAAATTCTGGATTGTGCATGTGACATGGTGTTATCCTGGATGTATAGCAAGATTAAGGGAAAAGAGTGCAGACCTGCAAAAAGAGATCTGTCAGTCTTCACTGATGGTAGGCTCAGTATGAGTCAAAATGTCCTGGCAGCCAAAAGGTCCAAACTGAGGTGCAATAAACATAATATAGCTAACCAGTTGAAAAAAGTGCCCACTTCCCACTCAGCATTGGTGCATCCTTCCCTTGAGTATTGTGTGCAGTTTTGTGCTTCAGAGTATAAGGGTATAAAAATATTAGAATATGTCTAAATAAGGGCAATGATAGATGGATATATGGTTTAACTTTAGATACATGGTTTAATGTTTTGGTTGCCTTCTGTGGAGTCAGGAGTTGGTCACGATGATCATTGTGTGTCCTTTGCAACTCAGGATATTCTTTGTTTCTATGAAAAATATTTCACATTTTTGAGTTTTATCATTCATACTTTGTAAGCAGGCTGGTCACGAGTCTGATTTCTGTGATCTTTCATCTTCACATCTTAATTATTTGAGGTGTGGTGGCATAAACAAAAAATATCAAGTTTCAATATTTAAGTTTCAAAATATCTTCCAGCTGAGCCATCTTGACTGAGAATACATGTACTTATGAAACACTCCACTTTCAAAATAATATGTATCGATTTGTTATAATACTGACTTTGTATGGCTGATATGCTGTGCTTCAAAAATGGAACATCCATTAATAGATATTAAGTTTTGAAGTTGCAATGGCCACCTAGTGAGATTTGGATAATTTTGTATTGCAACAGAATATCTCAAAATGTGATAAAATGTGAAATTTCCTTAATTTCTTTTTTCTTTTTAAAATGAGAAATACAATTCGGTAGATTTCCTCCTGAAGAAAACTAAGCAGCAAATTGCTGTTTAGGAATTTGAAGTTTTAAATTTTCCTATGATTATTCATGGTTTCCAAAGAGTCAGCCATGGCTGGTCACTGTGGTTGAGAAAAAATAGAAAGCAATGGTTATATTCACATATCTAATTCTCTTTACAGATTTCTGTATTTTCTACCTCTGCATCTACCCGAGGCCTTTCTCCCGCTGAGTCAAAAGTGGTGACAATAAAAGAGCATGGGTTTATAAAATTAAATAAGTGGATCTGAGCTGAAATTAATCCCTTCATATACCAAGTAGGTCTTCATCTACCAATTAAGGTATCTTGCCTTACCTCTTAGAAAAGCTTACTTTTGTCCACAGACTATGAAAGTGCTTCTTTCCTATGTCAAAGGCAGCCTATCTTATACTAAAGAGCCAGCTAAACACAATGAAGCTGGTTATCCCTACACTGTGCCAGTGACCTCAAAAGAGCATCCAAAGCCTATTTACTGTGTACTTGAGAAAGTTCACTATAACTATATACCAGTTCAGTAAGGTATGAGTGAGATTTTTCTGATACCATCCTTTAACTACCTTAGTGAAATTTAACCTCCCAAGAATTTCAGTGTCAGGGTCTGAGTATGTCGATTCATAAATGCATCTCAGAAGCTGGAGACCTCTGATGCCTAGCAGGTAACATGTAACAGAAGGCTTAATGTAAGACATTCTCAAATGCATTTGTACAGTATAATAACTGAAGAGTTTAAATCCAATAGAAATATTTTAATATTGGGGCTGCTATTAGTGAGAGTTAAAGTAAATCTTGAACTTGAGTAACCCTCCTTTAACAGTATAAAAGCACAAGGTTGAACAGCTGTATGGGAAAAAACCTGAAAAGTACTTAAAGGAAAGAAAATATACCTCTGGATTTGATAATTCCTTCCAAGAACAGGGTCATTTCCAACAAGAATGTAACAGTAAAAATCAGATTTTGCACACAAAGACAACTTGCCTGTAGCTATTACTTTATATAAGCATTTTTACAAAAGATAAAATGCCATGGTTAGAATCCTAAGAGGCTGAGAAACCTGACGGTAACCCTCCATTCAATCTTGCCTAGAAAGTCACCCCTTTAAGCAGAGTTGGCAGAAACTGAGTCAATAAAATCTTAGTACGTGACATTTAATCCCTGGCATAGACCACAATATTGAGATCACTTACAGCAATTTTTTACTGATGAGTTACTAGAATAGCTTTGCAGAAATGTCTTCTTACTTCATTTGTACTGGCGAAAGTCAGTCTGTGCCAACTTCATGTGGGCTAATGTTATGGCATAACTCAAGATACCAGGAATTTGTATGGCAGCTCTTTAGCTACTTCAGAATAATTGACTGTGCTGGATTTCAAATGTTTCAGCAATAAACCATATGCCATAATTCCAGTTACATTTTTTTTACGACTTTTTGCAAGTCAGTGAAAATGTGATTATTTTCAAACATAAAAAGTATTTCCTGTCAGACTTGGGTATTTTCTGTTTCACCTGGGATGGAATGATTTGCATCACAGTAAACAACCCAATATGCTTTTGCAAATCAGGAAGATAATATTGTCTGTTTGAGTAATTTCAAAGAGACCTCAGGGTCTTCAAACCAGAATAAGACAAGCAAAAGTGTAATGTTAGAAAAGACTAACTAGGGTGGGTTTTTTTTGTGTGTAAATAAATAGTAATTAACATTGTGAAGAGGTTATTGAATCTGATGGATCACATGGGTGGATTTGGACCCCTGAGTGAGTGAGTAAGGTTTCTCTAGGTTAATTTCAAAAACACTACAGAGTCTTTATCTAGGGCACCCTGAACAAATACCTAATATAAGACATTTGAAAGTTTCAGGAGACTAGTTTTGAAAAATTCTACCCACAACTCACAGGTCAGCGAGATGTGTTTCCCTTCCATACATTTGCTTATGTAATCCAATACATGTTTAAGCTGCCTAGTCTACCACATGTTGGTACTCAGGGAAGCTCAAATCACATGATGCAATAACTGTTAAAAATTTAAAATGTACACACACTAAATATTTATTGTACTGATGAACTCTTAATTCACTGAGCATATGACATTCATTCAAGACTTACATCTCTAAATTCTTGATGCTAAAACCTCTTACCACAGAATTTTATTTCGAAACTCTTTAAAGACATTGGAAACTGAGCCCGTACACAGTTTTCTAAATTATTTTTATGCATTACAGCTCATCAGTTTGTTGGTTTTTTTTTTGGAATAGGCAGATTCCAACCAATGAAGGAACTTGGTGTTGGGACATTGTACTAACTGGATATAATATTAGCTGTTTTTATCTCACACTACCCTTTGGAGATGAATACTTTTTAGATCTACTTTTAAACTACAGTCTGTCTTGGTCATGTCCATGGATAACATAAAGGCTACAACATTTGACAAATATGCATATTATTCATTGATTTGTAGAACTTCAAAACACACCCACGGAAAGCAAAAGAGCTCCCTATATACCCTTTTGAGATAGTCAGTGTGTCACTAGAAATAACATAATGATGTTAATTTTCTAATCACTGTGGCATGTGTATAAGGCATAGCAATTGATATTGTCAGCCATTTCAGTGGAAATACATGTCAATTAAATTCACTGTGTATATATGAGAAACTGCCATTCATATTACAGCTCTTGGAAACTTTTGCTGTCATCTTAATTGCACTGGTGAATATGACAAAAATATGATCTGTAAGATCTGGTCTTAAAATTGATGAAATTTATTTAACTCTTCAGCTGATTTTTTTTTTTTTAAGTTGACTTTTACGTAAAAAGCACCATTCAAAAAATTCTCCCTATACATACTTAAAGGTAACAAAGCTCCAATATCACAAAACATTCTAGTTCTAGAGTGCTACTGCATTTGACAGGCGAAAGAGTTTTATATTACTACAGAGACTCTTGAACTACATTTTACCATTGGAAAAAATAACTTTTTTTTTTGTGGTTTCCCAAGCATTACTCTACTTTAGAAGAGGAAAGTCTTTCTAACAGTCAGTTGAGTCAGCCAGTTCAGTAAAATTAAGATTGTCAATCTCTGGTTGAAGGAAAATGCTTAATGTGCATTCTGTCTTTATGGTTCCTTGGACAGAAATGAAGCATAATTTAAGTATAAAAAAGAAATAGAAAAATCTAGTTGAGATATGTTTTTTGTTGACTGAAAACAGGAAATGGCGTGATAAGAAGATCAGAAAGACAGGCATGTTACAAAGATTAGTTTTGGAGAATATTGTCCTGTCTACAGTGTGAAATTAAGAACTAGGAGACAAATCCTATTTGTCTCACTCAGAGGACTTACATTTAAATCAATGAACTCACATTAGTGTATAGACTTTCAGGATCACGTATTCACCTTACACTGCTCAGCTGCTGAAATGAATAGTCTGAAATGCCAGCTGAACATTCACAACCCTTATTGGCTTCACATTGAGTTGTAAGTGCTTGTCATTTCCCAGAATCAGATCTTTCATGCACAAAGCTCCCAATAAAATCAATGCATTCTGTGTGTCTGGACCATCAGGAACTTCATCCTACTATCCTTTGATTTCTAACCATAGATATTCATGTCTTTACTATGGAGAAGCTAATATCTTGGAATGGGAAATAAGCAGGAGGAGTTGGAAACCTATGTTAAGTCAGGAGACTATGATCTGGTGGCAATTACAGAGACGTGGTGGGACAGCTCACATGACTGGAATATAGTCATGGAGGGCTATGTCCTTTTCAGGAAAGACAGGCCAGCCAGGAGGGGTGGTGGGGTTGCTCTTTATGTGCGGGAGGAACTACAATGCACCGAGTTCTGTCCAGGGACAGATGATGAGCGAGTTGAGAGTCTGTGGGTGAGAATTAAGGGGCAGGCTGGCAGGGGCGATACTGTTGTGGGTGTTTGTTACAGACCACCAGATCAGAGTGAGGAAGTTGACGAGGCCTTTTACAGGCAGCTGAGAGCGGCCTCACAGTCACAGGCCGTGGTCGTCGTGGGGGATTTTAACTTCCCTGATGTTTGCTGGAAGGACCACTCGGCAACCCAGCCGCAGTCCAGGAGGTTCCTCCAGTGTATGGATGATAACTTCCTCCTGCAAATGGTGGATGAGCTGGCCAGGAGAGGAGCGCTGCTGGATCTCATCCTCACTAACAAGGAGGGTCTGGTCGAAGCAGTAAGGGTTGAGGGCTGCCTTGGTTGCAGCGACCACGAGATGGTGGAATTCAGGATCTTGTGTGATAGGACTAGTAGAATAGTAAGTAGAATTGCAACCCTGGACTTTAGCAGGGCAAACTTTGGCCTTTTCAAGCAATTGCAAGGGGAAATCCCATGGGCAAGGCTGCTTGAAGGTAAAGGGGCCCAAGATAGTTGGTTGGCATTCAAGGACTGCTTTTTCCGAGCTCAAGATCGGAGCATCCTGACACGTGGGAAGTCAAGGAAGAGGGCCAGGAGACCTGCGTGGCTAAATAGGGAATTGCTGGGTATGCTCAAGTGGAAGAGGAGAGTTTACAGGTCATGGAAGGAGGGGCTGGCCACTTGGGAGGAATATAAGGCTGCTGCCTGCTAGAGAATGTAGGAAGGCAGCTAGGATGACTAAGGCCTCCTTAGAATTAAACCTGGCGAGAAGGGTCAAGGACAGCAAAAAGAGCTTTTTCAAATACATGGCAGATAAAACTAACACCAGAGGCAATGTAGGCCCACTGATGAACGGGATGGGTGCCCTGGTGACAGAAGATACAGAGATGGCAGAGTTACTGAATGCCTTCTTTGTCTCTGTCTACTCTGCTGCAGGCAGTCCTGAAGAGCCCTGTACCCCTGAGACCTTAGATGAAGTCAGGTCAATGGAGCGGTTTGCTGTGCTGCCATCCAGCGAGACCTGGCCAGGCTGGAGAGTTGGGCAGGGAATAACTTGATGAAATATAACAAGGGAAAGTGTAGAGTCCTGCATCTGGGCAGGAACAACCCCAGGTTCCAGTATAGGTTGGGAAACGACCTGTTAGAGAGCAGTGTAGGGGAGAGGGACCTGGGGGTCCTAGTGGACGACAGGATGACCATGAGCCAACACTGTGCCCTTGTGGCCAAGAAGGCCAATGGGATCCTGGGGTGTATTAGAAGGGGGTGGTTAGTAGGTCGAGAGAGGTCCTCCTTCCCCTCTACTCTGCCCTGGTGAGACTGCATCTGGAATATTGTGTCCAGTTCTGGGCCCCTCAGTTCAAGAGGGACAGGGACCTGCTGGAGAGAGTCCAGCGCAGGACAACGAAGATGATTAAGGGTGTGGAGCATCTCCCTTATGAGGAAAGACTGAGGGAGCTGGGTCTCTATAGTTTGGAGAAGAGGAGCCTGAGGGGTGACCTTATTAGTGTATATAGATATATAAAGGGGGAGTGTCACGAGGATGGAGCCAGGCTGTACTCAGTGGCAAACAATGATAGGACAAGGGGTAATGGGTACAAACTGGAACACAAGAGGTTCC
The DNA here is from genome assembly GCF_028554395.1 of Pezoporus wallicus. Lineage (NCBI taxonomy): Eukaryota > Metazoa > Chordata > Aves > Psittaciformes > Psittacidae > Pezoporus > Pezoporus wallicus. The sequence continues at coordinate 831,025 of NW_026642986.1, read as the reverse complement.
ACTTAAACTTGAGAAGAAACTTCTTCTCAGTGAGGGTGACGGGACACTGGAACAGGCTGCCCAGGGAGGTTGTGAAGTCTCCTTCCCTGGAGACATTCAAAACCCGCCTGGACACATTCCTGTGTAACATTATCTAGGTGTTCCTGCTCCGGCAGGGGGATTGGACTAGATGACCTTTCGAGGTCCCTTCCAATCTTTAGCATACTGTGATACTGTGATACTGTAATCTATTCATGCCCCACAGTCTCAGATTTTTCAGGCCAGCTAACCTTTTGGAAACACTATAGCTGCTTTTCTGTCTTTAAATCCTGTGTGAAGATGGGATGAGCAGTGGTTAGTGCAGGATCCAAGACAACCTGAGAAGCATCCTCTTGTCCTTCACTATAGATAGATAATTCCACAGACATGATCCACAAGAGCCACTCAGAATTATATATAGAAAAATTATTTCCATGATATCAGGGTTTTTAAACAGGCTAAGTCTCTAAATACAGAATGAAGATCCTAGAATCCTAGGCCATTAGATTTATTTTTCCATGTTATTTGGCACAGTCCCAAAGTTGTCCACACACAGAGTACTCCAACCTAGAGCCTCTTTAGCGGTGAACAGGACAGGTTGCTCGAGCCACAAACCCTGATGTTGCCCCCAGAAACTTCTAATGCTTCATTTCTCAGTCAAGAGGAAGCTATAGAAGAAGTGGAACTCCATTGCTTTTAAATCTGAAAAGTATATGCACTGTGATTTCAACCTCTCCACCCCTCGGGGTGAGAAAGGGGAAAGGAGGCACCTTGGACCACATTCTTAATGTGCAGCTTATTGCATATATTCAAGAAAGCACCCACCTTCATATAGTGGAAGGGAGCTCTTTAGAGTAAAATGTATTGCATTGTTTTGAGCTCAAATTAAACTTTCTTATTGTCTGTTTTATTCTGCATCTACTTAGTAAAACATTCTAAGCACACAGCCAAATCTTAAATTGCAAAAGGAATCAGTTCTGTTGGGCTTGATATAAGCAAAATGCTTTTTGAATAAAGTAGTCCTTGACTCTCCATCCAGGATCAGTACATATAGCATTCATTTTAAGATAAAGCAAACTTACAGTACTAAAAAAGACAGAAAAATACCACAGAGCTGTGATTTGGAAAAACTGAGAACTCCTGCAAAGAACATGGTTTCCCATCAGAGCAGTGTGAGTTAACAGGGAACATAATGCTGAACATAACCAGAAACATCTGAAAACGAATCCTATTTTGGCAACAACTTTTTCTAATAGGGAAAGGAGGATAGAGAAAGACAACCTTTATTAAGCAGCCTAATTTCTTAATACTCTGGGCCTATTAGTTGTCTGACATTTACCATTGCAGTTCTATTCTTATGCAGTTCTATTCTTATGTAAAATGCAAAGGTTTTTTGTTTAAGGTGCTGAATTTCTGCTGCATAATTTTAGCCACCATGTGGACAATTCACCTGACCCTTCTGTTGTTACAGAGTTGGTGGGCTGATATTTCCATACCACACAAGAAATACTGTGCAAGACATCTCTATTTTTGAAGTTCCAACAGTCCCATGTCCTTTTTATGTTGAGGACACCAGAACTGCACACAATACTCCAGGTGAGGTCTCACAAGAGCAGAGTAGAGGGGCAGGATCACCTCCTTTGACCTGCTGGTCACATTCCTTTTAATGCAGCCCAGGATATGGTTGGCTTTCTGGGCTGCAAGCGAACACTGAAGCCAGCTCATGTTCATTTTCTCATCAACCAACACCCCCAAGTCCTTCTCTGCAGGGCTGCTCTGAATCTCTTCTCTGCCCAACCTGTAGCTGTGCTTGGGATTGCTGCGACCCAGGTGTAGGACCTTGCACTTGGCATGGCTAAACTTCATGAGGTTGGCATCAGCCCACCTCATAAGCGTGACAAGGTCTGTCTGGATAGCATTTCTTCCCTCTACCGTATCAACCAAACCACACAGCTTGGTGTCATCGGCAAACTTGCTGAGGGTGCACTGAATCCCACTGTCCATGTCAGCGACGAAGATGTTAAACAAGACCGGTTCCAACACCGATCCTTGAGGGACACCACTCATTACTGGTCTCCAGCTGGACATTGAGCCATTGACCACAACTCTTTGCGTGCGGCCATCCAGCCAGTTCTTTATCCACTGAGTGGTCCATCCATCAAATTGATGCCCCTCCAATTTAGAGACAAGGATGCTGTGTGGGACAGTGTCGAACTCTTTACACAAGTCCAGGTAGATGACATCAACTGCTCTACCCCTGTCCGTCCGTTCTGAAGCCCCATCATAGAAGGCCACCAAACTGGTCAGGCAGGATTTCCCCTTAGTGAAGCCATGCTGGCTGTCACCAAGCACCTTGTTGATTTTCATGTGCCTTAGCATGCCTTCCGGGAGAATCTGCTCCAAGATTTTGCCAGGCACAGAGGTGAGACTGACTGGTCTGTAATTCCCCGGGTCATCCATTTTCCCTTCTTGAAAATGGGGGTTATATTTCCCTTTTTCCAGTCATCGGGAACTTCACCTATCTGCCATGATTTCTCAAATATGATGGCCAGCGGCTTCGCAACTTCATTCACCAGATCCTTCAGGACCCATGGATGGATTTCATCAGGTCCCATGGACTTGTGCACGTTCAGGTTCTTAAGATGGTCTCAAATCAGATCCTCTCCTACAGTGGGCCCATGTTCTTCATTCTCACAGTCCCTGCATCTGCCTTCCAAGACTTGGCTTGTGTGGTCAGAACATTTGCCAATGAAGACTGAAGCAAAGAAGTCATTCAGAACCTTAGCCTTCTCCAAATCCAGGATAGCTAGTTCTCCCGAGAGCTTCCTGAGGGGGCCTACGTTCTCCCTAGTCTGTTTTTTTTATTTGCTATGTACTTGTAGAATCCCTTCCTGTAATCCTTAATATCCCTATCCAAGTTTAATTCTAACTGGGCCTTAGCTTTCCTAACCTGGTCCCTAGCTTCCCGGACAACATCCCTGTACTCTTCACAGGCCACCTGTCCTTCCTTCCACTTTTTATAAGCCTCTTTTTTCATTTAAATTTTCCTCAGGGGCTCCTTATCCATCCAAGGAAGTCTCCTGGCCCTCCTGATGCACTTCCTTCTAGTTGGGATGCAACACTCCTGAGCTTGTAGCAGGTGATCCTTGAAATTACTAAATTTCATTACAAAAAGTGTAATATGTTTTCATTTACAATAGCAACAATGAGCTGAGAAAATACTACTTCTTGAATTATTTTTGATGAAAAAATTCTTATTTATCAAGCTAAAAAATATCACAAAAACTTTCTCACCTAAAAAAAAAAATCACTCTTTCCTTGACATAAACCAGTGCTTTAGCACCCAGAATGTTAGACTTGAAGTTGGACATTCCTGAAGGAATCTCTCAAACTTTGCTTTTCTGTCACAGTAATTTTGGGAAGTCCAGAATATTGATTAAGAATAGTAACATTTTCAAAGTGAAAACTGGACTTTCTGTATTCTTTTCAACAAATTTCATTTGTTTTCACTATTTTTGTCACCAAAATATTGTGATAGAATGAGTCCTTTTAGTATACAAGGTGTTAGCTAACAAGAAAAAAATTCCTTTGTTATAGCAGACTGTCCTAGCTTCAGTTTAGCAGTTATTTTTTTCTGTCCTAGTAGCTGGCTCAGTGCTGTGTTTTGGATTTAGTCTGAGAACAACTCTGATCACAAGCCAGTGTTTTAATTGTTGCTAAGTAATGCTTACCCAATCAAGGACTATTTCAGCCTCTCATGCAATCCACTGAGGAGGGGTGTAAGAAGCTGGTAGGAAGCAGAGACAGGACACCTGACCCAGACTAGCCAAAGGGGTATTCCATACCACTGCAGATCATCATGCCCAGTAGATAAAATGAGGGGAGTCACCTGGAAGGGACCAATGTACCAGTACAGGTTGGGGGCTGACGTGCTGGACAGTAGTGAAGGGGAAAGGGACCTGGGGGTCCTGGTGGATAGGAGGATGACCATGAGCCAGCAATGTGCCCTTGTGTCCAAGAAGGCCAATGGCATCCTAGGGTGCATTAGAAAGGGTGTGGTTAGTAGGTCAAGAGAGGTTCTCCTCCCCCTCTACTCTGCCTTGGTGAAGCCGCATCTGGAATATTGTGTCCAGTTCTGGGCCCCACAGTTCAAGAAGGACAGGGAATTGTTTGAAAGAGTCCAGCGCAGAGCTACAAAGATGATTAAGAGAATGGAACATCTCTCTTATGAGGAGAGGCTGAGGGAGCTGGGACTCTTTAGCTTGGAGAAGAGGAGACTGAGGGGTGACCTCATCAATGTTTACAAATATGTAAAGGGTGAGTGTCAGGATGATGGAGCTAGGTTTTTTCCAGTGATGTCCAGTGATAGGACAAGGGGCAATGGGTGTAAACTGGAGCATAGGAGGTTCCATGTGAACATCAGGAAAAATTTCTTTACTGTGAGAGTGACAGGTCACTGGAACAGCTTGCCCAGGGGGGTTGTGGAGTCTCCTACGACAGAGATATTCAAGGCCCGTCTGGACAAGTTCCTGTGTGATGTACTCTAGGTTATCCTGCTCTTGCAGGAGGGTTGGACTAGATGATCTTCTGAGGTCCCTTCCAACCCTTAGGATTCTGTGATTCTGTGATCCTGTGATCACTGCTCGGGTTGGTCTGGGTAGTGGTCAGTGGGTGGTGAGAAGCTGTATTGTGCATCACTTGTGGTCATTGTTTTTTTAACTTTTCCCTTTAAGTTTTATATACTCTTTTCTTGTTATTTCCCTTGTCATTATTATTATTAGTAGTAGTGTTAGTAGTATTATATTATACTTTGGTTATTAAACTGTTCTTATCTCAAGCTATGGGATTTACATTCGATTATTCTAAAAGAGCGGGGGGAAGTGAGCAAGTGGTTTCGTGGGTCTGAGTTACTAGCTGGGGTTAAACCATGACACAGACAAAAAGAGAAGCTCCTTAGAACTATCTGAATAAAAGTACTTAAAATGGTGTGAATGTTTAAGATCTTACTGCAGAAAATACACTTTTAATTCAAAACTATTTTTTTTTTTAAATCAGTTGACAAATATTTGGTCAAATTAGGGGCAAGAACTAGGGAGTTTCACTGCTATTTCAAAAAACTACCGAGCTTTGCTTAGTTTCACATTTAACTCCTCATAACTTGATCCAACTTCTTCCAGTGTTTTGCTGTGGAAATTATTGATTTAAAAACTAGAGCTCTTAAAAATATGTTTATCTCTCTGTAACCCAAACAAGTTCCTTTTATTGTCAACTGTACATCCCAATGATCCTTGTTCCTTGCCATAACAAATATGCAGCAGATATTTATATTATTACTGTTTCATAACTCATGTTTTGCTGGTTAAATACTCAGTGATACCTTAATTCAGCAAGTATGGATTATCATTCAATTGGTTGAAGATACAAGGTATCAAGAAATTTAACTTCGGGATTTACTGTGGTGAATTTGGCATCTTTGTTTCCCTAACATCAGATTGTTAAGAACAGATTGCTTTATTTCTATGACCCTTTTGTGATTTGAAATTATAAGTACAGGAGGAACTGTGCCAAGCCCAGTTGGTACTCCAGCTTCCTCTGTGTGAGCCAACTCATGTTTTGCTATTAGACTCTCAAGTTGAGCGCCAGAGGGATACTCAGGGTTTAATGCAACGTTATTCTCTGAATCACAGAGGGAGATACTGGGAAGACTCCCAAACCAGCACTTGTCTTTTTCCTACTGGTATGCTTTCCTATTACAAGTTTACCTTGCAACTTGTAATTGCCTCTTCATTGTTGATCAGTTACCCAGGCTGGAATGGTTAATTAAACACTTCAGAAGATTTCAGGTTTTCAGGCTTCCTATGGAGTTTTATCCACATAAAAAAATGTGCCTCAGCCTGCATTATTGTGCAGGGATAAGTATATGTATATCCACAGAGAAGTTTTAATATATTTTTTGTTTTGTTTCTGAACTGTGTGAAAGGGCTTCAAGCAGAAGTTGTAGATGGTCTCATGAAAATAATGAGCAGTGATGCAATCCTGATACTTATAAAAAGGAGGCTGTCAGTCCAATATCTAATACGGTAAATCTCCAATCCAATTTACACCAGAATGGTTTCTAAGTTACGTTTTTAACCAAAGCACTTCAGGATGCTTTCAAAGTTATCTCCCCTTGAAAATCTTAGCTACAGATAAATCTGCCCAAAGAATCTAAATAAACTTCTTGTATGCTTGAAAGCTGCCACATGCTGCCTGTCTCCTTAGCATATGCTATATACCCACAGTGGTAGTGCTTTCCAAGCACCAACCTGTACAGACAGCTTGGGAAGCTGCGTGAGCATTTTCAGTAAAAGATCTCACCTTGGAAGTGTCATGAATTTTAACTTCTACTGGTGGACTTGATTATGCAATAGAAATTACTCAACAGTTTGTCCAGGACCAAATTTTAAACTGTTAAAACCTCTGAACTCCTAAGCATCATATTTAAATCTAGCAACTTAGCTCCTAAAAAAACCCCACCAAACAATGAAATCAAAACCAACAATGAAACCAAAACCAACAGCAAAACCAAAAACCAACCCTAACCCTAGCCCAAAGAATAATCAAAACTCAGAAATCATAGCTACTCCATGGCAGTCATTTCATCAGGTTACTCAGGCCAATGCCAGGCAAAAAAAACCTGTTTCCTATTCATATCAGATGGAAACTCTAACCATCTATCCCTGCCAGAGTGAACCTCTAAGTCTCCATTTAGAATAAGGTTCTGCTTACTTCCTCTTCCTGTACATTGGCATGAATGAGTGTGCCTATGGAGAGAGAGCGGGGAATTGAAAGAGATGATGACTTTTGGGATCCTGTCAAGTAGAGGTGATGGGGTGATTTGAAAGAAGCTGATTATTAAATTTATAATGTCTTCAGGCCATGCTCCAGCTTTGTGCATGTGGACACGTTGCTAATTCATATTATCAGGCAGCAGAAAAAGTGCTTTTTGGAAAGGTTAAGGTGAGCCCAGAAAGATTGATGAAAATCACATTCTGTATGTCTGGAAGGTCAGTTTGAAAAGAGCAACAAGATAACTCTGTCTTGTAATGATAGAGCTATAATAAAGCACTGTCTATATCTAAAAATCCACTTTGCAACCCCTGCAGACTGGCACAAAGTTTCCACTAGAGATTCTGAGTATAAGGCTCAACTGTCCTTGCCTCTTGCTTCATTAGTGCACTTTGCAGCTGGACTACAAAGCAGTCATCCTCTTGCCAGAACTAAGACAGGTCACTGAAATCAGAGCAGGTCTCTGCTGCTGTGGGGCATCCCATGGCTCACCCTGAGCAGCAGTGTTCATATGGAGTTGAATTTTTTGGAAAATGAAACTTTAACTTTTTTTTTTTTCTTAAAAGACATGCTATGAAACTCCAATAAAACTTTAAAAATATTTTGTCGTGGTTAGGAAATAGGATGACATCAGTTGCCCACCTTTCTCTTTGCCTCTATAATTTCTCTGCCTTATGTATGTATATGTAGGGTTTTATGTACATCTTCAGATATATCTTTCTTTATTCCCCTAATTAACTGTTAGACAGCTGAGTTACTGTCATGTAAATTACTCCCCTCAACAAGAACTGAATGAGAGGTGGAGAGGCTGGGCTTCTACATTCTATTATTATTCATTTGAATGATCTTTCTGTTCAAAGAAATCTGAAACTACTATTCTCTATGTATACATGCATACATATTTCAATTAAGCTAATTGTGAATATATCAAAAAAAAACAAGTAAATCAGCTCTTTAAAGTAGCTCATGCTAATACATTCTACAAAGCATTTCCACCAGTATGCAGAGGAAACAGATAAACACTTAAAAAATTGAAACTGACTGTACTGCATTGATGTTCATGGGAATTTGATAGATGTTCTTTGACAAGCTATTCTCTGTTCATGGGGTTTGGAAATTTGTTGAATCAGAATAATGAAGACATGCTCAGCTGGAACTAAAGGTCTGCACATGGTGAATGTCTCATGTTGATCAATGTCTTTTATTTTACTAGAAACTTTACTGGCATAATAAAAAAATACTTTTAAACATAAAACAAACAAAGCAAAACAAAAAAAATCAACCAACCAAACAAAACCACACACTCATGAAAAAAAAAAGAGAAAAAAAAACAGATATTTTAACCTTTTCAACATAGCTGTTTGCTTTAATAAAACTAATTACCTATAGCACGTGGAACTTGGCATTGGCATTGGAGTGAACAGGGAATGGCAAGAAGCCATGTGTTACATTGCAATTAGACTGTGTGTACTTATGGAAGTAACTTTTTAGAAGTTATAAAACCCAGTGCTGACTCCTTCTGAGTTCCAACTAAAGAAAACACATCTTGTGTACTGATAAATACATGTATAGCAAAAAGACTCAAACCATAAATGTTAGTGTTGTGTGAATGTTATGATCTCCAAGATGAATCTTTTATCTTGCATGGCATCGTGAAGCAGAGGCCACTCAAAAGATAATTTGCTGTACAAAACTCAGAAGAAGGAAAATTGTATAAAACATTCTTTATTTCTCCCTTCCCCCTTAATTTTAAGTAAACATGGGGCCATTCTGCAACCCTATCAGTAAGAATTTATGCACATAATTATTAAAAACTGAGAGCTATCATAAAATTCCTGGATCCTACAGTACTTTTAAACCAATGGTTTTGGAATATGTTTTTTTAATCTGTGAGTGATGGACCTCTGTGAATAGTGGGGTTTTTTTATTCACTTTTGGTATCACTCACTAGAGAAGTTTTGGAAAGAAATCCTCAGCATATAAATGCCATGATTTTTTGTTTGCTTCCCAAATGGACCATTTTTTTAAAAATGTATGAACTAATTCACCCATTCTTGCATGGAGATATCTTCTCTCTTCTGCTTATCCCTCCAAACTCAAACATGATAAAACATACCAATTAGGCTGGACTCCTCCACACTACAGCTTTAATTCTGAATGCCAAAATATGACTAAATTTTTAAACTAGTCTCTAATTTTGTCTCTTCATCTATCGTATTATTTAGTATAACTTAATTAAAAACATCTTACTCACTACTTTTCTGCCTCAAAATAAATATTTAATTAAATTAACTTTGACATTCAAATAGTAGGTCATGCTATTTTCTGAATGGAATAGCATGAAGAGATCTGAGAAAGGCCAGTATGAATTGAATTTTTATCAGAACAGTAATATATAGCTTCTACTAATATTTTGATTAGACAAAAAAGGATGAGAAAGGAATATATTATTTTCATTCTACAAGAGAGGAATTGATGCCCTGGGATACCATGATTTACCCAAGTTAGTTAAAAAAAAAGGTCTTTATCAAACCAACAAATGGTATTCTGTGGCCCAGTCTAGTGTGTAAAAATGCACTAAAAGCTTTGAATTCTGATATATCTGTGTTTTTATCAAGCTATAATTAGCTCAGCAAATATTTGAGGACCATTTCACTGAGGTGGTTAAGGCAGATGCTGTGTGAAAAGTAGTGCATCAGCATATTTCTCATATTATGTAAAAAATAAAAAGGAAGAACAGATGGAATAAAAGACTGGTATGGAGCACAGAATGTAATTTATATTTAAACAATTAAACATTTTTGACTTGACTGCTTTAATTAACATCCAGTGCAAAACATTAAGTACTCTAGGTGGAGCTATCAGTAGTTTCATGTGATTTATGAGCTATGCATGAAAAGGTAATATTCATACAGTGCTGTGTACCTCAGACTGCATTGCAATAGCTACGTATGCGTCTGAGGATAACACTGGATGCACTTCAGAAGAATGAGTAAAAATGATCTATTAATTCTTGGAGACAGATGGTTGTTCTTGTTGCATAATTTAATTAAACTGCATCTAGACATAATGGAATCTTGCTAATTGGCTCTAGGAAATTGCTGAGCCAGACTCATATTCTCTTGTTAGCATTTGTTTTTTTCCCTTCGCATACCTTTCTGAACACAGGATATACATGGCAGTTGCATCTGGATTTCTTTGTGGATTTGTCCTTATGGACGGGCTAAGAAAACTGGGTCTGTTCAGCCTGGAGAAGAGAAGGCTGCGTGGAGACTTCATAGCAGCCTTCGAGTATCTGAAGGGCGCCTACAAGGACGCTGGAGAGGAACTCTTCATTGGGGACCATAGTGACAGGACAAAATGTAATGGGTTTAAACTTAAATAGGGAAGATTTAGGTTTGATACAAAGAAGAAAATTTTTACTGTGAGTGTGGTGAGGCACTGGAACAGGTTGCCCAAGGAAGTTGTGAATGCTCCATCACTTGCAGTGTTCAAGGCCAGGCTGGATAGAGCCTTGAGCCACCCATCTTGTAGTGGGAGATGTTTCTGCCTATTGCTTCCAGTTACAAAACCCAAAGACAGCATATGTCTTTAGTAAGCTAGAGTGCCAGATGAGATATTTTGTATTCCTTGTCCACTGCTTCCTTCCTGTGCTACTTTGAGACTGTCACATTTCCTGTCTTCTTAAGTATGTCTGCTGGTAGTGGGTGGATGGCCTATCTATCAGCTTTCCTGACTGAAATTACTGTTTCATCTAATAAAACTTCCTGCACTAAACATTTCTGAATAACAGTTTTTCTACCTTTCCTTCTAATCCTTTTCCCCCCCAAAAGAGTGTTTCTCATTGCTTAACTGATATTTTTCATCTTGAGACACCCTTCTGACACCTCAGCACTTCAAATGCCACCAGAGTGAGCCCCTTGCAATGTGAGTCCCCAACTTTTCCTTCACATGCTGTGCTTCACATCCTCCTCTCCAAATGGCCCCATGGACATCCTCATCTTAGAAGCAAGACTCTGCTGGAAAAAAGTGATGAATTTCACTTGTGAGGATGGTGCAGTGACAACAGACTTTTTGAGATGAAGAAGAAAAGTGAATCTTAACTGAGTCAGCTGGGGAAAATTGCAAGTGCAAAATGTGCTACAGCTTGAATTTTGTCCAGGCCATTCCACACTTATTTAACAGACACTACATCTTTCTTAGAGCTCTTGGAAAGAGCTGAGAGAAATTTCAGACCAGAAAGAGGGAAAAACAGATTTGGGGAAAAAGAGAAAGAGTGGAGAAAAAGGCAATAAAGAATTTTACTGGAGTCTTGTGTTCCCAACAGGATGTAGCCAAAGACACCAATTACTGCCTTGTAATCCTCTTTCCTTCCTTCCTTTCTACACCAGTCTGGAAACCTGTGGCATCTAGGCTATATATTTGCATGGATATGTGTATAGATATTAAACCATCACATATGCATATTATATGTAACATATATATATAAGTATATATGCATATATATGTGTATGTACATGATATTCATCTAAATTATAACTAAGCCTCAAGCGTGGTATGCTAGACCAAATGCAACAAACACTGGGTCAAATACAAACAGTGGAAGGCTATCTCCTTTTAATGACAATAAAATACATGTACACATGTGCATAGTTCAGGATATCTACAGATTTGAACAGTGATCTGTCCCACATACCCAGATCTGAAGTATGCTGCCTGAGCAGCTCCTTGGTTTCATTGTGTTCTTGTACATAACATAAAGTAATACTACCCACACTATCAATCACACAGAGTTCTATGCATTTTAAATTAATACTCTAAAACTGGTTCAAACAAGCCATCAAGTTTACATTCTCATAGTGATTAGTATCGAGTTTTAATGATCAACAAACTTTTAGTGATTTGTGTTTGTGACCTTGAAGCCACTGATATTATTCTGCACTTAGACTTTCAAGAGCACAGTTTTCTTCTCATGAATGTACTTTTAGAGGTCCCAGTTAAAACTGTTCTCATTCCACAGCCTTCAAGTTGCAGTTACCCAGTAAAAATCATTTTATTCCAAACATTTAGTAATGCCCACACTTGTGTCATAGAACCCTGGAGCATTTCACTGAGCAAAAGTACTAATCCATTAGAAGACACATATATCATTATTTATTTGTATTAATATATCTTAAGTATGACTTCATTCACCAGTACATTATCAAAACTGCTTCAGAGCAGCCCCTTCTTTCACAATAAACTGTTCATGCTACTGTCATGTTGTAAGTCCAGTCAATTAAACTGTATACTCCTGAACCTGCTTCATCTTATTATCACCACTGGCTTCTTGATAGTGCATTTTGACATGTTCGGGGCTTGTGTTGTCAGGTATCATTTTTTTTAATTTGTAGCCACAGTAATCTTGCTGCAATATGCAAATAGTTTTCCATAAATATCAAAACTTTTTTAAAGTGATGATATACCATTTGCATTGTATATGATACAATAATTGCATAGGATACTACTTACAATACAGTTCTTAAGGCTCTCATCTTCTGGTTTCTCAAAATCCAGCTAAACATATCTGCCATTAAATCTACATATTCCACAATGATGATGAGAATCCTGATTTTATATTTGACATGTAGTGTATAATTCCTATTTGTATGGGTTTGTTTGTTTGTTATAGGCATTCTTGAGTTCCCCAGCACTGCTTTCCAGGAGTCAGTGGAATATGAATGCTACACCACCACTGCCTGAGACATGGATGGACAGAAAGAGTGTGTGCTGGAAAAATTTCCATCAACTGTATCAATGTGTTCTGCTTTAAACTTCATGCGGAGAGTGGAAAGATTGATCATAAAAGGTAATTGGTTTCTCTCTAGAAGTATATATTCAGTTACACAGCCAACTATTACCAACATAGAAATGCCAAATAAAACACAGGTTTTTAAGCTGCAGAATCCCTGCCTAGATGCTCTTAATTTTATTGTGGCATGGAACATCCCACAGATTTTTAAATAGTTTTCTTGTCCACTGACTATGTGTTTGATTGATGAAAGTAAGGGTTTGGGTTTTCTTTTTTACTTTTTTTTAATAAATGGCATTAGATACCCAGGATGACCTGCAGTTAGGACATAGAGTTTTCTATTGGGTTATTTTTTTCTTCTCTTTTTAGCTGTTGATGTTTTTTATTTACAGGATCCTCAGAATATAGTTTATACACAATGCATGTGTATGCATTCTCAGATATACTCAAATGTTCAGAAGCACCACTTCCCTGATTTTATAGTCTTGACCCTTGCTCTCTATAAATGCCTGCATTATTTTTAAGATTTTATGCTCTAACATAAAGACCTTCTGCAGTGGACATAGCCCAGTATATCTCTCAGATCTTTTAAGTCCATATGCTTATAACCATTCTTAAGGACAGTACTTATATGGTTATTTTGTTTATGATATAACTGAAAGTATTTTGGTGTTATATCTTTAAGCAACTGAGGTTGGGTACTGAGAAGAAGTTATTTCAATTTTATTTGAGATAATCAATTTGTCTGAAAAATTAGATCTATAGAAATCTGCATGGTGGCTTTAGGAGTTTTTCAAAAATGTATAAAACCTATGCCTTTGAATAAGAAAAAAATAGAAAAGGCTTGTGGTTATTCTCTGCCTATAGTGTATGAGCAGTGGAGTGCTGATGGAGTGTCTTAGGAATGAGGCATAGTGAATTTTTTAGACAAACACACTGCTTCTGAAGTTTAGTGTTATACTACTTTACACAGCTTGAAGGCATAGTCTGTCCATCTCACAAGTCACTTAAGAGTATTTTCCACTGCACTGAAAATTGTGCTGTGAGAAAGCATAACTACAAAAACCCCCAACAGCAAGAACAAAACTCCAAATCAAATGAAACAACAGTAAAATGTAACTCTATTAAGCTCTTTGTAGATGAATAAATGCAATTGTGTTGTGAAACTTTTAGATGATAGACCTGGATTTGCTTGAAGGCTACTCCTGAAATATGTCCATATTTCTTGATGTACGCATTATAGAAGTTCTTATGTGTTATTTGAAAGTTTCAGGGATATAAAATCAGTTTCTTAGATGCTGTAAAAGACAAAACACCAGCCTGCAGCTTACCTAAATGCTACACAGTCCATTGGTGAAGTTGCAATAAAACTACCTATCAAAATAAAAACTATATACAAGATGGTCAGCTTAGCTTGCAAGACACTTTTAAGCATTTGGAGATATTGCATTACCAGAAATCATGATAACTACAAAGCTAGTATCCTCATTACAGAATTGAGGAGGATACAAGCTTTTAAAAGCAGGTTTCCTAGTTATCATTTTTACAGTGTGCCCAAGTAGCTTAAACATTTGCCTTATTACAGAAAAGCAGTGAAAATTTTAAAGTTGACATTTGATACTGCCATGAATTTACATGGTGCCAGGAGATTATTTAAAGTGAAAGATCAGTGACCTGAATCAGGAAATGCATTGGCTCTCTCAGGCTTTCATAGATCTCAGAGGGTCATGAGCAGGTATTATTCAATGCACCATTCATTTTCTTTTAAAACTTGACACTGTACTGGGTTTGTATGGGTTGGAGTTAACTTTCTTCAGTGCATCCTGTATGGTATTGTGTTTTGTATTTGAGGCTAAAAAGGTCTTGCTAACTCACTACTGCTGAGCAGTGCATGTATTGCATTAACTTCTGTTTTTCCCACTCTGCCCCTACAGTTGGCTGGGTGTGGGCAAGAGATTGGAAGGTTATACAGCCGGGACAGCTGACCAAAAGTGACAAAAGGGACCTTCATATCGTTTGATGATGAGCACAGCTAGGGAAAGGAAAAGGAAGGAGGAATGTTCATGTTTATGGTGTTTGTAATGTGTGCTGACGACATGGTTTCCAACAGCTGGTTGGACATCTGTCTGCCAATGGGAAATTGTAAATGCTTTTCACTTTGCTTGTGCTCGTGGCTTTTGCTTCATTTATTAAAATTTCTTAATCTTGACCCACAAGTACCTTTATCTTCTTTCCATTTTTCCCTGTCCTGCAGGACAAGGGGGTGAGTGAGCAACTGTGTGGGTGTTCAGCTGCCTGCTGGGGTCCACCCACAACACACTGTCACCAAGTAGAGGTTAACTACAATGGCAGCAGTTTGGTAGAGCAGCACAGATCGTCACTAATAGGGTTGCTGAATTTTCCTGAAGACAACAAAAGCATTTAATTAGCAGTTGATGGGGTAAGTAGGCCTTTCCAGGATTGTCATGAGTCTGATAGCATTTGTTAGTGGGATACACAGGCACCATCTCTAATCTTAGTCAGCAGTGGACGTTTCTGACTGTTACTCCAAACCCTTGCCTGATAATTTGCTTTGTATTGCCAAATCTTTGACACCCAGACATGCTCTGGACCTTGGCCTGTCACCCTCACAGAGCCAGCTTCATTTGGAGCTCAGCTCAGATGCCTCTATACAAATGCCTGCAGCATGGGGAAAAACCAAGAGGAATCAGAGATGTGTGCACGTCTACAGGGTATGTTATAATAGGGATCACAGAAACATGGTTGGATAGCTCCTACGACTGGAGTGTTGGAATGGAAAGTGTAGGTGTCAGGTATTGGCTCCACTTCTGGAAATCTTTTGTCTCTCTAACAGAGAAAAGAAACAAGTCAGTCAAAGAAAAAAATGCAGAACCCCTTGCTGCTCTTTAGTCTTTCTCCCTTTCTGTGTATGTGCCTGTTCAACATTTTTGTACAAGTAAAAACCGGACAGGGTTGTCCTGCTCCTTCAAACCTATTCTCAAGCCAGAGGTGGGAGAATTTTTGGATCTCTTTTGATCCCATTCTAACCTGAATGAAATCAGACAACTAAAATTTATCCCTACTGATGATGGAGGCATTACTGTCTTTGCTGTTTTTAATAGCTGCATTATGAAAGATTGACTTTCTTTCATTTCCTCTAGATTGTCTCAGTTAGAGTCTTATTTGGATAGAATAGCTAAACCACTGTACCTAATTCCAAGAGATCCTTACCACATACATAAAATATAATACAGACATTTCAGAGTTTAATAAAATAAATTTGTTGCTTACTATTTTTGGTCAATAATAAAAAAAAGTACTGTGAAATAATTTTGCTTTCATGTTCTTTTATTTCTCTCCCCAGCAAGAAACTTGTAGCATGCTCATGCAACTGCAGAGATATGCTTGAATATACCTGGCATTTTAAACTTTAAAACAAAACCTTCTCTAGATAATTCTGGGATTTAATCAAACAAGTAGACCAAGACTTTAAGAGAGATGCATTTTCTATTGCATCTCTTTCCCACCATTGTTTTAGAATGTAGTATTTTTTTTCAATATAGATCCACTTGTAACTGTTTGGGAATGACTGTATGAATAGGATTTTGGACAAATGGATAGTTTAGTCCCTCTGCAAGATAATTTGTCAGTGAAATTGGAAGAATTAGAGTCTCCAGATATCTAGACAGTACTGAATTCTTTCAGTTTATTTCAGTTTCTCAGATTTAATATTTACATTTAATATTTAACTTATAGACAGCAAAAAGTTTGAATCAGAACAGATCTGACACACAATCTTGAGAAATTTTACACATTGATTCAAAATAATGCTCATTTCTGGAACCCTCTGAAGCAGAACTTCATTCTTTGGGAAACAGAAGACTTTATACAACCTCAAGCTTCTAGAAGACATCTTTTTATCTGACATCCTATAATTTCTTTACATCTTTGCCACAAAATATAAAGTGTCAAACCTTTGACTGGGAAGCCAAGGAGAAATGTTATCACCTTCAGTACTGTAACAAAACTGGTTTATAAAGACTAAAGAAATCTAAACTATCTGAAGTAATTCCATCTATGCTATAAACTGAAGTCTGTTTGCTTCTCAGATATTGTCAGAAACTAGATGAGATCTGCTAAATGTGAAGTCAGGTTGTCAGATTTTATGGATATTATAACTAGAATTTTTCTCTTTCTAGGCTAGGGTAATTCTATTTTTTGCATATTGAATTTCACTTTTAAATCTTTAAACTGCTGTATTTTTTTAGTACATGTATTAGGCCGGAAGAAAAGGGTTTTTTATTGACAAGGTTGTAAAGGGGAAGGTATAGGATTTATTACCCTAAATTGCCCTATTACCCCATATCACCCCAGTTTCCTAAGTTGTTACTCTGAAACAGTCCAGTAATCTTTTTACAATAATACCATATATATATATATATACAGAGTGACCATGGATATTCAGTATTGAACGTCTTTTCCCTCTCTGTGAAATACTAGTTGGTTGTTCTCAGGTGGCCATCCTATTTGGGTGGCATCTAGTAGATCTCATATACTGAAAATTAATTCAGTGAATAAATTTGAAAAGGGAAATACTGCTTATAGAAAAGAAAGAAAATTAAAAACCCACATGAAAAGAGGATCAAATGCCTTTAAACATCAAATTAGGGATTCACAGAAAGAGGAAGATCAAATTAGAAGCATAATGTTCAGAATATTTTAATACATTGTGCTGCTTAGATCAGTAATTCTCCAATATTTTTATGATTAAAATGAATTATTGTGTAAATAAGAAAGTCCTTTGTTAAATTATTTTACCTGTCCTTTGTCATGCTTTAAACCGAGACAGTAGCTAAATACCATACAGCTGCTCTCTCACCCTCTCCTTTCTCCCCTCCCCTACTGGGCAGGATGCCTTTCTAAACACTGTTGCTTTCTAGATTTGTATCAAGTTTTCATGCAAGGGGTGCGAGGCTGTATGAAGGAGCTATGTCTATGGTGATGTTTGTGTTCATTTGGAACTGGTTATGACTACAGTCCACTTGCATTTTGTCTATTCCTAAATACTGTATGTAGTCATGGTCTTATAGAAGAGGTGTTTGGCTGCTACCTGTTTCAAAGCTCAGTAACCTTGTAATAAAGGCATGAAATTTTGAGTCACATATGGTGAAATAATGACTAAATGAAGTTTGTTGGTAGAGGGTATATATGGGCTTCCATGAGCTAAAATACCTGGAAAATAACAGTTCAGCTCTCAAGCAGAGATGTTCTTGAGGCTACAGTGCATATAATTATACATTTACATAACCGCATAGGAACAGAAACGTCTGTCCACACCAAGGAAAAGGCACACTGAGTGTACACTTTTCTCCCTGCAGGATATGGTAGTTAAGAACAATAACATGCAAACATTTAATCTAAGCTTCCTCCCAGATGTTCTTCTTCCAAGAATTGCCCTGTAGGACTGTTTCCCAATGTCTCTTTTCTAGTTGAAATTAACTGGATTTATATATACTCCACAGCAATTGGCATAATGTTTATGTGTAGCAGAGATCTTGTAATGCATAAGTGATATATTAATGCAAAGAAGAAACTACAGAAGTTACTCTGCTTTTATGACAAATGTTTGAAGAGATATGTCCTGGGTTCAGCAGCAGCAGTCATTTTTTCTCCTTCTTAGTAGCTGGTTCAGCACTGTGTTTTTGACTTTCGGTCTGGGAGCAGCGCTGATAACAGCAATGCTCAAATGTTGCTGCTCAAATGTTTACCCTGACCAAGGACTTTGTGGGTGTCATGCTCTGCCAGGGAGGAGGGGGCAGGTGGAAGGAAGCAGAGACAGGACACCTGACCCAAACTGACCAAAGAGGTATTCCACACCACAGCGCATCTTGCCCAGGATGTACACTGAGAGTTACCTGGAAGGGCTAGTGTTCACTGTCAGGGTCCAGCTAGGTATTTTCGGTCTGCGGGTGGTGAGCATTTGTATTCTCTTCCCTTGTTACTTCCCTTATCATTAGTGGTAGCAGTAGTGGTTTGTGTTTTACCTTAGTCAGTGGGCTGTTCTTATCTCAACCCGTGGGAGTTACATTCTTTCAATTCTCCTCCCCATCCGTCCGGGGGTGGGGGAAGGAAAGAGGGGGAGTGAGAGAGCGATTGCGTGATTTACGGCTGAGCTTAAACCATGACAAGATTATAGTTTTGCATCTCAGAATCATGGCTGAGTGAAGATGCAGTGGTTTAAGAGCCCCCACCCATTCACTGACTTAAACTGTGTTGCCCTTATAGGTGTCTGTAAGCTGCTGACATATTTGAATTTTGTCACAAGTAGTTTATTTGAACTTCAGTTAAATCCACCCCTAAAAGTAGTAGGGAAGCAAAATAGGTTACTTCAGAAGAAAAGTTTGGTTTTGCACTGTAAGTTTCTCACTTTAAAATGCCAGTTTCAGTGCCTTGGCTCTACTTTGTCTTTGAATATATTAAAGTTGTTCATTTGGACTGCTCCTACCCTTTCTGGCTGAATACACCCCATTCTCTGTGATCAGCTAGCCAACACATTAATGGAATGTAATCTGAGTTAATAATTATCTGGATGGAAGACTACCATGCTTGTGTACTCTAAAGGGTAGTATTATGTAGTTTTATTATTCAAAACAAATGGGAACATGAGTTACATGCTGTGTAACTGAAATGAGTAGGGCTCATAGGTTCAGTCTGATGCTTATTAAAGGGGCCTGTCGTAGTTAATTCACTTGTAAAACAGGATTTATAATGGAAACATTTAAAGTGAGAACATCAACTTAGCCCTCTCTACCAGTAGCTATGAAAATTTTATGATATGGCAGCAAGTTAAAATAGAAAACAAGTTCAGCTGTATACGTTTTACTACAGATTCTTTTCTATGCCTAATGCAAAGACTCTTTAATAGGTAGTACATTTTTTTTTATAGTATTTGTTGATAGGGAAAGTGTGAGAATGTACCCTAACATTTGCTGCTGTCTACTTTGTACATATCATCACAGAATTAAGTTTTTTACATAATTAGTTATTGAAGGAATCTCTTGAAATAAACAGTCTCAAAATGAAAGCAGAGTCAGACAGTATTTGTTTTCCTTTGATAATTTCATTAGATGACATGTCAATCATATCTTTCTGTATTTGGTATCCACAGACACTCATAGACTAAAGTAGAAGTGGTGCTAGAGGAGGAAGTGTGGGTAGAAAAGTGGGCACATAAGGAAAGCCTTGTTATTTTGCTTGTCCTTGATTTTTGCAAACCTACATTTTGGGATGTTCTTAGACTTTCTACATTCTCAGAGTCAGGCCCTAATCATCTTAAATCAATGTAATCAGCAACATGAAGTGTCTACCAGTATGGGAAGTTTCATTTATGAAATTCCATGCTGTGTGATAAAACACTTCCAGACTGGCTTAATGGGTCAGTGACTCAGTCAGTGTTGAAAGTCCCATGAAATCTGGAGGGAGAATTCATCCCATTTAATCCTGTGTGTAGAAGGACCTTACTTGGGGTGTTGGAGTTCATTTCAGACCTCTGTATTGTTTTCAGACAATGGCTTTTCATCATGTTAATCAAGGTATTAGGCCTTCCAAAGGGCTTTATGAGGGCCTTGAGGCTGTAATAATTTATACATAGTCTTGTGAGGCCACAGCTGGAGTACTTCATTCAGATCCAGGGCCCCCAGCATGAAAAGGCCATGGACCTTTTAGAGAGGATCCAGGGGAGGGATATAAAAATGATCAGAGGGATTAAACACCTCTCTTGTGAAGAAAGGCTGAGACAGTTATGGTTGTTCAGCCTGGAGAAGAGAAGGCTCTAGGGAGACCTTTCATCATACAAAGGGGCCTTCTGAGAAAGATGGAGAGAAGCTGATATCTCTGAGGGCCTGTAGTTATACGGTAATGGTTTTAAACTGGAAAAGGGCAAATTTAAACTAGATGAGATGTCAGAAATAAATTCTTTGCTATGAGGGTGGTAGGACACTGGAACAATATGCCCAGCTAATTTGTGGATGTCCCATCTCTGAAAGTGCTCAAAGTCAGGTTAGACAGAGCTTTAAACAACTCTGCCCATGGAAGGGGAGTTGGACTAGATGATTCTACAAAAAAAGGAATGAAAGAGAAAAAAAAATCTAAAAAATGAGGGGCAAGTAGAGGAGGTATCGAAAATGTACTGAGTTGTGAAAAAAGAAGGCAAGAGAAAGGGATTTTTTAAGAAGTGGAAAAAAATGGTGTTGTGATTTAACTCTGGCTCGTAAATGAGTACCAAAGAAATGCTCACTCACTCTTCTGCCCTCCTCCTGCCCCCCTTTACCCCCCAAATTGCGATGTGGAGGAGGAGGAGGGAAAAATGTAAAACCTGTGGGTTGAGATAAGAACAGTTTAATAATTAAAGTAAAATGAAATACTAACATTAATAATGAAAAGAGAAATAACAAGGAGATATCAGTGGATAAAGAACTGGATGCATGGTCACACGCAAAGAGTTGTGGCCAATGGCTCAGTGTCCAGCTGGAGACCAGTAATGAGTGGTGTCCCTCAGGGATCGGTGTTGGGACCGATCTTGTTCAACATCTTTGTCGCTGACATGGACAGTGGGATAGAGTGCTCCCTCAGCAAGTTTGCTGATGACACCAAGCTGTGTGGTTCGGTTGATACGCTGGAGGGAAGGAATGCCATCCAGAGGCACCTTGACACGCTTGTGAGGTGGGCTGATGCCAGCCTTATGAAATTTAACCATGCCAAGTGCCAGGTCCTACACCTGGATTGCAGCAATCCCAGGCACAGCTACAGGTTGGGCAGAGAAGAGATTCAGAGCAGCCCTGCGACGAAGGACTTGGGGGTGTTGGTTGATGAGAAAATGAACATGAGCAGGTAGTGTGTGCTCGCAGCCCAGAAAGCCAACTGTATCCTGGGCTACATCAAAAGGAGTGTGACCAGCAGGTCAAAGGTGGTGATCCTGCCCCTCTACTCTGCTCTCGTGAAACTTCACCTGGAGTACTGTGTGCAGTTCTGGTGTCGTCAACATAAGAAGGACATGGAACTATTGGAAGAAGTCCAGAGGAGGGCCATGAGGATGATCAGGGGACTGGAGCACCTCCTGTATGAAGACAGGCTGGGAAAGTTGGGGCTGTTCAGGCTGGAGAAGAGAAGGCTGAGTGGAGACCTCATAGCAGCCTTCCAGTATCTGAAGGGGGCCTACAAGGGTGCTGGGGAGGGACTCTTCACTAGGGACTGTAGTGATAGGACAAGGGGTAACAGGTTCAAACTTGAACAGGGGAAATTTAGATATAAGGAAGACGTTTTTCACTGTAAGGTTGGTGAGGCACTGGAATGGGTTGCCCAGGGAAGTTGCGAATGCGCCATCCCTGATGGTGTTCAAGGGCAGGTTGGACAGAGCCTTGGATGACATGTTTTAGCGTGTGGTGTCCCTGCCCATGGCAGTTGGGTTGGAACTAGATAATCTTAAGGTCCTTTCCAACCCTAACTATTCTATGATTCTATATGGAACTAAAAAGTTGAAACTAAAAAGTAAAACAAACAAACAATAAACAGCAGGAAGAAAATTGACTCTATCCCAGACGAAACTAAGACAAATGGTAAATGGGAAAAGTGTGAAAAATAGTAGGAAAAGGAAAAAAGAAGTGTGAAATTGGTGTTTAATTGTTATTATCCTTTTATTTGAAATATTCTCCATTTTTCCAAATTTGAAATTAAAAGATGAAATCTGAAAAAGGCATATTATGCCAACACTGTTAGTATTCTACAGTCCACTCTGAAATGCATTTTTTGTCTGGCAGGGGAGAGCCAGAATTTACTGAGTCAGAATGTGGTAAAAACTTAAGAAATGGATACTAAACAGCACGAAGACACTTGGCTTTTAAGCAAATATGGCCTTTGTTTTTCTTTTTAAATGTTAATAGCCATTCAGAGTCTCTAGTATAAACAGCTGTGTTCCACTTTTTGCTCAAAATGATGGTGGTGGTGCTAAAATGTGTAGGATCCACTGAAACATTTTCGTGACTTTCACCAAAATTGTTAAGATCTGTCTGCTACACACAGAACCTCAAAAAGAAAGGTAATGTCTTGAAAAAAATGTCTTGCAGAATAACTCCTTAAAAATTTTCTTCTAGACATATGGCAGTGCAGAAATGATTGGCTTCTAGTTGGTTAACATCAATCTAGCAATATGTTTTTACCATAATTTTAGCTATTCTGGCATTTTAGTCAGTAAGCAAATTTGGATTTTGCTACTTGTTCCAAGAGATGAAGAAAAACATTTCCTCCTCTTGCATGGTGTACAAGCATTTGTATTGTAAATAATGACTTTCCATATACAGGATTAAACACTAAGAAATAATTTGGAATTGCAAATGCAGTTTAATTATGGCAGAAGTCAACTACAAATATTTGCGATATATTAATATAGTGACATTTTTTGAGCTTATATTGTTACTAAGATCTTAGTATATGGATTCATCATATAATACCTGGCTCTATCACAAATAAGAGTTTTGAATACTGAATTTATATCAGTTGTGCTATAATTGCATCACATACGCTAACCTGAAGGATGCAGATTAAATTGATGTTACAATTTGCGAGGATATGAAATATCTATTTGTTTATTTTAGCAAAGTATGAATAGAAACCAAATTTTTATGTGTTGTTACAAGTTTTCTTTGGTTTGGGTGTTTAATCGGTATAAGTATTCACTTTTGGTAAATACAGGAAGGAGTAGGTATTTTAGACAATGCATGTTTTCCTGTTAACAATATTATATATTTTTACACAGAGAAGTCAGAGGTGGTTTTATATGTTATTTGATATATTGAGAAGGAAACAGACCCACACATCTGTTCTCATACATATCAAATATACGTGTGCACACACACACGCTTGTGCCTGAAACAGCAAAAGAGAGAGGAAAATACATTGCACAACAATTGCTTTAAAAGAAAAATACCTCAGTTCTTTAGGTAAGCTAATATCTACAGTAATTGCTCCACAGTTAATGGATCTATCCATGACAACTATGACATAAACCCTGGTGGTTTTGCTCTAGATTATGTCCCCATGTTACTAGTGAAATTTTAGGTAGAGGCAGGCAGAATCTAACTGCAAATCAGGTTTTTGCAACAATAGAAAGGTGTTAAAACATGCAATAAATTGAATTACAAAAGACATACTGAATCTTTAGTTTCTATCTGGAACATTGGCTCTCTAAATTTGTCTCTGCATTTGCAATTTACTTTGTTCAGATTAATTAGATTAGAAATTAGTTAGATTAGATATTAATTCAGATTAATTTCACCTATATTTTCTGTTCTACATTAGCAGCACAATTCTTCTAACTATGATAACATGCTAAGACAATATTGACTTAAGAAGAAATATGTTATTAGTGGATTCTGTGATGTCGTTTACTGCAGCTTATTTGATTCTCCTCAGGGACTCAGTGTATTATATGGGTTTTTTTGGATTTTTTTCTTGTTTTTTTGGTTTTTTTTGGTTTTGCCAGGTTAGGCATATAAATCACTGTTTCTAAGATACTAAGTATAATGCATAATTTTCTTTCAAAGTTTTAATAACCTTAAATTCCCTTTTTTCCTGCAGTGCTGACTTGAAACTACCTCATGTTTTAAAATGCTTTTTTCAATCTTTACAGTGGAAACAACTGTAAAGATACAGGTCTAGCCTTTTTTGAAGTTCAAACAATTTCAGCAGTACTGTTTAAATCCTTTGAAACCTTTTTAATCAAAAAGAGTGGTTGGGTAGGAAAAGATAGGATTAGAATGCGATCTTATGGGAACTGCTAAAATACACAATTACCAACTCGCAAAAGCAACAGAACTGTATTGTGGAATGTGGAAAGCTGGAGTTTTGAGAAAAAGAGTTTAAGATAGAATATTTCAAATTTCAGTGCCAAAACCAGCTCTCCTGATTTCAGTTACATGAAGTCAAGATTACTACCATTGAATGCTATGTCATGCATTTGAAAAAAAACCTTCTGTGAGGGTAAACATACTGAGAAATTGGAGATTTCAGTCATTACTTTTTTCAGTAAGGAAACTGAGAGACAGCATACTGAAAAAATGTTTAGAACTGAATTTGAAAACGTGGTGGCTTAAATCTCATTTTATATCTTGTCTGTAACATTTTGGTGACTGAACAAAGCAGTTTCTTTACTGATGAAACAACCATAATTTGCAGCTTATGCCTAAACAGCAGCAAATTTCTTCCAGCCAATACCTAACAGTGTTAGCAGTCCTGGTAATCTCAAAAAAGAACTTTACAAATACAATTTCATGAGGTGAGTCCATTTTAAATTGTACTAGAAAATATTTGTCTTAAAATGCCTTCTTGATGCAAAGAGAAACTGCTGCTTGTGTGGTAATAAACAGAAATCATAATTGCTGTTGTTAAATAATAAGCATTTAAGGCTGTGCCTCTGGATCCAAAATTAGATGAGATTATCCATTCATGGGTTTTCTTACTTTTGGTGTTTGATTTAGAGCATGGACAATTTATATATATATATATATTTTTTTTTCAATATAACATGATTTAGATATCCATAAAAGCTCTGATTAAAGTTCTTTGTCCCTCATTACAGTCATAAAGATTTTCTACAAATGAGTAGAGCAGATAACAGCTATCCTGCATTTTCCTGTAACCTCCAATGTCTGTTCCCCTTCAGGCAGGACCTATTGTGATAATTACAGCTACAAGGGAGGATGCAAGGATGCTATAGAACGGCTAAGCAGAACAGAGTCTGATACACTTTCTTGGGGACATGAAGAGAAAAACAAGTATATCCCAGATCTCTTCAGTGGCATAATGACATTACCTGTCACACTGGAAACAGCTCTACAATTTAATTTGTTCTGCTAATTTCTATGTAGCTGCCAGTTTCATAAAATTCTCTAGTGTGATTGCAATATATCTTTTCTTAATGTTAAGAGCCATTATAACACACATTTTTCCAGAAATCTGTATGCAGCACTTTATTTCTCTGTACTAAAAATTATAAATAATTTTATTAACTGATTACTATTGTAAGTAGTTGTTTATTGTAAGTTCCACCTTCATGCATAGTCTTCATTTGATCACCTTCATACCATAGTACTGTCAGAAAATACTGTACTTTTAGCAAGAGTTGATACTTGAGTGTAAAAAGAGTTATGTATCTGTTACGGAGACAAAAAAAAATGCTCTATTCTTTGTTTTCTTTTTTGTTCTCCACCTCCTCATTGTTAGTGGCAGCAAACTGTGTGGAACTCTTTCTGTTACATATGGAGCACATGGAGAAGCTCTGCAGATTTTTTTCCAGTGTTTAGCATGGGACAGAAATCCTGGTTAATTGGTTTTCTGAGTATCATAGCTTTACTTTTATGAGATGCAAAGCTGTGCCTCTCCTATCAGCACTTGTTGACAAAGCTGTTCCTTTCCTCTGGTGCCACAATCCAAGAGGTTCCTTGCAACGAAAACTTGAGGTTTATGCAAAAGATTAAGTTGCAGTTTTACTAATGGAGTGACTGTCCTAAAAGACAGAAGTTGTTTTTTTTTAAAAAAGGGGGTAAGAAGAGACTGAGTTGTGAATCTCTCATGAACATATAGGTGAATATGAAGGAAAAAAGTCACTTGAGATGAAGACCAATAGATCTAGACTCTATTCAACTAGGCTGATCCACCTTGAGGCTGCTTGGTGGCAACACAGTCAGAATCGCTGGTCACAGGAAGTATCTACTACCGTTAGTGCAGCTTAACGCCAGCCCACATTTTCTTTCTAAATATGAAGAAATAGTGTTCAAAATTATTCTGGGTCTGTTAAGCATTTTCAGTAACATGAATAATGTTCATTCTTAATAGCACACTTACTTAAATATGGGAATTTTCTATAGATTGTAATTTTCTTCAGCTGGAAAACATAACATAAAACACTATGTTGGGGAATGGAGGTGCAAATAAATTGTTGATTGCATTTCTTTAAATCAGGAAAAATAGTAATCTCAAAATTAGTTGCCAAGATTGTTTCCTCCTGTATTACGTTACACTGACTTCATTCCTATTAATGTTACTGCTTGTTTTCTGAGAGCACAGCACGTATCTATTAAAGGGTTTGCAATATTTAAGTTATTCTCTCTCGTAGTTCTTGATCTTTGAAAATTCACAAGGTCCCTGCCACATAAAAAAATTATAGAACTGTGCCATATGCTTTATACATATGGCAAGCATTTTGGAGAAGCTCTCAGTGTTGCGTTCTGCGTATCTGTGCAGAAAGTGCTACTCTGAGATTAGGGCAAATTGTTACAGCTGGAAAAAGATAGTTTAATTATAAAACAATAATGAAGCTGGGTTGGACTACTTAAGGGAAACCTGACACAGATGCTTGGGTAATGGAACCCAGTTATTAATTTCTAGAATTAGCCCTGCCCTGCAAGCTGCTCTAGCATGTGAACCCCATTGACTTCAGCAGGGCTTTGCAAGGGCACAATGCTTTCCAGCCAGATGGACCACTTTGCAGGGTCAGAGATTAAATGTACCCTTTGAGTTAGATAAAAAGTGACATGAACAACCACATCTGGCTTACAGCCTTCAATGTAACTGTCACACTATCTCAACTTTTCAATACTTATTTTGTATTGTTATCAATCATGTACAAACTGCTATATGTGTCCATAATTTGGTGGAATTTTATTCAGGAAGTTAAGAGCCAGATTCTGAAATAGTAATTGTTCCCATGAGGTGAAATGAAACATAACTGGCTTTCAAATTCTCACTGCAAGATAGAATGATTTGGGGATTTTGACCTATCATTTCCTTCTTTTATGCTGTAAGAAAACTGGCACAGCAGTTGGATTGTCAGCTAAGGGTTTTTCCCTAAAAACAGAGTACATTTTCTATAAGTTATGAAGAACAGCTGAGTAAACAGTCAGAAATCTGAACTGCCAGAAATACTCACTGCAGAATCAAGAACCTCATGTTTATATTAAAGGCCAGGCTAAGACTGTGTATGGTAAGATCCCCTGATCTCAGTATAAGGAAGAATATGCAAAGAAGTTTTAGGCCTGAGTTCCAAGTGAGAGAACTGCACAGTATTGCAGCTATAAGCTCAAGTCCATATTGCAGTAATCCTTCATTAGTAAGAATCTGAAAAAATGCAAACTGCTTTGTGCAGATTTACAGCTTTATTGGTGAAATACACAGGAAACAGAAACCAGAAAAATCACCTGACTTGAGGCAGGCACATTTTCCTTTAAAGTGTTATATAAAAGAATGTGAAAAAAAAAAAAAGAAAAAGATAAAAGCAAAACAAAACCAAACCACAAACACAACCAAATCAGAATTTTTTTTTTTTTTAAAAAGAGAGTAAAAGAATTTTGCCTCCGAAGTCTCTCAATTATCTTGCTGTTCCAAATTGCTATTTGTTCAGCAGATGTATCTGAGACACTTGATTCTTAAAAGGCAGAATCTCACAGCTGCATCTCATACTTGCAGTTTACATCTGAGTTCTATGTTTACTTTAAAGCTAAACTGGTTTTCCTCAGTATTAAGAAGATGCTGAGATATAAAACTTTGACGTGATATTTTATTTATTGATTGATTTCATAAACAATGGGAAACTGTTGTGTTGTGTAAGTGACCATTAAAGCAATCAGACAGAACAGGGTTTCAAATTCCTTTGCAGATATAAATTTTGCTGCTTCAGGAACTTACAATGCATAGATTTTTGTGCTTGCTATGAAGCGTTTGCCTTGTGTCCATTGCAGGTGATTCTACATTATAACAGGATTTTTTATTACAGACTAGAGAAGAAAACGAAACCAAAACCAAACCAAACAAAAAACCAAACAAACAAAAAAAAAAAAACCAAACCAAACCAACAAAATAACAACAAACCAAAACAAAACCAAGCAAAAAAAAACACCAAAAAGAAAAACAAAACCATAGAACATTATTATCTTACTTGCATGTGAACTACTATTGGCTTTATATTCGCATTTTGATTTTGTAAGGTATAATCTAAAACAAGGGACAAAATAGACATCTTAAAAATGTTTCAGAAAGATAAGATGAAGCAATTAAAGGTATAATATCAGTTAACCATTAAGGAAGTATATTAAATTTTTCTGACAGGCTATTATTCAGACATTAAATGTCAGTCGATCTGTTTCAGTCAAAAGTACATTTCTAATTATGACTTCTAGTTTTACAAAACTTAAATGATCTTCATCTACTTCTTGAGGTCTTGATATAATTGAAATTCACATTCATAAGAATAGCTAATAGGAGCCCTTATTCTCTACAATAGAATCATAGAATAGTTCATATTGGAAGATCACCTAGCTTCAAACGCACTGCTAAGGTCCTCTGCAGGGACACCTTCAACAAGATCATGTTGCTCAGACATGTCATTGTTCAACCTGACCATGAATGTTTCAAGGGATGGGGCATTCACAACTTCTCTGGCCAACCAGTTCCAGTATTTTACCACCGTCATATTAAAGAATTTCTTCCTTATATCTAGCCTGAATCTACCATCTTTTAGTTTGAAACCATTGCACATTGTCCTGTCACTACAGCCCTGCTAAAAAGTTTGTCCCCATCTTTCTTTTAGCCCCCTTTAAGTCCTGAAAAGCTGCAATAAGTTCTCTCTGGAGCCTTATCTTCTTCAGGCTGAACAACCCCAACTCAGCCCTTCATTATAGGAGAGGAGTTCCATCCCCCTGATAATCTTCATGGCCCTCCTCTGGATCTATTCCAACGAGAGCTGAGGGCTCCAGAGCTGAATGCAGTACTCCAGATGGAATCACCTCTCTTGAGCTGCTGGCTCGGTTTCTTTAGATGCAGCCCAGGATACAGTTGGATTTCTGGGCTGCAAGTGCACACTGCCAGCTCATGTCCAGCTTTTGGTGCACCAGTACCCCCAGCCCTTCTCTTCAGCATTGATCTCCATCACTTCACCCCTCAACCAGTACCTTGACCCAGGTGCAGGACCTTGCACTTGGCTTTATTGAACCTCATGAGGTTCACATGGGCCCACTTCTCAGACTCATCCTGCTCCCTTTGGAAGGCATCCCTTCGCTCAGGTGTGTCAACCACACTGCTCAGCTTGATGTCATCTGCAAAGTTTCTGAGGGTGCACCTGATCCCATTGTCTATGTCACTTATTAAAATATTAAACAGTACTGCTCCAAGTATGACCCCTGAGGGATACCAGTTTCCATTTAGACATTGAGCCTTTGACCTCTACCCTCTAGGTGTGACCATCCAACCAATTCCTGATCCACTGAACAGTCCACACATCAAATCCATATTTCTCCAATTTAGAAAGAAGGATGTTGTGGGAGATTGTGTCAAAGGCTTTACAGAAATTCACTTAGATGACATCCATAGCCCTTTTCTTGTCTACTACAGGTAACCAGAGTTACTTGTAGTAACTCCGTCATAGAACACTACGAGGTCAGGAAAACTTGCCCTTAGTGGAGCCATGCTGGCTGTCTTCAGCCATCAACATGTGTGTTAACATAGCTTCTAGGAGGACCTGTGCCATGATCTTCCCAGGCATAGAGATGAGGCTGAAAGGTCAGTAGTTCACAGGGTCCTGTTTTCTACCCTTTTTAAAAATGGATGAAATGTTTCCCCTTTTCCAATGACCTGGGACTTCACCTGACTGTTATGACTTCTCAAATATCATGGATAGTGGCTTGGCAACTATATCAGCCAGCTCCCTTGGGACTCTGGAATGCATCTCTTCAGGTCCCATAGACTTGCTATGTTCAGGGTGCTCATGTGGTCATGAACCTGATCTTTCCTTACAGTGGGAGGGACTTTGATCTCCCAGTCTTTACCTTGAAGTCCATCCACTTGAGAGGTGAGTGTAGAGAACCTGCGAGGGAAGACTGAGGCAAAAAACAGTTGCTGAATACCTCAGCTCTCCTCATCTGTTGGTACCAGTTTACCAGTCTTGCTCATCATTTGCGATCATGAGATGGTTGAATTCGAGATCCTCAGGACAGTGAGAAGAGCATGCAGCAAGCTCACTGCCCTGGACTTCAACAGAGCAGACTTTGGCCTCTTCAGGAACCTGCTTAGTAAGGTTCCATGGGATATAACCCTAGAGGGCAGGGGGGGCAAGACTGCTAGTTGATATTCAAGGATCATCTACTGCAAGCTCAGGAGTGTTGCATCCCAACTACAAGGAAGTGCAGCAGGAGGTCCAGGAGACATCCTTGGATGGATAAGGAGCTGCTGAAGAAAATTCGAAGGAAAAAAGAGGCTTATAAAAGGTGGAAGCAAGGGCAGGTGGCGTGGGAAGAATACAGGGATGTTGTTCGAGAAGCGAAGGACCAGGTTAGGAAAGCTAAGGCCCAGTTAGAATTAAACTTGGATAGGGATGTGAAAGATAACAGGAAGGGATTCTATAGGCACATTGCAAATAAAATGACTAGGGACAACGTGGGCCCTCTCTGGAATCTATTGGGAGAACTGGCTACCCTGGATTTGGAGAAGGCTGAAGAATGACTTCTTTGCCTCGGTCTTCACTGTCAAATGTTCTGACCACACAAGCCAAGTCTTGGAAGGCAGATGCAGGGACTGTGAGAATGAAGACCTTGGGCCACAGTAGGAGAGAATCTGGTTCAAGACCATCTTAAGAACCTGAACATGCACAAGTCCATGGGACCTGATGAAATCCATCCAAGGGTCCTGAAGGATCTGGTTAATGAAGTTGCTAAGCCACTGCCCATCATATTTGAAAAATCATGGCAGTCAGGTGAAGTTCCCGACAACTGGAAAAAGGGAAATATAACCCCCATTTTCAAGAAGGGGAAACCTGTGGGTTGAGATAAGAACAGTTTAATAATTAAAGTGAAATACTAATATTAATAATGAAAAGGGAAATAACAAGGAGATATCAGTGGATAAAGAACTGGATGCATGGTCACACGCAAAGAGTTGTGGCCAATGGCTCAGTGTCCAGCTGGAGACCAGTAATGAGTGGTGTCCCTCAGGGATCGGTGTTGGGACCGATCTTGTTCAACATCTTTGTCGCTGACATGGACAGTGGGATTGAGTGCTCCCTCAGCAAGTTTGCTGATGACACCAAGCTGTGTGGTTCGGTTGATACGCTGGAGGGAAGGAATGCCATCCAGAGGCACCTTGACACACTTGTGAGGTGGGCTGATGCCAGCCTTATGAAATTTAACCATGCCAAGTGCCAGGTCCTACACCTGGATTGCAGCAATCCCAGGCACAGCTACAGGTTGGGCAGAGAAGAGATTCAGAGCAGCCCTGCGACGAAGGACTTGGGGGTGTTGGTTGATGAGAAAATGAACATGAGCAGGCAGTGTGTGCTCGCAGCCCAGAAAGCCAACCGTATCCTGGGCTACATCAAAAGGAGTGTGACCAGCAGGTCAAAGGTGGTGATCCTGCCCCTCTACTCTGCTCTCATGAAACTTCACCTGGAGTACTGTGTGCAGTTCTGGTGTCCTCAACATAAGAAGGACATGGAACTGTTGGAAGAAGTCCAGAGGAGGGCCATGAGGATGATCAGGGGACTGGAGCACCTCCTGTATGAAGACAGGCTGGGAAAGTTGGGGCTGTTCAGGCTGGAGAAGAGAAGGCTGAGTGGAGACCTCATAGCAGCCTTCCAGTATCTGAAGGGGGCCTATAGGGATGCTGGGGAGGGACTCTTCACTAGGGACTGTAGTGATAGGACAAGGGGTAACAGGTTCAAACTTGAACAGGGGAAATTTAGATATAAGGAAGACGTTTTTCACTGTAAGGTTGGTGAGGCACTGGAATGGGTTGCCCAGGGAAGTTGTGAATGCGCCATCCCTGATGGTGTTCAAGGGCAGGTTGGACAGAGCCTTGGATGACATGTTTTAGCGTGTGGTGTCCCTGCCCATGGCAGTTGGGTTGGAACTAGATGATCTTAAGGTCCTTTCCAACCCTAACTGTTCTATGATTCTATAGGGACACACTTTCTCTGACCCTTCTTTTCTTGCTAACATGCCTATAGAAGCCCTTGTTATTCTTTGTTTCCCTTGCCAAGTTCAGCTCCAGCTGCACCTTTGCCTTCCTGACTCCATCCCTGCACAACTGGACAGCATTCCTATACTCTTCCCAGGATTCCTGTCCCTGATTCCAGTGTCTGTGCATTTACATGTTGCCCTTTAATTTCCTTCTATTCCTCATTTCTTATACATGGGGACCAGCAGCTCTGGCACTTTATGGAAAGTGTCCTTAAGGATCTGACAGCTCTGCTCTGCTCCCTTGTCCCTGAGGGGAGTTCCCTAGGCGATCTATTTACTAATTTCTTTAGCAGTTGGAGTTTTGCTTTCTGAAAATGCAGGATCCTGAGTGTACTCTGTGCATGACCCATATACGTCAGGTCTGCAAACTACACCAGTGCATGATCACTGCAAGCCAGGCTGACTCCAATCTTGATGTCACCAATTAGCTCACTTGTACTGGTGACCATGAGGTCATCCCCATCAGGATACAGGATTCCCTTGACCTTCTTTTATTTTCTATTGACTGTTCCTGTTTTTGTCTCAGGAAGAGCAGATCATAGATTTATCAATTTGTTTTTCTCAGGCTCCCTGATGCTCTTTAACTTTTCTAGTTCCTCTTGTAGCTCTCCCACCAGAGCAAATCCTAATTGTATTTTCCTGTTTTCATTGAAAAACAGAAATACTTTTAGGCAAGAAATTGGTCCATACATTGTGGTTGTATATATTTCACTCAGCACTAGTAGATTTTATATTTTTTATTACATACTTGCCTATAGCAATTTGATCTGCATAAATTTTTCCAGCTTTATTAGTTTTACTTCAGTATACTTACTTGGTTATATTGGCAGCTTTCATGAAAAATCTTGATTTGCATGTCTGGTGATTCTTTTTAACCAGACAAGCTAATGGATAAGAAAGTAAGGAAATCATCCACTCTCAGACAGTCAATGCCACTAGATCATTTTCAGGGTAATATTTGAAGTCAATAGTTGTAAATTGCTTTCCAGTGAAATATTAATGATTCTGAGGTGGAACTCAGAGGTTTCTATCAAAATAGGCATGCTGACATTTTGCTGAAGTAAGAAATCTAGAAAGCCAAGGCAGTAATTCTTAACCTGTAAAATTACTGTTCTTACTCCATATGATTAACTTCCATATGCTTACTTTATAGGCAGAAGACACATTGCAAACTTTAAGCATTCTATTACATGACAAAAGTTTTCATATGAATTTCCAGGACACCTACACGTTGCATAAGACTTCATTCTGTAGAAGTAATAGTGATATGTTGGACAAGACACTAATAACTCATGGTTTCCAGAAATATTCGTAATTATGATGCACACTGAGATTATAGGTTGCTCCTGCATTTTGCTGTGATTTTTTTTGCAAATATTTGTAGTGAGTCTGGCTGGGATAATAATTTTCTTCACAGCAGCCTGAATGGTGCTGCGTTGATGAACAAGCCCATTTCCCCCAGCCTCTACTTGTAGGGCATGTTCTTCAGCCCCTGACCGGCTTTGTTTTCTTCCACTAAACTCACTCTGGTTTGTCAGTGTCTCTCTTGTACTGGTGAGGGGTGAGCAGGACACGGTAATTCATATGTGGGATAATGAGTGTTGTGTAAAGAAGAAAAAACACCCACTTTGATCTACCAGCTGTGCCCTTGCTCATATGACCCAGGACACTGTTGGCCATCTTTTGCTGCCAGGACCCACTGCTAGTTCACACTCAGCTTGCTGTCAGCCCAGATGCTTCCATTCTTTTTCAGCACAGATTATCCCAGGCTCCAGTCTCTATTGTTGCAGAGGCTAATTCATCCCAGGTGGGAGAGCTTTCAAGAGGCTCCTGTGAGGCTATTCTTTACCCAGGTCCCTCTTAATGGAGACCCTGCCCTGGGTTCTCCCTAGTTTGATGTCATCCATATACCGAATGAAAGTGTACTCCACCTCCTCCTCTAGATCACTGATAAAGATGTTAAATAGGATAGGTCCCAGTGCATGTTGTGAAGGAGCTCCATCTATAACCGGCCTTGAACTAGATGAAGATTCACTCACATTACCCTTTGAGACTGACCATCCAACTTGTTTCTCATGCATCTTAGATCACAATGGGTCAGTCTGCATACAACAACGATGCTATAGGAGACAATGTCAAAAGACTTTTTAAGTACAGACAGGCAATACCCACCACTCTCCCTTCATCCACAAATCTTGTTATTCCATTTTAGAAAACAAACAGGTAAGTCAACATCCTCTACCCTTGATGAACATACAAACAAAACACAAAATATAAGAAATAGAAGTCTAATATTTCCTTTTTGTTCTAAGCAAGTGCTCTACTGGTTACTCGTCAGTACTTTATAAAGGACTTTTGGGATGTTCTCATAGCTTTCTTTGTTGCCAGCTCTCATGGCATCACTATTCAGTTGAAAAAGAGAATATCAGGAATTCACTTTATTGCCTATATTAGAATCACAGAATCTTTAGGGTTGGAAGGGACCTGCGGAGATCATCTGGTCCAGCCCCTCTGCCAAGGCAGAGCCCCACAGAGCAAGTTACACAGGGACATCTCCAGGTGGGTTTTGAATGTCTCCAAAGAGTGCCGGCTATACAAACAGCAGGTTGACTACAGTAGGCTAAGGCCAGACTTAGTTTAAGCTTATGGGAAGATGTTAGTTAGGCAAATATTTCCTTCATTTTAGGCAAGAGATACAGCTCCAGTTGAAATAGCAGGGTATTAATAATTGTGAATCACATGTGATACTCATCAGGGGTTTCTGGCTCCTAAGAAATCTGTACTTCACTGAGCTTACCTGCAGCTTTAATGTTTTAAGTTATAATGTTGTTAAGTAATTACTAAAAGCAAAAGGCTGTACATTAAATTCTTTTTGAATTAATTTTGGCCTTTGAAGGAAAATTCAAATAGATTAACTATTTTTTCTTCAAAGTTAAACAATATATGGAGAGAATTTTCTAGCATTATTTATTTAATCTCAGGCTTTATCTGTAAACTGTGTCAGAAGTTTTGCATTGTTTTCTTTTTTAGCATGATACCTGTTTCCCTTCCTTCAACGTTTGACCTTGACTAACCAATAAAGGAAATTATGAAGGCTTTTCATTGTAGTAAAAAGTGGCATTATAAGTGCTCCCCACTTTGCTGCTTCCTTTTGATCTTGAAATGGACTAAAAATTGTTCATCATGCCATTGTGATTCTTCGACAATCTTAGCTTCAGCATCCACAGAAAAGACAACATACCTGTACATTTGCATTGCCAAATGTGAAGCAGTCTAGAAAGCAGTATAAGCAACTAACTACATTTGAATTACTTCAAGTGTTATATACCAAGTAATCACTTGATACATCAACTTTTCTCTTTGATAATATTCCATTGAGATTTTTTTTCAATATATAGCATTTAAGAGATTTTTCTTCATTGTACTTTTAGGCTGTAGGAACATTCTGAAATCACATAAGACTTTAAGGGTAGGTGATATTGTAGAATTTCTTCAATCTCAGCAAAGAGACCATGGCCATGACTTGCTTGAGAAGCGGGCCAATGCCAAACTCATGAGGCTCAAGAAAGCCAAGTGAAATGTCCTGCACCTGAGTCAGGGCAATCTCAAGCACAAATCCAGGCTGAGACACAAAGGGACCGAAAACATCTCTAAGGAGAAGGATTCTGAGGATTTGGTTGATGACAAGCTCTACATGACCTGGCAATGTGAGCTTGCAACCCAGTGGTATTTCCAGATGTCCTGGGTTCAGCAGTAGCAGTCATTTTTCTCCTTCTTGGTAGCTGGTGCAGTGCAGTGTTTTGACTTTCGGCCAGGGAACAGAGCTGATAACAAGGATGTTTTGGTTTGGCCAAGGACTTTGTGAGCCTCATGCTCTGCCAGGGAGGAGGGGAAGCCAGGAGGAAGCAGAGACAGGACACCTGACCCAAACTGACCAAAGATGTATTCCTTACCACAGCACGTCATGCCCAGGATGTAACTGGGAGTTAGCCGGAAGGGCTGGGAGACTGAGGGGTTGGAGGAGGTATCGGTCAGTGCTTGGTCGGGCTGGGGGGGGCGAGTTATCTGTTGGCTGGTGGTGAGGTGATGTATTCTCTTCTCTTGTTATTTCCTTTATCATTGTTATTATTGGTGGTAGCAGTAGTGATTTGTATTATACCTTAGTTAGTAAACTGTTCTTATCTCAACCCGTGGGAGTTGCATTCTTTTGATTCTCCTCTCTGTCCCTCCAGGAGTAGGGGGACAGCAAGAAGTGGGGTGGAGTGAGTGAACGAGCCCTCTGCCTGGTTTTAAACCACGACAACAGAACACTGAATCACAACTGTTTGCTTTTGTATTGATTGATTTACACTTCTTAATGATTATAGTAGCAATTCATCAGTAGAAGTATGTGCACTTTTATAAGTACAGAAGGATATTAAGAACTAGTTAGTAGCTTTGATGACAGCTCAGTACCATATAGTTACTCTTGCAACATCTTTTCTAGTCTAAATTTGGTTGAACATGGTAAAAATATGTTCTTATATGTCTAAAAGTTAAAAAGGAAAAAAACCCAAAACAAACCAAAACCCCAAACCAAACAGCAATGTTTTACTGTAGTATATTTTCAATCAGACTACATTAATTGGCATTCCATGTTTAAACAGTATATTAAAGGAAAAACAATATAGTAACATACTTTCTTCATTTGCTAAAAACTCATGTTATTGTAAGACATTTCGGTGACAAGCAGTTAAAGTAGCTTGTCTTTCTTGTGATAGAAGAGGGAAATCTTCAGAATAGAAATGAAACATTGATTTACTGATGTTTCTGTAGCATAAAAATGGAAAATAACATGTACCAGGACCACAGACAGAATGAATAAAGGAAAGCAATGAAAATAAATGAAGAAGTTGAGTAGGTTTCATTTTTGTGTGATACATAGTCTTCAGACAGGTCATGAAAAGATCTGAGCACTCTCTTCATGTCACAGAACAGAAGAAAAGATAGGAATAGTTATGATTTCACTACAAACACATTTGTATTTACTAAAAAGTATCCAGACAACTGAAAGAACAGAAAAACCCTGTGAAACAAGCACACAACTGAGCTTAAAAATAAGTCATGTAGAGTGAATTAGGTTATTAATCAGCTTCTTTTTTTCTTAGTTAAATATTTTATAGATATCGGTAAAATATTTTCATTCTTGCTTCTGCAAACTCAGCTTACATTTGTCTTTTCCTTTCATAACCAACTTTATCCCCAGTATTCAAAAGCGATAAGGCTATTTATTTCAGCAATAGTTAAAACCTCATTCAGAGTGATGTAATAAGCACCAAAATGCTTCACTCAGTCTTAGAAGGCAATTTCTTATCAGTAAAGAGAGGCAACAAAATTCAATTTATGTAATTTAGTTTCTGCACAGTTTTTATTGTTTCACAAGTTGAGGAATGAGTTGGTATTCCTGCATTTCTCTTTACTATAGAGA
Source organism: Pezoporus wallicus (assembly GCF_028554395.1). Classification (NCBI taxonomy): domain Eukaryota; kingdom Metazoa; phylum Chordata; class Aves; order Psittaciformes; family Psittacidae; genus Pezoporus; species Pezoporus wallicus. The sequence continues at coordinate 792,867 of NW_026642986.1, read as the reverse complement.
CAGTGCTAAATTATACGCAATGGTGCTGTTAGCGGCGAGGAGAAGCAAGACAGGCCAACCCAATATGGGTGATAAGCAAGCTTCTACTTTATTTGTGGCGCACTTCGCTTATATCTGCGTGGTGTGTAGCCACACCTACTAGTCACAACAGTATTGGTTAGTTCTACACAGCTTCCTTCACATTCTCCTCCCACATCCGGTTTCCTGTTACCTGTGAGGCCTACACCTCGCTTTGCTCACACAAGGCCTCTAAGGATCCATGGCCTTGCTCTTAGAGCCATTCTGCAACAATTCCCCCCTTTTTCTTTTGTGTGAGCAAAACATTGTGGGTCATTCTGTTCACTTATTTCATCACACAACTATAAGCAAGTCTAACAACTACAATGATTGAAATAACAATGATACATAAGCGCAGTCCTTCAAATAGCAGTGTTTTAAGTCAACCTGTAATGCCCCATGAGGACAGCCATTTAGTTATCCCTAGGTCATTGCTCACTTGTAATTGTTGGGTAAGCTGAGCCAGGGTTTTCAGCTGGGCGTGTATCGAATTAGAATGATCAGAAAGATTCATACAACACATTCCATCAAACTCTTCACATCCATGTCCCTGTTCCAACAACAAAAGGTCTATAGCGGCTCTGTTCTGCAGTGTTGCATGTCTTACAGAGTCTACATCAAACAACAAATCAGAAATTGCCTTCAATGTAGCATTTGTCTGCTTAGCAAGCCAGCAACCTAGCTTGTTTAACTGAGTCAAGGCCCCAGCTGAAGCACTTACAGTGATTTGGCATATTATGATTGGATACATATCTTGAAGACCCTTAGTGACTAACATATAATTGGTTAAACACAGGTGTAAGAACTCAACCTTGAAAGCTTGCCAACAGTCCACAGTTCTCATTAACTTGGTGAATTCCAGCCTCTTACCTTGCTTGCTTAAGCTTCTTCGGGCCTCTCATGGCCTTGCTGTATCTTTCAGGACTATTCGGAGTTTATGTACCAATTATGCATTCTCCTGTGAGAACACTGTCTCCACATCTCCCCCCTTTTGTTTTATATCCAGTAATAAGTTACTACTACAGCAAGGCGCACACAAATTTACATTAGCAGAGTAACTATTACAGGGTGCAGCAGCATGTTGAAGATGCTGGTGGTAGCGAGGGACTAGCCAGAGAAATTTCTTACCAGTGGAATTCTCCCACTCTCTTAATTTGTTCCATCACCTGATTTATAACACTACCATTGTATTAAAATCTTTCCAGATTTGCCTTAGCATTTTCTAGCAGCTACTGCAAATTTCCATACTCTAACATCTCTTTTACAAGTGACAAATCTATACAATACAAGGTGTAGTTTCTTATTAGCAACTAGATAGTAAACACAGGTGGTTTTATACACAAAATCACAGCCTCTAATAATAGCTACTTTACAAGCACACATATTCAGGATGTTACTTTGCAGTTGTCCCCAAGTGATGTTTTGCAATCATTCGTTTTTCTCTTTCTCTATCTCATTCTGCTTGGGGTATTCACGGTCAGCTCCTGTAGCTGAGGCATCAGGTTTTCCATTCGTCTGTCCAGCTCATGGCAAGGCTTGACAAACTTTGCAGGCAGTCGCCATGGACCTGTAGGCAGGAGGACACAAATATACCCCCTCCCCCAGGTTATCAGTTCTTGAGAAGTAGACAGATTAAACTGCATATTTGCAGCATCATTACTCTCTCTCCCCACCACATTTTGTGGGTTTTTTTTTGTTTTTTTTTTATATCCCTGCAAAATCCGGCCTGCTGGGCAGCAGCTCTAGCAGCCTGCCTGCTTCGGCAGCAACCATAAATACCTGCCAGCAGCCGCGCACTTTTACATTAACCCTTTCATGCCCGAAATGTTAAACAGCTATCTGTTAAAAGCTTTTACATGAACCCAACAACAAAAAAAAATACACAGAACACCGTCTGCCCTCAGCACACACACACACACGCGTATGGGATCCCACAAGCACAAGCCACACAACTACAATATTTGAAGCACAAAATCCAGACAATCATTACTCCCAGTACAGTTCCACGTACAGAACGTGGCACAAGGACCCTGTGGAGACTAATAGCAAACCAGCTCCGAGAAGCATCATTGCAGTGCGAGGTGGCAGGCTCAACCTTAGTGGGCGTCCCCGCAGAGGCTCTGCCTCCCTCACATCGTATGAGGCTTGGGCTTTTATACTGACCAAAATGCACACTCATTCCGACACAGGTGGCCAGCCTGTGCTGGAAGAAGCGGCCAGCAGTATCTACAGAGGTCTCCAAGGGTTGATAGAAACCTGGACATACTTATTTTTACCAACTTCTAATACACGAGTGTCACAGAGAAACTGTATGGGCTCCCCCTGTAAATTGCAAGAAAAAATCATAACATATACAGCTTGAGTATAAGAGGATTTTAACCCATATGTGGTCACTGCTTGTCAGGCCTCCTTAACTATTTTGAGATCAAAAGCTTCCTACTCTTTAGCCCCCTGCTGTGTAGTAAACACAGGATATGAAGAGAGGCCCATTGCAGAAAATTCACCAGTAATGATCGCATCTTTGATTAACCCATGCCAACAGTGCGCAGGATTTGTGACCCCCCCCCCGATACCTCTCCCACCCCCTCCCTCTGTTTGCCTTCTTTAAGGAAGGGGTTTTACGGAGGATAAGGTGGAGGCGCCGATGGAGATGTGTCAATCCAAGTCTCGAGGGCTTCAAGCTTTTTATCAGTTGTTGCAGCTGAGCGTCTCCAGGGCCAGTGAGTCTGAGCAGACTGACCCGGGAGACGAAGAGTCAGAGTCTGGAAGCAGAAGATATAAATCTGGCTTGGATTCAGGGGATTCGGGGTCTAATCCTGGGCCGAACTCAGGGTCTCCATTGTACGCAGCTATGTCTTTCTTGTCAGATGTCTCTCATTTGGTATGTGGCCATCTGCAGACCTGGCTCCTCCATAACTGAGTTAAAAATTTCCAACCTAGGGCATAATGGGTTGGAAAGGCTCGCAGTTCCTTCAAATCTCCCACTAGGGCATAATCTTGATTTTCTACTGTGTGTTTCAAAATGGCGCCCCAATTGATCCGGCGCCGAGGCACCACCCTCTTCCTTTCAGCTTCCTCAACATTCAGCATGCGTATCCCTTTTAATATACTTTCTCTGTTCTTTTCAAAGTCCCTACTTTCGGAACTGGGGTGGTGGGGAGCAGGGGGTTACACCTCCTCCGCTGCACCTTCTGATGAAGAAGGAGGGGGAGAAAAGGAAGGGGGGGGGGGCGGAAAAAAACCCTGTGCTCCAAGCACAGGGAGCGCCCCGCAAGTTGGGGGAAACGAGTTGTAATCTTCCCCCGGCTTCAACCGACCGGGGACGTCTGTTCCTAGTTTCTCCGTTGCTACCGCGGCAGTTTTCTTTTCTGCCTTGTATCTTTTTATACAGTTTATTACTTCTCTCCGTGGCTTACCGAGTTTCTTTGCTGTTTTATCATCATTAAGCACTGAGTCAAATAGTTCATCACCAAACTTTCGCCACTCACTCTCCTCAAAAACTGCATTAGGATCTACAAAAAATCCCTTAGCCTTCCCTACAGCCACTAGACCTGCTAGCTGCTTTAGAGTCTCAGGCTCAATTCCCCGCTTTTATAAAAAGCACTGTAATAAATCAGGAGCTACTTCTCAGTCCATTTTCATGGCAGGCCTTTTCCAGATCATCTTCTTCTGGATCGTCCTGTAACCTCGGTATCCGAATCGTCCAAGACTGGATCGTCCTCCCAATGCAGCAGTATCTGGTTCGCCCCAGCGGCGGACTCCTTTCGGTTAGTTTAAGCACCCGGGTCCGTCACGCCACCACAGTAGTACTGCCCGCGCTCCCCGGCCGCTGCCACTGGTGCCGCTCACTCACCATTCCAGGTCCCTGTTACTCAGGGCCCTGTTATCTGGGTCCCCGTTACCCGGGCCCCTGTATTCTGGGTCCCCATCAGCCGGGGCCCTGTATTCCGGGTCCCCGTCAGCCGGGGCCCTGTATTCTGGGTCCCCGTCAGCCGGGGCCCTGTATTCCGGGTCCCCTTTAACCGGGGCCCTGTTACCTGGTCCCCGTTCGGGCTCCATTTGTTAGCGGCGAGGAGAAGCAAGACAGGCCAACCCAATATGGGTGATAAGCAAACTTCTACTTTATTTGTGGCGCACTTCGCTTATATCTGCATGGTGTTTAAACACGCCTACTAGTCACAACAGTATTGGTTAGTTCTACACATCTTCCTTCACATTCTCCTCCCACATCCAGTTTCCAGTTACCTGTGAGGCCTACACCTTGCTTTGCTCGCACAAGGCCTCTAAGGATCCATGGCCTTGCTCTTGGAGCCATTCTGCAACATGTTGCAGCAATTTTTCATTTGGGTAATTAACACTCAACTCAAAGAAGCCCTTGGACCGTAGCTTCCTCACGCTTCCATAATCAAAGGTAACAAGCAGTCCATGATATCTAGTCACTAGGTCAATTAAAAGGTAAGATTTAATATTAGTGAGAATACAATAATGAAGGAAGAAGAATAATGAAAATTGCTGCTGAATTCCTTAGAAAATAATTACTTGGTAGACTAATTGATATGTCTGCATTTCTCTTATCCAAGTGATGAATAGAAATAAATTCTGAAAATAAGCCATACTAAGAAAATTACCTTCCAGGTAGACTAGAACATGCTTTACCCTAAAAATAAAGAAAAAAAAAAAAAGTGTTCACTGAATTTTAGGAAATGTAGATGCTTTCCTAACTGTTCTCCTAAAACTGATTTTTAGAAGATTCTTCATACAGAACAAATTTAAAGATACACATTTCTACAGAGGAAGACTTTTTTATTATAATTATTTATTTATAAGAATAATAGTAGGCTCAGTTAGCAAACTGGGATACAATAAAGCTTAGTATCGTGGATTAAAAAAAAATATATGTCTTTAATAGTTAGGATAGGTACTTATTTCAGCACTTGCTTTTTCACAACAGTCCAAAGAGGAAGAAAAGAAAAATCAGTTGCTCTCTTACTCCAAAATTTTTGGTTTTTTTTCTTTTGCTAGTACTTATAAAAAGCTTTACAGCAATCAGAAGAAAAAAAGCCTCTAAGTAATTCTCCTGGGTTCAGCAGTAGCAGTCATTTTTCTCCTTCTTAGTAGCTGGTGCCATGTTGTGTTTTTGACTTTCGGCCTGGGAGCAGTGCTGATAACACTGATGTTTTAGTTGCTGCTAAGTAATGTGTAGTCTAACCAAGGACTTTCTCAGTCTCATGCTCTGCCAGGGAGGAGGGGAAACCAGGAAGAAGCAGAGACAGGACACGTGACCCAAACTGACCAAAGAAGTATTCCATACCACAGCACGTCATGCCCTAGATGTAGAACTGCGGGCAGTTACCCAGTTACCCGGAAGGGTTAGATCACTGCCAGGGTCAGCCTCAGTGTTGGTCGGTGGGCAGTGAGTGGTTGTATTCTCTTCCCTTGTAATTTCCCTTACCATTATTATTATTGGTGGCAGCAGTAATGGTTTGTGTTATACCTTAGTTACTGGACTGTTCTTATCTCAACCCGTGGGAGTTACATTTCCTCTCCATCCCTCTGGGAGCAGGGATAGGGGGCGGGGGGGAATGGGGGTTGTGAGACAGAGACTGTGTGGTCTGATTTACGGCTGGTCTTAAACCACGACAGTAATGATACTAAGTACTAAGGAGCTGAGCACTGGAAATATTTGAAATGAATTCCCAAACTTCCTCAAGGCAGACAAAGTTGGAAACTGAGACTTTATTGTGGCTATCTGCTAAGTATAAGGGGAAGAGGTGATGTCTTCTTATATTTCCCCTTAAAGGGCTATGTTAGAAGGTTTGTTTAATTGTACCAAAGGATTACTTATTTCTGCACACAAAAACGTCTGCATCTACATATAAACATTCTTTCAGACGTCTTATTTATGCAAAGATTTCTTTTTTTCCTCATCCTGTGACCTTCAAGCGGCTTAAAGCCCTCAGGCGTCTTCTGTGCAAGGTAGTCAAGAGAAATCAGTGTACTGTTTGTAGGGTTGAAGTTTGTCATACAGAAATGTGCAAGAGGACTAGCAATATACATTATCCCGTGTACTCCATACACTTCTGAGAGATGTTTGTATCAACTGTGAGGTGAAAGTAGGAAAGTTGACTTTTTAATGCTTCAGCATGTATTCAGACAGAATGTTTCTTATATATAGCTTAATGTTAGTAGAACTCTTCCTATAAGTCTTCTGAGGAGGTGAAAACAATTCCCACTGGAGCTCTAGAAATTGTGCCTCTTCATCACCACTGAAGTGTTGCCTTCTGGAAGGACTGAGTAATTAGAAAAGTGCTTGCCAGTTCAGCATGGTGTGGCAGCAGCTGTCTGTTCACTCAGGTGAGAGAACTGAATTCTGGAGAGCTCTTGATTCACTTTTGCTGCCTTGTTTTTAAATGAAAAGGTCTATGCTTCATGATCTTCCCTTGGTTTTCCATCACAACCCAACATAAAGCTTCACCCCAGAGAGTTGTGTTAATCTTTTTCTTCTTTGCTACAGACTTTAGGTTGTTGGAATATTACAAAGTTATAAATAAAAGGAGTTAAAAGGGATTGGAGCATGCCACTGGATTTCTTCTGGTAGCGTGGGGATAGAATGAGTCATCTAGCCCCTCTTTCTGGCCTTATTTTAATGAAGTAAACAGATTATTCTCTTATTGCCCAATATGTAAACAAGCAAAAGAAAGAAAACTTGGGTCGTAAGGGGATCGAGGTGCAAGTGTTTATGAAGAAGAATATATTCAGTCACTAGCAGCAATACCTTTCAGTTTCAAATTTGTTGGAGACTTTTAGCATGCAAAGAACAAGAATTTGAAAGCTAGTTTCTTACTGGTGAGGGAATTTGGTTAAAATTTGAACCCCTGAAGGTATCATAAACTTAGACTTCAGAAGTGAAAAAAACATGTTACTATGGAATTGCTGGCAAAAGTTTGAAGTCAAGTACCTGGTTTCATATCTTCCTTTTGCTGTGCTGTTTTGGGTTTTCTGAGTTTTGTTGTATTTGTTGTGGGTTTGCTTGTTTGCTTGTTTTCTCAGTAGTAACTATCTTTTACCATTTTCTGTCCTTTCTCTGTTGCTTCTACTTCTGCCTCTTTCAATCACTTCAATTTCAACCCCAGATCACTTCATCACATACAAAACCTGAAGATGACCCAGCAGCAGATTTGGCTCATGTTTTTTTAAATCACAGCTTTACACTCCATTACGTAAAGAAAAAAAAAAAAAAAATCCTTCCATTTTGATTGAAAAACCTTTCCCCTACAGGAAGTTGGTGTCATCATTAGAGGTAATCTTAAAAGAATTAAAAAAAAAAAAGCAGTACATTTTTCATACCAGCTATATGCTGGCAGTACCTCGATATGGTTACATTGCTGTGTGGTATTAGAAGACACAGTCAAGGACTGTAAAAAATGGGTGGCTGATTTCTTTCCAAAAGTATCATATATTGTAAGAAGCAGTTAAAAAATACTGTGTGGGGAAGGTTAAAAACATTTAATAACCAAAGGACAAATGGATTGAAAATGGACCTCAAGTCTCAAGCAGCTCATGCTCTTCTTTGTTATAGAGTAAGTTGTACATTTACAAACAGATTTGTATATATCTTTTATGTTTACCTCCAAACTACTGTTACATGAATTGAATTGTTGATGAATCAATGTTTAAAACATTTTTTCCCTTTGTATTCAATATATTTCAGTGTTTGAAAGCCAAACAGTACATCTTTACTGCTAATGTAGAATCTATTCTTTTTTATATATCCAGATAAGACCACTGCCCCAAAAGACTTCCAGTCAACACAAAGGGGACTAAAGAGCAAGTACTTTTTATTTTACATTTGAATCAGCCATTAGCCCATATTTTCTGTCTTGTTCGCTTTTGATGCCTTAATGGTAAACCACTTTCTTTATTGATAAACCGTGAGGTTTGAATTCTTATCTGCAAAAATTTAGATACAAAGTTACAGTTCACATAAAATTTATCTTTGAAAATAGTGGAGTTAGTTTGCCTACTTGTCTTTAGGTTGCTGTGTTTACCTGTTATCTTTTCCTTTTCTTACAGTTGTTATTAAACTGAAGCACCCTTTTCCTACTAGTTTGCTGAATACTATGTATGTTAATGTTAACCATGATCACGTATTGAAAGATTAAAATTTTAAAAAACATTCCCAAAGCATCATTCTTATCATTTAAAGTTGGCAAAAAAAGCCCTCTTTCTATATCTTATTGCTTTTACATTTTTTTACCAAAGAAAGCATGTAACAACTGAATTCAATGTTTTGTAAAAACTTAACAATTTTCCTCTTTTATCTGCTTCCTTCCTCAGTGTATGTCCTTTCTTTTATTTCTGCTCTTTCCCCCTACTATTTTCATGGTTTTCCTCCCATCATCTATCCCTGCTCTTTTCTATTCTAAACAAACAAACAAACAACCAAAACAACCAAAAAACACAACCAACCAACCAACAAACCAAACCCAACCAAACTAAAACCAAACAAGTGGACAGAGAGTAATGAAGCTGTCAGGAGCAAATAGATTTTGTTAAATAGCTGTTTTACAGTTCAGCAGTGTTAAACAGTGCCTGGCTGTGTTTTATAGAATATTTTAAGAACATCATTAGTCTTGAATAGTTGTGTTTGGCTAAGAGGTGTTGTACAATTATGTTCAGTGCGTAAAATCCATTCGTTCTCATTGTTTTTGTTTCTATTTTCATCCATCTGGTACAATCATACTTCTCAGTTAAAACAATGTTTTTTATTGAAAACTTTCTTCATGGTTCAGAGACATCCAGTTAAGGGTGAAGAAATTTTTTTAAAACATCCTAAAAGGGTTAGTTCAAAAACCATCTTGAATCAGAAAGATGGAAACTACTGTGATAATAAAGGTAAAAAAGACTTAAAAAAGATGTTCGCTGTCTGTGAATGAGTTTGTCTGTACATATTTTTGTAAGCATATAAAGTGGAAAAATATGTTTTTTGTCAATACTGCCTGCCCTTTTTGGCCCAGGAGAACTTTGGTTATCTGTAGGTTTCTGATGACTATCGATAATGTAACTGTAAAAGCGACTGTTTAAAAATGTTTACTAAATTGCTGTTAACAAACACCAACCAACCAAAAAAACCCAAGACAAATACGAAAAAAAACCAAAACCAAACCCTACTGAAAATGTTGTTGGTACAGTTTGCTTGAGAAAACACGTACACATAAATACACATACAGGTTTAAATCTGTGAAATTAAATGCCTGTAGCTGGACAGAGTTGTTAAGGAAGGAATTAATACTGTAGTAACTAAGTATTGTGCATCCTGGAACTGCTGAAATTTACCATGCCTGCATTACCCTTTTCAACCCACTGACACAGGGAGCAGTGGACCCTCCAAACAGGATTAACATATATTTTAATCTCACTGAGCAAAAAGTTGCTATTCAAAGTCACACCTTATACCAAATCTCCCTGTCTCCTTGCCCTCAGGTACTTCAGACTGAGTAAAATATGTATCACCATGGAGGCATCAGTTAGAAAACCGGTCATAGACCAAATAATATGTGTCAGTCAAGTCAGCCTTTCTCAGGAAAAAAAAGAAAGATTAAAAAAAAAAAAGGAAGGAAAAACAGCAAAGAAAAACCACCAAAATTATAACGTTTCCTTCCATTTATCTTACACTTTAGTTCAGGTATAAGAACTGCAATCTTCTGCCAAATTCAGACCAGAAGCTTTTTTTTTTTTTCCATCATAGAGAAGTACACAACCACAACAATGCAGTATCAATCTTTTTTTATGAGTATGCACTGGAGCACTTCACCAGTCATGCATGAGCACACTGTGTCTTAGGATACTTCAAATCCAAGAGGTTAAAGTGCTCTAAGCTAGGTGGGAGCACAGGTGAAGTCTTTGATCTGAATCAAAGAAGAAACAGCAACTAAGCCTGGCATAGCTGAGTTTTCTACCCAGGGGTGAGGCATAAATAACTGTGCTGGAATGCTTCTGTTTTATCTAGGGCTGTGGTTTCAACAAGCTTATCTAGTGGACCAAGCATTAAAAAAAGGACAAGCAGGGAGCAAGAGCTGCTTGTAAGCACTAACCTGAGAACCTCATGTGACCAAAAGTTTTAGCATGAAGTTTGGATGAGTGAAAAATGTATATCACCATCAACAAAATTCTCCAGAAATGTGTATGATTTTTTACCTCTTACACCACATCATCAGGGAGAAACATCAAAAATATTTGATAAAGAAGTAAAAAATATTTGAGAATTTAGGGAGTTTTAGTTATGCTTATAGATATTTAGTTTAGACATTTATTTCAATTGTGTTCTGAAATTGGCAAAATTCATAACATTTTCTTGACTTTTTAGCTTCCATGTTCTTTCTTTAAGCTTTAGATTCACTCAGTGTTTTGGAAAGCATATTTTTGGTCTGAGCTAAACTAGAATTTGAAGTTTGGGGATTTTTTTTCTAAATAGCTAAGATTAAAGTCTTATTTAGGAAAATGCATAATGTTGCAGTAAGTTAACTGTAGACACATGCTTTCTTTAAAAACCGCAGATTGTGGTGCCTCTATTTCTACAGTTAAGAAGTTGATAGAATAATATACAACTTTTTTTTTTTTCACAAGTGTCTTTGGTAATTATTCAGCAATCTAACTTCAAAATATGTTTTTAAGATGTTTTACAGGCTCCTGAAAGGCTGATAAAAAGTGTGGAAATGATTTTGATGATGGCTTTTGATGAATGCTTCTTTTCATAGCCATTAGCTCTTCATGAAGAATTCTGCAATAAATGGGAGCTCCTTCTCTTACCCAGTCATTGCTGGAGTCTTACAGGATTCTGTGCTGCATATTTCTAACTACCATTGAGTTACATACATTGGGCTGTTCTTTGTGTAATTTCATCCTGTAAATATAAGTTTAGAATCAGTTCCTTTTATTCTGTTTTGAAAAGTTGCAGTAGTGGGGAAACATGCATTTAAGTGCCACAGCTCAAGGCAATGATGTCACAAATTACGTGGGAACCAATTATAGCTAATTACAGTTTAACTAACCTTCTGTGCCTCTGGAATTCTTGAAGAGGTTCCACAGCTCCTGCTCTATGATAATTCTTTTTCTAAGAATGTATCTGGCTTGGGAAAGTTTATGGTTTGGTTTTGGTTTTCTTTTTACTTGGGGTGTCAAATCAACTAGAAGAAAGTAGAGATTTAGGAAGTAAAACAGAGTCCAAAATAGATAAAGTCATAACAGTCTACTACTAGTGACCCAATAGCAGAAGCCAAGCATATTGAAGAGTTTAAAGACATTCATGTTTAACATCTAGTTCAGTGGCTGAGTTTCCTGAACTGAAAATTAAACCCACAGAAATAAAATCTTCAACACTGTGTGAACATTCTTGAGTCATAGTGACTTGGAGCAATTCTGATCACCTGAGGGATATTAAACACAGCACAGCTGTGGTTCCCTGTCAACTAATGGGAAAGAATTTTTTTCCAGTGAAAAAAAGAATGGTGAACACATCCTAGGAATGAAGAACAGAGTTTTTACAAAATCAATTAGATAGAGAAAGTGCTACAGGTTTCAATTATCAACAGCTCAGAAATGTTTGGGAACGTGATGGTGGAAAAGAACTTGGGACAGTCTAATTATGAAAGAAAAAAAGAAAAATATAAGGAAGAAAAGGAGAACATGAAGGAGGAGGAAAGGAAAGGTGAGAGGGAGGGAGAGAAGGAGGAAGTAAGGAAGTGAAGAAAGTGAAGAAAGAAGAAAGAAAGAGGAAGGGAGGGAGAAAGGAAAGAGAGAAAGGTAAGCAACATTGTTTTAAAAAAGCTAATTAATGAGCTCAGAAGTGGTAAGTAAACTCCACAAACTGAGGTCAGATAATTTTAATTCAGAAGTGCAGATCATGATAAGGCCACATAAGAAAAAGCATTACAAGAAATTATGTAATCTTAATTATGAGTACTTCAATTCCCTCAAAACCAAACAAAAAAACCAACCAACCAAACAAAAACTACCCAGAATTGGAATACTAGGTTTATGATGCATAATATTAACACTTTTCTATAGGGCCAATAATCTGTACACTCAAAGCACAAAGAGCAGTACAAGGGGAAGGAAATAGGACATATTCTGTGTGAGATACATCTTACTTAAATTTAACTATCAGAGATTAAAATTCTAATCAGAGACAGTGTCAAAGGAAGAACAAATCCAGAAAATGACTCTGCTCACCATTCTTATGAACAGATAATTATTCTTTTTTCCTAGCTGCAGAGGGAGTCCAGATAACTGAAATCTATAGATTAAGCATTTATGTTTTAAATATCCACAAACACCATAAATTGTTCTTAAAGCCACTGTATGTAATTATTTATCTAATAAAAGAAAGACAGAAGGAATACAAAAGACTTAATTTCCTGTTCTGTGATGAAAGTAGTTGATCCCAAGGAGACAGAATTGATTAAAGCCATTTTTGCTTCTAGGTTCATTGCCATCAGACACTATAAACAAGATATCGCAATGACAAAGACTAACATTTTTCTTTCAATAGAAATAGGATGCATTAGAGAGTAAGTAAGACAGATGTTTTCAAGTTGGTCAGGTGTGATGAAATTCACTATATCACAGTCTGAGAATTGGCTGGAGTAACCCCAGAACCATTTGCACTCGTCTTTGAGAATTTATAGAAAATGTGGAAATCCAGAAGTGCAAAGATAGTGCCCACTATCAAAATGGGTGGTAAAGAAGAAGAAAGAAAAAGAAAAGGAAATTATTGCCCAATCAACTTATTTCTATTTCCAGAAAAATGTTGGAATAAACCAAGTGGTTTATAAGCACCAAGAAGATAACAAGGAGATCAATACAGACCAGTATGTATTTATCATGATCTAAGCTCATGAAGATAATCTAATTGTTACCACAGTAGGGAGCCTGATCTTGGGGGCTGTAGAGAATTTATAAATACTTTTGCGTTACTAAAACTTCTAACATTGTCTCAGGCAACATATGAGGGATTTTTTTATATTTTACAATTTTTATAAAAAGTAGAATGAGAAGGCAAATTTGCAATTTATACCAGGGTAAGATTATTTACAAGCATGGCCTCTGCCATGCTTAGAATTTGAAATGATCACATTCAAATGGAGGAAAAATTTGAAGAGCAAAAATGCACTTCAATATGGGCAAATGACAAGCTGTGCATTCAGCAGAAAAAAAATCAACTGCCATAAATGCAAGATTAGAAATGATTAGACATCAGTACTGTTGAAAAGAACCCAGGCACTTAATGGGTCACAAACTGAACATGAATTAAACACATTCTTGAATACGTAAACCAGAGGAACATGACATGTTGTTTTATTTTATTCAGCAGTGGCATGCTCTATGCCAAGCAGAATTTGCCATAGCTTAAGAAGAGTGCAACAGAGATTGCCAGTATTTAGAGAAGAATAATGAAAATTATTAGACTTGTGAAAAACTGACTTAGGAAGACAAGTTAAAGACTAAACAGAGAGAACATACAATGATAGTTACATGTTTAATAAAAGTGTCATAAAAACACAATGGAAAGAAAATCTGCCCTCCTTAAATTCTGCGTAGGTGATCCTATGTGGGCATCACATATGTGTTTGGTTTACCTTATAAGTGCAAGCTTTCTACAGTACTGAAGCATAGGAATGTATTTTGGTGGAAATTATAGAAACTCCTCTATTGAAAGTTGAAGAAGTAACTGTCAAGAATGGTAGAATTATAATTGATCTTGCCTTGTAATAATATGTGATTTCTTATGTTGAGGTATTTCCTTTAATTTCTGTTACGAGGCTTGGAAATGAATCTCAATTTATTGCTAGGCTTGCTTTCTGTTAATCCAAGGGCATATCTTCTTTTCCTATTATTTGTTTTGATGCTTTGCTTGGAGAATTCTTTATAATACACTTAATAGAATTTTTTTTTGCAGATAATTGTCCCATTCATTTGAGAGCTATAGAGCTAACACAATATTTTGAAGGGTTCTATGAAAAGGGGTAAAGAAAACAGTGATACTAGGTACACAACAATGTGCAGTATGGCATTTTTAAGCTGTGTTTTCGGAGTCTACATTAGACAATTTGGAAATGTTATATCATACTTTAAATACAATTTTTTAAATATTGTCTTGTCTTAGTGACTTTGATTCATTGGTTGCAACTGGTGAATAATAAAACAGAACAACACTGTCTGAAATAGCAGTAATGAACTTCAGATATATATAGTAATACTAAGTGTTAGATGTGGCCTCATATTTTTTAATAAACCTCTACATTCAGTGTCAGTTTTCCACATAGAGATTTTTTATTCAGCTGTAAATTCAGTTACCTGCTCTGCAGGTAACTCAAATCCCCATAAAAGGAAATATATTCACTGTTATGAAGGACTTTTTTATAGAAGCCGATGAAATGCTTTCTTCATTAAGCGGGGATTGCCGGGGGGGGGAAGAAAGAATATGATGTCTGTGTTATTACTGGCAGTATAATTAAGAGTCAGAAGATGCTAATCTGGAGATATTTCAGTATTTTGAAATTTTGAAGTCATGTGTGTGACTAAAGCCTTCATTTTCAGCTGATCTTTATCCCAGCATGTTTTTCTCCTAGCAATTATCAGTAAAGAAAAAATGTCACTATTCATACACAGAAATTATTTTATTGCTCAAACCACAAACTGTACCTGGTTTGCTAAAAGTTCTTTAGTGTCAATAACATCAGCAGATAGATAACAATTAGGATAGATAAAAATTAAATTCTTTATTGTCATGAACTTCATTTATAAAATAACAAGTAGTCTGTACGTTAATGTTTATTTTTTTCTACAAAGTTTTATTTTAGGATTTTTTTTTTTTTTTTCCTAAGAGCTTCCTTTTTGGCAATTAAATTCCGTCAGCCTATCTTGTCTTCAATTGGGAAAGGCAAATAAAAGAAAAAAGGGAAAATTAATTAAGAAAAGAATCTTTCAGTAGAAAAGTCATCTGTGGCTGGAACTGGTCTGACATGTTCTTCTATACTATCAGCAATAATACACAACAGTTTCCAAAACTTAATAAACATCTTTCACTGTTACACTGCAAAAATTGATAGAAAGATGTTTAAAACTATAATTCTTCTTTTATAAATAGGAAAACTTTGAAGAAGATGGCCCAAACAGAGGCAGAGATCAGCAGCAAGACAAATATATAATTCTTTAAAGTGTCCTTTAAAATTATATATTTATAATAAATTATTTTCTTGTACTCATTTCACTTTAATTTGAATAATTTCATAATCTTGCAAACTCATGTTCAGTCACTGAGAAAGTGCTAATTGTAATCTGAAAGTATGCTATAAATATGCAACATTTCTCTCTGAAGGATGAGGGATAAAGAGTATGTTGTTGTTTCTTCTGCAAACGAATATGAAGTGCTCTTATTATCTGATTTAGGAATGCATGAGCATATTTTTAGTTGTTTTTTATACAAAAGTCTATTTGAGAACTCTGTATTTTAGTTTCTTTATAACACTTTTCAATTTAGCTTCCCAATGACAAGCACAAATCATTTTATGTTTAGCAAAGTAAAAGTGAAAATGTCAGTAAACTAAAGCCAAAAAATTGTTTCAGTCTATGCTTGAATAGTAGGAAGTTTAACCAGAGATATGATCCAACTTCCTTGGAGAACTCTGGCCCCTCAAATCAGACTTGCCTTCTCTCGATGGGTCAGTGCTGAACAGATATCACTTGTCTCTGCTTCATGCAGCTATTAAAGAAAGAAACCACCACCTCAACAGGGCTCCTTCAAAATGAAATCTGTGCAGATTCTACAGTGGTGAGATGAACACATTTCCCCACTGCTTCACAGAATATGAAATGATTGCAGTTAGTTCAAGTAACGTCTGCAGAGTTTTTTTATAGAGTATCTTATAATCAAAACTTTTGTGTACTGGGTGACTTATAGAAGAAACATTTTGTTTGTAGGAAGAGGCAAACTGCTGTTTGTTCCCCACTGGCTAATCCTTGAATTGGGCTTTTGAAATTCTTCTTCATTTGAAATGAGTGACAGCCATTCACCTGTTTGTTTAGTTTCAATTTCACATTCAGAAAAGTGGATAGATGTCATTTGAATAAAATGCTCCCTAAGGTTCCTTTAAAGAGCCTCTAAGCACGTAAAATCTTCTAAATTGTGGATTTTTTAGGAGCACACTGGTGTAAGAGATATATATAAAGCCTAATTTTAAAAGATTTAGGGTGTGAGTCCCTATTTGTGGAATATTTTAGTTTATGCAGTGAGTCTGCCAAGCCAGTTTTCAGAACCTAAGCTTTATTACAAAGCTGTATCCTTTTTTCTAAGATTGACTACAACAGCCTAGATGTCTATGCACCCAATAATTTTAGCGCATGTTGTGTGGCACAGGTATGTTAACATGTTGCAACAACACTGTAGTTAAGCTTACACCCCACAAAACACATCTGAAAGAGAACTTCTTTATTTGTACTTTGCATTATAGGATGTGACAAAAACTTACTGTGAATGTCTACAAGAGCTTGAATTAAATCTGGACTGGAATATGGAAATAATCTCCTACAACAACCAGTGAAAACAAAATAAAAAAGTAAGAAGCAAACTTTGGATATAAATCATGAGGACATTCAGAGTACCACTAAAGTACACTAGAGTTCATAACTAGAAATGTACACTACATAGGTAACTCAAAATGAGATATTTGTAAATCAGTGAGTTTGAATTCTGAGCAGAAAAAAAATCTTACTTTGTCTGATATTTGTGATAATGACAACTAAATGTATGACTGTAGAAAAGTCTTTGAAATTAATTTTATTGACGGTCAAATATCTCACCATTCAAAAGTTACATTTTACTGAAGTATTTTATAGACTTTATGGTAATTCTTTGCATCCACCAATTACTAAGATGAAATTGTGTTCATAAAATTATACGACTTCTTAAAATCAAGGATTAAAAGATATCATGATCATACAACATTTTGGTTTTAATATTTCAGGTTATTTAAGCACAATAACATGCAACAATGATTCGTGGGGTAGGAATAGAGCAAGTTTTGAGAGCTAAAATTCTATTTTTCCTGAGAAAAAACAATATAAGTTAAGTGTTCTATCACCAGTAATTTGATTTGCTCTTCATTATAATAACAGTAATAATAACAAATTCAATTGCTATTAATGGAAATGTCAAATGCACTTTCACAGGGGTTTTATTGTAATTCAGTATTAATCAATGCATCATTAAAATAAAGTGTTATCATCTAATTTGTAATTATTCAAGCGTAAAGGCAAAAAAGTCTATTATGACGCACTGTACCATTTTACCAATCAGTTCTTTTAATAAAACAATTTTGCTCTATAGTTGTGTCTTTTTCTTTCATTATAGTGGAGTAACAGTGTACCAAAATGTGCTAATTCATATCATATATATCCAGTGCTCTGTTGCAATAGCAAGGTTAAATTTGCTTACTGCTTTCGTCACAAAAGAATCTCTGAAAAATCTTCAAGGTTAAAGCATGTTGAAATAGGTCTCAGGACTACAGTGCTTCCCATCCATAATACAAGAGTATTTTTATTTGAACAAGTTATCTTTATTAACAGAAATAATTGACTAAAATATAGGTTGATTTCTGAGGGTAGTGAGGCACTGGAACACATTGTTAGAGAAGCTGTGGACTCCCTATCCCTGGAAGTGTTTAAGGTGAGTTTAGCTGGGACTTTGAGTAACTTGGTGTAATGGAAGGTGTCCCTGCCCATGGCAGAGAGGGGTGAAACTAGGTGATCTATTAGGTCTCTTCCAACCCAAACCATTCTATGGTTCTATGAAATTACCTCTAAAATGTTTTAAGACTCAGGATTATGTAGACTTCTGGATTATTCTGGATTTTTGATGAAGAGTCTGGCTTCTGCAGCAGATCCAGATCTTGGGTTATATTATTCCCATCAGTTTAAAGCTGGGAACTGTTGGGCTGTTTGAAGTGGAATAGAGGGAAAACAAAATGAAGAATGAGCAGATATCTAGAACTAGCAAAAGAAAACAGTGAAGAAAGATGTATATCTAAAAAGGCAGCAAAAGAGCACATTTGTGCATTAATTAAGTCTATTGTTTTACTATCTCTTAAGTTTTCCAAGCCCTCGTCGCAGAAAAGCTTTTACTTCACAATGATTTTAATGATAATTTAAGATGCAAAAGCAGCTCTTGACATGAAGTTGGGTCTCACGTCTCTTTATAAATCATTCTATTTCAACCTCTGGCCAATAAAACTTTAATATTCATCCAAAAATCTTAACCACTTTCAAAATGATTGATAAAATATTGCTTAAGATCAGCCAGAACCCAGGATTCTTGCCTGGATAGTAAAAATCCTGTGCCTGAAACCCTTCAAGCCATAAATCCATTTCAGTTATGTCCCCTGTGTTGTATTTGTTAGACTTTTTTAAAAGGAGAATGTATCTTCAGGAGAATCATTCAAGAGGAGTGAGCATAAATGATGGTGTGTTAAAATCATTAGGTAATTTAGGTTGCAGGGTAACTGTGAAGGTCATCTGCTCCTACCCTCTACTCAAAGCAGTGTCAACTACAAACTCAGAGCAGGTAGCTTTAGGTCATCTTGTCCATCTGAATTCTAAGTATCCAGTGACAGAGACCTCACAGCATCTCTAAGCACCCTGTGCATCTCAGTGAAAAAGTGTTTCCTCAACCTATGTGCAATTTCCCATGTTCAGTTTGTGCCTCTCAGCTCTTGTGAACCTCTGGGATATGTCTGGATTCATCCTTCCTGTAACCCAGAACCCACTAGGCAGCTAGCACAGCATTAAGGTCCTTCTCAGCCATCTATTCCTTGGTCTGAACAACCCCAACCTTCCTAGAGTTCCTTTGAATACCATGTATTCTATCCCCCATGCATCTCTATGGCCTACCACTGGACATGCTCCAGTTTGTCATCCTCTGTCCTTCACTGGGGAAGCCTGAATTGGGCATAGTACTCAAGATACAATATCATAAGTACCAAGTAGAGGCAGTTAGTAATTTGCTTTGACCTTTCAGCCATTTTCTTAGTAACAAAGTTACAAACGGCAAACTGCTGGCTCAAATTCATCTTGCCATAAACCAAGATACTCAGGTTCTTTTCTGCAAAACTGCCTTCTGTCCAGCTGCACCTCAGCCTTTACTGGCACATGGCATTATTCCAATTTGCCTTTGTTTAATTTCACAGAGATTTCCATCAGCAAATTTCTTCAGCCTGTTGAGAGCACACTTAATGGTATCCAGTACATCAACTGCTAACTCACACCCGTGTTTGATATTGTCTGGGAATTTGAAAAGAGTGCACTGCACCCCATCATCCAGATCAACAATAAGAAAAAATACTGGCCCCTGAATTAAATCCTGAAAAATGTTACTCTTAACTGACTGCCAGTGGGACTTCAAACTGCTGACCACAGGCTATTGAGCCCAGTAGTCTTGCCAGATTTCCAGATAACCTGAAAACCTTACATGCCCAACCAGGCTACAAGAATGCTATGGGAGCATGTTCATGTGTTGCTATCTCCAGCACCTTGCTGAAGTCAAACAAAATGACACTCAACTACTTGTTTCATCAGAGATGGTTATCATGTTGGTCGTGTGTGATTTGTCTTTGATAAATTCACGATTAGTCATTCCACTGTTTTTCAACGATGGCAGAAAAACGCTTTGCAATGTTGCTGGTGAGCTCCCTCTGCACCCTTGAATGCATCCCATCCAGTCTCCTATACCCAGTTTGACTATGTTGTCCCTAATCATTCTCTTTATGTCATGGATAGTGCTTCATTCTCCCAAGCTTTGCCCCTAAGCACAGGGACCAGGGAACCTTAGAACAAATCCTGACTTTAAAAAAAAAGGGTGGGGCGGGGGGGGGGGAGAAGATAACCTTAAACTTTTCCTTGTTCTTATTCTTCATTACACCCATGTTTTGCTTTCAACATACCTGTAAAAATCTTTTTTTGTTGCCACGCACTTCATTAATCAGTATCATGCCCAGCAACACGTCTGTATTCTTTCTGAATAGCTTGTCCTACCTTTCACCTTTTCTATGCTTCGTTTTTGTGTCTGAACACAGGTTCATGGTGAATCAAAGCTGGCTTTTGCCAGGCCTGTTGGGTTTCCTGCAGTGCAGATTTTTCCTGCACTCTGTGGAGGAGGGTCTCCATGAAGGAAGATGCTATGCCTATGCACATACCTGAAAAAAGGTTCCAGGTGCAGGCCTACTGTGAGATTTCCATGGCACCAATCTGTACAGCAAATGGGTCAGGTCTGTAGAGTCAATCAGCATTTAGTTTTCAACTAATGAAATGAGAAAGAGAAATGAGGAGAAAGGGGAAGTCACATTCTCCAGCTTTTCCTCTTTCGAGGACACTGAGATCAGCATTCCCTAACCATTCTATGATTCTATAATTTGCAGATGTGAATTTGGGATAATTACAGGCTAGACTTCCCACTCTGAGACAAATTCTGCTTGTTCATACTATTAAGCCCCATCTGTTTAGGTACGTCCTTCCAGGAAGTAATGAGGTACTCAGTAATAAACAATCATCTTAAGATCATAGATTGGCTTAATGTTTTTAAGTCTATTATTTTTCTCATGGTGCAGTATTAAGTTACATAACTATCATTTTCAGTTCTACTGCCTCCTTATTGATTTGAATGATTTCAAGCATATATATGTAGGCATATATACAGTGATAGATCTCAGCTGGTGTGCTGCTTCATTCCAGTCACTAACATCAAAGGGATTTTTGAATTAATGTAAACCGTTAGTAAATCAAAAAAGCAATTCAATGCAACACAGCAGGGAGAAGATGCAATATCCACAACACTGGAAAAGAACTTACATAAGGGCAGTTGTTAAAAGCTAGGGAATTTGGAAAGACATTTTAACAGAATGGTCTAATAAAGATCAGAGTTTTGCTGAACAATAATAAAAACCAGAACTGAACAACAACAAAAAATCCAGCAGACATCTCTAAAAATATATAAAGTAAAATATATTTTACACCATGCTCTCCTAAACAATGCAGTTGATTACAACATTGGTCAAGAATAAATCTCAGAATCTTATGCTGTTCTGTGCCTCAAACCTCAAGGCACACCCATGCAGGTATCTAAGCAATGCAGCTTACAACTTTCAGCCAGCTAACTCTTAAGTACATGTTCCCAGAACTTTGGTTAGGCATTTGGCTATCATTATGAAGGAAAAAGCTCTTATCTTGACATTGCATGCAACATTTCCAACATGTTGCATAGGTTAGCCAGGGAAAAGCAGAAGAAACAGTAAAGGAGGAGGAGGTAACTTCTAAATCCTGCATTTTAGAAATTGGATTGGAACTGGAATGTTTAGATTTTAATCAGAACTGCAAAGAAGATTTCCTGTATCCGTGGAATACACCATCTGGAATTGTTTTTAACAGGAATACATGTATTTTATATACCTTTTATGGGTTTTTGTTGGGGTTTTTTAGCACAGACATGAGCAGAATGTTGTGATATTTTAAGTTTGTCTACAAGATACCACTCAAACTTTTCAGTCCTCACAGAAAAAGGTGCCATTAATAGGTCTCTCACTGGCTTTTGCAGCATTAAAATCACCCCTCAGTTGCCCTCCTCAGTTCTTGCTTTCCCTTGGAATCTGGCTGGGTGTCAGTGGATGATTTATGCTTCTCACGGCTGTGTTTACAGCCTCCTGAGAAGGCACATAGCTTCATTGTGACCAAAGCAGAACTTCCACTTTGTACTCAGAATCATCTTCATAGCCAATAATTCAGAAATCAAAACAAAACTCATCTGGAAAGCATTGCTAGATGCTAGGAAAAGCATATTGAATAATAAAAAGGATGAACAAGGAGTCAAAAGAGACCCTAGGGATCTCTGCATGTTCCTTAGCAGAGCAAGACATCTTCTTTAGAAGCTGATGGCTACTTCACATACAGTTCTTCAAGGACTGGCCAGGTCTTCTATTGGTAATTGGACTTTACTAACAGAAATGGCAGATGAATCAGTGAATGAAATTTGAAAATGTATATTTCAACAAGGTAACTCTTGACATCTAATTTCACGGCATAGCACTTTCTTTCAGTGGTGTCCTAGAGGCATTGAAGAGATACAGATATGTTCTTTATCTTTTCAAGTCTCTGGTGCTTCTGAGGGAAGCTAGTAATCATCAAGCTTTTTGAGTTATGCTAGAGGAAAATGTGTGGAAATACTGATCTCTCAAACATTTACTGACTTACATAGGAAGATAAGCAATACTTTCTGATCCACTGACGCAAAGTATGAAGGTTAGGATTACAGACAACTTGCCTGTGTGCATGACCATCAGAGGTTTTATTTTTTTGTCATAAAAGTGATTGCTATGATGATTTGAACTGATTGTAAAGCACTCAAATTTAGATCTTGCATGACATCATGTGTTCTTAGAGCTTGTCCTGGGTTCAGCAGTAGCAGTCATTTTTTTTCCTTTGTGTTAACTGGTGCAGTGCTGTGTTTTGACTTCTAGTTTTGAGAACAGCGTTGGTGAAGCCGATGTTGTCGGTTGTTGCTAAGTGATGTTTACCCTGACCAAGGACTCTGTGAGGCTCATGCTCTGCCAGGGAAGAGGGGAAGCTGTGAGGAAGCAGAGACGGGGCGCCTGACCCGGGCTAGCCGGGGAGGTATTCCATACCACAGCACGTCATGCCCGGGGTGGGGGGTAACTGGGAGTTACCCGGAAGGACAGGAGCTTCCGGGTGGAACTCGTTTTCTTGGCCGGTGGTATCGTATTCTCTTCCCTTGTTATTTTCCCTTATCATTGTTTTAGCTGATAGTAGCGGTGGTGATTTGTTGCTGGACTGTTCTTGTCTCAACCCGTAGGAGTTGCACTCTCTCGATCCTCCTCCCCGTTCCTCCGGGAGCGGGGAAGGGGAGAGCTCCGGTGCAGGGAGGGGGGGGAGACGAACACGGACCTTGATTGTTGTCAGCTCGGCACCACTCACTGGGAGTGAGTGAACAAGTTACCTGACTGGGTTTAAACCACGACAGTTCTTTTTGGCGCCCAACGTGGGGCACGAGGGGTTGAGATAAGAACAGATCTGACTGGATTGGTAGTCACTCGTCACAATGCTGATTTATTGGCTCTCAAGGTTGTTCCTCTTGATCTCACAGTTTCAGTATATCGTATCTTACGTCCATCCGGTATTTGCTGTATTAGTGTTTTTCAAGTGTGGGGCTTGGGCTAAGGTTTTTGTCCCATTGTACTTTATGGTAATGACTTGTAATACAATAGAATCATTGATCATGAAACTGATCTGGCTTATGTTCCCAGTGTGGTCACCACCTTTATACTTTGGGAGGTATATGATGGAGGTGCTTAGCAATTACACATCTTTTTTCTCCTTCTCAGGTGCTCAACCTGTGAAGGAGACATTCTTTTACCCTCCCAGTCGTCCCCCCAGACCATTTACATTTGAGAGTTTTGAATTTTTTGAATGGCATTTTAATGCTGTTGAGACTTGTTTGCTGATGGTGATGGGAATCACCATGCTAACACGCATACAGAGTGTGTTTTGCCCACTACTGATTTCAAGAGTTAAGCAGATTCAGGTTTGGGTCTTGTCTGGGGTCAAACGACGATGTAGGAGGACCGAGAGACTTTCCCAGAGGCTGGACAGCCATGAGTGGCAGGGTGTGTGGGATAGTATGGGCAAGTATCTAGGTCAGTGGGCCCCTCCAGTACTTTGGAATTTCACTACCGAACAACTGCAAAATCCAGAAGAATTAGTAAAACACTTAAATGAGGTGTGTGGTCATTCTGGCCATACCAGAGATGGACAAATCACGGCAACGTGCTGGGGCTTGGCCTATGCTTACAGGGCCTTGTTCAACACTATCCAGCACCTTCAAAAGGAAAAGAATGTCGGCGGATCTGAGGGCAAAGCAACAGTCACTACTCAAACTTTGGCTGCAATGAACTGCGCAGCTACCCCAGCAGCAAGTACAGCAGCTGCTCAAACTTCAACTGCAACAGACAGCGCGGTTACCCCAGCTCCAAGCACAGCAGCTGCACCACCCCCAGCAACAAGCACAGTCGCTACTCAAACTTTGGCCTCAATGAACAGAGCAGCTACCCCAGTGGCAAGTACAGCAGCTACACCACCCTCAGCAACAAGTACAGTTGCTACTCAAACCACAGTGATAATCACTGCAGCCAAACCAGAGGACCAATTCATACCAATATCAGTTGCCCCTGTACGCAAGAGAACAAGCAAAAAGGAGGCAAAAAGGGTGAAGCGAGATGAAGAACCAATGAATTCACCACCCGGTCCAGAATCTGATCAGGAGTCATCATCACATGACGAAGAAGAAGAAGAAGAGGTAACTTCTCGACCTCGGACCTCAACTGAGCTGCGGAATATGCGAAAAGATTTTACCCGTCAACCAGGGGAGCACATCATCACCTGGTTACTCCGATGCTGGGACAATGGGGCCGATGGTCACGAACTAGAAGGTACAGAAGCCAAGCAGCTGGGATCACTTGCTAGAGAAGGGGGAATTGACAAAGCAATCGCAAGAGAGAAAACGTCCCTCAGCCTTTGGAGGCGGCTCTTGGCAGCTGTGAAAGAAAGGTTTCCGTACAAGGACGATGTTACGAGTCGTTCGGCCAACTGGACTACTATAGACAAAGGCATCCAGTCTCTGAGGGAATCGGCCATCGTAGAGATGCTCTATCACATCAAGCCGAATAACGGGGATACACCTATAGATCCAGATGAAGTTGAATGTACACGACCCATGTGGCGAAAACTTACACGGAATGCACCGTCATCATATGCCCATTCATTGGCAACAGTAACCTGGAATGACATAGCACCACTAACAGTGGATGAAATGGTTCATAAACTCTGAGAGTTCGAAGACAACCTCACCCCTTCCATCATCTCAGCTGTGGAAAAACTGTCCCAGGACCTCAAACAATTGAGGGACGATGTATCTGATTTATCCAGCTCCTCACGTGTACCAACACACGTCTCAGCTATTAACAAAAGGCGTCCTATTGTTCAAGAGAGGAGATACAGGAGGTATACGCCACGGGGTACCCTATGGTTTTACCTGCTGGATCACGGAGAAGACATGACAAAGTGGGATGGAAAACCTACTTCAGCTTTGGAGGAACAGGTGAGTGAACTGAAGAGGGGAGCAAGGGCCAAGACTGATCGTCCCATGAGAGCTACGGCTTCAGTCTCTGGTGAGCAGTTTCCCAGATGGAATGGAAGAGCTGATTTTACTCCAGCTCCTGTGATAACGAAGAATAATCCCTTTCACCATGACTTAAGTGTCCAAAGCTGTGACGACCATTAGAGGGGCCCTGCCTCCAGCCAGGTGGAGGTAGGGGACAATCGGATTTACTGGACTGTGTGGATCAGATGGCCTGGCACATCAGTCCCACAGAAGTATAAGGCTCTAGTAGATACCGGTGCACAGTGTACCCTGATGCCATCAAGCTGTCAAGGGGTGGAACCCATCTATATTTCTGGAGTAACAGGAGGATCCCAAGAGTTGACTGTGCTGGAGGCTGAAATCAGCCTGACTGGGAGGGAGTGGCAAAAGCACCCTATTGTGACTGGTCCAGAGGCTCCATGCATCCTCGGCATAGACTACCTCAAGAGAGGGTACTTCAAAGACCCAAAAGGGTACCGGTGGGCTTTTGGTATTGCTGCTTTGGAGACTGAGGAAATTGAGCAGCTGTCCACCTTGCCTGGTCTCTCAGAAGATCCCTCTGCTGTGGGGTTGCTGAAAGTTGAAGAACAACAAGTGCCAATTGCGACCACAACAGTGCACCGGCGGCAATATCGCACCAACCGAGACTCCCTGATTCCCATCCATCAGCTGATCCGTAGACTGGAGAGTCAGGGGGTGATCAGCAGGACCCGCTCACCCTTTAATAGCCCCATATGGCCAGTGCGAAAGTCTAATGGAGAATGGAGACTAACAGTAGACTATCGTGGCCTGAATGAAGTCACACCACCATTGAGTGCTGCCGTACCGGACATGCTAGAACTTCAGTATGAACTAGAGTCAAAGGCAGCCAAGTGGTATGCCACGATTGATATTGCCAATGCATTTTTCTCCATTCCTTTGGCAGCAGAGTGCAGGCCACAGTTTGCTTTTACTTGGAGAGGTGTCCAGTTCACTTGGAACCGACTGCCCCAGGGGTGGAAACACAGCCCTACCATTTGCCACGGACTGATCCAGACTGCACTGGAACAGGGGCAAGCTCCAGAACACCTGCAATACATTGATGACATTACTGTGTGGGGCGATACAGCGGAAGAAGTCTTTGAGAAAGGGAGGAAAATAATCCAAATTCTGCTGAAAGCAGGTTTTGCCATAAAATGGAGTAAGGTCAAGGGACCTGCACAGGAGATTCAATTTTTGGGAATAAAATGGCAAGATGGACGTAGACAGATCCCCACAGATGTGATCAACAAGATAACAGCAATGTCTCCACCAACTAATAAGAAAGAAATGCAAGCTTTCTTGGGTGCAGTGGGGTTCTGGAGAATGCACATCCCGAATTACAGTTCGATTGTAAGCCCTCTCTATCATGTGACCCGGAAGAAAAATGATTTTAAATGGGGCCCTGAGCAGCAACAAGCCTTTGAGCAAATTAAACGCGAGATAGTTCACGCAGTAGCCCTTGGACCAGTCCGGACCGGACCAGATGTAAAAAATGTACTGTACACTGCAGCTGGGGAGAACGGTCCTACCTGGAGCCTCTGGCAGAAAGCTCCAGGGGAGACTCGAGGTCGACCCCTCGGCTTTTGGAGTCGGGGATATAAAGGATCTGAGGCCAGCTATACCCCAACTGAGAAAGAGATACTGGCAGCCTATGAAGGGGTTCGAGCTGCTTCAGAAGTGATTGGCACTGAAGCACAGCTCCTTCTGGCACCCCGGTTGCCCGTGCTGGGCTGGATGTTCAAAGGCAGGGTCTCCTCTACACATCATGCAACTGATGCTACATGGAGTAAATGGGCTGCACTAATTACACAACGAACTCGAATAGGAAATCTCAGTCGTCCAGGCATTCTAGAAGTCATCATGGACTGGCCAGAGGGCAAAGATTTTGGAATGTCACCAGAGGAGGAGGTGATGCGCGCTGAAGAGGCCCCACCATATAATAAACTGTCAGAAGGTGAAAAGCAGTATGCCTTGTTTACTGATGGCTCTTGCCGTATTGTGGGAAAGCATCGGAGATGGAAGGCAGCTGTATGGAGTCCTGGACGACAAGTTGCAGAAACTGCTGACGGAGAGGGTGAATCGAGTCAGTTTGCTGAGGTGAAAGCCATCCAGCTGGCCCTGGACATTGCTGAACGAGAAAAGTGGCCAGTACTTTATCTCTATACTGACTCATGGATGGTGGCAAATGCCCTGTGGGGGTGGTTGAAGCAATGGAAGCAGAGCAACTGGCAACGCAGAGGTAAACCCACCTGGGCTGCTGCACTGTGGAAAGATATTGCTGCCAGGGTGCAGAACCTGGTGGTGAAGGTGCGTCATGTAGATGCCCATGTACCCAAAAGTCGGGCCACTGAGGAACACCAGAACAACCAACAAGTGGATAAAGCGGCTAAGATTGAAGTGGCTCAGATGGACTTAGATTGGCAACATAAAGGTGAATTATTTTTGGCCCGGTGGGCCCATGACACTTCAGGCCATCAGGGCAGAGATGCAACATATAGATGGGCCCGTGACCGAGGGGTGGACTTAACAATGGACACTATTGCCCAGGTTATTCATGAGTGTGAAACATGTGCTGCAATTAAACAAGCCAAGCGGTTAAAGCCTCTTTGGTATGGAGGACGATGGTTGAAGTATAAATATGGGGAGGCCTGGCAGATTGACTATATCACATTGCCACCAACCCGCCAAGGCAAGCGCCATGTGCTTACCATGGTGGAAGCAACCACCGGGTGGCTGGAAACATACGCTGTGCCCCATGCCACTGCCCGCAACACTATCCTGGGCCTTGAGAAACAGATTTTGTGGCGACACGGCACCCCAGAGAGAATTGAGTCAGACAATGGGACTCATTTCTGGAATAACCTTATAGATATTTGGGCCAAAGAGCATGGCATTGAGTGGGTATATCACATCCCCTACCGTGCACCAGCCTCTGGGAAAATCGAACGGTACAATGGGCTGTTAAAAACTACACTGAGAGCAATGGGTGGGGGAACTTTCAAGCATTGGGATACACACTTACCAAAGGCCACCTGGTTGGTCAACACCAGAGGATCTGCCAACAGGGCTGGCCCAGCCCAGTCAGAACTTTTACATATTGTAGAGGGGGACAAAGTTCCCGTGGTGCATATGAAGAATTTGCTGGGGAAGACAGTCTGGGTTATTCCTGCTTCAGGTAAAGGCAAACCCACTCGTGGGATTGCTTTTGCTCAGGGACCTGGATATACTTGGTGGGTAATGCGGGAAGATGGGGAAGTCCGATGTATACCTCAAGGGGATTTGATTTTAGGGGAAAACAGCCAGTGAACTCAATTGTATGCTGTTGCCTGCTGTGTAATGCTTTTATAGCCCATCAACTAGATGTCTCCAGGTCACCAGCGACTGGCCCTGACTTCCCTCCAGCCATCATCCCAACAGAGAATGAACTTTGAACATCATGGACCGAATGGACTCGGCAGCATTATAGGGATTGGTCCATGCACTAAGAAAATGATCTTTTCCTCTTGGTCTGTATGTATATGGATGTATATATATGGGAGAGTGATGGTGTACTGAAAATGTGGGATCTGAGTACGACGTGAATGGTATGGAATAAGGGGTGGATAATGTCCTGGGTTCAGCAGTAGCAGTCATGTTTGTTTTTTTTTTTTCCTTTGTGCTAGCTGGTTCAGTGCTGTGTTTTGACTTCCAGCCTGAGAACAGTGTTGGTGAAGTCAATGTTTTCAGTTGTTGCTAAGTGATGTTTACCCTGACCAAGGACTTTGTGAGGCTCATGCTCTGCCAGGGAGGAGGGGAAGCCGGGAGGAAGCAGAGATGGGGCGCCTGACTCGGGCTAGCCAGGGAGGTATTCCATACCACAGCACGTCATGGCCGGGGTGGGGGGTGGCTGGGAGTTACCCGGAAGGACACGGGGCTTCTGGGTGGAACTCGTCTTCTTGGCCGGTGGTATCGTATTCTCTTCCCTTGTTATTTTCCCTTATCATTGTTGTAGTTGATAGTTGCGGTGGTGATTTGTGTACATTGGTTGCTGGACTGTTCTTATCTCAACCCGTGGGAGTTGCACTCTTTCGATCCTCCTCCCCGTTCCTCCGGGAGTGGGGGAGAACCCCGTGGGGGGGGGGGGGGGGGACACGGACCTCGATTGTTGTCAGCTCGGCACCACTCACTGGGAGTGAGTGAACAAGTTACCTGACTGGGTTTAAACCACGACATAGGCTTATATTTGAATTTTCCTTGCTATGGAAATAAAACTGATTATTTTTTTTTTTGCTTTGACAGGGTCCCTTTAAACTGCGTCTTCTTTTTCCTGATTATACTTCCTTTATATATTTAAGTTCTTCATAACCATTATTTAAAGCAAGTTGTTTAGAATAAGAATGGAAAAATTGAGTGCTTTGAAGATATTGTCATCTTAATAACTTCATTCTAGTCATAAATTTTAAAAAACTACAAATAAAACAAATATAAAGAAAAAGATATAAACAGGCTGACAAGCACATCACAATAACGGATACTGAACACTGAATTCCTTTTGCTATATTTCTAAGTAGCACTATCAATCAAAAATTCTTTTATACAAGACTGATGTCAAATTCACATACAATAAAATATTTGACAGGTATGCTTTTTTTACACTGCTATACCTGTGTCGTGGACTGCCTGGTTTTTGAAGTCACTACTGGCAGATTCTGTTATTTATTCACTTAATTGGCCCATGAACCACTGCAAAGTATTAATTTTGGCACTCAGTCAAGTCTTTAAATGTGCAACCCGGATTATGATTCTGTTATCTGTGTGATTATTTAGAAATTCGTACAAAACTAACCTTAAATTCTTGAGTATTGTTTATTTTTTTAACTTGAGCATATATTTCTGGCAGTAAATATGACAATATCTTATACATTAGAATTAAGGGTCAGTGCTTAATTGCAGTAAGATGGCCACAGAAAATCTGAAACTGATTCATTTTCCTGAATACGTCTTACATCTCTTTCCTCCCCTTGGTGTGTGTATATCATGTTCTGCCAGTACACCTTCTCTTGATGTATGATCCCATGTGCCAGAAACAGCTGGTGTTTTTATTTTGCATAAGAGCTACAAAACTGAGGAGGAGAGGGGAAGGAGGTTAGGCAGAGAGAGACTAAGTATGTTGTATTGTGACACATGAGGAGGAATTATCCTAATGGAGTTTCACACCAACAGAGGAGTAAGTTGGAAAGGAGCTAGTAGTCCTATCAGTCCTAGGAAGACTTTGCTTTATTCAGTAAATCAATCAACAAATTGTTACATGGGATAAAGAAGCAGATGGAAATGCTTTTTAGGGGTATTATGTATGCTGGATAAAACAGCCAAATAGGTAAACTTGTGAAACATTCAAACAGGACTTCTTAACTGATGAATTAATCAGGAGCAGTAAATAGTATTGAAAGGAAGCACTACCATTGTGTAATATTTAGGAAGGACTAATTTTAACCTATTTGCTGGCTTTGAAAGATGGTGGCTGAACTATAATCTCAAAGGAGAAAAATACCAGAATCACGTATGGTTGAGAATAGGTATCTTCCATGCAGGGTTAATTATTAAATTTTGACACATTCAAGTTAGAATTTTCAGTCGTTAAACAAACCTGAAAGTAAACACATAAGACCAGTGCTGAAGTTATTATAGACAATGAGACCTGAAAACTTTTCTACAAATTAAAGTTATTTGGAGAATAGTCTGTCATCTACAGGGCACGACTGCAGGTAGCTGGGATCGTGTGCAATGAATGGTCAAGGGAAACGGCAGAAGGAGGACTCCATTGTTTCAGCTTTCTCAGGTGTCAGAAACAACAAAGAAACATGAGGTGGTGAATGCACAGAGTGGATATCTAAATGCCTGAAACTTCTTATCGGATATAAATAGGAAGTTAGGCTCTACAATGGTTATCTGAGTGAACAGAGCTGCTGAACTTTCTCTCCTGAGCCTTTAGTTAAACTGTGAGACTTTGAAAACCACAAGCTAATTTCCTCAGAGCAGAATCTGAATGAAGGTAAAACCACATCAGAGAAAAAGATAGTGAATTTTTCTTTTATATTTAACTATTATACTCCTTCTGTGGAAAGCACTCTGGGCTAAGTTGTAGAATCACAGAATCACAGAATACTTAGGGCTGGAGAGGACCTTAAGATC
This sequence comes from Pezoporus wallicus, assembly GCF_028554395.1. NCBI lineage: Eukaryota > Metazoa > Chordata > Aves > Psittaciformes > Psittacidae > Pezoporus > Pezoporus wallicus. The sequence continues at coordinate 761,363 of NW_026642986.1, read as the reverse complement.
ATCAAGTTCCAACCCCCCTGCCATGGGCAGGGATGCCTCACACTAGACCATGTAGCCCAAGGCTCTGTTCAACCTGGCCTTGAACACTGCCAGGGCTGAAGCATTTACCACTTCTTTGGGCAATCTGTTCCAGTGCCTCACCATCCTCACAGTAAAGAATTTCTTCCTTATATCTAACCAGAAGTTCCCCTGTTTAAGTTTAAACCCATTACCCCTTGTCCTTTCTCTCTGGACACAAGTTTCACAGAGGAGCCAAGTTATGGCTCCACTCAGGTGCCTGAGTCCAGGAAGCATCACCTTTCTCTTCCTTGCTGGTTTGCTGGCTCTTGTCCTCTATGTTGGTGTGGTATTTCATTTTCTTAGCAGGCAACCTTCTTTGCTCATGCTATAGAAAGTGGAAATGCCTAATTTATCTCTGGGAATTCTGTTCTGAGGCATGTAAGGTTACTTTTGTTTGTGCTATATTGCGTACAAAAGTATTAGTTTATTTTGGTTCTGACCTTCATATACTGAGGGGTAATACCAAATAACTCCCCGAATTCAGCATGTATCCCTTAATTCCTCAAATTCAGCATGTACTCCCGGTATCTACCTAAAAACTGTAACAAAATTCTCTTTGTTGTAAAAAACCTAGGTAGCAAGTAACTTTTTTCTGTTCCTTTGGATGTTCTATAGATTTTACTGTACATACTTATTTGCAAGTCCTTACACTCAATTTACTTATCAGAACTTAGCATTGTCTATATCTTGTTCTGAATTCAGACCAACCCCTGAAGGAAATATCACTCATATATGACTGGTTTCGTTTATTATTCCTGTCTGCTGATATAATGCCATTATGTTCAGCCTCACAATATTGCAAATAAAGTTTAAATTGACGCAAAACAAACAAACCATGGTTCGTTGACATTTAAAAGCAGTTAGTTACAAGCAAACATCTTGTTCAGCCAAACCCTGCAGGACTCACCACATGTCTAAGATAGAACCCCAAATTTCATGTGAAGCAGATTTTCTACTAGGAAGCTGTCACAGAAGCAGAACCCTGTAGCACCCATGAAGTTTGATACCAAGTAAGGTGTAGTAAGCATGTTTGTTTTGAACTCAGACATAAGCACACTAAAGCCGGGTAATCTGTGACTGTATAAAAGAATTCTGTAAGATTATAAGAGTGCTAACAAAATTTTGTAACACAGCTAAATATAAATGTATAAATAAGACATGGCCACAAAGCAGTTAGCGGACATTTGTGGTGTAACTGAGCAACTATGTTCAAGTAGTAAAACCTGCAAGGTGATAGCTAAGGATCTACAGCAGGCAAAAAAGATGTGAGGTGAAACCAAAACAGTCCTACAGAATAAGCAGGACAGATGTCTGATAGAACCAGAATGATCCTGCAGAACAATCAAGAAATATGTCTGGCAAAACAAAAGCAAGTCTTAGTCCCAGAAATAAGATGCATTATGTCAAGGGCAGATGAGATAATCCCTGTTTCCTCTGAGGAGAGGATGAAAAGCACAAAGCATCAGAAATGAGAGAAACTTATTGGCCAAAGCAACAATGGCCATTAACACTAGCTCCTCATTGTCAGCTTCCTGGTTTTCTAAGTGTAAAGACTGACTGCTTTGAATATGAACTGAGAAAAATTGAAAGTGATTAAGAACTAACCATTAGCAATGTGCCATCAATAACTGTCAACCAAGTATTAATCTTTGAAAGTAGCCTCATTCATTAATCTTTCAAACACTCCATAACAGTAATCAATTTCCTAACTGAAACATAGGCATATGCATATATAATACATATCTCCATCTATATATGTAATATTTGTAAATGCATATATGCAATGTGCTATATTTATATATATATACAGCCACACATACATTCAGTAATGACAAAAACATTTAGAGATATGCCCTCTCATCCCTTTCAGGGTATCTCAGACATCTCAGGAATATGTAATTTCATTCCATTTTCCAAAATACACATTATAAAGGCAGGGAGCCACACTATTAGCCACACTATTAGCCCCCTGCTGCCAGAATTAAGAGCATCTTTGAACTGCTTGGAAGGAATAGTTTGGCTTATCCAAACGGGAAGAAGTTGCTTGGCAGCTGCTGAGGAACTTAATGTACTATATTTGGTTGTATTGCACTTTCAAGCAAGGACTCTACTTTCTCCTTGCACTGCACTTCAACCTGCAGGATGCATCTCTGCTTATAGCAATCACCTTGAATATTTTCTTCACTTCACACCACAGGTCTTAGTTTCAACTTTTACCACGTAATACAGCAGCTCAAGGTGAATGCCCTACAACACTATCTGCAAACATTACAAATTTGCTGGTGGCTTTCAGGGGCTGTTGTCTAGTTAGCACCAAAGGAAGTTTTCAACAGAGCAGTTCGGGGCGCATCCCTTTCTAAACTTTAGAAATCAAACTTGATGCATATGTAAACACAGACTATGCAGGAGTTAATACAGAAATTCCAAAATTACATTCACTGAGATAAGAATTGTCCAGAACTGTAGCTGTGCAAAGCAGTGTTTGCTACCTGGACTCTCACCAGCAAGAAAATCTGAAGTAGTAGCAAGAGTCTCTGACTGAATGTTAAGACATTTTTATCATGGCAAAGCATAAGCTCTGCACACCATAACAAAGTGGTTTGGAGATAAGTATACTTCTACCACAGAACACACTAATTTTATATTAGATAATATTTATTTTTGTATTTTTCCAGTCTTTGTGAAGTTAAATGAAATAATGACCACAGCAGGACTGGATACATTTCAAACTAATGATTAATGTAATAGTCTATTTATTTCCCAAGCCTCCAACACAATATAAACATGTCTTTGCTTCATTTCCTAGTATTCCTGACTATCCTATACTTAACAGGATAAACACACATGATGCAAACTTTTAAAACTTTAAAACTCCAAGAAAAATTAAAATATGAGAAAATCTCTTTTTCTGATCTTTACGAATTGCTTTAAATCTGTCCATAATTTGGATGGAACTAAATTCAATTAAAAAAAAAACCAACAAAACAAAACCAAACCAAAAAAAAAACCAGAACACATGCTGAAGTGCCCTTGATTTTTTAATGGCTTGTTTGGTGGGATTTTCACCAAATACTTCACAAGTGAATTAACTTGCATATTTTAAATTTCCAATATATTTCAGTGACTCAGCAGAATTGTTGTGGTTTAGACCCAGCCAGTAACTCAGCACCATGCAGCCGCTCATTCATTTTACCCTTCCTCCCTCCTCATTAGGTTGGGGAGGAGAATCAAAAGAACGTAGAGCCCACAGGTTGAGATAAGAACACTTTAATTATTAAAGTATGATATACTACTATTACTACTACTACTAATAATAATAATATTAACAAATAGGAAAATAACATTGAGAAAGATGTGAAACTTAAGGGGAAAATGATAAAAAAAAACAATAAACACAAGTGATGCACAATACAATTGCTCAACACCCGCCCATCAATACCCAGCCTGACCTGAGAAGCCATCTGGACCTTCCAGGTGACTCCCACTTCTTTATATATACTGGGCATGACATGCTGTGGTATGGAATACCCCTTTGTCTAGTTTGGGTCAGATGCTTCCTCCTGGCTTCTTATGCCCATCCTCACTGGCAGAGCATGAGACCAAAAAGTCCTTGATCAGGGTAAGCGCTACTGAGCAGCAACTAAAACATCGGTGTGCTATCAGCATTGTTCTCAGATTAAAGCCAAAACACAGCACTGCACCAGGGAGAAAATTAACTCCATTCGAGCCGAAACCAGGACAAGAATTCACAATCATGTGTTGCAAAACATATTGTTAAGATGAAGTTGCTATCACAGAGACAGAACACTGTAGCATATTTTTATTGCTTCCTAGAAATTCAATACTTGAAAATATGGGTGCTAAAGTGAATCAACCTGATTAAAATTACAGAAAGAAAGAGTGAAAGCCAGTGATATAATGTGCATGCTGTAGATGTTAGCCTATTCACTAAATGCACTAACGTAAAATACCTGTAGGCTGATCAAGTCTGCTCTTGTTGGGGAAAGCCCAGACTAGGCAAAAGAATGGAGATTAAAATATTTAGAAAACTCCTTTTAACACATAACTTATTGATTGAGCAATTTGGTCTACAGCTCTGTCTGTTTTATTTTTGCAGACTTACTTACATAAATATCAGCAGGTACTTGCTTCATTGACACCTGTAAAAATTTCTCCAGAGATCATGTTTGAAATTATTTCATAATGTAAACAGAATACAGCAGACTTTTCTTTTCTCTTATTTCTATATCTGGATAAGGAAAATAAACATTCCATGTATCCTCAAAGCAGAAATGAGAAATACTTGTAACTCATAGGTGCTCTGAAAAACAAATTCACTTGTGCACTAGAAAAAAACGTGCATTAGGGAGAAGAGAGATGACTGCTTCAGAAGTTGTTTCTGAAGAGAAGCCTGTTTTTTGGTGGAAGGTTGATAAATATAGATAGCAGATATTACTTGAGAGAATATCTATGTTTCAACAGCCAGGTTTTTATCTGGGCTAATATTCAGGACACAACAGTCTTTGTACATTACTTAAAATGCAAAAATACACAGATGTGCAGGCTTACAGACAATTTCATGTTTCAGTGATATCCCGTTCAAACAAGCGAGGGAGAAGGTCTATATCACTGTGAGTTATGTTTGCCCCATGGTGTAGGCACTGACCCTGAGTTCATTAGATGGCAAGATGTCACCCTTTACAGGTGAGTATGGAGTTCAGGAAACTGGAGGGGATGGAGAAAAATCACTCCAGCAGATTCATCGTCTTGCATCTTCTCTCCCAGTCACCATGTCTTTGCCAGATCTCCTACCAGGTAATTATAACTGAATGGATGTAATTGGAAAGAGTTTTGGAAGAGAACATAAGACCAGAGTATAAAGAGATTTTCACAATTGTTGAACGTATTGTATGAGCATTTTGTTATTTTAGTATGCTGTACCTTACAGCTTTATAATAAAGTTTAGTTGTTTTATGCTGTAGGCAAGTGAGAATATGGCTTTCCTTTGTGTTGTTAGCAGTTAGCATGATAGATTGCAATTTCTTTTATAGGCAGGGCTAGTAAATGCTATAACTTGTATGTAACTATGGATTAGGGCTTAGGCCTCATCTTGCACTTACATACAGCCTTACTATAGGCAAAAAAGGAAGCATAAATATAGACTACAAACTGACAGAGACAGAGAGAGTCATGAAAATATCTTCATTCTAGTCTTTCACTTTGCAGTCACAGAACAAAGATGATTTAAAAAAAAACAAAAACAAAACCAAAACAAATTAAAAAAAAACCTAAACAAACCAAAAAGTAGGGCATGGCACTGCATGATGACCTTGATCCACAGGACTGAATAAAAAAACAAAAGATGGTCTTTATAAAGTTTACAGAGAATAAAGCTCTACCAAACCAAAAATATATGTTAAAATGCAAATATCTTTGAAGAATATACTACATGATTTTGCCATTTAGAATAAGAATTTACAAGGGCATGTAGTGATAGTACAAGGAGGAATGGTTTTAAACTGAAAGAAGATAGATTTATATTAGATATTAAGAAGAAATTATTTAGTATGAGGGTGGTGAGACATTGGACTATGTAGTCCAGAGAAGCTGTGGATTCCCCATACCAGGAAATATTCAAGGTCAGGTTGGATGGGGCTTTGAGCAAGCTGATCTACTGGAAGGTGTCCTTGCCCTCACCAGAGGGAGTGGAACTGGATGAGCTTTAAGGCACCTTCCAACACTAGCCATTCTATGATGGTCTGATTCTATGATCTTTGTATTTCAGTTCTAGTACCTATGGCAATTTGGATATAAGGAAGAAATTTTTTACTGTAAGGGTGGTGAGGCACCAGAATGGGTTGCCCAGGGATGTTGCGAATGCTCCATTCCTGTCAGTGTTCAAGGCCAGGTTGGACAGAGCCTTGGGTGACATGGTGTAGTGTGAGGTGTCCCTGCCCATAGCGGCGGTGTTGGAACTTGGTGATCTTAAGGTCCTTTCCAACCCTAACTATTCTTTGATTCTATAATTCCATTCAAAGAGTAGTGTTGATTATGTGACTTCCAGATGGCAGATCTTCAAACATGTGAATGTAATGCAGAATGACGATACCACACATGTACAGGACTTCACCAATAATGGCAATTCCGACGAGCCTATAAAATGTATGTAAAGAAAGACTATGAAAAAACTATATAAGCAAATAAATGTCAATTTTGATGAAAACAAAGAAGACAAATGGAAAATCTGTGATGTAATGATTCTGATTGGAAGATGGCATTCATGTTTGCTAAAAATAAAAATACAATAATAAATTGTGAACTGCAACAGAGAAAGTATGCAATTACAAAAGTAAAGTCAGTTGTGAATAAGGGACTGAAACTTGGTGTAAGAAAAGAATGCTTGCCCCTGGAGTTAAAACTTGCAGAAAATAGGGGTTTTATCTGTTATACTTTCTTTAAAATTAAGGTATAGCTTAGATACAGCTACAGTTTCATCTGTTTCAAAACTTAATTTCACAAATTTCACTTTAAGTAGCATGCTAATTTACCACTGAATCAACTGCTTTGAACCTTCTAAATTCTATTCATCACTGCAGTCCTCAATGCAATCATTTAATTTTGTCTTCTGTCACCTTCAAAAATAGTTATCAATTTCCCTTTCGTGTCTTGCCTTTTTTTAACTGTGAGTTTCATTTTACAACATGGTCTTGCAAATACACGTAACTAAAAAGTTGCATTTCCTTATCTTAAATTTTCCATGTCTTAGTCTCTTTTTCTTGGTTATTAGTATCGTTTCACAGTCATCTACACAGAAAAAAGAAAGCTGCTTCCTACAGTAGCAAAGCTGTAATTTAAATTTGATCTACAAGATACTTTGGAGCAGATGGGGTTTGTTGTGTGTCTCTTTGGCCTGAATCTGAATGAATCACTGAGTCATGCAACTACTGCGATGTTTGCAGTAATTGCTTGTTGATTTTCTTTTGGCCATTTGAGGCTGAAAGCACTTTTGATTTCTTTATTATACATTGGAGGAAGGTCACTGATTTAATTTGTGATCATGTTCAATTCTTCTGTTAATGCTTCTGTCAAACATAGTGTAAATGTCTGGTTTATTATGTCTACAGGACTCCTTATAATTGACATTTAAATTGTAATCAGTGCATTTATCTCAAATTACAGGTTCTCAAAATGAAATAGTTTTATCTAGGGAAATAGCGAAATATTTATACAATGTGATAGTCTTAATCCTCATTTTAACAATTTTAGAGACCAAGACAACAAAGTACATTTCAGCAAGATAATAATGCAATTTTTTTTTTCTGAGAATATTAATACAGTGTTCTGTATTAATTTTTAGACGAGGCACAGAATGTCTGTAGTGATTGTTTTATGACAAAATACATAATCTGATGATTATACGTCAGCTGTTTTCTTCCCTGCTATGGGAAATAGAAATAATGGGACAATACTGCCAAATCCTGCTCTGCTGCATAGTTCAGGGGCTATTCCCCGCATAAAAAAACAAGTCAGTTCTTCAGAGGCCTGTGCAACACAGATATTGAATGCCTTTAGCCATGTCTGTCCTATCAAAGACAAATTCTGCCACAAGATTTTCCTTCTAAGTCATGGCTACTTAATGTTGCAAGAAAAAAAAAAAAGAACACTCTACTGTTTCATAATATGGAATCCTGGGTTTGTATTCAGTTTTGCAACACATTACAAAGTGTTTGCTTTAAAATACTATTCATATTAGCGTATTATTGTTGAAAATCTCCTGGTTTTTTTTTACCTGCTGTCTGTCCAGCAGCTCAACATCTTTTTCTCTGACTGTGGCAGTGCCTGCTCTTTGTTAGTGTACTGTCCATTCTGACACGTTAGCACAGGTGCCTCATTACGGCCTCTTCACACAGAAGCAATTTTACCTTAGTGACATTGTGCTTACAAATCTATGCTCTGATCTGGGCCAGTTGTTCTAGTTTGACAGATGAGAAGAGCACTGATTAAGATGGGTAGAGATTCTGACTTTTCTTTGTTAGTGTCCCAAATGTATCACAGCAGAAATGATACTGCAAACTGACAAGGCAAAATCTGACAAGCTGCGGACTACCTCCATGATACATGCCTGCTTTCACACTAGATTCCTTGGAAACTTTGAGCTTAACAAAAGAGTGAAAAAGGACCATAGCTTTTCTCATACTATTTATTATCTGGCTTTTATCTTAGACCACCTATGTCATCATCTTCTGGTACCCTATCATGCCTACTGTATTTACAGCTGAAACTGGGAAGACTAGCCTTCGTGTGACACTTCTAGGCATTGCCAGTGATAGTTAGCACAGCCAGAGTCTGACCTCTGGAGGTTCTTTTCTAAAATAGAAAACAGTCCTTTCTCCTGGTTTTAGAAAAACTAGGTTTTATTTTTTTTATTTTTTTTTTGTTTGTATTTTTTTTCTTTCTAATAAATTTCCCAGGCAGTCCCTTCTGTTAAAAACAAACAAACAAGCAAACAAGAACAACAACAAAAACCCAACAAAAACCACAAAACCACAAAACAAAACCAAAAAACAGCCTTTGGGAACCTACAACTATGTTTTAGCTAGAGCAGAAGGTAGGAAACAAATTAGAACATCAATTTTGGTAAACAGGTGAGGTTTCCCCCTATGACTGTTTGAGAAAGAAAGTATATGTGCATAAGTACATTGTGGTTGCAGAAATTATTAACTTTGGAAATCCTCAACTGTTCACCTGTACTAGATTATCTTAAACAGAAGATCTCTTCTAGTTTCTTATTTAGAATGAAGTGGATAAAGGAGTGCTTATACAGTTTAGAAAGAAAATAAGCAGCTAACTGAGTTGACAGTTGTATTCTTTCTTGTGTAGTACAACTGTAGCCACAGGCTGCAAGCTCCCATGCCTTGTTAAAAAGTAATTTCTGTGTCACAGTAATTCAGAAGAGACCCTGATGCGGTCATGTATTCACTGCCACAATGGTTATACTCAACCACATGAACATACTGCAAAACAGGAAGCACCCTTTGACAGATTTTTGTTCCCTTGGATAAAGAGCTTGATTCTAAGTAAGTCCTTTTTTTTTTTTTTTTAAGAACATTCATTTTATTCCACAAATCACTGCACATAATGTAAAGTAAGCATATGACTCATGTATTTTACAGAACAATCCTAGCATCTTTTCATACAGTTACAATCATAATCTGTGGTTGTATATATAATGAAAATATAGAAAAGTACTAATGAAAGCATCAAAAAAAATACTCTGATTTATAGATAAATGCAAATCCATACAATGCTGCTGTCCTGAATTAACTTTTCCCCTCTCCTACCTAAAAGAAAGAAATAATTCCGTGTGTCTAGTCTCCAGCTCAGTATCTTATCGAAAATCTTTCACCTCCCATTCCTTTTTAAAAAAGTTTCCAAACAAGTACTTTGATGCTAAGAAATGTGTTACTTTAATTAGTTGTGCAGACTTTCATGTTAACAAAATAGCTCAGATCTTTCCCATATACCAAAGTTCATGAAATTTATGTGGAACAGAAGTTTAAGATTTTTTAGAATGAAATCAGCACCAAATCTGTGGTCCTGTGCTTGTCCTGTTTATAAATATGAGATGATAACAAGAGTTTTCTTTATTCACTGGTCTCAGACATATGGATTAGCTAATTTTTCAACTGAAGATGAATTTCTCATCAAGAGATGAATGGAACATAACCTTTTTGCAGTTTTCTGATACAGAACAGCTGGTTGAGAGAAAATTTGCAAATATAGATAGGTATAATTTAAGAAACCTAGCTTCATGGTTTATTTCATAGGATAGAAAAAGCCTTTTTGTGTTTAGAACTATTATAATGTACATCGATTATATATGGAAAACACAGTCCAGAATTAGGCAAAACAAAATTGAAGCCACTCTTCACAATTCATGATTAGCAATGGTATTTTAGAGCCACTATGCTGCTAGGAGGAAAGCATGTGGCAGAAGCATAAATCTTTCCTCTTGATGATAATGCTGCACTTAAAACTAACTGTAAAAGCAGTTTTTTTCTCCTATCATAATTCAACTGCATATCCCAAATAATCCAATTTACCTTCTCTATGATGACTGACAAAGGGAAAAGAATATAAAGCCAACAACTAAAGTAGCTTTAATCATATATTTTTTAATCCAAGCAAAGTAATTCCTCTCCCATTGCACCACCTCACACATCTTGTTGCTGTTTTGTCCAGCAATACTAGTGAATCAGGAGCTTCTTTGACCAGCAGTATCTGCCAACATGTGGGACAGCATAAGGTCTGCTCACACTTGCACCTCAAGAACAGACCTATCTATCTGTAAGACAGAAGTAATCTGTTACCACACAAGCAACACTCTTCAGCAGTCAATACTGGCTTTAAACAGCTGGGACAAGTGGTTGTCCTTGAGTTAGAAGAGCTCCTCAAAACACCCCTGTTAAACTAAAATTAGTAGATTATAATTTGCATTCCATGAAGACAAGAGAACCATGCAAATTCAGTTACAGAGAATCGTGAAATGCTCTCTGTGTGTGCGTGACTATGTGAGTGTGTGCATGCATGTGTGTGTGTGAGGTTGCTTCAGACATCTGTAGGAAGCCACTGAGTGTTATTCACAGCATTTTTGAAATCCGGATCAGAATGAATGTCTTTGATAAAAGACAGGAAACTCCCATTCATCACCCAGCCAGCTGCTACTGTTACCAGCTCATTTGCTTCTTCCTCTCCCTCTTTCAGAAGAGGGCTTCTTGGGAGCAGAGTGCGCCATTAGCCTGTAAGAGGAATAATAGACTGAAATAGAGCAAAATACAATCTAAGCATGAGCCTGATTTTGTGTTTGATTAATCAAAAATGTGAAGAAGGAAAATGCTAGAAATCATATTATATTTCATTGTGCATCATTTCTGCCAAACACTTCTGCCACTGCTTCAGCTACTTGTGCGTGCATTGCTCCCACCATTTCCTTGAGCCTTGCATATGCACAGCAGCAGAAGTTGTTAACAGTTATCCTCTACAGGGAAAGGGCACATATTAATCTTACCCTTAGAAACCCCTTTGAAAATAAATATTAACCAAAAAAAAAAAAAAAAAAAAAAAGGCAACACTTGTAATCTCCTGGTACTGAAAGAGCATCTAATTTCTTTCGTCATGAATTTTTAAGAAAACTTGAGAAGGAATGAAAATGTAATTAAAGACAAGGTGACATTTTCACTGAGGCAAGTAAATAGAAAATAGCAAAAATAACTCCCTTTATGTGATTACCTTTGTCTCATTAAATTGTGGGAAGGTACTTCACTGAGATCACTTACAGCTAAATACTAAACAAGTGAGACAGAGCAGTCACAATGCACTCTTCCCACTCAGAGTACTCCCACATTAAATAATCAGTTCATTTAAACATTCTGACAAGATGGTTTTCAACATGTTGACTGATTACTGTGATAAAAATATGATTATGTAAAGCATCTCTTTGTGACTAGTAACCTGGCCATTTCCTTAAGTGTGCATTGTTATAAGAAAAGCAAAGCAAATTGTAACACCGCAGGTATACACATTCCTCATAGTTCTGGAATATTGATTCTTTTAAAGAACCAGAATTTAAAAATTAACCTATGATTTTTTTTTTTTTTGCCAAGAAAACTGCTGAAAGGGAATATACTGATGGAGCAGACTGTAGACTGCCAGGATAACTTTTTTAAAAGTTACACTTGTTTTCTTCTTATTTAAGCCAAGATCCCTGTCACTGAACTCAAGATAATTAAAAGATGTATACCTAGTTTAAACCAGTCAATTAAGTACCCATAATCAATGGAGAAGCAAAGGGGAGAGTTGTCCTTGTCTAAGACAAGTGACCAAGACAGTTTAGATTAATTAGCTTCAAGAAAAGTCTAATCCTCACTGTGGCCTACAGAGAAAACAAGGTGATTAGTTTAGAAAAGACCATAGCTAGTGTTCGGACAGCTTTGATAGTTAATGGCTATTAAAGAGTGCCAGGGGAAAAAAACTAACATATATTTGTGCCTGACAAAAAAATGATCTGTATAATGGATATGGGGCTTAGATCAGTACTGATGGAAGCAGCATGAATTCTTGGAGGTATAACACATAGAAGACTTTTCATGTTGACCAATAGATCCTAAAAGCAAGTTGAAGGTGAATGAAATTGTTTTGGGGATAGGTTGTTCCAGACCTACAGAGATCACTCATTTAGGCAGAAGGAGGAGACTAGAATATGATACTGTCCAATGTGAAAAACCACCTGAAGCTCTCTGTGTGCATTTGTAACAGGACAAACACTGCCTTGGAGCAAAGAAAGATAAGCCAGTGCCTTCTTTGCACAGTAGTGCACAGCATTTTAATCCTAGGAAAGTTGTTTAGATGAATGCAATGAAAGAAAAGGGACAAACATTATTCCTACCAGTTTTTTAGAGGTAGTAAAGAAAATAATGTTTTACAGAATGAATATTTCTAATGATTTATGGACTTCCAAAGTCAAATTACATTGAGAGCATACACTTCCATTTTCTCCTGTTAAAATATCATTATGGCTAGCTACAGATTTATAGATGTGAACGAAATCAGAAAGTTGTAAGATAATAGCACAAGAATGTTACACAGAAGCAGAATTTCGTGCTGTAAAATTTGATGTAATCACTATTTGTGGTTTACTTTGTAGAACTAAGCAGCTGCTCATTTTTAAGGTAGTAGTGGACAGCACAGCAGCATTTTGTGACACTTATCTTAAAAGGAAGAATTCTAGCTTCACTCAAATATTTAATTTTTTTTTTCAGCTTTGCCAGTGTCAATGGTGTCAGAGTTTGCTTCTGTTCCAATTGCTAAACATCCCAATTACCATCTGCACTTCAAAATCACAAACTATTTCTCACAATTTCCTTCATGCCAAAATCTCTCTTTCCCCTTTCAACCAGCTGCAGAGATATCTGGTGCCTCAAAATAAAACTGTTCTGATGTTAAAAAATGGGTAGAGCTGAAGAAGGGACATTACTAATGCTGAGTACAATTCCGTGTTGCAGTAATTCAGAGACCACTGGAAGAGAACTAGCAAAGAATCAAGCTTGTCACAACATAGTGATATCATTTTCTTTTTAGCAAGTTCATTGGCTCAAAAATAACACAGTGTGTGTTGACACAAGGCTTGACACATTAAGCAGGAGATGTTACAGTCTTCTGTATGCCTTGTGTAACTTGATATAACATTTGAATAGTGAGACACAATATGCTGTCAGGAATTTTTCTGTCATTCTGGGGTATACTAGTTTTGTGTAATTGTACCAAAGTATTTCTGACCTTTTGAAATTTCTGGGTTTATATCATTGTCTGGCACTTTATATATTCACACACATATACACATTTATATATGTATATGTGTGTAAAAATGTGATATAGTAATATCTACTATTTAAAAATTTAGAATTCAGAACATAGACAAATTTTCTGATCTTAGCTGTAGGGGGTTAACCTCAGCAGGCCTCCAGGTGCTCACCAAGCCTCATCCCCATTCCTCAGAAGGACCAGAGGAGAAAATACAATTGAAAACCTCATGGGTAAGATAATGAGATGGATATCACTCACCAGTTACTGTCATAGGCAAAAAGAGACTTAACTTGTGGAAATTTAATTTAATCCCCATTGAAAACAGAAAAGGATAATTAGAAAAAAAATTAACCCCCCTCAAAACCAAAAACCCAACAGCAAAAAAAAAACCAATGCCCTCACCCACCCTCCTCCCCCCCCCCCCCCCAAAAAAAAAAAAAAGGAAAAAAAACAACCAAGAAAACCCTAAGCCCAGGAAGCTCCTTTTCCCCCCAGTCCTCCCTTCATCTCAGGTCTACCTCTTCCTATCCCCCCTGAGAGGCATGAAGGAATGGGGAATGGAGGTTTTGGTCAGTAACTCCTCTTACAGCTGCTGTACAGTGTTTTTTTACATTGCTGTACATATGTTTCCACAGAGAGACCATCAGTGTCACTGAAGGGCTCAGCTTTGGCCAGCAGCTAGTCCCTCTAGGAGCCGGGTGGAACTGGGTTTATCTGACATGGAGGAGCCCCTGGTGCCTTCTCACAGAAACCACCCCTGCAGCACCTTTGCTACCAAAACCTAGTCATGTAAGCCCAATAAACTAGCTCTGCCAGATTTAATTGCTATTGACCTACAGAAAGCAACTGTAAGAAGTAGAAAAATTTACTCTTTGAAATTATCCATTCAGTCTTCAGTATTTTCACTCAAATAGCAAACAATTATATGGCTGAACTTTGGTATCCAGACAATAACAACAAAACATGAAATTATCATCAAACAGTAATGAAGTTCGGGTTTTACTGATATTAGACAGCCTTATGTTGCACAATAAATATTGTACATCCAGTATCCTAGCCAAATATAAATGCTGTGTGTGTGAATATTTAAGCCACTCTGAAATTCAGACATCTTATTTTTATTGGTTGAGAAATTTACCTTGGGCAAGACCATGACTTCAGCAAGACATAATAAAAAGCCTTATCTCAGATAACCTTATATAAGGTTATATAACATCTCATCTAACTTATGAGGTATCTTGGTGTTATTGCACCTTTTCTTCAAGCAATTTAGGCATTAAGTTTTAAACAAGATCTGCCTAAATAGTGTAAAAAAACCTGTCTGTCCTTGTGAAATTTGCACTGTATCTACCTGTCCTGGTAAATTCATTTGAGACAAGTTCTTTGCCTAATCTTTCCATGTGACTATTCTATTACAGCCTTAATGTAATCATCTTTGAGGAAAAACTAGAACAAACAAGTTCTTAAGACAGATTAAATTATCAGTACTAAGGAGCAAATTGTAGCAGTTTTGGTTCACAAACACTGAGAAGTAATGAGGAATCATTTTGGAAAAAGGTATTTGATTTTTCTGAACTTAGGTGCTTATCAACACTTCACGGACTTTAGGGATGATTTTTTATGGTCAGCTGCATGAGTACGATTCCAAAGGGAACTTGGGTAACCCTTGTATAAGCCCTAAATACATTCAGAGCACGTAAGCTGACCTGACACCTAGGGAGAGCCCCGCAAGACAGAAGGGTCTGGATAATAGCATCAGATAATGGTATGGTATTTATATGGTGATCTTTCTGTTCTCTTCCTGCTATGCAGAGAGAGATTGTTCTCCTATGGATCCAATGATAGACTAACAGTGCCTCTGCAATCAAGTGCTTTTTTTAGACAGACCCTCCTCCCCTAGGCTTCTGTCTGAATTTCACCCTGCTGTAGAGAGACAGTACAAAGACTATCTACCCTTTACTAAGACACCTCTTGAAGAACTTTGGCCTAAAGGAGTCTGCAATAGGTCCTGATTGAATCTCCCTATAAAAATTTAGCTTAGCTTTGAAAAAGCAGAAGACCACAAAAGAAAATAACAAAGTACCTGCCAAATGATACTCTAAAAATTTAGGTCTTCAGGTAAGCACTTCTTTACCTTCAAGTATAATCTTTAGTTTGAGTGATTCCAATCAATGTTAATTATACCCCAAATGTGTTGCTGAACTAGTATCTTAATGCAGTACTCTGCTGCCACATAAAGCTTACTGGAAAGCAACAGAATAAAGTGATAAAAAATTACAAAAATGAGAAAATTACTGTTCTTTGGCTTACTGCCTAAGTCGCCTTAGCTACTTTGATGTGGTTACAGTTTAAGTGGGTTGACAGCTTCCACTGTTTTCTTAGTGGACTGTATCTTAAAAGTTTGTCATGTGTCAGGTCACCACACTTATGCTGGAAGACACACTACTACACAGGGAGAAATGTCTTGAGGCCTTTCAAGATCAGACCAGCTGACTATGCAACAAACTCATGACCAGTCACAGCAGTCTGTAAGAACTACAAGAAATGTGAGAGCAAGATTGTCTTTTTAATATAAACAACATAAATGACAAAATACTACACCAAAATTCCACTGTCAAGTTATAAAACCCATTTAAAGCACATTCAGTACTAAGGATATGTTTCACATCAGCTTTATACCATCCTATTGTTTAACAGTACAGTTACAGTCATGGTGTTAAGTGAAGAAATCGAAGCTCTGAATGTTGTTAGTTGTGGATTGTTGTGTTTGAAGTATCAGTTGATTTATCTGTTGACTGCTTTTCCTGATTTCCTTGTTGGTTCATGGGGATGTTATCAAAGGCTCTTTTCCACATATAGCTTTAGCCATTTAAGAAATTAACATCCCTAGCAGCTTATTACTTCTCCTAGTTAGACATTTCTGCCACCAGGCAGAGATGTCAGGTTAGTGCAAAATACATCATGTCTGTTTAAACTGAGGACAGCTAGAGCTACTGAATACACAGCTGTCCCCTGAGCATTAATCCTCTGCCACTGAATATCTGTGCTTCACAGAAAAGGTTTTTGTTTGTGCAGTATCACCCATTTCTCTTCAAAATCAGCCATTAATGGAAACTGTTCTGAAACAGGGGGCTCAGCAGCTGCAAAACCAAAGGAGGCAGAACAAAACACAGCCTTCTTTCTTAAAAGCAGTGTCAGAGTACAAAGATATTTAAAGTTCTCCAACCCAGTGGAAAAAGGTGCACAAAAAGGGATAGGACTCTTAGTGCTATTTCTAGTGGGTTTTATTTCACACTGAATTTTCTTTGGGTGAAATGCTTCAGCGTGACTCAGAGCTCCCTCAGGTCAGTGCTGTAATTTGCAGTAAAGTTCCATTTTCATTCTTTCTTTGTTTCCCCTTTGTCACATGCATTTCCAGGAGCATGGCAGATTCAGCAGTACACACACAGAGCACACACCCATGAATACGCAATGTAAACTAGCATTAAGGTTCTGTCTGGGAGAATAGACTGAATCAGATCATGCTCAGCCAGTACTGTGTAATGCTAAATGAGAAAACAAACCAACAAGCAAACAAAAAGATAAAATAAGATTTCCTGTGCCTTAATTTGCCCATCAGTTGTAGTAGTAGGAATAATATGATATTCACGTTGCACTTTTTTGACAGTGTTGAGAAGTCACTGCATAATAATGACTTTGTGGCAAAAAAGTTGAACTTTTTTTACAAGTATCCCACAGATTTTTAAATCTGGCCAATAGTATTTTCTATAAGCAGCTCCCTGTTTTCTGCTCTCACCCTGTCCTGGGTTCTGCTTACCTGCTTTCTTGACAAGTCATTACTAGGTATGGTGCAGAGAGAAAGTATAACCACCTTGTCTGAAAAGAAAGCAGCCCACTACTCATTTTATGTGGTAAGGCATCCTCCCTGACTTCTAGTGATGTATGGCAAGAGCATGCCCTAAGACCGCCAACTGGATCAGCTGCCACAGGGAATGTTGACCAAAGAATGCTTGGTTCATGGATTCTGATTCAGGGATTTACAGAAAGTGCTTTAGCCGTGACAATACAGGTGTGGCTCCAAACATATTAATAGTAGAGGTGTAGTTATTTCTGGAGCAATGAACAAAAATAACCAAGGCCTTCATAGCATGTGGGTACCTTCACAATTAGACAGCATATGAAGAACAGGATAAGAAGGTTCTACCAGGGAATTTTTCCTAAATCCCTTTTAGATAAATAATATTTATTTATAGACAAATAATATGTATTTTAAAATATTTTCTTTATTGATATGTATACATTATTTTTTTTAATCCTGAACAGTTAACATTCTTATTTAAAGATGGGGGTTTTCAAAAAGCAATCAAACAATTGGAAACAACCAAAACTAATATTTATTGCTTCTTGACCTAATGGAGGTTTTTTTAAGGACTGTTTTGGTTTTTTTTTTTAAAGTGTATACACATTCAAATGAGTTCAGTACCCCAGAAGACTCTTCAGGTGCAATTCTACCAATAGAACTTAAAAAAATGAATTATAAAAACATATTTTAATGAATTCTCCATCCCTGGCAGCATTCAATGCCAGGTTGGAGAGAGCCTTGGGTGACACAGTCTAGTGTGAGGCATCCCTACCCATGGCAGGGGGGTTGAAACTAGATGATCTTATGGTCCTTTTCAACCTTAACCATTCTATGAGTCCATTATTCTATGATTTTTTCAGTGAAATGTTATGAGATTATATCAACTCATATACAAAACAAATATTTTCTGGCATTTCTGTCACCAAGTTTCTGATTTACAGTTTTTGAGGTTTTGTTACCTGTTGTGTCAAATGAGCTTTGATTCTGACGCATGAAAAGATAATGCAAAATATATACTTTCAAAAATAAATGTATTCAATCATTAGAAACAATGTTCATAGAGCTGCAAAGTATATTAATGAGAACTATATTGAGAGATTAAAGGAATATTTTCTGTGGATGGTTCTTCAGGCTTCCCCTAACTTCAGTAACCAGAGCTGTTATTATTTCAACACTATGAGATCAGATCCATATCGGGCCTTAAGTAGCACAGTGCTACTAACTCCAGCAAAAATAAGCACATCTATTTATATCTCTCAAGATTCTGGACAGCTACTGTTTCTACATTGATTTCAAGGGACAGGATTTTATCTCCTTCTCATTCCTCTGATGCACAACATTGTGATGCATACATAGGATGCCTAGAAAATGATCTCTTAAGAAGAGGATCTTTTCTCTAGCTTTTTTAATCTTCCTCAGGAATGTGTACCTGGAGAGAAGAAATGCTTTTCTTCAGTCACAGATACATAAGCCTTTGAAATTTAGTCTTTAGAGAAAACCCTTTCTGTATTGTAGAGAGTCATATTGTGAACAACAAAGTCCATAAATATAAGAGTGCCACACAGCTCACAGGTTATCTGTTTAACAACGACAGCTTTGTTCTTCTTTTTAATTTAACACATTTCAGTATGCTAGGATTCTGTGATTTAATCATTCTTAACAATTCACTAAAAAGATCCCCACAGAGATTTGAAAAGCAGAAGCAACCAGAACACAGATCTAAGTCAATGTGTGCCCTTCAAGAGGGTTGAAAAATTAGAAATGGTTGGATTCTTTATTTTATTACATTTAAAAAAAATAATAAAAGTGTCAGGAAGTTTTAAAATTATATAAACATGATTAAGTCCCTTAACTCCTGAATGTTTGCTGGAAAACATTTGCAAAATAAAGGTCTAAAGTCTTGGTTCTATTAGCAGCAATGAGATTTTAGGCATTGAGTTAGATTAGATTATTCCTTATGGAAGCTTAAAAATGAAAGAAAAAAAGGCTTGAATTTGTTTTAACTGAGTAACTGAATAAGATAAGGTTCTTCATAGGCTTTATTTAATTCTTTGGATTTACTACACACCTTAGTTATAGGGTTATTCAGTTTATTTATCATTAAATAGCATAATTGTCAGAAAAAAATATGAATTCTTTGTAAATCCTTTCATCAAGCTGTAAAATTTAATTTGAATGTATGTTTTTACTTCTAAGTAAAATGTCTAGCTGGTGTTAAAAATTTTTTTGAGCATTTTAATGAACGAAATATTTTAATAGCTATAAACACTTTACTGATTCCTATCCCCCAAACATGATTTTCCATGGAAACAGCTTAGGAAAAGAAACACCTGATGGAAGGCTCTGATCAATTCCTGTTGACAGATGAAACCCAAAAGTTTTAAAACAACAAAGGAGCTATTGCCAATCAGTCAGCAGCTAAAGACAAGCAGAGCTAAAGACTTTGTAATGCAGGAGGTAAATTTGTCAGTTCTCTTGCCTTCTCTAGGAAATTATTTTAGCAGGCTCCTGTTTGGCATTTGCATTGTGAAGCAGCATTTATTCCTAGAGGGTTAATGCAGCATCTCTTCAGTTCTTGGATCTTATATCAAGACATGGATGAATAGATATTGGTTTTGGCAAAAGAAAAGCTACAGTATAATATAAATAAATATCTGGTCAAAGAATGACCCTCCCTCCTGCTATTGCTACTCCTGACATGAGGGTGAGGAGGTCCTGCAGCCTACCACAAGGAATTCAGTAAGTAGGGCAAGTACAAACTTCAAAGTTTTAGAGGGGTGAGTATAGTTGCCCTGAACACTTGTGAAACCCTAAAATGAGTGAATATTTAAATATTGCACAGGGAGGAATGCTGTTTTAAAAAATACCACTGGCAACATCTCTTAGAGATATGGAGCAATTTAAAGAATTATTTTTCTTTTAAAAAGGTTGTTGATGACATTTCACTTTACCTTTTTTATTGCAATTTATTTTATGGTATTTTTCAATATTACAGTGGCATGATGTCAAAATCACAGGATGACAGATTTCATTTCTGTCAAATGAATGTCAAATTCTTTTATTATTAGAAAAAGGAGAAGCTCGGACTACTTGGAAAAGTAGTAAATTGCAGATTCCTTTAATTTTAACACAGAAATAAAATATAGTTCTTAGTCCAACCTATTTTATGTTCATGTTTAATGATTTGTGTAATGAAGGATGTATAAAATAATAGGTATAACACAAGAAAATAAACAAAATTAAATATTCTTTTTAATAGAATATTTTAATTCTTACACAAGAAGTTATCATTATTCTGTATGTTTATTTTTTTTTCTTTGAATTGATGACATAGAATAGTTGAATTTGATCTGATCAGAATAGAAATGTCATAGGAAAAAGGTAGTACAGCTGGGAACAGAGCAATCTACATTATTAATAGTTTTAACTTGAACTCCTGTAACTATACGAAGTTTCTGTAACTATTTTACAGTTGTGCAAGACAACGTATGCTTCAAGATACTGAAGTCTATTTCACTATGAAGTTCAATAAAACAGTTTCTCTTGCAGCATTTAGTTGGAAATCTAAGAGTTTTATTTACAAAACAAGTGTGCTATAGCAGTTTTTAATCACTTGTAAAAGCAAACAGAAGCTCCTCATGGGTTTAAATAAATTTTGCACAAGAATTTAAGAAGTTGTGATTCACTAATAGGATATATGAAAAAGAGTATAAGCCTCTAATGTCACTTCAAAGAAGACATAGGCCAACTAAAAAGAGCCCAAGTGAATGCAATCAGAAAAGTGAGAGATTTGCAAATTATGAGCTATAAAGAAAAATGAATGGATAGTGATTGGTTAGTCTAATTAAAGAGAGAGTGAAGAGGGAGATAACAATCTTCATATACATAAAGGCTGTTGTGAAGAGGGGAAGCATAATCTGCTTTCCATATTAGTGGAGAAAAGAACCAAAGTGAGATTATGTAGGATATGCAAAGTTAGACAGTGCAGTTTTTCAACGAGGCCAGTGAGGCCCTAGAGCACTTGGCTGAAGACAGCTATGGGTTTTAAATAAACAGAGGCCCTCTGAGCACAGCAGAGGCCCAGAATAATACAGTTACAGAGATATGCTCTGCAGAAACTGCAGATTATTTCCTTTGGTCTCTTTGAAATAGGGATTTGATGTGCATAATGAAAAAAGTGAGGATGATTTTACTCTGCACTAAGCACGAGAAACCACAGAAATCTGAAAATTGTTTGAAGTGCTTGACTAAATGGAACCAGATATAGATACATGGATAGAACCAGAGATCTTAATTCCCACTCGTTAAATATACAGAGGGACTGATTTCACATTTGTTACCCAAACCCATTGCACAGAATGCTATGAACTTGCAAAAGGGCTAAGTAAAAAACCTCTTCATTATGGTCAGCATAATGCATGACTTGGAGTTTAGTTTAAACACTTGCTAAGGTATTCTTCTTTTTATTACTATGTCATCAAAATTGCATTTTGGCCTCTGTTTTCTCAGAGGCTTTTGTAACGTACAAGGAAAAGGCTGAAAACCAATGTAAATGATTCTAACATACTTACAAATATTTACTTCTTAAAATTAAGTTGATATTTATTACATGCAAGTGAGAATCTCATTATCTCTTCAAAACTGAATGGTTCTAGTTACAGATCTCAGGGATATAGACGCAAATTGGAGTAGGAGGGAGAGAAAGCAATGAGTAGGTAACTGTGGTGATCATTTCTGCTGACACTAGGGTTAGTAAGACATCAGTTGTGGATAAATTGTACTTGACATTATTGATGAAACAGGGAATATGACAAAAAATTCCAGTTTCTCTTTCATTTAGTTAATTGATTCATGGACTTTTCAGGCCAGAGGGGAGACCATTATGATCATGTCATCTGACTGTTTCTATTACATAGGTCATACAACTTCCTTGAATTAACTTCTGTAGTTGAACTAGAATATAAATTGCTATAATATTTTATATGTGAATTCTTTCTAATCAGAATATGTCTATCTACAACTTACATATGCTGTAATTCATTATGCAATTTCCTGTTACATTTGAGAATTCTCCCAATAAATTTTTATTATTTATATGATTTCCTACCAACTGCAATCAAATTGCACTTAATATGTGAAGGAATCTATGTGGAGTTCATAAATTCTGGGGTTTACTGTAGGATCTTTATATATGGGCAAATTTTATAACATTAATGTGCTTTTCTGCTTTACTAACTTTATATCTCAGTTTTGAGGAGAAATTCTGAGAGAAAATGGCACAGAACTAAACTAAACATATTAGGAAAATGAGAACTAAACTAAACATATTAGGAAAATGTTATTTTACAGTGGAAACATTCTAATGGAGATGAACTGAGAATAATCTATCTATGCAAACTGTCAAATTAACAGCAGATCTACTACCCCCCAAAGCCTATTGATCTCATCGGTCAGTCTGATGATCAGGAAGTAACTCTTTTTATATATTAGGTTATCACTGTGGAGATGTTCCATCCCCACATACACTTGGAAGAGCAGCCTGCTTGACAATACCACGTGACTGAACATGACAAAATTGTCTCATTGTTTAGATAACACTAGGGAAAAGCCACCAAATATATGCCCAGAAACAACACCTAGTGATTAGCCAGATTGATCCCATTTAGCTGGGACAATCCAGAGAACCAAGGGCATCATGAAGGAACGTGCAGGGATGTCCCAGAGCAGAGTAGCAGCAGCAGCACCCAAAAACACTAGGTTTGTGCAGGGAGCTCTTGTGGGACACCAGACCTGTAAAGAACCTCACAGGAGGCCCCCGGCCCTGATAAGCCAAACAGTGGGCAATGGTACTGGCAAAAAGCAAGGAATCCAATCCTTGGGAGAAGCAATGTGTGCAGGTTTGTGTTTGGTTTTGTGTTTGGGGATGGTTCCACTTACTTAAAACATAAACCCTTGCACTGCTCTGTGATCCTGCCATTCCTTCATTGTCATTGACTAGTTTTGCTAAGGGAATTAACAGCTGTATGCATCAAAATTTTAAAGTGTGTCATGAGTTTATACTTCCCTCCCTGCAAAACTCTCAATCACCCCTAAAGAGCAGAGATAAGCAAAAAAAAAAAAAAAAGGTACAGCTCTGCTAAATTAAATAGAAGGGAATGAGTAGAAGGACAACTATGCTTGCTTTCTGCGCTTGAAAGAGATTCTAGTAACACTGGACAACTCCCAGTGAACTCTAAGAAAGGTGAGGAAACAAACAAAAAAAAAACAATAACGACACAAAATCAAACCACAAACCCCAAGAACAACCAAAAAAAAAACCAAACAAACACAAAAATCCCAGCCATCCTGATTTTTAAAGTTTTGTTGAGAACTGGCATTCTGAGTAGTAACTAAAGCAAAATTATTCTGCCCAACACCTCTGCAAGCCTGCTGGCAACATATTTTGGTTATTTCAAACCCATGTAAACAACTTGTGTGGATTACAGGGGAAGGTATAGCTAAGGTTGTCAGGGATGATTCTGGAACCAAGGTCAGTTTAGCTTACAAGGTGCCACATCTGGAAAGGGCCAAGAGACACCAAAGCCTGAACCAGGAATTTTATCAAGGACATTGAATTGGCAGGACATCCTTTCACAGAGCAAGGAAAGCTTGAAAGCGCGAAGGTGTACTTCAATCAGAGTCCAACTATGAAGATCTATGAGTGCTATAGACACAGTTCTTATTTGCTAGATTCATAGCTTCAGCTCCCTGAATCCTTCACAGTCCTTTAATAATTTTGGCTTTCCCTTAACCCTGTCCAATTTATCAATGACCTTTCTGAATTGTGGATTTCAGAACTGGAAGCAACAGCCCCACAGGGAGAAGGACAGAGGAGGCATAATTCACCTTTACTCAATATTATGTCTATGTCTCACATTTGACTTTTTGATGTGGAATTGTACTGAATGTTGATCCTTGGTGTGACTTCCTGTACCTTTTTAAGAGCAGCTGCTCTTTAAGACATCATTTGTAGCCTCAAAGCATGGCTTCTGTTCACACTTTCCTAGACCAAGATGTGACTTGGTTATGTTGAATTGCAAATTGCATATTTATGTTATACTTAACAACCTACACTTTCCTGCTGAATACTACTTCTTTGACATTGCTTTGTGTGTGTGTGTATGCATATGCTATAAATTCAATCAATAAGAATTTTGTTTTCCTCCAAGTCACTGACAACAATATTAAATAACAAAAGGTCAAGAACTGATCCTTAAAGACCTCACAAACACCAGCAAGAAAAGCAAGTGTTTAATCAATATGAACTCTTCTATTGATTTTGCATCATCTGGCTTCTTAATCAAAATATCATGCTGTAGCAAACCAAACAGTTTATAGAAGTGGAAGTGGCAAATTGCAGTACTGCTGTTATCAATGAAACTTACATTTAAAAGAAAATTTAATATCCATGTAAAACTTATAATTCCAGGCTGCCTAGTATTGTTATCGATCAACTTTCCATTATTCTGATAATTGCATACTTATTATAAGAAGCCAAGCTTTTTCTGTGGTGCTCAGTGGCAAGACAAGGCAACAGGCACAGACTGAAACATGGGAGGTTTCCTCTGAATATCAGTAAATTCTTACTATGAGAGAGACGGAGCACTAGAGTAAGTTGTCCAGTCAGGTTGTGAAGTCTTCTTCCTTACAGGTGTTGGAATATTGTCTGGACACTATCCTGGGCAACTGGGTGTAGGTGGCCCTATCTGAACAGGGACCTGAACAGGTCCTTTCCAACCTCAATTGTTCTGTGATTCTACAATATAGCTTAAAGGAGACATAGCTGGTCATCTCTCTCATCAGTGGTACTTCTTGCACACTGTGAAAATGCCATCACCTCTAGGGTTATGTATTGTTTAATTATTTGGACCATGACAATACAAATACTGAAGAAAATTAAATATTCCTTGACATAATTTGCTTAGCCAGACCAGAAATGCCTCAGAAAGCACACTACATTTCCTAGTGGAGGGAAATGCTATTTCTTACTATAACAACCTTTACACTGTCGTATTTCTTATTCCCAATTGTCCTTAGCTATACCCTCTTCCCTTTAGTTGACGTAGTAAAGTGGGGGCAATTCTCATCTAACCAAGTTTACACTTGGTATGCAAACCTATTGTACATATTGCATTTTAAACAAAGTCACTTCTTTTGCAAGATCAATCACATGAGATTTTTCACGTTTGAGAAGGCTTCCACTGCTCAGCGTAACTTTGGTCTGTGGTAGAGAATTGATCAAATCGGAAGCATTTCAGAAAGTCTTAAAAACTGGAAAGTTAGAAGGAAAAAAATACAAAATTGGAAAAAATATATATACATTCTTCATAAATATTTCTATGATAATAGACATATAATGATTTAAGAGAATTAAAGTAAAAGGAACAGATATAAGAGTGCAAAATACACTGTGAAAGACTAAGACTCATCTCACAGCAATCTAGAAAGCTAGATAATGTGACATCATAAAGCATATCAACTTTTAAACTACTGCACAATATTAATCCAGTCTGATGCTAACATATTATTGTACAAAACAATGAAAATCAATCTTTGTACAAATTCAAATTGCTGAAATTAGTGACCACAGCATAAAAAAATGCCACAAACATGCAAATGACAATTAAGATGTTCTTAGAAACAGTCTTGTCTGTATCTGATATTTTATTTGAATAAAATTAAACCAAGCAAACCCAGTTTGATCTACTAGATATTATACTCAATTTGTACATATACAAATTTATCCATATAGTGAATGATACAGGAAATAATGTCCATAATATCTTTAAATTATGTTCCTTATAACTGAAAATACATTTTTGCTCTTTTTATATGCTATTGTAACAAAACTCAGCCTGGCTAAATTCCTGAAGGTGAACATATTCCACCATCCACGAACAAGTCTAATCTGAAGCTGTGAGCCACTATTAAGAAATTTGGAAGACCCCGTTTTTCTGCTCACCTGGGAAAAGAGAGAGGACAACATGAAAGCTTCAGGAACACCCCTTGATGCATTAACTAAGCTAACAAAACCCAGTATTTTCTTTCACATAGAAACATATTCCTCGTAGGTAAGCTTTATACTTCACAGGGCCAGTCATCTCACAAGAGACCTAGGGAGCAACATTCCTGGACACGCTCTAGTCCAGTGTTCACTTTGAAGAGCCTGGGGTGATATGTGACAGAAGAGCAGGAGGAAAATCACAAATCGTGTAAAACAAATTAGCCTTGAAACAGAATGAATTGCAAAATATTACAAGCTGTTCAAGTTGTGATATACATATCTAAAGGACTGCTTGTCACTCACATTTCACTTCTTAAACTTTGTTTTCATTTCAATGTTGAAATTCTAAAATTGTGTTTAGGATGAGCACTAACATTCAGCAGCTGTAAGCTCTTAACGTATCATCTCTTCCTGCTGTAAAAGCAGCAATCCTACAGAAATACTTACAAAATGGATGGAGCAAATAATTTAAACAAAGCATTCAAATACGTTTTTCCAAGCCTTAGGGGAAAAATACATTCAAGCATTGGTAAGATTACTTCTATATATATTTTATTGATTTATATTCCCCAAAATTCCTGAAGGCACTTCTGAAAATAGCTAACAAGGTTCTTTGATAATATCTGTTGCTACTGGCATTGGTTAATTTTGATCAAATACCTCTTCAGCTACCCAGTGGGAGGATATAGAAAGAAGGTGCCAGACTTTTCTCAGAAATGCATACTGAAAGGAAGAAAGGTAACAGGCACAACATGCAATGTAGAAAAATCTGATTAAACACAGGATTTGTTTTCTCACTGAGGGTAGTTCAACACTGAACAGTGAATCAGCTATGTAGTGATACTGAGTGGTAATCTTAGCAGGAAATACGTAGCCAAGTTAACTAGGCCCAATGAAAAAAATGGAAAGAACAAAGAAGAGTGAAGCAATGTTATTGTAGCATGAGAAAAATGGTGAGGGAAGAGAAGATACTCTGAATGATGGGGTTACAGAAAGAAATGCCATCAAAGAGAAAGAAAAAAGCAAAAGTCAAAGAAAAAGATACAAGATTTAAAAGAAATATTAGATGGTGCAATCAAATGAACAGAAAATACAACAAATTAAGGTAATTACTGACAGTGTTAATTCCGATATGAGTTAGAACTAATCAAAACAATTACAGTGATTTATTAGATATCTCAGATCAAGTGGAATGTGTCCTGGTAGTCATTAAAATGATTGGTATATTGTTTAAGTCTTGGACAGAGACATGTTTGCAAGGCACAGATCCAGTCATTTGTTCTGACTGGGCTCTTGCTGTAGCTACAAGAATGCTTGCAGGCTGCTCTTGCATGAAGCTGATGTTATACACTAGTCTGTTTGCTTTTAATTTGAGTCAACATAAAATGAACAATGAAAATATTGATTATGTATCCCATTTAAGTGTAATTATCAAGCTGAAAGAAAGGCTGAAATATGGAGGTTTGCTCCTGTTTTTGTATATGATAATAAAAGACATCTGCCTGATTTCAGGAAAGAACAATATGTTTCCAAGACTCCATTTGCAAGTCATTTTCAATAAAATTGTCTCTAAGGGCCAAAGTCTTGCCCTACTACTGTCCATGGAGTTCTTTTAACAAGTAAAAGCCAAGTCCTTGCTCTGCAAAATGAGCTGCCTGTAACATTATTTCAAAAGATCGTTGTAGTTGGGCAAATGTGGACTCCTGCATAATTTGCATCAGTTATTGTGCAGACTTAAGCATGTTAGAAATTTACACTGCCACTTTGCTTGTTATGTCCTGAATGACCTACTGTCTGTACTACTCAGAGAAGACCAGTAATGGTTCTCATACTATAATATAGCGGTAAATAAAGCTAACTAAACATTTACATAGTTGACCTATTTAATTTCCAAGTATTTTTTAGCTCAAATACCACTCCAAGTGTGTAAAATATCTCCTTCAATATAAAGTTTTTCTCAATTTTCTTCTTTTTTAATGAATTCCAGTTGCCATGCTTCTGACAAGGCAAATCTATTATTCATTTCTGTGACAACAAAACAAATGCACTTGTAGAAAATAGCTCAGGTATTTTGGGAATAGAGATTTCTTGAATTCCTGAACAAATATGCTGTTAGAAGAGTATGCAGGCTCACTGGAATTTTTTTTCTGTTTAGTTTCTCCAATATCTTTCTAATTTATTTTATTTTTATAAGGAGTTAATAAGAATCAAAATTACAGCTGATTCAAGCCTCAGTTCTACTATCACAAAGTTCCTTCAGTAGCTCCTGAAAACTTTGTCAATGTAAAGGAGTTCATATGGTACCCATATGTCCTTACTCTTGTAGCAAATTACTTTGTATTGCATGATGGAGAGCTTTTTTCTTCTTTGTTTTCCTGGTTGTACTGATTCAAGAAGCCGCAGGTTCAGCAAAATGCATTCTTACTCTATGAAGATCTTGACCTTGTTCTAAGCTTAAATCGATAGGTACTTAGCCTCTTCAGTCACACTAGGATTGGGCCCATAACTCCTTCTCTGTTCTGATGCTATCTGAACACTGTTTTTTTAGTGAATCACACATCCTTTCTTAGCAGACTCTCTCCTGGATGAAAAAAGGCCCTCTTTGTTTCAGCTGCTCCTGACACTGTTGAAACACCCTCTCTTCTGCTGAAATGCCTCCTTCAGTAAAACTTCTTTTTCCTACATAGATGTATATGTCCTTTTGTATCGTGAAATGTAGGCCTATTTAAACTTTTAGGAAGAAAAATTTTATGACACAATGTGTTCCTTAAATTTATGGCTCATGCAAAAAGGGCTGTAAAAATAAGTTCAAATCTTTATTATTAGCACAATGCAAACAAAATTATTGTCACATGACCCAACACAAACTCATATCTTCTTGTCTCTTTTTCAAGGTAACTCCTGGACTAAAAATTGTGAGAGTAAACAGTAATGGGTCTGTTGAAATTAATTTCCCTTGAACTAGGATTTTCATACACTTCTAGTGCCCTGTGTTTGAATGTCTGTGCTCTTCTGACCTCTACCTACCCAAAACAGGGGACAAGGATTTTATTACATGTATGGAACGCTTTGAACTAAGTCTATACAATCTCACTATTGTCATGGCATGAGTAAGGAAACCTTGCCCATTGCTGAAGAGGTTTCACTTATGAGTATTTTTCTTTCATTTAACTGCTGGAATCTTAGATCATCTAAAAAGAGGAAGAGAGAGAAGAAAGGAGGGAGTAAATAAGAAACAGTGTAGGCATCATATGAGATCAGAGAGAAGTACAAAAATTACTACTGCTCTCTGTTTATTTGTCTTCAATTGGGGGTGCATAAAAGTGAGCCTTAAGTCATCAGGAAACAAAATCCAGTGAGAATGGGTATAAAAATTGCAAGTAAAGTATAATATACAAGTAAAGAATAATATACAATCTAGTTTTAGACCACAGTAAAAGGAAGGAACACAGGACTATCTGTCAAAAAGCTTCACAGTTGTTTGTAATTTCTTTACAACCTTTTGTGCCACCATCTAAAGGAACAAATTTTCTTGTGATCTTTGCCTAGTATGTCACTAACACAGCTACTGCAAGCTAAGCATTTCAAGATCAGTAACTTCACAGATGCACTCCTCCTGTAAAATTTAAAAAAATAAAACATTAAAAATCCCCACAGTTATCATCAATTAAGAAAACAGAAAATTTGTCTACAAGTTAATCTTCTATAATATCTAATGGCATAAAAAACCCTTTTCTTCCTTTTCAATCCAAAATACATCAAATAGATAGTTTTTTGAAGTATGCATTTCTTCTATTTATTCTGACATCTCATCTGTGTATTTAAAATAATGTCGAAATAAAGCCTTCTTGCTGTTAAAAATTCTCTCATGTCTGTTTGAAATTATGTAGCTTTCTCAATCAAAAACTCTCTGTAAAATATATACCTAGAGATTTGTGTGTTTGTAGTTTTGGTGAATAGATCAAATGTGCCACTCTCTGTATGTTTCTTAAATCTTGCTTCTTACAGGAAAAGTCATAGTATTGATGGTACTTTTTCTGCTGTGAACTAAAAAAAAGAACTCTTCTTAAAGCAACTCTATAACTAACAGTCCCTATCCACTG
The DNA here is from genome assembly GCF_028554395.1 of Pezoporus wallicus. Lineage (NCBI taxonomy): Eukaryota > Metazoa > Chordata > Aves > Psittaciformes > Psittacidae > Pezoporus > Pezoporus wallicus. Next base: position 730,933 of record NW_026642986.1, on the reverse strand, counting down.
AAAAGCACAAACTAGTTTGAATTGGGCCATTTCATTTTTTATTACTTGTCTTACTTGTCTTTTTTCTCTCTTCTGCCTTCACCTTAATGCTTCTAAATCATCAATGATTGATGCTGTGAGGATTAAAAAGCTAATGAAACTAACTGAACATTCACCTGATAAAAATGCAGGTAAAATTGCAGTTGTTATTTACCCAGTATTAGGTCTTGTTGAAGGCAGTTAATATTTATTCAGAAAGTCAGTCTACTATTAAAGCAGTTATAATCTAGGAGGATCTTCCAATCCAAAGACATTATTCACTATGCTTTAGGTCATACTGCAACCTTATTCATGGCCACTGCCTTAATTGCTTAGGCTTGATTTGCGGCTGTGCTCCAAGCTCAGAGAAAGCATCCAAGAATGGAGCATGAGAGTAGACAGTGTATGAAGGCATTAGGCAGGAGAGGAGAATCTGTAGCTGATATAAGGCATACTCAAGAAGTAAGAATTCTTTTTCAGCAGAAGTGCTCATTAGAAGTGAAGCCAGAATGTGAACAAAGGCAGCCAGGACAGTCTCCAAGGGGGAAAGAAGCCAGACCACCATGAGTCTTATTTCAGCAACGGGAAGAGGAAAAGAAAACCTGAAAATTCAGTAACTAAAACGATGACAGCTTCAGTTGAAAGAATGACTGTTTGATTTGTCTTAAACCTGCTGAGCTTTCTATACAGAAATTTTACTTAGCTGAGTCTACCAAATAATATTCTCACCTTAACTGCAAACTTATGCTTAGATAAGAGCACATCAGCAGGTCTTTGGGACAATGAACACACTATGTATTTGAACAGCAATTGGCAAAACAAAGCGCCAGGCCTATACAGAAGTTTTAGTTATTATACCCTTGTCCACCATCTTAAGATCAACACTATACACTACTTCTTCACAATGCAAACCTGGATATGACATATAGTCACTGTTTCAAGCGTCAAGACTCCTGTATTTCTTTACTAATAGGAGTGATCATGAGTTCTGTAATGTGTTTCTCACCCATATGGTAGCAGTTGCTATGGTTTTATTATTTACCTTCTCATTTATGCTGTGTGCGGCATACTGCTGATTCTGTTTTTTTTCCTTTTCTTCCACTTCAGTACAGAAGATGTTTAGTGATCCAACCAAGACAGAGAAGAATTCTAGAGATTAATTATCTCAGTCAAGGACAGCACAAATTCTTTAGCAAGTTCTTCCTTTTCCCACTCTTCTCTCCAAAAAATATAATAAAATCTTGTAGTCACCTAGGCAAAGTGAAGCAAAGAGGAAAAGCTTTACTGGAAGCATCTAGATAATGTCTATTATTCTGTGAGAATAAGGTTTGTGAAATAAGTGCCACATATTTATACCATCTTAATAGAAAGTAGGTCATGGCTGACATAAAAGTAAATGCTTCAGAATAATCATTTAAAGAGGGTGTGACAGTCTAAGATATTAAAATATGTCAAATATAAGCACTTACAAAAATCCACTTGCAACTAAATGTGTTCCAATAAGAGGCTTGTTCTTAATATTTTATTTAAAGGTTAGCATTCTCAATATCTACCATAATTTAGTTTTCTAAGAATAAAACAGGGCTGCATACAGAACAGCTGGAGGCAGATTTTTTTTTTTGTGACTGTCAATAGATAACCTAAGTATGCACTCTTTTCCTTGGCGTAGTCAGAAGGAGAGCTCTTGTTATTTTTACTTACAAGAGCTTGTCTAAATCTATGGTTTTTTTACAAAGGGTAACATAATGAATACGAACCAATGTATTTTCAGAATTATAATTTTTAAAGAGGGGGAGAGTGCTACTTTTAAAGAGAGGGGGTGTTATTTTAAAGGCTGAAGGCACAACCTCACTGAGCAAACTGAGCAAAAAGCCAAACAGACATCTTAAAAAAAGTCAATTGAATCTCTTATTTTAAATTCTAACTAGTTCCAGGAAGTATTTGCAACAATGCTTTAGAGTTATGTGTCAATATTCAGCATTTCTGAAAAGGAATTACTTAGATTCCTAAGCAAATTAAAAAAAAAAAAATACAAATAAGGTAACAATATCCCTTATTTTTAATTTAAAAATTTCTATTCTGTTCCCACATGTTTAGGAAAATTCCACTAGTATAAATATATGTCAGAGAAAGAACTGGCTGTTACAATTATTGAAAACAAGCAGAAGTCAGTCAAAGGCTTGCCCACATTCACAAAACTCAAGAGTCCATAAATATAGTGTTGAAGTTATATCCATTATGACTGAATAATGAGCTCTTGTAGTCTTTTAATTTTACAGTTTTCACATAGAAATATCAAATTGCAAACCTTTAGCAGCTTTTGCAAACCATGCCCAGAATGTTTGTCATATCTTCTCTTAACCATAGCTGGGATATAATTTACTATTACCTTCTTGACAAAGCTATGATTCGTTTCACACATCACTGTTTATTAAAATAATATGTTGAGCTCTGGTTTTGTACCACTTCAAATCTTAGCTACCAACAAAATCACAGTCAGTTAGGTTAACTGGATGAATAACAGTTGGAAAACTACATAGGTTTCTCACCTTTTTGTATTTTGTGTTTACATGAAATTAGTACCTCATAAATCAATTGCAATACAATGCATTAGCGGTAGTTCTCCCTTTCTTTCATTTAGTGGGAAAAACAGATGTTATTTTCTTTTTACTTGGAATGGAAAAAAATCTCAAATCACTAATTTCTTTCTTTGGGCTAGTAAATTTTGAAGAAAATCTAAATTTCCTAATGAGGTTGAAGTTAGTACCTATTTATCTGGGACTTGAAGAAACAAGCTGAAGATTCTTTACTGTGTAAACCCTACACATACAATACTGATCCTTTACGCCTGTGTTGTTGGTCTTTAATTCCATGGAGGTAGTCTTTTTTCTAGTAAAAAATATAAAAAATATTACAATTGAGAAAAACATCTCATTTCTTATTCCTTAGAGATATAACCTGAAATATTGACCAGAAAAATAATCTTGTATGTTACTCATCTTTACTCATGTCTTTTGATTAACTTGAATGTTTCATACAGAAAAAGTGTAATTCCTTTTTGTTTGCAAGTGGAGTTAGTGTTAATTTGCCTCATATTTCAGAGCAAGTATACTTCTGCAATTGGGAATGGTTACACGTGCAATCAAATACTGTACTCAGGGGAGACCTTTGCATCCAAGACATCTGTTTAGCAACAGATACCTGTAAACACTGATCAGTTAAGAGAATCTTAAGTCACAGAGGGCAACAGATAATCTAGAAAGTAAATAACGTGGTTAACAAAACAGCTTGAGCCAAACTCATCATTTCTTTTAAATTCAGCAATGCATTTTTGCAAAGTAATGTTTGACCAGCATGAAATTTGTCTTTAAAAGAATACCATAGTCAAATGTGATCATACATTATGAGTGTTTACATAGCTCCTCTTGCAAAAAATTGTAGTTTCTGGAACAAATTTCAGAGGGACTTCACTTGAGGAGGGAGAAGGTTAATACAGGAGGATCCATCCTGACATCTTTATTCAACTGAAAAGTGGTGTCTGTTCTTTCCTTTTAAACCTTGTCTTGAAGAGACATTGTGTGCTCAATATGGTTAAAATCATATATGAAAACTAGGATTAGCTGTTGAGTTGTTGACACATACTAACATAAACATAGAAAACAAAACCAAGCTTATAAAAAAAAACCCACCAAACTACAGCCATAGTGTTTTAGTTGCACTTTAAATATGCCGAAGTAGTTTTTGCAAGATTTTAGAGAAGACACACTCCCTTTAATAGGCCCTCCACTGGTAACAATTCCTATTTTTTTCTATGTATTTGAAGAGCAGGTTCTTGAAGAGATTTCAATATTCCTGTTACTTGTGCAAGAACCTGCAAGAAATTATTACAAACCCAGATTCCTCAGAAGACCTTGTGCTTTGGTTTTTCAGCTAGTGCCTCAAGCAAGACAGCAGAGACAAGCCAAACATTCAAAAGGCTGACTGTTTTTTTTGTTGCTGTTGTTTTTTTGTTGGAGTTTTTTTACTATATTCATGATTTAAGTTTAATGAAAACAGGAAAAAATAGAGCAAAAATACCGTCTCAGAAACTTTGATTAGAATTGTGTTCTGAACTAGTTCAAAATTAACTTGCTCTGTATTACACCACAATAGTTTGGACAATTTGAATATCTGCTGTTAATGAGTTATTTTTCTACAATGCTATATGCCCTATATATCCCACAATGCCCTGCTATATCCCACAATTTGTCAGAGAAGAGAACAAACTGACACCTTACAAAATAAATAATATGACTACATAGCTTGGATCCTAAGAGAGGATACTGCTATGCCATGAGTATTTTCCATGAAACATGTTGGCCAGGATGCAAATTAAAGGCAAGCTATTACTGAAGTGAAAGATATTTAGGTATTTCACTAGACCAGTTCAGGTTCACAGATTCATAGGACCATAGATTAGTTAGGGTTGGAAAGGACCTTAAGATCATCTAGTTCCAACCCCCCTGTTGTGGGCTGGGACAGCTCACACTAGACCATGCTGTCCAGAGGCTCTGTCCAAACTGGCCTTGAGCACTGCCAGGGGTGGAACATTCACAGCTTCCTTGGGAAACCCATTCCAGTGCCTCACCACCCTTACAGTGAAGAACTTCCATATACCTGTGAAGTTCCCCTGTTTAAGTTTAAACACATTCCCCCTTGAAGATGTTGGAAACAACACTTCTGCCATGGAAAAAAAAGTGCTTTAGAGGTCTTTGGACTGTGTCTGAATAAGGACTGCATCATTAGAATAAGACTGAAGAACAGTATAGTGTTAACAAAATAGAATTTTTTTTTTTTTTTGTTAAGATGTCACTTCAGAACAGTCAGAAGACAACAAGACTAAAAGTTTTTCCCTAAGCAAAATACAGGATTAAGACTGTAGAATTTAATGATGGGAATGCTAGTTATTTTTTTATCAGACTTTTAAGGACTGATCAGACTTTTGTGTCATATATTAATTTGTATACACATTTGAGAAGACCTGATATATTAGAATAAAATCATTGTATTTACCATCAATCATCTGTGCTTGCAGGCTGGCAATGACAATTTGGGGGTGACTGCCTATGCTCTCAGGACTGTGAGCTTTGGATAATGTCACACAAAAGTTAGTTATCACCCTGCTTATTTCTCTCCACTGTCTTAGGTATGTCCTGCTACAAGGCTCACTGAAGAAGTGTAATTCATTCAGAAAATAAAGAGATAAGGAGAAGCAAAACTTAAACTTTAGACACACAGAAATGATTGCATAACCCTATCTTGGTCTTTTAAACAAATGTCCAGATAGTTTTCCTTTCCCAAAGGAGAGACAACTGTTCTTCAGCCAAATGTCTCTAATTATATTCAATTATTAGCACAAATAATGAACACAGCCATTATTTTCATAGCATTTATATATGTCCTGCATGTCAACTAAAGTTAAAACTAATTAAAAAATGTGTTTCTTTTAGGTAGCATCTAACTCAGAAACAAGGAATAAGCAATAGCCATAAAATGTCTTCCTAAAAAATATCTAGAACCTGCAGCAAAAATATAATGGGAAGCGTTCTTACAGTAGCATGGGTTTCTGGGGGGAGGAAGTAAAGCTTCTTAATTATTTCAGGGTGATTCCTCAAGGGAAGTACCTCATAATTGTATGATCTCTAGGACAAAGCACAGATAATTAACTTACAGGGGAAAAATAAAAAAATAAAATTAAATTAAATAACAGAATAAAGTAAAATTAAAATAAAATAAAATAAAATAAAATAAAATAAAAGGTTGGCTTGCCAGTGCCAAAAAAACAGATGAGACCTTTAATCTTCTATAGGGCATTTGGCAACTTAACAATGAATTTAAAGGTTAAATTTAAACCTACCAGATTTGATTGGCTTACTGGCTTCAGACAAAACCAGCTTAATTCTCACACACTCAAAAGCTGCTGGGCCCAAGCTAGGACACCCTGCCAGATGTGACTATCATCACTGCAGGTTCTGCACTCTCACATAGATTACACTAAGAAAATCAACTTTTAGCAGAGTTCCAAGATCTAAGAGGGATAAGATTTTTCAGATAGCTTGACTGACAGCATCTCCTGCAGTGTTACAGGGAAGTGGTGGGCTCTGCAGAGAGCCTCACAAGCTACCAGTGCTTTTCATACTCCTCAGCATCATTTCTCACTCACTCAAATCATAGCTGTCACTCACTGTGACATTGTCTACTGCTCTTCATCTGCTGCTGAGCTCTGCAGATTTTACTCTAGCTCTGTCATGAAAGATGATGGATAATCCCCTACCTCACGTCCCCTATGAGAAGATTCACTTGCATCATTTGTGGAGAGATGACAATTGACAGAGTTGTGTCATGAGGAGAAAGGGCAGTGAAAGTGAGTCTTTACTGAATGAAAGGCCAAAGAGCAACACAACTGGACCTGGAGAAAACTGGACTGGAGACATTCAGTGCTATGGAGAACTATACTGTGTATTCTAGTCCCATACATTACAATAGAAGTAAATAGCATTTCTGTTCTTACAGAAAGTCAGGTTTTATCTCAACACTGCGCACGAGCCATTGTGACCAAATAGTGTGCTTGCAATGATGCTTGTCCTGAAAACTGTGGTGGGAAGATCATGTAATACCCCAATCAGTACTTGTTAAATCTCTATGCTTTGCTTAGTTCCTGTGAATGTGAGTCACCAACATGTGTTTATAGTGCTAAGACAAAAGTATATATTTTTCCTGGGTTATATTGTTTATGAAATATATTAATTTGCCAGAAGGAGTTATCTGACAGAAAACTGGGCAACAACGTGCACAACTAAAGTGAAGAGACTCAGCCAGTCCCTAAGAACAAGAGAAAATCTCTCACTCCCCATTTATATTTGTTAGTGTTAAATGAATCAAAATTCTGAAGACTACAAAGGAAATCTGAACTTTATAAAGTATTCATGCTTGCCTTGCAAAGAAAAACTTCATACACAGAAACTTCATACACAATATGTTTTGATGAAAATAATTTTTTTCATGAGAATGATGGAAGCAACCACCCCCCCCCCAAAAAAAAAAAAAAAAAAGAGAACAGAAAAGTTGCTATACTCACCAGGTATCTCAAGAGTATAAGTGAGACATGGGGAGCAGAGGCTCAGGCTCCTTTCTAGGGAGGATATTTATATTTATGCGAGGGCAGTTACAACTGTTGAGATTCTCCTGTAAAACCTGATGACAGAGATAGATAAGCTTCAGGACACTACTGACAATATATTTTGTTGCTTTTTGTACCTCAATTTACAAAATAATTAATCGAATGTTTAGTCTAAGAGGATAAACTAGTTTTATCTCTTGTTTTAAAAGTGTTATAGTTATCCTGGTCCTGAAGTTATTTGGAAAGACTAGCAATGCTGTTCCTAAAAGAACAATGAATTGTAATGGCTATTACTAAAAACAGGATTCAGAGCTCGAGCACATGCTTTCTACCAACCTACAAGAATTGGTTTAAAGACAGATACCACAACAGCGGAAAGAGCTCTTCTTTCGCAGGCACAAACTTTGGCAAGCCTGACAAGAAGTGTCAAGACAGTTTGATACTCAGAATATTCATGCAAATTACAGAAACCTACTTAGAAATGTTGAGAATATTTGGATTCCTTACTCTTCAGAAGAGTCTGATGAGACAAACAACATTTAAATACTTTAAAAACTGATGAAAATAGGAAAAAGAGTAATCTTTTATCCAAGTCTGCAGAAGATAGGGCAAGAAGTTCTGACTGGGAGAGCACCAAGAGAGATTTAGGTTCAATGTTACTTTGAAAGGAAGACTTTCAAACTGATAATACCAAGTGCATCTATTACAAGTGTAAGGTAGGCTCTTCATTGCTTAAAGACCTTTAAAAACTGTTGAATGACAGAGATTCAGGTCATGCTGCCATGTTAAATATTGCATCATCATAAGATTTTATGGCATTTTGTCTGCACATGCAGTAACATTTTAATAATTATTTTCATTGTAAACTGTACATTCCTTTTTTTCCTACGCTGTTTTACAGAACAAAGTTCCTCAAATAGCAATACCATATATTACATTATTATTCGAACATGACAACTAGATGATGTCACTTTATGATGACCACTGTAAAAGCTGGTAATAGATACAGCACATGTGCCCTCTGTCTCAACTCCAAAGAGCTTACTACCTAATAGGGAACTTCAAACAAGTTTACAATTAAAATTAAAAATAAAAAAAAAGTAAATAGAAAATAATTTTGAAATTAAATTCCGCCATGTTACTTCACAGAATGGCAATTATTTTGCATTACAGTGTTGATCTTGATTTAAAAAAAATAGGTTTGGGGTTTTTTGTGTTAAACTTCTCCATACTGACCATTACCTTACACTTGAAAATGGTAAAACAGTTTGAAAATAAAAAGGACTGAACATTTTTCTTAGCATGTTCAGGACTGAGACCTTAATATCAGTTTTAAGCCTTCATTCTTCCACAGTTTATGTGTGTGCTACCATTGCTAGCAATGTTAACATCAAACATCTTCAACTAGAAATATCCTTCTTAAAAACCAACAGTGTAAAACACTGAAGCTTCAAGAACTTTTTTTGCTGAAAATTTACTGTGTGCTGTTTCTAAACAGTTACAAATTTGCATTTAAAGGATAACATCTATGAGAGTCATAGTGCTTTAAAACATACACAGGGGCAAAAAATGTTCAATATTGCTACTGGGATGATACAGCAGTTAAAACACAGTCATTCTCTTCTTTTTTTTTTTTTTCCCCCACAGTTTATAACAGCAGTTCTACAATTTTTGGTGGTTACCTAACTGTTAGGTTTAAAAAAAATAATGAAACCTATGCCATCTCATATCCCCTTTTTGGTCACTGTGTGTCAGGAGAAATACAGAAATAACCTACTAACCAGCAAAAATACTTGTGGGATTGTACCTACAGTGAACTCATTTTAATTAATGACTCACTGTCATCATGCCTAAGAATCCATGTGACTGTCAGCAAAAGCATAGCTAAATTAGATCAAACTTGTCTGAGAGAGTGGGCAGAGGGAACAACTTTCTGATTATTAGGTTTCCAGGATCTCAGTTCTGGCTGTGACTACAAGGGGGTTTATTGCAGGAGGGCAATGAAGTAGATCTAGATACCACCTCTGTTGAGCACAGGAGGAGAGGTAGAAGGTTGCGTATTAGGATTATTGGTAGCAAATATAATCCAAATTTTTATAGAAAATTTTGCACCACTTCTCCTAATACTTACTTATAAATAACTTTATTTCTTACAAATAATATTTTGAAATATTTAAATTTGCATGTTTTAATAAAACTATAGAATCCTATATAGAATCCTGTCACAAGTTCAGCTTTTCTAGTTACTAATGAATAATCATGAACTAAAAAATCTATCTTACAAAAACCACACAATCCTAAAGGCTAGAAGTGACCACCATGTCCCTACAAATTCTTCCAGTTATTTCTTATTCTCCCTGCTAATAACATGTCCTTTTTCCAGTCTTGATTTATATAGGTTTGAATTTCACCCACTGAACTCTGTATTTCTTCGATCTGTTTAATTCAAGTGCTCTGTTCTATTAGAAATATTCAGTTACTGATGACTCTACTAAATTACCTTTTAACCTTCTTTTGAATAAACTAAAAGAAAAGTAAATGTGAAGAACACATGTAGATTGACCAGATGGCTTAAGGGAGACAAAACTCCACCTTCACATCTCTCATTAGCTCTAGTCTGTATAATGTAAATTTTCCTAATGAGATTAAATGGTCTGGAATTGTATAGTCCTCCCATTCAGACATTACCTAAATGCATGCAGCTCAGAATAATTTAATGTATCTAATGCATTTCATCTAAAATGCTGTATAATTTAACTTTTCTTTTTTTTTGTATCACTGAAGGTATGATGTTGTCAAAAGATTTTGAAATTAAACCAACTTGAAACCAAGATTATCTCACTTAGTGTAATTTCTTCTGTAATGTTGTCAGGCAATTAACATTCCACTTTATCGCTGACCAGTAGGTGCCATTGACAGTCAAATTAAAATCAGCGCTATAATATACATAGTGTGGGTTTTTTTAACTGTAGATTATAATTCTGAGATGTGTTTCAACCTGCTCATGACAATATGAAATCCAAACTCCTGTATGACCCTTACTTAAAGCCCAGCCTTGCCTTATTTTGTGTTTTGTCTGATGGATTCAGCAGTTCTCCAGGAGAATGCTGTGTTAGTAAATAATATTAACTAATAAAAATTGTTGAACTGAGGTAGGGACATGCATCTTAACCATCAGAAACAAACAATGACTTGCCTTTTGCTCACTCTTCAGTCACTTTTCTTGGTTCTATGGGAGTTGCAAGTTTTCTAAGAAACAAAGAAAGTTTATCTTCTACCCAAAAGCACCTGGCAAAACCAAGTGTACTAATGATTAATCCTATGGTTGGAACATGGCTGAGTCATGGATAAGCACATTATATTTAAAGTGCTAGGAGTAGATGTGGGTGAAATGGTTAAAAAGCATGTAGGTACTATTACTAATTGCCTTTAAATGAGAAGTTCCTAGAGTGTATCACATACACATTGAGTACAGGAAATACACATATGTATCTTCCAGCTTATTGGAAAAAGTTAAATTCCTCTGTTCATTTAGAAACAGTTTTGTTTTTCTTATGAAAGGGGTTTTTTTATTTATCGTCTTTTATTATAGGGGAGGACATAAAAGGACAGTTATTATTCATTATATAGGATTAAGAATAGCAGGGGAAGAAGAAAAAAAAAAAGGTAGAGCAGTGCTTGCCAGTTTCTAACTAGAAGTTAGTTGGTCTATACTAGACTCTTTTGAGAAGCTTTGCCAAGAGATGCTGCATCATGAATTATTCATTTTATCAGCTTTATTAATTCCATTACAACGGTAACACATCCCTAGGGACTGAGACTCAATTCTCCTTCTGTCTACTAGCATAAGAAGGAAATCTAAAGGAGAGACTGAAAATGGCCCTATCATTCATCACATTTTGCTTAGCACATTCCGAAGAGCACATTATTTATACATGAAGATTAAATATGCATTTATTTGTCACAGGCAAGGATAAAATCATTAACCTGTCTTTTGAAAACCAAAAAGAGCTTACAAGGGAAACAACAAATCCAGAATTGCAAAAATCACAATCAACTTTTCATTTATATAGAAGAATGAGAGAATAATGGATAATTTTACTGCATAACTGAAGATTTAATTGTGGTTTTGCACAGAGGCTCTTGAAATAAAAGGGTGATAATGAATTAAGGCATTATATCAAATAAGAATCTTCAAGAAATATAACCACATAGGTGTTTCTACGTCTTACATTAGTAATGAAATACTTCCTTTTTATCCAAGTTTATTACAAAAAAAAAAACAACACATATATTCAACACCACCTGCAGCTTGTAAGGCAGGAAGACACCTACCTCAGTGATCTGAAAAAAAAAGCTAATGATATTATAACAAGTAACAATGAGTCATCACTTGTACAGATAGTCCTAAAAGAAATCACTGCTTACTAAAATGCATGTAGAGCTCAGACAGTGTGGCACAAGAGAAAATTACACTGGTGAGGCTGGAGGTGAGAAATATCAGTCAAGGTACGGATATTTTCAGGATTTGAAAGAGTGCATTCTATAATTCAGCTGCATTTTTGTTGAGCTATCAGTTATGGAAAAACATGCCAATGAAGTGAACTTTTGGAGAGTGGATGCAGCCTCAGACAAGAACCTGGAAAAAGTCATGAAGAAGTAGTGAGATAAATAGCTAATTGTGAAGTACTGCCGAAGGATGACCAGCTCAGGACTGCTGTTCTTCATTCAGCAGAAGGCTGAATAATAAGGAAAGAGGGATGACATGGTGTGACCTACATGGAAGAGTCCTAAGTGTCCTTCACCACAGATTTCGTGCTTAGGTGACTGGGAGACACTTCATTTCTCCTTCATGGAGCATTGTGGCTGAATACTGCCACTCACCCCACATCACTGCCAATTCCATACCTTTTGGGCATTCTGAGCAAATGTACCAGGTCAAACAAAAGAAATCACTGAATTAAGTGCATTTATGGTTTTACTGATGCTATTTCTTTGTCTCTAGCCATACAAAACAAGTCCACTTTAATGATCTTTAAGGTCCTTTTCAACCTAAACCATTCAATGTTTCTATGAATATAGACTGCAGGTACAATGCAGAATGGTAACTATGTTTTAAATTTTATGAAATATTACATTTCATTTGTTTTCTTTAAGCCCAGCTTTAAGATTAGAACAAGAATATGAGTTTAAGAATATAAATTTAACACATTGATTGAAGCATAAATAGATTGAAGAAAAAAAAAGCGCTGTACTGAGCATAGGTGCCCAGGGCCTGTCAGAGGGCTGCAGGGGCTGCAGTGGCTGTTCCAGCTGGATACAACTGACACACCGGAGGGCACAGCTGAGCCCTGCACCAAGTGGCTTGGTGATGGAGTTCTCCCTTTGTTCATTGACAAGGCTTGTCATACTGAGAGAAAGGGACTGTTATTTCAACACTAGAGATATACCACACAAGTATATAAAAAAGGAAATTTAGATGCTATCATATAATCACCTAATAATTTAGGACATCAGGAGAGTTGTGAGAAGCTGGAAATGTTAAGAATCCGAACTTGGAGCTCAAGCACCAGGAGTCTGCCTAAATTCTACCTAAGGCACTGGAGAAAAATGGCAGCCATGCAAAATGTAGTGAGCGGCAAGCTTTCCTCATTTATATTAAGAAAAGTTTTGCAGTGCTACCTTCATTTACTCTGTAAACTGTCTATTTCCTGATGTGCAAATATCTTGCCCTTTGGCAGTATTCTTCTAAGTGAAAGTCTCTCAGGACATATCTCTCTGAAGTCCCTCTGAGAAGCCAAGCCAAAGGTATCTTTTGCAAACTTGGCACAATTCATTTCACAGATATTGGCTGGAGTAAGACAATGTTACAGAGTCTACTTGTCAGCATAGCTCATTCCTGTGCCAGCAACATAAAAAGAGGAGGGAAAAGTGAAATGAAGATTTCAGTGGGCTATCATTGTGATATGTGGAACACTAATTCTGCAGAAAAAATCTTTCCTGCCTCTAAGGTCCAATGTATTTCTATCCTCAGTTAGATGAGCTGCATAATTCAAAAATATAGCTGTACGTAGACTTACTTCTGAAAACTGCTGAGAATTATAAGTGGAAAGAGCACAGAACCATAGTCATAAAATCCAAGGAAAATGAAGCGTTTCCTAGACCTAGTAACTTGCCTAAATATAATTCATGCAGTATAGTTCGTCAATTTTAACTGTATCTACTTGTTCACATTATGAAGGTCAAATAGAAGAATGGATTTGAACTCTGGGCATTTATATATTTCTAGCTACCAATCCCACATATCAATGCCTCATACAGTGAAGAAAAATAATAAACACTTCACTAACTTGATAGTCTGTGGAAGAGACAGGCTGGAAAAGATATAAATAATTAGTGACGCACTAATATATATACTAATATAAGAGAGACTTGAACAAAGGTCAAGAAATCACACCATGAGAAAGACTCAGACGTACTTTTAACAGAAGAGCTCTCTCTAGGTTACCATGGTTGTATTACTTTATTAACATTTTTAAGGGGAGAAGTAATATGACTTGATAAAGCAAAGCATCAGGGCATATTTTCTTTTCACTGCCTGAGAATTCATTTCAAAGGCTTAAGTGCAGAGAGTCAAGGAGGTGGAGCTTTTTTTACATATTCTTCAAATCAGCATAGAATCAACATACGGTGGGACAGAGTTCATACATTTTAGGGCAGCCCTGGGGAATGATCCTTGTCATTTGTTGTAATAGCAACTTGGTGGTATAGTTAATAGAACATTTATTTTTAATAGTATTGCTAGGTTCTGAAATTACGCTTAGCAGGTTGAGTGATCCTGCAGAGATTTCAAACACAATACTGCAAATTGTACAATGAAGCACGCTATTTTAATCCCTGTATTAAGGACAGTCGGTCTTTTCAGATAAACTAAGAACCACTGCAGACTTTCTCCAACTAAATGTACAAGGCCAATTTAAGCCTGTTTTGTAGGTTTAGGAAAATTTGTCTTGGTGTCCTTCAGCAAATATAACAGACACAACTCAAGCTTTAGCATAATGTGCTGTGGTCTAAAAATAACCAAGGAAAAGTCTCATTCAATAGGTTATGACCTTGATCTTGTTGATGCTTTTGTACATACTTAACTCATGCATATGGATAATCTTCCAGACCACAACAGAATTTTTTCATAAAGTTACAAAGTACTGGAATAAAGGGTTCAGTCATACTTTTAGTTGTAATGGTTATTGATTATGCTATGGTGTTTGCTTTTTATTAAAACTTTTAGAAAAACATATTTTAAATATAAGAAGGAAACCTACTGAGTAAAATTTTGTTACTTTCATATAACTTGGTGTAGGCAATACATAAGCCCTATGAAATAAGCATGGAAAGTCTTTCATTGACATCAGAGCATGCATGTTATTTTTTACTAATGGGGTAACAAAAACATTTATACTTGTTAGACATAAATGGCTTGGGTTTTAAATACTTTTAAAATATATGATAGGGAGGGTTCACTATCATTTAGATATTTCATCATCAAGTTCAGTTGTCAGTGAAGTCCTTTTCATGATATTGCAAAGTTAATGGCTGATGTTATAAATCTGGTGATGCTGTAATTTAAGATTGCTGAAAGAGAAAAATTAAATCAGTAGAATAAGTTATTTGAACAATACTATAGAAATTATTTGGATATATGTACAACTGCGTATGATGGATATTTTAAGGCCACAAATGATGCATTGCAAGTTGTTAATTTTATGAGTAGGAGCTATTCTCTTCTTTATGAGGATTCTGACACAGGACATATCTTTTTGTTCTTGCCAAGGCAAAGAATTTGTAAAGATGATAATAATTGTTGCCATATGTTAGAGGAATGTGTGCTTAACATACTTCACAAACTTGCTTCATAACAAAATGTATTATGCTTGTGACTAGTTCTTGAAGAACAATTATACACTATTCTTCATCACAGCATCTATGAGATTAAAGAGGTAGACTAATAGACAGACAAAGATAGATTAATCTCAATGAAAGATGGGAATTTCATAGTCAAATTTGCATAACAAAAATAAAAGGGGGGGGGAATTTTCCATGCAAATTATTTTTTCTTCATATTCTGTAATGATACAGTAATAATGTAACGGTATCATTACAGAATGATCCTGAAGAATACCAAAGCTGCTGTGTTGTACAATACACTAGAGCTCATGCAATGTATATGCTCATATTATTTCTACGCCTTTAAAAAGGTGGTATAACTAACTCTTAGTGGCATTTTATATTTTGTTCTTCACAATGGAGTGTGCTTCCTATTCTGGCGTGTCTCTTCATAGGCTCTAGAATGACAGGCCAGCATAAGGGCAACCTGCTAAGGGAAAGCAATGCCTTCTGGGTAGCATTTCCTGGTAGCTTTCTGACAAAACTAATTCTGTAAA